>NC_088792.1:256870094-257541760 GCF_011386835.1 Chrysemys picta bellii
TTTAAAATGCTATACTTTTTATAAATAAATAGAAGTCCTTGTAGAACATAGGACCATAAGGGCTATACTGGGTCAGACCAATAGTCAACCCAGTCCTGTCTTCTGACAGTGGCCAGTGCCACATGCTTCAGAGGGAATGAACAGTTATTTAGAGTCCAGTCCCAGGTGGCAATGAGTTATAGAGGCTGATTGTGCATTGTATGAAAAAGTACTTCCGTATGTTTGTTTTAAACCTACTGCCTATTAGTTTCATTGGGTGACCCCTCTTTTTTGTGTTATGTAAAAAGGAAAATAACATCCCTATTCACTTTCTCCACACCATTCATGATTTTATAGATCTCTATCATTTCCCCCGCCCCCTTAGTCATCTCTTTTCTAAGATGAACATTATAGTCTCTCCTCATAGTCTTTATAATCTCTCTTTATATGGAAACTGTTCCGTACGCTAATCATTTTTGTTGCCCTTCTCTGTGCCTTTTCCCCAATTTTAATATATCTTTTTTGAGATGGAGTGACCAAAACTGCATGCAGTATTCAAGATGAGGGCATATCATGGATTTATATAGTGGCATTATGATATTGTCTGTTTTATTATCTAGCACTTTTCGAATGATTCTGAATATTCTGTTAGCTTTTTTTGTTGTTGTTGTTGTTGGGTTTTTTGTTTTTCTTTGTTTTTTGTCTGCTGCTGCACGCTGAGCAGATACTTTCAAAGAACTATCCACGAGTCCAAAATCTCTTTCTTGAGTGGTAAAGATAATTTAGACTCATCATTTTGTCTGTATAGTTGGGATTATTTTTTCAAATTTTTTGCATTTATCAATGCTGAATTTCATCTGCCATTTTGTTGCCCAGTCACTCAATTTAGTGAGAGCCCTTCTTAACTCTTCAGTCAGCTTTGGACTTAACTAACTTGAGTAATTTAGTATCATCTGCCAACTTTGCCATCTCACTGTCTACCCCCTTTTCCAGATCATTTATGAATATGTTGAACAGCACTGGTCCCAGTATAGATCCTTGGAGGACCCTGCTATTTAACACTTTCCTTTGTGAAAACTGACCATTTATTCCTACCTCTTTTGACCAGTTACTGATCCATGAGAGGACATTTCCTATTAGCCCATGAGTCCTTACTTTGATTAATAACCTCTGGTGTGGGAACTTATCAAAGACTTTCTGAAAATCCAAGTATACTATATCGACTGGATCACCTTTGTTGACACCCTCAAAGAATTCTAATAAATTGGTGAGGCATGATTTCCATTTATAAAAGATTCTTCCCCAACATATCATGTTCATCCAATAATTCTGTTTTTTACTATAGTTTCAACTTATTTGCCTGGTAGTGCAGTTAGGTTTACCAGCCTGTCGTTGCCAGGATTGCCTCTGGAGCCTTTTTTTAAAAATTGTTGTTACATTTGTGATCCTCTAGTCATCTGCCACAGAGGCTGAAGGATATCTATAATATTAATAAATTATCATTATGATGACATCATAATTTAAAGGATACAGTAAATAACATATTTTCTGACTTTATCCAGAACAATACATCAGTGCATCCTATACCTGATGTGACCTTGTATTTTAAATTGCAAATGAAAACAGCTAATTTCCTGCTCTACTGTTGCGAAACTACCATCCTCTCAGACAAAAAATATACCCAAATCATAATGCACCTTTTCAAAATGACTTTGTTCAAAACTTAAAGAGCTGCAGAGCCCGCCTTGAAGAATGCAGAGACAATTATCTTGCTATATCATTCTATACATTTTCTGTGTTTGCTTTACTCTGTTTTTTAGAATGTTTATATCTAAGCAGCAACCCTCCACCTCCTTTGGAGATAATTTGATGTTGCTGCTTATTCTTCACCTGAAGTCATAATCCTCTCTTTGGGGCAAGTTCTGACATTCCTTCTCAATGGGCATATATAGTCTGATAGGCAAATATATGCCCATCTATTGCCTAGAAGGGGCAGGGAATGAAGACTCCACATCTAAGCATTTGTACTCCAGGTACATCAGGGCACTCTTTTTCACATTAATTAATGTTTTGGGGATGTGGTGGAGGGGAGCAAGCCAATGGAGAGATCAGTGGTGGATCTGCAGATATATGGATCCACCGACCAAACCATAAATGCCATTTTGTACATATCCAGATGAGCACTGAGCTGCAGTAGCAGGCATGGAGGAGTTCTGCTAGCACTTCTCAGGCTAGGAGAGGGTTCTGCCTCGCACTGAATATCCCTGCACCAAGCCATTGGACTTGGTGTAAGAGAAAGGGCTTAGCCTTGATATCATAGCTGAGGTGATGATGATTGTGATACTATGAACAGTGACAAATAAGCAGCAGGAGGAGATGAACAAATACATTTTTTCATATTCCTGACAGTATTAGAAATAGGGAGGGAAGTTACAGTATATCATTCTCTTTTATTATAATCAGTTTCTTCTACAGTCTTCATCTCTGTAGAATCTGAGCACCTTCCAGTAGTGTGTTAAGCAATGTGATTAACATCTCTCATGTGCTTTGGCTCTCTCATTCTCTCCTCAGGGAGAGAATTGTATATGCAGAGTAATGATTTATTTTGATACGGTTTTCATTTGAGGTTTTGTTGTCTGGGGTTTTTTTTACATGTGTATATACTGCTGTATGTTTATGTTACAGAAGGCAGGTCAAAGAAATAAGCCTTGCACTTGAAGTGGAAGGTGGTGACATTTGGGATGCTCCTTAGTTCCAGTGGGAATTCATTCCACAGTCTTGGAGCAGCCACCAAGACAGCTCTGTCTTTTGCACAGATTTGTTTTACCTTTATAGCAGTAAGTTCCATTGTGCCTGCAGAGTGGATTTGTTGACTGTGGTTTTCATCCTGGAGCTTTAGATGATGTTTTAGATATTCTGGGCTCCGGCCATTGGGAACCTTGAAGATAATGACTGAGACCCAGAACTTGACTCAATAGTCTATGAAAAGCCAGAACGGAACACAGGTTTGATGTGCTCACAGTAGCCTGTGTTGCTGAGATGTGCTGCCATGTTCTGTATTAGATGTAACTTCCTAAGAGTTGATGGCTTCAGCCCAGGTATATTACATTGCTGTAGCCCAGATAGGAGATAACACAAGTGTGTATTACCAAGGGACAGGTCATTCTCTATCAAGATGGGATGGAGTTTCCAAATCAATCAGAAATGGTCAAAAGTATTACTTGTGGATGCTACTATGTGTAAGCTTAATGTTGGCAACGAATCCAGGAGCTTTCCTAAACTACAGATATTGTTAGACATATAGAACATACGGAATTGTTTCTAAATAGAACATGTTTTTCCCTGGCACATGAGACTCGCACTGTATGTGAAACCTTACTTGACAAACCAATCTTAAAATAACTTACCAACAAATATGAACTACATCAATAGAATTTCTGTATGTTGATGTTCACTGAGGTCTCTTGGCTAACCCGGAATTTCACCTTGGAATTTCCTAATGCCTGATTATTCAATCTTAACTTAGACAAAACCCTTTGAAGTCAGGGATACTTTTACCTAGGAAGGAATGCAGGATCAGGTCCTCACAGTCAAATAAGCAGAAGCCAAGGCAGCTTCCCTTTACATTCTGGACATGAAGAGGGACACTAACAATTGTTCAAAAGATACTAATTTATCCTTTTATATTTTTAATAAATCATTCAATTGTGCTAATGGTTTTTAATTAAAAAGGTAATTTCTCCAAATACAATTAAAAACAAAAAGACGTGAACAAAATGGATTTAATAATGAAAAGGAGAGCCTCACAAGCATGGCTGATATGGATACAGGTTAGTCTATCCTGCTACGATACATAATCAAGATGTGGTGCTGAGTTGATAGCACAGTTAAAAGACGGTATCAGCAAGCAACATCCTTTCATCAATTATAAGGGATCAGCCAAAAGTAGAAAACAATTCAAGTGCTGATTTCAAGGGGGCTTCACAGGATATAAGTCAGCACAGGTTTTGGCCTATAATATTTTAAAAATATATATTTTAAAAAACT
This sequence comes from Chrysemys picta bellii, assembly GCF_011386835.1. Lineage (NCBI taxonomy): Eukaryota > Metazoa > Chordata > Testudines > Emydidae > Chrysemys > Chrysemys picta. The sequence continues at coordinate 256,874,121 of NC_088792.1, forward strand.
AATGCAAACAATAGCCAAAAAGGAGGAAAAGTTATTGTATATATAATTTTGGGATTATTAAAAAAATACATGACATCCCAGATCTCTCAAATAAAAGTATAATCAATATTGAAATTTATCAGTACTAAAGCCAATCTTGCTGTTTAGAGAGCAAATTCTGAAAGCTATTTGCAATAATATAAAAATTTCCAAGCACACAGTGCACTGTGGAAAGAAAGAATTAAATACATGAAAAAAAAATCTATTTATATTTTATTACAATGTGGGCAAAATAACAAAAGGTTGACATTTTTGCCATAGAAGGCAAGGCCTTTCATAAAACAAACTGCAGGCTTCTTAGAGTTTGCATGGACTTATGGAGTGTGCTGTGTGTCTGTTTTTGTATACTTTATTTATTCTCACTGTTCTTTTGTGAGGGCAGGTGCCTCATAACTCACTGCTTCACTTTTCATGAGTTACCGCCCTTGCCCACGCTCATGAACAGTAACAATAATATAAATATCCCTCTCTCTTTTTTCTCACGGACACGTACACACATACACACTGTGAAGCAGCAGTCCTTACGCAAGCAAAAATCCCAATGAAATCAATACTCTGCATATAAATGCTTATGCACCGTGGAAAAATATCATACCAACAGTAGCCTTCGTCCTATTACCATAGGAGTATTGTCACTAAAACCAGTAAAGCAGGATTATGTCCAATGTGTATGTATGAATTTAACAAACTACTATTAAAAAATCAAATGTAAAGAACAGTTGCCATAGCCATTATAATGCAACTGCTTCTTTCCTGTGATGGGGTTCACTTCATGCTAGGACACCTCCTTGTGGCTGGGTCTGAGGATCAGCTGTCATCTGGTCTAGCTCCCACTTCCGTTGCTCACTTGCTGTGCAGCCCCTCTTGCTCTCCAGGACTTTGAGTGCTCTTTTCGTGACTCAGCCACATTACTGTGTAGTTTTCCCCTTCCAGGGTAGCCAAGTACCACCCGACAATCTGCCCATGTGCCATCTCAGGCTGTCTTTTCTAATTCCCAGTCTGTGTCACTATCCCAGTGGCTGGTACAGGAATCCAGGCCTGCCTGCTATTCTGGGTTCCAGTGCAGGGACCCTATCACTTGTAATGTTATTTGGTCAATGTGTGATGTTCAAGATACAATGGAAGATGACATTCTATCATACTGGGTTGTCATTAATCAAGAAATAGCTCCCCGCAGCTGAGCAAATGCAGTTTCTCTTCCTCCTTAAGACCAAAAAGGCAAAGACAAAGAGGATGGTATTAATCCTAGTGACCAAAGAAGTGCAGTCGGCAAAAGAGCCAAGAAGCCATTGAAGCGGTTTTGTTAAGCTTTTTGGGCCTATGCACAAAGCCTGAGTAAATGGACTTTGTACTAGGATTTCTGTGCCAGCTGGACTGAGGAAGACAGAACACGTACACACCACCAAAGCACGCTGCAGCTTTAGAACTGGAATAGCTTTTCTGCTTAGAACACCACCCAATGCTTGATCCTCTAACTACTCTGCCTCCCCTGCTTCAGTGCCCCCCGTGTGGTACAGTAGATGGAGCCCTCACGGAACACTGTTCCTATCCCCTGGGTGGCAAACCTCATGCACATGCTCTCCATATACAGTGGCCACCACATCCTCAGCACAGTAACATTGGTCTGATAGCCTCAGCCCTTTGGCCCCACCTAACTTTAGCTCTTCTTTCTCCTATTCAGAGTCTCCTGGTTAGATTTATTTTTCAGACTTTCTTGAATGACGGATATCTTGATAAGAATCATTGTCATGGGCACTGGGTGCAGCCTTTAATGGCTACCCAAAAAAGACATTTTTTTCCAGAGCAGAGCAGATGGCAATAACCCACCGGAACATCATGCTGGCATGTTTTCTATCACAGCACTGTCAGCAGTTGTGATGCTGAAGACATTTTTGGGAAAGCTATAGACATTACAATTGATTAACTGGCTGTATATGAATTTAGACTATTTTTCAAGCTGAGTGGGATTCATTATGACTGGTATAGTGGGGAGTCAACCCCCCCTTCTTTGTAACCCCACCTTAACCCTCATTCAAGGTGGGAGTGGTCCCAGCAGAAGACTGGCTGGACCTGGCTGGGACCAGTCTTCTGCTGGGACCTGAATGTAAAAGGGGAAGGCTGATGGCAGCCCACAAGTATATGGAAATAATTATGGAATTACCTTCACTGTGCAATTTTATCTGCGAGATACTCCAAGACATTTAAGAATAAAGTTGCAGCCTAATTAAAACCACATCCATTGCCTCCTGTCCTTTTTCCAGGATGGCCGAATGCATAACATAGTGACTATAGTAGCACAGTTCCTAAACCTGAGGTAGTAGTAATTGGTCAGTTTTGTGATAGGTGGCATTTTCTGCTCCAGAGACTCTCTAAGGGCCAACATTCCATCTAGCCATCTCTCTTGTTCAAAATTATATTTGCCATTTGGAGAGATAGTGAGATAAGGACTTACGATCTTTTTAGTATGCTGAATACACCCAGCTCAGTGTATCCTCTCAGAGATTACTTGGCTGATGCAATGAAATGACATACTCAGGCTTAGGTTGGGGTTTGGCTGAGAGCTGGCTGGCAGAGGCTTAACCCAGTCAAGCCTCTTGTAAGGTTTGTAAATTGTGGGAAGCTACCAGAAATGGTGTTTTTGTCAGCACGTATGACTGAGGAGATGTGCCTGTGCTTTGTGACTCAGGCACTCAGTCTGAGGGTTCTGTTAGATCCTTCTCTGTTCCTTGGTGTTCATGTCACAGTTGTAGCAAGAGAGTTTTTTTCCATTTTCTTTTGGACGAGGACCTTGATATAGCTATCCATGGCTCTGTCTCCTTGAAATTAAACCAGTGGTTCCCAAACTTTTTTCTGCCAAGGACCCCTTTGGCATCTGACTAAATTTCCTAGATCCCTTTCATTTTTCATACCTAAGTTTCATGTTTTTATTATCTATTAGTTAGGTTAGATTATTATTTAAAAATATTTTTGTAATTAAAATAAGACTCTTGTTCTTTTTTGTGCTTTCATTAAGTGTGTCACTGTCCATATTTTTATGTTTCTCCCCAGTGACAGTTATTGATGATGTTTCCCTATCACTACGTACACTTTTATCACTTTGATCCTTGTTGATTTCACATTCTTTTTCAATAGTAAATATATTTTTCTTCTTAATGCTTCCACTTTTTAATCACTCTTCCATTTTTTGTCACATCACCCTTATTTTTACTTTAACAAAATTTGTGGTGTAGTCCTGAATGGGAAATATCAGTACTACTAGCCTGGGAATGGCCCTGCCAGCATGACCTCTCCCACACCATGAATGAGAGGTCACGGTGTGCAGAGGACGCCATTTTGTTCTCAACTTATCCTCCTTATTCAGGCAAAACTCCCATTAAAGGAAATGGGAATTTTGCTTGAGTGAGGACTGCATGATCAGTCCCATAATCTGTAGTACAGAAGACATGAAAGAGAATACAAACTAAACTTTCAAAAATCATTTTTTTCAAAAGTCATTTTTTTAATTCATTTTTTGAACATCTTTTGTTCCTTTGGAAGAAACACAGGGCTGTTGTAATGGTTTTAACTAATTAAGGATGCAGCCTAATGCACACATTTTACATTACTAATACAAACTTTCTGTTATCATTTTCTGTTTTTAAGAATGAAGAAGACATTTCTTTGGTGCGCTTCACTGCTCCCCCATTGCTGACTTTACTGAGACAAAATGTATGATATTAATGTTTCGAAATAAAAAAACTTTTGAAATCAGTTAACTTAAAGGTTAAGTGTACAGCAGTAGCTGAGCCCAAAGTAACTTAACCCCTGTTTAATAAGAGCTAAGTGTAAAGAATAAAGACAGCATTTTTCTTCTTCCTTTTTTTAAAGAAGCCACATGAAATGTTCTGAGTTAAGTTTTACCATTCATAATGAATGCAGTCTCGCCATTCAAATGCGACCATAAGTACACAGAAGATAAGAATTTAATTAAATGTAGATTAAAACCAAACAGGAAAACACACTCGCTGATAATTTTATCCCATCCTCTGGCCATATTTTTTATACTTCCTTCTTGTTCTTCTTTGGGCTATAGCTTATCAACATGCCGATAGTACCATAACTCATTACATCTGATGGTACAGCTGAAATGTGCAAGCTTGGTGCTTGAATTTCAGAGGCACTTAAAATGCAAAGCATGTAAATGTCTATGTTAAATATATTAGTGTGGTAATGTTAGTGAAAAGAAAGTGATTTTTAATAAATCCTCGTACCTCACATCATACATTAGCATTGCCCAGTCACAAACTGGTTCAGAAAAATCTACCTAAGCTTTCTCTTAAAAGAAATCACTTCTGTTTTCATGTGTCTCACATTGTCATTTTCATCTTAGTTTCAGTCAGTGAAATAGATGACTAAAATATGTAGATGCTATTCTAGTGCTTGGCTAGATCAACATACGGTATACAGGTGACTGTGAAATATTTGATTTACCTACATAGCCAAACATAGGTGAATTCATATGAATAATCCATTTAAAAGGCTGATTTTATTTTTAATAGTGTAGATATAAATCATTAATATTTAAAATGAGAGATGTTCCCATTGGTTGAATACATGTTTCCCCCCAAAATTATATCATCAGTTTTACTGAATATGTTTCACCTGCAGGTGCTAAGCACATCTGCAACAAGTTATGTAGCTACAGATTATTTCTGTAACAAAAGATAATTGTGTTCTTAAAAGAAATTAGCCTATGTCCATTGTTAGTTACTTTGTGATACTTTTTTTCCCAACTGAACATACTATATATTTCATGGAAAGATGTTGAACAGTTCAGATCTGTGGAGAACTCCACTCATGATGGAACAGGCACCAGACTCAGCTCAATAATTTTGAGCTCAAAGTAGTGGTTTTGTTAATCAAATATTATGCTAAGGTTTAGAATGTCAATGCATTCTTTAATATGCAATCTTGATTTATTAAGCACTATTAAAGCATAACTGAAATCATTTATATGCTCACGGCTCTCTTGTATTTATAACCAAGACCTGTAAAAACTGGAACAGCCTTTCATTTTGCAATAAGAAAAGAATTATGTTTTGCCATTTTAAGGCAAATACATTATATAAGTATATATTTCACTGAGGTGTTTAAGATGGCTTGGCAATTGCAAATGAAGAAAAGGACTTGGAGTTTTGCTGCAGCCCTTCACCACATGGCATTTTTAAATGAAAAAGATGTACCTGCTACTTCTTATAACCATGTAACAACGAATCTAGACTTAATTGCTGAATCGGAGTGCTTAATGTCTAATATTTAATAACATCAGAAAGCAATGTCTAATATAATCAGTGCCTCATCAGAACCATACCCAAATTGTTGTTGCTCAAACGTAGGGTAGAATATGAAACCAAGACCTAAAATATCAGACATGACAGTACCGGAAGTACAGGATGCTTACAATAGTTTGGCTTAATTCCCTTCACATTTTCTGTATGTTTAGTTTCATGATACAGGTCAATACTGCCACTGATCAGCACGCAAAGTTCCCGTTGACTTCCCACACAAAACAATGGTGAGACTAAGCCCTCGAGATTTCCATTGTAAATAACTCACATTACTAATAATGAAAGTGACATATCATTAGTTTGTGTCAGTTGGAACTAAATTTGAGTCTAAAATTAAGAGCATTGGAAAGTTATGAGTCTGCAAAATGCTGAAGCCATTTGACATTGAAAAAGGTACAGTATTGTAAAAGCCTTTTAGGTCATGCCAAAAAAATAGAGAAGATATTAGAAAGGAGAAACATGTACTTAAATAGCCGGAGCAATGAAGTAAATTTCCTTGCCCTCACAAGGCCAACTGCTGCTCTGTGTAAGCTCGAAAGCTTGTCTCTCTCACCAATAGAAGGTGGTCCAATAAAATATATTATCTCACCCATCTTGTCTCTCTAGTATCCTGGGACCAACACAGCTACAACACTGCAAACAACCTCAATGAAACTTCAGAAGAGAACACTTGTTGTTACTACAGCATTATCATTACTAGCTTTGGTTTTCATACAGTGGGTGTCATTGAAAATGCAATATTTGCCACTCCAGAGATATTGTGCTGTTCAAATATTCTCTGTTCTTGCGCAGGAAGATGAGGTAGTGAATGTTGAGTTTTTAGTGGCACCTCTGTCATGGAATTACATCCAACACTGCATATTTTGATAGTCCAGAAAGCTAAAGGGAGAAAGATGTCAACATGGAGAAGTTAGTTCTTCCCATTTTAGAAGGGATAGCTGAGTACATCACTGTGGAGAAACAATTCCTTCTTCCACATCTGCATATTGCAAGGCCTGAAATGCAGAAGAATTGATACACTTCCATTTTCTGTGGTCATGGGGTGGAGACTGTGAAGAGGAATCCCGCACTTGCTGTCTTCACACAAGGCCTATTTCTCTGTTTTTGTATGGTAGATTGGTATTTGGCCTTTTACTAATATAGAACGAAATATAATGCATTAAAATTGCCCTCTGCTGGACAGAATCAGGTTTGCTTAGTTGTCACATATACCCTATACTTCTAACTGCTAATGGTGATTATTTTTAGCTCAGATAGTAGGAGGCTGTCCTTTTGGAGCAGGAGGATCTGTGTACCAGCCCAACTAATGTGAAATAGTTCCAAATAGATGTGGTATGTAACAATAAAGTCTGCATGTAGCCATGGTTTAGTTATATTTTAGTATTATGTTTCAGAAGTTCTTTGCTGGTAAATATTTTTTTGTGCTGCAGCTGAATTTCTGTGTGACTATCCTATGTATTTGGTAAACGGAAGTATGTCTTGTACTGTATTACAAGAAAAAATCGGTACAGGTGTAGTGTGGTATTTTCCTGCCCATTGTAGTTGCCTTTCAATCTTATCCATATGTTACGTAAAGCACAGCTCAAGCAAATAACTGCAGCTTTAAATGTAAAAGTTGGATGTCCATCTGGGGATAAATTTAATCAAAAGTTGTTTTAATTGAAATATTATTCCCCAGGTTATAGCAGCAGTTTGAGAAGTTGATTTCTGCCTCTCATTGCCTTTTGTCCAAAGGTACTTACATCCTCACCAAACATGAGGTGACCAAATCATCAATTCAGCAAGACTAGTTTTAAGTGAGCTAGAGGGGAGAGAGTCATTCGATTAGATTGTTTTCTGAAAAATATATGTGAAATAAATCAGGAGAAGTAAACAGTGGGAAAGGAAAAAGGAAAAAATGCCCCCTGCTAATAACAACAGTGCAATCTATAATCTCTCCTAATATTCTGGCTGGAATGTAAGATCCCTAATAATTCTCCCTCTCCCCCAAGCCCTCCTTTTTTGTCTTTTGTTTTACAAGCACTGAATTATAGTATCAGATGGGAATCAAAATATAATTCAGGCAACTTTAAGTGTGCTTATATGTGTCAGATACCTATCTGCATCAGGTACAATGAGGAAATAACATCACCTACCATTAACAGTAGTAATTTACCTACCTTGTTTTTCCCAATGCAGTGCCCAGCCTTGAAGTCAGATTGTGGTTAATGCATGTTGCAACATTAAACAATAATACATTCTTCCCAGAAAAACTAAAGTGACAGGTGTAGCCATTGATGCTTTAAGCAAATACTGTGACCTAAAGACTTGCAATCTGCTACAGTCTATACTGCACATACTGTGACAACAGAATTGTGCTGGAGAAAAAGACTGACAAATGCTGGATATAAACTTCAACTTTTTCCCTTGAAATATCTTTTCTATTTAGTTCTTGAACTAGCATATATTCGGACAAACTGGAAATGATCATCTCTCTGAACATGAAGCAGAAATGGTTTCCTTTCTCTCTGTCTAGCACATCAGACTAAGCACTGAAGCAAGTGTGAATGTAATATAGTCTGTTTTCATATGTTACAATATCTAGGAGTAGGTACACTGTTCCCTGTGAAATGTGGATCCTTGGGTTAATTTTTGCAGCTGGAGTCTTGCTGCATTATAATTGCAAGAAGTATTACCCTAGTGATTATTTCTCCTGACTTCCCTATTTCTGCAAAGGAAGCAATTACAAAGAATCAAAGTGATAATACAGCAAACATCAGTTTAATTCAGATTTCTGTGATTTATCAGTTATTATATTTTGTATTTCTCTGCAGATCATTGATTCCAGTTTGATTTTGTTCATACTTCAAATTTTGTCTAATTCTAGGTAAATATAAGTCACATTTTTTACATTATATCCCACAGAGGATTTTATTTTTTCATTTCAGTAACCATTATTTGAATAATAAAAAAACACATTACTGTATTCATAATGCACTGCTTATGTGACAGTTTTTGAACTTTAATATTCTTTTCTGTAGTGTGCTGGCTTAGCAGCCTATAAAAGAGACATATTGTTTGTAATGTTTCTTACCCGCAACAAATGATGCAGTTCTAGGGTTTATGAAATGGCAGTAGTTTTCTAAATTTGTGATTCTTCTGTGTTCAGCAGTCAAGAACAGTTGTACATCTGCTCAGCACAGACTTTAGGAGACTATGAACTTTAATTGAGGAAAAATAATGAGGGTTCAGGGACCACTGATACATAGCCGGTTGGTAAGGCAGGTGCCCTGCTGCCAGATCAATGGATTATTTACTCCTTTGTCATAAACAAGAAACAGTTGGTTGTGTGTGGAGACTACATTCATATTCTAAAGACAGGCTGCCTTTTTGTGTTTCCTTGTAAACACATAGCATTTTAAACACTTTTAAAATTTGTGTGTAGTCACTTTGCTTCTTAATTTAATGATACCGTGTTAACATTAGTAACAAGATTTTAAAGGTAGCATTTTTAATTCTAGGGTGATCAAAGTGCCAAACATCTTAGTTTATATCTTGATTTCTTAACCTCATTTAATATCACTGATTAACTGTATATATATGTGTGTGTATATTTATGAACTCTGTGTGTATTCACATGCATTTTATATATATAATAGATGCACATAGAGAGAAAGAGAAAGTGAGAGGAGAAATAAAGAAGAGGGAGTTTAGGTCAATCTTTTAGTATCTGAACATTATAATGATAATGTTGTCTCAGGATAGACTTTATACAAATTTTACACATCATTGAAGTGTAATTTCCTGATGCTTTAATCAGAAAAAATGCAGAATGGTTTTCCATGTGAGTCAAGCAAGCAAGCTGGGGCTTTAGTAAGCGCTCTTAATCCTGTGTATGCTAGTGGCTATCTTTTACACACCTGAGGACTGTGCAACCTAAAAGGGCAAGGTCAGCCAAAAAGGGCATGTTCTACTCTAATAGGTATTCATTAGCAAAGCAAACAAAGGGCAGTGTGCAAGACTGCCTGGAATAAGCTTTAATTTCCACTCTAACAAGTTACTTTAGTCTTACATAACTATATGCCATTCAAGAAAACACGGATACTTAAATCCATGGTGCCAGAGGTCATGGGATTAAATTTCTGGTAATGGATGTATGCCAAGAAAATCTGACACGTGAAACTAGGGAGTAAATGTACTCTAGAAACTACCACTCGCAAGCATTTACCAACACTTCATCACATTATTTACCAAAAAATTATTAACTTAAATATTGGTTTTAAGAAATTATCTTTATTTCTGAGTTTTAATGTCAATTTGTGGATATTTTTTCTCAATTAACTTTTTCCCTCTTTTTATTTTTTCTTGACAATTCTGTGTTAATCCCTTTGGGAATTTGAATTCCAAATGCTAAACATGAATTACAACGTCAACCTCAAGTTGTGCATAAAGAACCTGTAACAAAAATCACGTCATGTGAAAAATGCAAATATTTTTTCAGTGAATGGGTCCTGAGTTTCTAAAATTATATTGTTTAAAACTGCAGCCAAATGTAAATAATTACCCCAAGGAGCATTTTTTTTTTATTTTATAGAAATTACAAAGCATCTTGTCTGAATAGCAATGTTTCACTTTGTATTCTTCATCCCGCCCTTCCACAATTCCACAGAATGGAGAATGGAGAGCACTTTCTACTCTCTGGCATGCATCTTACTGCTATGAACCCTATTCTCTCCTCTTGTTTGTACAAGACAGTGATAATACTGCATACATTAGTAGATAGACTGGCCTCAATTCTGCTGTAAAGAAAGTTTAAATCTGGAGCAGCTGGGTAAAATTACAACTAGTAAGGTGTAAATCCAAACTAGGATTCTGCAATCAGTCAGGTGCCACTAGCAGGGAGCATAGCCAACTTTGCAGTGAGCTGCATGGCATACAAGGCAGCGATTGATGAGTGAGAAGGCAACCCATGGGACATCTGTTGGTAATATAACAATGGAGGTGCCTGTTATCAATAATTACGCTGCACATTGATGTATTCCTGGCATCTCCATATTGTAAATAATCTAATTCTATTAACTATGTATCAAATCCCAATAAAAACAATGTTTCTGAAATATTATCACATCTCATATTGATGGAATAATGGTAATTGGCTAATGATTTGTTTATTCCACTGTGTAGCCTAGAGTTTGGGAATTAAGTGCTTTCATTTTGGTTAGATATGAAAGGGTGGGGATTTTGAAAAAGAAATATGCGGTAGTTATTTTGCTGTTTAATGAGACCATGGATACTGTTAGAATTCAGAAATCTTATGCTTTGGTGGAATAGGTTCCCTGTAGAATTTGATAATGATGTTTCTGCTAATACTATAGTCATCTAATAAAATCACCTGAAGCAGTAATGATCCTAGAAAGTTTACGTTCCTGCTGGATATTACCCAGAGATTTCATTTGCTAATTTTACAGACTATTTATAATTACAGTCAAAAGAGGCATTTACCAACACTGTTTAGTATTGAAAGATGCATTCAGAGAATAAGAGACTTGTCTGGTGTGTCATGATCTAAAGCTACGTGTAAAAGAAATAAAAGATTTGTTAATCTTTAAAGCTGTACACAAGACTGATATTTTATCTGCTGCTTTTGTCAAAAGCCCTGCTTCCTCAAGAAAAAAATACATGTTTTTGAAGTGTGTTGCTTCTGGTCTGACCACCATGAGCTTCGTCTGCACTTATAAAAGCTGGTGTAATAGCTGTATGCATTTTACAGAACCATCTCCTGAGTGAGCCATAGGGGTTAATCTGTACTTCAACAGGATCTAAAGATTAGCTCAAATCCCAACATTTTTTCAGTTTTAAATTGTATGCTGTCAATGACAGGTTCTCCTTTCCTTTAATATCTTGTTATTGTGGTTTGTTGGAAGGTTTACAACAATATTCTAACATTAGCAAAGGTATGGGCATAAAAGTAATATAGGCAAGATTTTTATAATATTTGTTATTCCTGCTAGTATTATATATTTTTGTGAAATAAGCTTTTAGGTCCAAAAATAATTTACCAAAAGTCAAAGTAGCATGTGAAATCTTAAAGCGTTTTAACTGTGTGATCTGAGATCACATCAAATTATTTTCATTTTGCCTCTCATGATATTCTATTGTGTGGCATTTGACCAACTAAAAGATATAATTGCCGCCACAGACTACTTCTTGTAAAAGAGTATATCCACTGAGGCAGTCCACAGTTATGGGGTGGAGGTGAGAGCTAGCAACATACTTAGCTCCCAGCAACCGTGTACGGGTATGTGACAAATGTATAAAAATGTTTGCAGTCTTGGCTGCATGTGAGTTTGTACCCTGTCACAGAGCTGCATAGAGATAAACTAATTGTGTCTCCAGTGCTTCCATTAGCTTGTGCCCTTCTCATGGGGATTACAGATGCTCTTTCAATGTAAAAAAGGATCTTCTTGAATAATAAGTGTGATCACTTTAGTCATGAGGTTGTCTCTGAGAATAATAATTTCATTAATTACCTCTAGTAGGAGGACACCTAAAATCCAGCCCTTATTTGATTTTTGGTAATCTCTAATCTTCTGTTATTTAATAAATTACCCTACAATCAGACCTCCCTATTCTCTTGCTGCCACTCTTGCACTCTTCTCTACCTCTTTGCAAACTAGTTCTTTACTCTATCAGGCAATGGCATAACAAAATACAAGGCTGGATGTTGAAGTCACCAAAGTTCAAACTAGAAATAAAATGCAATTTTTTTAATATCGAAGCTAAATTGTCATTGGAATAGATTACCAAGGGTGGTAAATTCTCCATTATTTGGATTTTTAAATCAAGACTGTATGCTCTAATTGAGAATTTGGATAGCTGCTAGAATGACTGGGTGGAATTCTGTTACTTGTGTTATGCAGGTCAAACTATTTCATCCCTTCTGACCTTAACATTTATGAATCTATGAAACTGCACTCTCATGCTCTTCTTACTCTCCTTCCAGCTGTCCCCTCACACACCTCTGTCTTTTCATGAGGTTTTCTCAGAGGTCTTAACAGAGTTTACATCTCAGGTTTTTTATTATTTTTACCCATCAGGAGACCTAAGGCCAGATTTCTGGTGCTGTTTTGCCCCCTTTGGGCTGCTTAGTAGTGAAAAGAGAATGGTGTTACCAGCCAACTGGGGATTCCACTGGTTGTGGGGTGTGGGATCCCTACTTGGCATATTAGTGTGGGGAGCTTTTCACGAGAGATGACATGGTCAGAGCACTAATGCAAACGTGGTGTAAAGTTTTACTTTGCACAGCTCAGCTAGATTTGACCATTTGGATCTTTAGTTTGATTCCCTCTACAGTAATTGCATCTGAGATTCATGACAGAAGAAAGCAGTTTGCAGGTTACCAAATATACAGTATGATAGCCACAGCCACTGGCTAGACTCCAGCTTTAACAAAGATGCTTTATAGGATCACTGAATCTTGGGTTTGTATTCATAGACTGTAGGGCCAGAAGGGAACATGACAATCATCTAGATTGACCTCTTGCATAACAGAAGTTAAAGGAGCTTGGGCCAGCCAAATGGTGAAGGGCAGCATATGCTTCTTGACCTTTGTCCCTGCGTGGGCACAACCCACCTTTCAAAGCTATTCGAGAAAGAACTAAATCCAAAGTGCGTCCACAAACAACTATTAGTATAGGTCTGAGGAATGGTCTCTAGGAGTAAATTTCCAGGTACACTAGATTTAAGGAATGAGAGGATTGTAATAAATAACTTCAGATATGTTCACACTCAGTCTTAAACACCTTTCAAGAAGTGAGGATTCCTACACAAAGCTCCAGGCCCAGTTTGTAATTCAACCCAGAGGTAAAAAGTTCATGGTGAAATGATCCCAAGAGGAAGTGAATGAAAGACTTAAAGAAAAGGCTATTGTCTGCCAGGCCTTGTCTACAAAATGAACATTTTTTCACTTCATTCCCTGAACTGTGATTTTAACTGGTTCAAACTTATATGAAAGAAAAGGCTATTATAAATTAGAGAAAGTCAACACAACTTGGTTGTTGTAAGGGAAAGTATATGATGTGTATGTTTGTATTAGCATGTATCTCATCAATAAAATCCATTGACTACTGTAAAGATTGACTAGATAATCCACTTTCTGGTCTTTGCTACCCTCTTCTTTAACATCAACATCCCTGAAATCAGCTTTCATTAAAAAGAGACATAGAAAGGTCTTGTCAGTGACCAAGGGTTCTATGATGAACCAATGGTCTCATCAGAAAAGTCATATTTCTGTGATTTCACTTCAGTAAAAAACTTGTGCAGTTATGGCAGAGGAAACATTTGGTCAAATTTAAATAGTCCCATGCTCCCCTCCAGTTCTGTGAGTGGAGAGCAGATGAAACAAGAGGAACTGAGTTGAGGGAAATGTGGAAGAGGGTAAGAGGCAGTTTCACAATATGCTTTCATCTTTCTTCCTAGTCTCATGAAAGCCTCTCCACTGGGGGGTTCGTAGGAATACAGATGTGCAGCTGAGGGGCAATCACACTTTGCCACATTTTCTTTCCCATTCCCAAAGCTGTCAGAGTAAGTTACTGCAGACAAACTGCTGTAGGTTGATCAGGTTCACCTTCTGTGCTGTGGAACCTGGCTTGCAAGGCCTAAAAGGCTGAGCAAGATGTGCTTCATGGATTTGGGTGAGCAGGTGAAAGATTTTATTCATTTTGGAGCCTGAATATTCATTGCATACATACAAGAAATAGGAGATCCAAATATGAAGCATAGCCTTGATGTGGAACCTTAAGTTGTTATGAAACAGTGAAGTCTAATCAAACAGTTGGCTGAATTTGTTGCATATGGCAAGCTGATTTTGTTTTTAAGGTTGATTTTGGGGAAAGTACCTAAGTGTTGCTTCTGCAAAGAAATCTAAAACATGCTGAATAAATTATATGAATCAAATAAAAAGTTGTTGTTGAGATTGTCAAGAATCAAGTAAGGTACTTTGCAATTAAAGTATGCATGCCATCTTAGGTCTTTACTCCAAAAAAGTATCCTTATGCAAATAGAATAAATCACACTGCAAGCCTTTCAGAAATGCCATTTTCAGACTCTACCTTCTGATGATTACTAGTCTCTTTTTTCTGCAAAGTTCTGTAGAGAATATATTTTAATTAGCTTCCACTTGATACCACTTCAGACACACTGCCCAGCTTTGACCCAATGTCTGATCATATAGAATGCATTACAAAAGAACTGGTCATTTGAGTGCTTTAATATAGCTTTGCATTAATGTGAGACATCATTTAGACAAGGCATTAAAAGTGTGATTTGAATGACTGAAGTGTGTAGGGTGGGAAGAAGCTTAATCTTTATAGGAAGAATAATTTCAATTAGCTCTAAAATATTAATTTGTTGTTATAACTATATACTCTAATGTATTTGGCTACAAAAAAATCTTATGAATAATACATTGCTAGATCTCAGTCCAATTCCTACATTGTAACTAATACTGTCTATCAAAATGGGAAATAACCTTTTAACATTCGTGATTCTGGTTAAAATTTTTAAAAAACCTGATTACTTGTGACAATGAAGTTGCTTTTTCCAACGTAATGTCCAAAGATACCTTAAATAAAACATACATCATCAGGCTAGTCTGTTACTGAACAGTACTCAAACAAGAAAATTTTAGCATTGTTATTCTTTGATAGTGTTTTTCGTAAGCAAATTTAGTACAGTTGTAAATTTTGCTATCCTTGATTTTCTCCTTTAGCCTTATCAACCTGTATGGTGGTGGCTAGTAGTATTGTTACACTTGGAGATATTATAGTACAGGTTTTAAAACTCACATTAAAGTCACTGGGAATCACATAGCTAAAACTCTCTGAAGCACAGAAGATGTTTTATTTGCCATAGCTACACCTAGAGGATGGAGGGGGCTAGTTTATGGTGTCTTGGCAAGCTGGTACTTTTTGGTGGTAACTACTATCTTGGACACCAAAACCTTTCTTTTAAAATGGTTTTAATTGAGAGGGGCTCTAAGGTAACTATGTGCTTCTGCAGTGGTGCAAAACTGCCCTAAAGCTGGTTAGGCAACAATTAGAGGTTTCCCCCTTGCATGGCATAGCAACTCCTGCCCCATCCCGCTTATATAGTGTTGATCTCAACTGCTGGAATTGCAGATTGGGTCTATTAGCAGGTGGTGTAAATTAGAGGAGAGTTAACTTTGACAATTATGACATAGTATATGTCAACACAGTGAACTATTTCATTGCTGTTCCAATTATACTAGAAAGAAAGCAGTGGAAGCCATTTATGAAGTTCTGCACAATCTACTCTGAGGGACATTTCATTTTGGTGTCACAGTTGGCAACAGGTTGATTTATGGATGAAGCCTACTACTAGGATTTTTGTTCCCCCACCCCCACTCCAATTTGTCTCCTGACATAGGCCAAATTCTCTGCTTATCGAAATTGGAGCAGCTCCACTGAAGTCAATGATGTGAGTGACCTTGATTAGTCTAAGGCCTCATTTATGAGAATCTGATCTAATGGTTTATCTAGGGACCAGTCCAACCCTCATTGAAGTCAGTGTGACTTTTTCCATTGACTTCAATGGGAGTTTGATCAGGCCCCTGGAGCTGTTTTCATTCTCTCCACTAGAAGCTTACCTATATATGGGAATATGACAAAGGCTGCGGAAGGAGGGATAGCTCAGTGGTTTAAGCATTGGCCTGCTAAACCCAGCATTGTAAGCTCAATTCTTGAGGGGGGCATTTAGGGATCTGGGGCAAAAATCTGTCTGGGTATTGGTCCTGCAGAGGGTTGGACTAGATGACCTCCTGAGGTCCCTTCCAACCCTGGTATTCTAACACTATTGGTGCTTTGCGACATTCATCAAGATATATTGCTGTAATTAATACCTCCTCCTATTGAGACTTAATTTCTCAGAGGCACTTGCTTAGTATCTTCAAGTGTACTATCACTCTACCGCTAAGCCAGCAGTTTATAGTTACTATTTACCCTTTTAAAAAGCCAGTATTTAATTTGGTAAATAATCTTAGTTTGAACAAATTACTTTCTTAGTTCAACTCTGGTATAAAACTGTTGTATTTTCCATTTTCGCCAGCCTCTTCATTTTGCAACAACTGATGGAAGTTAAAGAAAAACAACTCTTAGAATTCTGTAAAAGCAGAGAAACCCAAATGCAGTTTTAGAAACTGGGTAAAAGAATGCTTTTGTAATAGATTTCATGCGGCAGTTGGCATTGGCAGTATTGCAAAAAGAGATGTATTCTGTCGTGCTCTGTTTGATCAAGTGCTAAACCCGTGTGATCAATAGAGAGACAGATGTCGGGTGCAGATGGCGATGCCGTGATACCTGGGGCAGAGTGGGCCTGCCAGAATGACAGAATGGGAACAAGGAAGAGCAGCAATGCAACAGAATGTGACAAATGAAATTAGGGTTTATACTAGTCGATAATTTACAGCTAATAGAAAGTGACAGAATTTTTCAGCATACAGCACATTTACTCTAGTAACACTACAGTCAATGCATTTTTCATGCAAAACTATAAGAGCTGTAGTAAAGACTAGACTCCACTTATATGTTTTATATGATGTTGCAACTTGTACAATTGTTTTCCTTAAACAAAGCTAATAACACAGAGGCAGAGTAAGGCCCAGGTATATAGAAGGACATTAAATCCTCAACTTTGAACTGAATTTATCACCTACTCTGTTTGTGTAACATAGTCATAAGAGAAGAATGAAGAAAGGTTCGCCAACTGTTTATAGGAATATAAAGTTGAGATCCCTATTAGTCACATAATTAAGCACTGAATGTCCAGTGATAAATTGTACTTTTGAAATTGTCATCTATTTCATGGTTTTATTAATTGAAATTAGTGAAAGAGCACATTGAGATTTCTCTCCTACCCCCATTTCTAGTCTAAAATTCATAGTTAATGCACTTGGCAGCTTATTGTGTTATATTTTATGCTGGTATAACTCAGAATGGGTTGATTGGTAGCCTGAGGTTATAACATTTATGTTAAAGGTTAAAATCACTTTTTATTTCCTTTTCTGGCTTTGCTGAGTCTCAGGAACTTAAAAAAAAGTATAAAAGGAGTTTTAATACATTCAAGATAAATTATACCCTATGTCCATTACACTCCTCTAGTTTACCCTGGTGTCAACGTTAATAAAAGAAAGCTCCCAGCCTATTAAAATCCAACATTGTGAAAGTTATATTTATGACTGAAAATGTAATGTAGTGGTGGAAGCTTTTATTGTGCAATTCAACATGTTCTTTTTACAGGAGAAAAGACATGGACATTTTTACAATAAAAGAGCAATTAGGCTCTATTTTGCAGACACAGTTTCCACAGGTACTGGGATTGAAGGGTCTTTCTGTAGGCTTCTGTGATATGGCATTCAGCAAGCCTAACTCTGACTCAGAAAACAAAATTCTCTCTTGTTCTTCCTCTTCCACCTCCCCTTCACCCCTTCCCCGCACCAGCCCTTCAGCATTACACCCCTGCCCTCTAACAGAACACAAAAATATGTATCTTCCTATGCTCGTACAGGAAAAATCATCTTACTTGGCTGTCATATTAAGATCTGGACTTAGCATGCACACAGTGTACACTGAAATTTTACCGCTGTGGACAGGCATCGTTGAAGACAAACAGACTGCCTTCAGGCCTCTGAAATGTATTTGTGTATATTTTTATACCACACTCATCCCTTTGGAATCTTAGCATCAGTGAATAGTCATTTTGATTTGGTGTAATGATATTCACACCTGTCTTAAAGAAGGCATTTTGCTACACTTCTTATTGTGGTCCAGACATGAATTAGCAAGACCTGGTATCTGATATATCATAGCTTGTACTTAAGTGCTTGGACATCTATTTTATAAAATCAATCCAAGTATACAATTATATATGCCAGGAATGGGCAACTTTAAAATAATAGAGGGCCACAAAATCTACTTAATTCCTTTGGTGGTGGAGGGGAGGTCAAGTCCTGCTCCCTGGGGGTGGGAAGCTTGTGGGGCTTGGAAAGTGAGCCCGCCCCACAGTGCAGCTCCTGTCCCAGAGGGCTGGGCCTGACTCTACTCCAACCCATTGCCTCTTGCCATAGCATCCGATGATGAGCGCCCATGTCCCTCCCTGACAACACCCCACCTTGCCTTTTCTGGCCCTGGCACTGCCAGATCATGTGCCCCAAGCTGGGCTGTGGCATCCAAATGAAATGGCATATCAGGGATACATTAAGTAATGGTAAATTTGCTTGGCAACAACAGTTGTGCAGAGTCAGGGACTGATACTTGTGACTATTAGCATGACAATGCACATTCCCGGTCTTTGTTTTAATTATTGGCAAGGTGAATTTTGTGATTTTTTTTCATGCTTGCACACATTATATGATATCTGGGCATTTTTTCTCCTGGAAATTAGATACCTTGGGGAAACCAAATTCAGGTGTCAGATTTTGAATTGGCACCAGGATTCCCTTGCAAATTCTAGGACTCATCTGGGAAATACTCAGCTACTAAGAATAAGAGAAATGGAACAAGGTCTCATATTCTTCTGCATCCTAAGTTTTCCTATATTTTTATATATACCACATGGGAATGTACCCAATATATAAACCCTTGCATTTAGTATTTGGGATAAATGTATAATATTGCCATAGGTGATATGGTGGGGCCATAGTGGTAATAAAATTCTTCAACTCTTCTATCTTCTTTGACAACCAATATTTCCATTGGCTGTGTCTACATTAGGTTTTCTGGGAAGTGTCCCACAATTCACCCTGCTACCGATCCAGCTCCACCAATGGTAGCCATGGGTGGGAGATTTACCAAAAAAGTCAAGTAAACACAAGCTAAAATATCTGCTTCACCTAATGTTCTTCAGTCTCGCAGTTATTATCCTTTTCTACTCCTCCTGGTCCTCACAATTAGGGCACAACTCATGCTGCATCTGTGATTCTGATCCCTTTCCCTTTTTCTCCACCATGTTCTACACAACCATACAGCCAAGTGGTAGCAAAATCACACTGAAGTCAAAGAGCAGAGTAACTTTCGTAAACTGCGTATGTTCCAGGAAAATCTAGGGTATGCATCTGGTACTGTCTCCTTGATATCAGTTGTTTTGGGGAGTTCCTACTGCATGTTTGTATAATGCACCATAAGCCTGCACCTAGTGAATTGTGCTACATGCATCACAGTTACTGACAGAGTTGTTTTTGCATCTTGGATCAGTGTTTGGCTTGGAAAAGGTGGTCAAGCCTGTGATGGAGACAAAAGAAGAAGATGCATAGAACTCTGAAAAAAGAGAGGAGACTGTTAACCTTGAAACTCAAATACCTTACCAAGGGTGATGTAATGTTTAAAACAGATCATAAGTCTATTGGTAATATACCCGTCCTTTCTCCAGAGCAGTAGCCAAACCAAACAGAGGAGGCAGCAGGTCTTCTCCTCAGAGCACTGGCACAGCAGTATCAGCTTTGAAAACCAAGCTGGGAGAGGAACAATTACATGTGATAGTGGGAGTCTGGCATATTTCAGATGCCATTAATCCATAATCATGTACCCCAGCTGCTGCACTGGATGAAATGGACTCACCTGTTGCAGAGAGGTTGCCTTTTCAACAACTTACGGAGCTGAAGCAGAATGAGTAGATGTATCAGCAGGAATTGGCGCTAATTTAAGAAACAAGTCAGAGCCATTGGTTTCCTATGGCTCAGTTGGCTATGGCTATTACTGTATGAGAGGAGTTGAAACTGTTTAAACAATAAGAAACTTTTTTAGAGATTTATTTTGGGTTACATAGTATAGCACTCTGGAAACAGACTAGCTCATTGTTCAAATGGGGTACTGTGCATCAGGATTCCTGGGAAACCTGATCTGCTTTGAGCGGAATACCAGCAAGATTTCATTCTCCAATCTCTTACAGCTGCCTTTGTTTTTAACTGTAAGCCACTGAAAATTTCCGCATTGCTTCTCACATACAGCAAATTTACATTAAACTTAATATGTGGTTTATTGCAGATTTCTTAGTATATTATCAACTACATATGTTATATCTTGTTTGAAATTATGGGTTATCTGCATATTCGTGATGTAATACTATTTAAAATTATTGTAGTAACCTCAGTCCATAAGTAGCCATATCATCATATATGGATACAGTTCACATTTCCTGGTATGCTGTGAAAGCCAGTAACTCTACTTTGATGACTATTTCTAGCTGTGTATTGGAAAATTGAATGAAATAAACACAGAGGGCAACCATTCAACTACATTTTGAGACACGATTTCTTGCTGAGGCTTGTCTAAAGATCTTCTATGACAGATCACGCAGACCTATAGATTGTGAAGTAGCACTGAGATAGGAGTATTTTCTCTTCTGTCCACAGCCACAGGAGTTAACAGAGTTGCTGAGTGGTGTTTTCGTCCAGTCAGTATTTAAAAAAAATTATTGGTTGTGGAGGATCTCCAAAGGTATGTTTGTAACTGTGACCATATCTTATGTTTTACTAAAAAGGTGAAAATTCACTATCAATTCAGTAAAGGTTTGCCTGATAGCTACAAAACAGTAAAGTTTTAGCTAATTGTCACTTGCCCTTCAAATTAAACTAAATACAATAATTATAATGATCAGTGGTGAGGGTGTATGCATAACTTTATTTCAGCAACTGTGGAATGTCCAGCTCTGAAACAGTTTGATTAAAGATACAAAATCAAGTAATTGCTTAAGGTTATAAAGCCCAAAGACATCGATATGTAAGATCCCTGATATTAAACTTGTCACCAGGATGATCTTTTTTGGAGAAGAGTGATCACTACTACTTTCTGGAGCCTGTTCTTAGAAACTTATATTTGGATGGCATCTATATTATGTTAAAACTGGCATATCTCCGTGTCAGTAGGCACAATTCCACCCTAACAGATGGCTATGAACATAGACATGCCAAAGAAGCAGTCTTTGTATCAAGTTTGATTATTAGGGGCTATATTCACGTCCAAGAATGTTTAAAAGGCATTCTGTATAAATTGTCTGCACCTATGGATAAGAGCATAAGGGATAACTCATTTTGAAAACAGAAAGATGAGGACTATGTAGCTAAGGAGGTTAGTAAAGGGATATAGACACCTTCACGTCTAGATCACTCAATTAAATTCAAGCAGAATCAGTCATGCTGGAAAGTCATTAACTTACCTTAGCTGTTTGATGGCCTATGTTAGTGATCTCAATCAATTTCCATTGAATAAGTATCCCCAACAGAAGTGTCACCTTAGCTGGCAGTATAAGGTGATCTACGCTCTCACTCATAATGGTGGGGTCCTTTTAGATCAGGTGTGGGGGGGAGAGGGCAATGTGAGAAGCATAAAGAATCCTAGAAGTGGTATTGGTCCATTACTAGATGGAAATGTTAGAATTATCAATAATAATACAGAAAAGGCAGAAACAGTCAATACATATTTCTGTTCTGTATTTGGGTAAAACAGATGAAGTAGTCATATCATATGATGATGACTCTCTATTTCAGTAGTATCTTGGGAGGATGTTAACAGCAGCTACTAAAGTTAGACATTTTAAAATCAGCAGGTAACTTGAATCCAAGAGTTTTAAAAGGCTTGGTTGAGGAGAGCACTGGAATGTTGATTTCCAGTAAGTCTTGGAACACTGGGGAAGTTCCAGAACACTGGTAGGAAGCTAACATTATGCCAATATTTAAAAAGGGTAAATGGGATGACCCATGTAATTATAGGCCTGTCAGCCTGACATTGATTCCTGGCAAGATAATAGAGCAGCCGATAAGGTACTCGATTAATAAAGAATTGAAGGAGGGTAATCTAGTTAATGGCAATCAACATGGGTTTATGGAAACTAGAGCCTGTGAAACTAACTTGATGTCTTTTTTGATGCGGTTACTAGTTTGGTTGATAAAGGTAATAGTTTTGATGTAACAGACTTCTGTAAGGCATTTGAATAGGACCCGCATGATATTTTGATTAAAAATTAGAATAACATAAAATTAACATGGCACACATTAAGTGGATTAAAAACCGGCTAACTGATAGGTCTCAGAATGTAAATTCAAACGGGGAATCATCATCGAATGGGAGTGTTTCTAGTGGGGTCCCAAAGGGATCAGTTCTTGGCTCTACACTACTTAACATGATTATTAATGACATGGAAGAAAACATAAAATCATCACTGATAAAGTTTGCAGAGAACACAAAAATTGGGGGAGTGGTAAATAATGAACAGGACAGGTTACTGGATCACTTAGTAAGTTGGACATAAGCAAACCATATGTATTTTAATATGGCTAAATGGATATTTACCCATCTAGGAAACAAAATTAGGCCTTACTTCCAGGATAGGGGACTCTATCCTATGAAGAAATGACTCTGAAAAAGATTTGGGAGTTGTGGTGTATAATCAGCTGAATATGAGTTCCCGTTGTGACACTGTGGCCGAAAGGGCTAATGGAATCCTTGGATGCATAAATGGGAATCTTGAGTAGGAGTAGGAAGGTTATTTTACCTCTGTATTTGGCTCTGGTGCAACTGCTGCTGGAATACTGTGTCTAGTTCTGGTGTCCTCAATTCAAGAAGAGGGTTCAGAGGAGAGCCATGAGAATTATTAAAGAATTAGAAAACATGCCCCATAGTGATAGATTTAAAGAACTCATTTAGGTTAACAAAGAAAAGCTTAAGGGCTGACTTGATCACAGTTTATAAGTACCTACACGGGGAACAAATATTTGATTATGGGCTCTTTAGTCTAGCGACGAAAGGTATATGATCCAATGACTGGATATTGAAGCTAGACAAATGCTTCAATAAGGTGTTCATTTTTAACAGAGAGGGTAAATAACAGTAGAACAATTTACCAAAGGTCATGGTGGACTCTCTGCCACTGACAAATTTTAAATCAAGATTGGATGTTTTTCTAAAAGACATACTCCAGGAAGTATTTTGGGGAGGTTCTTTGTACTACAGGACGGCAATCTAGATTATCACGATGCTCCCTTCTGGCCCCAGAATCTATGAGCTTGTATACATTCTGCCACAGTATGGACTACAGGGGTGTGAACTGCAGAGCCCCCCAAAGTGTTGCAATCTAACTGCCCCAGGTAGATGCTCCTGACACAAACTACATTAAAGTAGTTCGCTTTTTAGTTCATGCCAGTGGCATCCACACAGGGCAGTTAGATCACAACACTTCGTTATGTTCTGCAGTACACAACCCTGTAGTGCTCACTGCGGCACAGTGTAGATAAAACCTATGAAAGCACTGCTGCTGATGGTCTACCTTTTTCTTCATCATGCAGAACAGTCAAATCCAGGATCTTTCATAAGCACTAAATTCACTGAGAAAAATAAATCAATAAAAAATAACTTCAATGAGAGTATAGAAATAATATCAATCTAAATTAGTGTTTTGTGAGGAAAAATTATATTTCAGTGTTTCCACCCTGATCTGTGCTCTACTGAAATGCACACAAATCGTGAAACTCACAAAAAAATGGCCTGGAGGTGTACCCTGTGAAAATAAATCACTGGTTCATAAACCAGATCCTAGACTGTGAAACCTGAATATACCAAAATATCTGCCAAATATAGACATATTTAAGTAGCACTTAATGGTATTCTGGTTTCCTGTGCTGGTGATAAAGCAGTTCTATTGTTTTTTGTATCATAATTATTTTTACCAAAGCATTATTCAAGCATCAGTATTAATTCCTTAAACATTTCTTCCCTTTTTTGTATTTCTGTTTTGCTTTTTGAGCATTGCAGAAAATATAGCAAGTGCTCCAAACACATGGACTTCACCAAAACTTTATGGAAAAGAAGTTTGGCTTTTAGTTTCCTATCTACATCCATAAAGTCCAGTTTTGCCCACAGATGTGTACCCACCATTCCCATTGCCTTTAATAGGAATTACACGAGCATAGTTGAGGGCAGAACTGGGCACTTTAAATGATTGGTTAAATGGTAATGTAAAGGATTTTCATTGTTTAGCATTTGGCCTTTCTATAGCTTCTTCTGTCCAAGTATCCCAAAGCACTTTACAAACATTAATGAAGTAAGCTTCTATCTGTAAAGTCATTAAAATGGGTAAATTGGGTCCAGATAAATTACTTAGCTAAGGTTCTATAGCCAGTTAGTGGCACAGTTAAGGGGAGCAGTGGGGGCAAAAAACCTAACTGGCTTCAAGATTGAGCTTGATAAATTTATGGAGGAGATGGTATAATGGGACTGGCTACGATGGCATGTAGCCCATCGGCAACTGCCAGTAGCAAAAATCCCCAACTGCTAGGGACAGGACACTAGATGGGGAGGGCTCAGAGTTACTACACAGAATTCTTTCCCAGGTATCTGCCTGGTGGGTCTCACCAACATGCTCAGGGTCTAATTGATGGCCATATTTGTGGTCAGGAAGGAATTTTCCTTGGGGTGAGATTGGCAGAGACCCTGGGAGTTTTTTGCCTTCCTCTGCAGCATGGGGCATGGGTCACTTGCAGGTTTAAACTAGTGTAAATGGTGAATTCTCTGTAACTTGAAGGCTTTAAACCATGATTTGAGGACTTCAGTAACTCAGAGGTTAGGTGTCTATTTCAGGAGTGGGCGGGTGAGGTTCTGTGGCCTGCATCGTGCAGGAGGTCCAACTTGATGAACACAATGGTCCCTTCTGACCTTAAAGTCTGAGTCTATGCGAACCCCCATCTGCTTGCTCTAGGCCTGTGGCAAAACCTCAAGTCCAATCACCCTTCTATAATGTGATGATCCAATGCTGCTCAGCCAATTTAAGGGCACTTTTGCAAATGTCATAAAAAATCCAGTGCATTATTAATGGCTGTAAATCTATTTTTAATTACCACAAATTCAAGCATTCCAGAAACATTTGGAATTAACTCTCATATTTGAAACCTGCCTAATGTTCAGGGGAATTAAATTTCTTAGCTTCATTTTTCCTCAGAATAATTTCTATACATGTATTTCTTTGATTGGCAATATGTAAACTTTTAACAAGAGCTTTGCAAAAACTATTACAAGATTGGGCCATATTCACTATTTTGCCACACGAAGGCTGAAATTGAAGTTCTCTGCACTAGCGTGTCCTCTTATGCTGGAGAGGAATAGACTGCAGGGGAATCCACTTTCTATCCTCTCTTGGGGTTTCTAGTATGACAAAGCAGCTTTAAGTTTCCTTAGGGGCGCCATCAGAATAGAGGCTACCAAGGAAGTGCACTGATTCAGTGCATTCACAGCCACCCTGGCCTACCCAGCCAGTGCTGTCTGGTTTTGGGGCTGTTCTGTGTCCTTTGGGAATCCCCCAGCACTGAAGAGTTTGTGGCTGCTTCCTATCACTGCAGCCTCCCCCTCAGCAGATTTTTCACTGCTTGAGGCCTTGTGCCAGGGTCTATGCTGGCTGATCTGCTAAAGTGAATTTAGAAGAGAAAGAAAAACACCCTTTCTTATATGCTTTTGTTTCAAATACCTAGGTCTTCAGCCCTCCCCCAAAATGGATTTTTTAAAAAGCCTCTATCTGCCTATCTTAGAGTTTTCCATAGCCCTCACCTCCATAGTGCTTAAGAGTTAAATTTAAATGAATTGGTGTTAATGTAATGTCCATAACAATCAGTAATGAGAATCAGCAAAATTGATGTTACTATATCAACCAGCACCAAATCTTAACTTCTAAAATCCATCTGCTAGATTACATTCCTTCAATTACATTCTGTTTAATTGATTAAAAGAAAAAAGGGGGGAAAGGGGGATCTAGGGATACTCAGCACCTTTGAAAATCAGGCTAATTGTATTTTGATGTCTTAATTGGGGATTTAGGTGTCACATTGGACACCTTAGGCTGAAATTTTTAGCCATTCAATAGAGGCATTTGTGTTGATTATACCACACAGAGGCACAGTCCTTTCAGAAGACCTGAGATCTGAGAAGTGATTGTTGATGATGGATTTTTAATTTTATTTTATTTTCAAGTACAAAATAATTACATAATAAAATAAATAAAAAATATAGATTAGTCCTGTCCAAAGCAATGTACCTGGTGACTCACTGAATTCCATGTTTTTCTGACAATTCTTTAAGACATGTACTGTTAACCAGTCATCCTTTTAAATCTATTGAATGTATTCTATTTAGGTATATGCAGTTAATAGGCTAGTATTCATGTATCCATTCACAATTATTCAAGATCAGCATATCCACTATCCATTTCTTAATAAAGCTGATTTTGAGCTCTGTGTTTTACTGCTTTGTGAAATTACGATTTACATTTTGATTCAACATAAAATTCAGTTCAAACTTTTCCTGGTATTTCATCCTAGAGATTCGGCTGCTTTATTTAACAGATTGTCCTTTGATCTCAAGGAGACAATTGCTATTTTACTCCTCTAATGAAGCTTGTATTATTATAGGCAAAATGCATATTAGACCAAATGGTGGTAGAAATCCCAGAGGGAAACATGCTTCTTTCTCTGGATCTTGGAAAAGCAGAATAATTCATTTTGTCACTTATTACATTGAGTAAACCCATACTCAGTCTTCTTATTTACTCTCCTCTTCTGACAATTGTGATGCAATATTTGTGTTCATGGAATTCAAGGTGCGGGATGCACTGCAGTCACAATTCCTTTGTGACCAAGAGACAGTCATCCAGAAGAGGCAAGAGTAAATGTTTTGAAGCACCTAGGGGGCATTTGTGTATGGTGTTTTTAATGATGTGGGCATCTGTCCTCTAAACACCATCACACTTGTTTTTCTTTAGCCTCCTTCAGATGGATGTATTGAGAATTTGCTTCTGTGTCAGTAGGAGTTTCCGCTTATAGAAAGTAGGGGAAAAACTGATTACAGGGGATGTTCTAGAGAACATGGAGGACTGGAAGCAGGAAAGAGAGAATGGAGAATGAAAAGTTGAAGTTGAGATGATAATGTGAGTGAAAAAAATTGGGAGAACAAGGGAGAAAAAAGGATGCAAGTGACACATGAAAATAAGAGGAGATAGACTGTGTAATTCTGAAATGAAATGCATAAAAGAACCAGTCAGAGAAAATCAAATGAAACTCATGGCTTAATCTCTATAACAATACCCATTAAATTACAGATATTCATGCCCCTTACCTCCCAATAGAGCAATAAAGGGACAGGTTTCTTGGCACTGGGAGGAGGGCACACTCCACCTTTTTTTCTCCCTTGGCTTCTAATAATAGGCTGTCTTCTCTTTTCTTCCAGGCTTCTAGGAAAAGGCTTTTCATACTCTTTTCCCTTTCCTAGATGTGGGGTGGACGATCCTCTTCACTGTACCCCACAATGCTGGGGTCTCTTCCCCTTCTCCCAGATACTGGAAGCTAGAATTCCATCTCTCTTTCTCCTACCTGCTAGAATCTCCACCTTTCCCTCTTGCCTGCTAGGAAGTAGCTCCTGCCCCTACTCTCCTTCTGGCTGCTTCACTGTTACCTACATAGGGAGTATGGGCATATTGATCTCAGCAGCTCCTCCTTTCCTACAACAATGCCATCTCCCTTCTTCTATTGATGTCCCAGTAGCTCTAATGCCACCAAATCTGTTGTCTTTTGCACCTTTCACAAACACTTGATTCTTGTGATAATTGTTCTACCTACCCTGCCTAACACAAGACACAGATGCTGAAGCAGCAAAATCAGGTTGGTGGGAATAGTATGAGCAGTTCTACCCCACTGCAGGGCATATGGCCCAGTCAGACAAATACAGAATAGCTTTGGAGGCTGGATCATGGCATAAAACTACAGGCAGCCTATTACAGTGCATCACATTGTGAAACCTTTCCTCTCCCCTGTCAAAGGTCTGTTACAATTTTGTAGTATAAGTTACCACCAAAGTGAGGGTTCATATAGAGCCCTTCAAATATTTCCTTGGTGTGATTAAAGTTATGGCCATTATAGGGACTGGAAATCTATGTGATCAAAAGAAGGATCCTGGTGCTTTGACAGGTATGCAGCAGAGTAATGTCATCTTCACAAACTGACTTCTGAGATTACGTGTCTTTCTTGCACCTGGCATCAGCAGCAGTGCCAAACACTGGGGAGATGGAGTAACTCACGAATCAGCACTAGGTGAAAGAAGAAATTTGGATTTGTTGCATTTAATGTTCTTAGGAAAACAAGCTGAATAATCTCAGAATAAATGACACTTCTCAAGGTAAAATCCCAATTGAAAAAAAAGTGGTAAGCGTGACATTCAGAACGTTACCTTGACTAATGATAATTTTGGCAACCCCAAACATTTATCTGCTGGACACTAGGCAGAATTCCCACAAATTTAGCCAAAAATATCTGCAGTCAGTTGACATCCTTGGTCAAAACAGAAATGAACTTTTTGTTGTTCATGACCACTAGGCACAACTGTATTTGTAGTTGGATAAAAAGTGGTGAACTTTTTTTATTTGTGCTAAATGTCTTGTAAACATACATTATTAGCAAGGAAGCAGGAGCTAAGCACAAAGGTCTCAAGTGATGAGCTGCCCCATGCCTGTTTACAAGTCAGTTATTCATTTTACATAGAGTTCTGTATAGTGACTTTTTAAAATTTAAATGAGAAACATGGCTAGCAATGCATGCAAAATGTTCATTCATTGTAGTAAACTACAAAAATATTGCTTTTATGCAATGAGAGAGCCATTGTAGAATTTTAAAAGGCATAGAAATAAAAGACTCAGGATTGGAGTGATTTAAACAAACTCACTAGGATATAGTAGATGATTAAAATACAATCTATAATTACATTACACTGGTATCAGGTAAGGATAAAAGCCTATAAATACACTGGGGTCAGGGTAAGCATAAAAAATGAAACAGTTATTTGAATAATCTGAGATCAAGTTGCAGTAATTAAAAATGAATGTATTATTCAAATGAAGGAATTAGGTTACAACACTCCTCATATGAAAATATTATTGTGACAGACTGAAATAAGTTGGAAATGATTTTGATAAAAAAAATGGGTAAAAAAATATAATGACTTACATTGGTGAAAAAGTAGACCATCACTGTGGATCAGAGTATTTTTGGATATCAAATATTCACTCTCCTGCTTCAGATCCCACACCTGGACTCTCACCTTTCTACTCGTCTTCCAACCCTCACCACCACTCCTCGTTTCCTTCTGGATCCTGCTCCCTCAAATACATATATTAATCCATTAAAAAGTAAAATTGCTGTAGCTAAGGACTGTATTTACATGCAGATGCATCCACAAAGGAAATAACAATGTATGTTGTTTGCAGTGTTGTAGCCTGCTGGTCCCAGAATATTAGAAAGACACAGTGGGTGAGGTGATATCTTTTATTGGACCAACTTCTGTTGGTGAAAGAGAGAAGCTTTTGAGCTACTCAGAGCCCTTCTTCAGGTCACCTTCAGGACCTCAAAAAAGAACTCTGTGTAACTAAAAAGCTTGTCTATTTCACCAAGAGAAGTCAGTCCAATAAAAGAGATCACCTCATTGTCTCTCTATGTAGTAACAGGACATCCTGATCTCACCCCCTTACTCCCATACACACACACACACACACACGCACTGCCATCCCATTATCTTTTATTGCTGTAGTCCAAATTGCTTCCCTAACCCATTTCCCTTTCTTTCTTTGTCATCCCCTGTTCAGTTTTGGGGTCCAGTTCTACAACTCAGACTCACGCTGCGTATCACATACCCGTGCAGCTAGTTGCATTGACTTCAAGCACTTACTCACAGATTAAATACTATCCTTGGTAAATAAGAATTACAAAAGCTGGCCCTTAGATAGTAAACTGTGTGGGGCAGGAACCTCTCCATGATGTGCCACGATGAAGACCTAAAGCACCGAGGGATAATTAATTATTAATTATAATTAATAAAGAATAAGACTATAAGCAGATTGACTTTTTTGAAGTAGTGACCTTTGTATTCCTTGTAATTAATTATTTTTTTAAAATATGTCTAAGGCCTCTGTTTCTGCTCCCTGAACAACATGGCCCTTAAACTGTTGTCCTCATGGAAGGAGAGGGTAGCTGTGGTGCTCAATAACAGCAGGAGTCCTTGAAGGTACATTGGTGGATTCATTCAGGAAGAGGGGGGAGTACATGCCAGAACCAGCGCATGGGATGGGGACAAATTTAATCATTTTCGTCCCTTGACTACTGCAACCTCCGACTCCCTGACCTTCCTGATAATTTACCTCATGCCCTTCTATACCCAGGCATGTAGAAGTTTACTGAGAAAATTATTCAGCCCAGCACTATGACCATGTTCAGTCCCCATTAAATCCCATTTCTTGCTTCCTATAGCTTCCCACAGTAGATTCACTCTTTTCATTGTCACCTTTAAAACCCTCCAGCAGATCTTTCACACATGTCTTTTCTTGTCTCCTTTGTCTTCCCCATCGCACACAATCTTTGCTTAGTATAATGTACTTTCCTAAGTTCCCCTTTCAGATGCTTCCCCCACCCCCAGCTTCTTTAATGAGGCCATCTATGCTGGAACTTCCTTCCTGATCTCCCCTCCTATGCCATCCTCTCTTCCTTTAAGTTCTTCCTCAGAGTTCTTATTGTCTACTCATTCTTTGAGGTCTGGAGAATAGGTTATACTTATTAGATATAGTTTATATTTCTGAGCTAATATTTAACAGTTGTTTAATTATAAAAAAAGGAATAAATGTGATTAGAAGCAAAATAGCCAATCATTTACCCACAACAATCACACAACAAAAGCTTTTCAGAAAAATACATTATAGTTATGGCTTTATATTGACTTCATTCCCTTTTCACCTACCTGGGCAATTAATGCAGCTATTATTTACTGTATGTAGAATAAATGTGAAATGAAGTATAACCCTATCAATTCAAATCTTCAGAGATTATAATTTCCTTAGAACTATCCTGAATTGATACCTGAACGAGATTGAATACAGTGCTGCCTATATGGTTCATGTTTCCTGGCATAATCCGTATCTACAGTAGTTGCATGAAGAATTTTGTTTATCCCAACTAGTTATTGATTACCTATACAACTGACTTCTCATCATAATGAAGAGCTTTCCTTTTTAGCCAGACGTCATCCAGATATGCAGGTTGCTGTAAGGGTTTGAAGAGAATTCTAGTAAGGGCCAGCTTCTCATGAATTGTGTGATAGCAGACACATTGCACATATGTTTGTGTTACAATTTGTGTGTGTCATTTTACTGGATTGTAGGTTAACAATTGATGAATAGCATATCAGTATGTGTAAAATTAAAACTGAGAAGGAGGAAGGATAAGAGAGAATATGAAGAAAAGGAGATTATTGAAAAACAGAAATGAAAGGAAGTGAAAAAAGAGAGTTAATCAGAGTGTGAGGGGAAGAAGGTACCAAATGAGGATCAGCTAGGTGGTAAGATATAGACCTATAATAAGATGTGAGGCTGAAAGACATTTTATAGTGTGATGTTTTTCAGCATCTGCAAGGACTGGGGAACAGGTCCAAACCATCTGTTTTGAAAAGGGTGATATCTTCCATTATGAAAGTAGATCCTAAATCCAATTTCCACTCCAAAGTGATGGTCTTTCCAATGTCTCAGTAAAACTCTGGCATAAAATAAGAACTGTGAGGACACATTTTTTTTAAAATAGGATGGTATGGGACTATCCTCTCAAGGCCAAGGAGGCAGAGTCTAACAGAAGAAGCACTGGAGCATTTTAGTGCTTCTGAGATGTGGATGCAGATGGTTGTCCACATGAGGGCTAACTTGTGACAGAACAAAAAATGTAAAATACAGAAGCATCTCCAGGAGCTTGTAGATACCGTGAGTTTCACTGCCTATCAACAGGCAGGTGTTCACTAGACTTCATTCAGTCTTTTGTTCTGAGTTATATGTTGGTTAGCCGATGATGATGAAGTACACTTTGCACTGTTCCAGATTGTTGACAGACTTCGTACCTCAAAGAAGTTCCAAGATTTTCATTATACTTTGTCCTGGGTAAACAGGAGGATGAGTCATAGATAATATTTAGCCACCAGTAACATTGGCCAGTGAAGTATGAAGATGAATCTTTGGACGGGGAGGTGGTGTGATTAGGCCTACATCAGTGTATGACTTTAATAGGTTAGATTTTTCAAGCACCCCAGGAGGCTTGAGTCATAGTTATTACCAGTTCTTCCAATCTGCAACATAAAGATCTCCCTTTCAAAGGAGATGGCCCAAACCATTGATGGGACCTCTCTTAAATCACTGATATAAACTAAAACCTGAGCAAGGTGGGGCCTGTCTGCTTCATACAGGGGACACATTGGCCCTCTACAAAGCCACTGAAGCGTCCATGCAGCCCCCAACAAGGGGCAGAACTTTGTGTTAGCCCTCTGCACCTGGGAGAATTTTACCTCAGTATAAAATACTCTTCTAAGAGGCAGCTCATTTGGGAACATTGTGTCCTTGTCACTGAATTTCTTTTTTTATTTACACGAGAAGCTAAGAGGTAAATTTTCAAGACTTGCACAAAGAATGACTCCCATTTACTTAAGTGGGAGTCATGCAGCTAAAACCTAACCTAAAGCATCCTTTAATGCTATTTTGCTTTTGCTTTATATATTTCATTTCCTTTGATTTACTCACAGTAGTATAAACTACATGGGATAATTGAGATTGTTATACAGGATCATGAGCTGCTCTATCCAATACATAATTCTTGCTACTCAGGATGTCTTTCTATGTAACAATATAACGTAGTAGTACAGTACTAAGTATTGTTCCTATACTGCACCCAGAGCCCCACTGGAATGAGTGCAACAACTACCCTCTTTATTTAATTTGATTTTATACAGGGAAAATCAACAGCAGTAAATAGCTAGTGGCAGACCAATATGCTGGATCAGAATATATGGGTCCTGAACTTGTATGCTGTTT
Organism: Chrysemys picta bellii; assembly: GCF_011386835.1. Classification (NCBI taxonomy): domain Eukaryota; kingdom Metazoa; phylum Chordata; order Testudines; family Emydidae; genus Chrysemys; species Chrysemys picta. Next base: position 256,907,396 of record NC_088792.1, read on the forward strand.
CCTGTGCTTGCAGCACTGCATTGTTAGGCTCTGAGTCCTCAGCAGTTCTGACATGCTCCCCATGGAGCTGCACTGACTGGGCCTCCACAGTTGGTGGTTCCCCACAGCTCTCCTTTGTAAGGGGGTTCCCAACTCATGGAAGGTGGCTCTGGGATGATGATACAGCACAGCTTAGGGAAACCTCCATGGATCAGTGGCTTGATGGTGTGTTTATCTACTGCTGCTCTGGCCTGCGTACTAATCACCCCCTGGTCTCACACAGCTCTCTAGATCAACAGGTAGCCCTCCATGGAGACCAAGAGAAGAGGAGGAATGCTATTGCTAAGGCAGTTGATTTGTTTTCAAAAGGCCCTCTCTATACAGGTCTTGGCATTATACATGGGGCCCGTATTATCAATGTTAATATTTATTATTAACAGAAATATGTTAACCTGCCGTGCCCCCAGCAACAGCTCAGCTACATAAACGGTAGTGAGTGGTTGGTGCTGCATAAGTTCCCTAGTTAGTTTAGATAGGTAGCTTTGTAATGGAGTGACTTTTAGCAGAGACGAGTGCCTAGGTGCTGCAGTTAAATAAGGGGATCTGCATTAAAACACATTGGTAGCCATTGACCTAAAAGCCTGATACTGGATTGCCTTTCCATAGCTTAACATGTTCCACAGCTCACCTTCTGAGCCTATGGGGTTTGAAAGACACAGGATCAGGAAGGGCACAATAGTTACTCCCTGATCACCACTTTTCTGACATGGATACTGGTCCATTACCTGGTCATGTTTGACTGGTTAGATATTATAGCCCAATTTTTTTGTGTAGAAATAAACATTTACTTTCCTGACAGCTTTGATGTCCATCACAGAACTCTCTGTAACACTGTTGTGACAACTAAAGTTTTCAGAAACTTTTTACATACGGTGCTCTATCATTTCTCTGAAAATTCAAGTTTAACAAACTCCATGTCAACTAGGCAATTCAGTTTCCTAATTTATTTATATTTGTTAGAATATTTATGTATCTGAGAAAGACAAATGTTGCATGAATGTGCTACTAGGGGGGTGGTTCAGCTTTAAAGAATTAGTGACATGACCTCTTGAAGGACAAGGGAGATTTTCCCTGACTGTCCCTTTAAATGAACCAATAACATTTCAAATTACAATATTTTTGTTTTATGCTTCTTTCTGATAATTTGTTTGTTCGTTTAGATTTGTTCCAGTGCACTTATAATCTTCTTTAGACATAGATCTGTGTCTGTTTATTTAAGGTATTTCCAATAAGTCCCTAACTGTGGTATCTAAGCAGTGAGATGTAACTCTCTTATACAACTTACTAGTGCACCTATGACTCTTTAGCACTTTAGCATCCTATACCTTTAGGTCAGATAGTGCGAATCCTTCTGCTTCGTTGTTACGACACAAAAATATGACCCAATTGTTAAAAGGTACTAGACAAGCATCAAGCATGAGGGTATAGCATATAAAGGGTTATATGTTCAAAGCAGGGTAAAATTGATTGAACAGAGTGTTCAATCAAACTGCCTGAAATCTCCCAGTTTTATTACCCTTGGTGCAACAATGTAAAATGTTCAAAGCAGGGTAAAATTAAATAAATAATAGCTTTCTTTTCTTCCCTCCCCACCAGAAAAGTGTTCATGCTATGCACAGAGTGCCATCTGCTGGCAATCTGTGTATTTTTCCAGTGGCCTTCTTGTTACTAACTGACATTCCTCAGGAACTGACCACTAGAAGTCATTACTGAACTGGGAGTATATGCAAATGATTTAGGGTGACCAGATGTCCCGATTTTATAGGGACAGTCCCGATATTTGAGGCTTTTTCTTATATAGAAGCCTATTACCCCCCACCCCCGTCCCGATTTTTCACAGTTGCTGTCTGGTCACCCTAAAATGATTGCCAACAAGAAGAGCAAACATTATAGTGAAGGGTGTTATAACATTCCTGTGACAGGCTCTTATTCTGATGTAGTCTGAGAACTGCTTTAAAAATCTGCTTCTGGGAATTTATTTGGTATGAAAAAATTGACCTAGCAATTAACTTATTCTACCAATTTTTTTTTAAATGTTTTTAAAGGTACGAAAAAATTATTGTATTGGTTTCAGATAATCTCTTTTAACCATTATTCATATGGCATTAAAATAACTGAATTTTAAAAAAATAATTACATTTGGCAGGAAAATAAGCCCATAAATTACTTATTCAATTTCTTTGGTGGTGTTTTTAAAAGAAAAAGGAAGAATAATTTAAATTTAGAAATAATATATATCTACTCAAAGAACTGTATTCAAAAATTTGCCTAAATTCATATATATTCAAAAATCTTTAATGATCCATTAGGTAAAATAAGAGCACACATTTGAAAAACATTCATACAAATATGCTTGTCTATCAAATAATTAATTTCTGTTTGAAAACATTAGAATACTTCATCACCAAATTGCCAACATACAATTGGATCAATTCTCATCTCATTTTATATATATAAATATATATATTTAATATAAAAACATACATATTAAAATATTGTACTTATATATAATACCTTTGAATAAATAAAATGCACAGTTCTCTGGAATTTTTAAGTAAACAGAAAATGAAATACAAAACCAAGGTCTAAATATCATAAGGGTCAAACCCTTCATTGATTATCCAGACAAGATTCCCCTTAATTTCAAGTTTTTAAAATGACAAACTCTAGAAATTCAAAGTTACTATTTAGGTTAGGCTACTCCATCCCTAATTGATTTTACTTTAAAAATATATACAGCAGCATACATCAAAGAGATCCTCAGTCTAAACCTTGATTTTTCCAGCTTTTTATTGTTTGTAACATAAATGTACAACTCCATAATCATTATGGTCCCAATCTTGCATCACTTACTCATGTGCATAATCCTTACATTATGTATTAAATTGATTTATTTATAGGCTTTTGTGTTATGCTCATCACCGTAGTGTGTGAGTTCTTTGCAGTCATTTGTCCTCACAATATACAGAAAATACAAACAAAAGTTATGACGCTAGCTATACTTTGCACTGTCAAGTCTTGTCCTATCATCATGTGACCTCTTTACTTACTTGTATGTCGTGCCCTTTTCCCTAACTTCCATGCATGCATAGGTATCTGATTCTTTGTCTTTTAGGCATCAATCCTGAAAACACATAAAAGTGTGAATAATGCATGTGAGTAGTCCCACGGTTCAGTGGGACTGGTTAAATGTGCAAAGTTACATGCATGTGTGTGTGCAGGATCAAGTCCTTAGATACTGAGCTCTTTGGGAAGAGTGCATTCTCTTGTGCTTGGCAATTGCCTAGTTGTACACTATGAGCAGTAGGAGTAGTAAAAATGATCAAATATCATCCCTATGAGGTTATCATCAGATTAGGCATCTTTTTATTCCTTTTTTCAAGTCCCTGTTTTGCACCCATTGAAGTCAATAAGATGTTTTCCCATTCACATAAGAGGGAGCAGGTTCATAGATTCATAGATTCCAAGGCAAGAAGGGACCACTGTGATTATCTAGTCCGACTTCCTATATAATACCATAGAACTTCCCCAAAATAATTCCTAGATCATATCTTTTAGCAAAACATTTTTTGAATTGCTCATGGTTGATTTAAAAATTGTCAGTGATGGAGAATCCACAATGACCCTTGGTAAATTGTTCCGCTGGTTAATTACCCTCACGCCTTATTCCCAGTCTGAATTTCTCTAGCTTCAGCTTCCAGCCATGATTGTGTTATAGCTTTCTCTACTAGACTGAAGAGCCTATCAGACCCCTACTGAACAGATTATTTCAGTTTGGGGCTGGAAAGTTCATACAAAATAAAAAATGCTGTGAAACCAGCTATGCTTTCCCAGTAGAAACCTCTAAAGAAGCCTCAATTTTTGAACAAATTGTAGTTCATTGTCATAATTTTGCATTTATAACTTTGGGTGGTCCATGTTGCAGGTTGGAGAAATATTTGGTCATGTGGATGGCACTAAATCATGGTATGATTGTCTGTCAAATTCAATTTTTAATGTGGAAGCATCTTGAGAGTTGTCATTCTCTGCAAATTATCACTTGTCCTGGTTTCTCCCTCTAACACGATTGAATATTTTAGGCATCTAACAAAAGGACCACTCATCTAGCATTAGAACATCTGATTCTGTCAATTCTGAAATTCACTGAAAGTCTGCAACTTTTCTCAGGATTAAGAGTGCAAAGAGCTGGAAGAAATTGTGGGGCAAACTCACTCAGTTTTCAGGAAGTCGCACCATGGGGCCTGCAAAATGCTCTTCAAACTGTCTCTGTAGTTCTACACAGTCCCTGCAGGATCCCACAAACCCTTGCAAACCGCACCACAGGGAACCAACATGTTTTAACTGACGCCCTATTGAAGCAAATGCACCACTTGAAGAAATGAATGTATAAGAAAGAAAGGTAATGGAAAGTGACAAGCTGAAAAGGAGTTGAGAGTTTCATTTGCAAGGTTGTGCTTGAGGGGGCATCCATCAGGAAATTCCTATGGAGTGGCAAAAAGAGAAAAAATTAAGGAACAGCAGAGTATGATGAACTTATATAATTCTTTTTCTTTAGCAGCAGGCAGTATTTATTACTTTTTTTTTGCCAATTTAGGAGCACTCCTAAGCACTGAAAGACGGAAATTAAGTGTACAAAACCCCGCAGCAATAATGAAAGTGTGGAATGCTCACAGATTATTTATAAGCATGCAAGTTATGTAGTAGTTGGAGATTTTCTCCCTTCTGTTCCTGTATAGTGATGAAGAATGGTATTTTAATAGGCAGATGGTAAAGACAATTACAGTTTGGGGCTCAGCTGGGAGTTACATCAGTTTATTGCAAATTATTAGTTGATAAATGCTTTTGTTTACAAGCAAAGTCTTAAGCAGCTTTATAATCAGTTTATCAGCTGCAGCCTCAATTTTGACAGCTTGCCTTTGGGGTATACAGTCATTTCTTCCCTGGTCATTTAGAAATCATGCTGACCATGCAGTCAGTCAGATTGGCAGCTTCTGTGCACCTGTATGATACTCAGTAAACTGGTATTTGTTATAAAACCTATTTGTAAAAAAATCACCCAGTGCAGAATCCTGTCTAATAGCTAATCAATATTAGTGTGCATTAATTTATTTAATTTGTCTCTGAATCATAATTTTCAAGGGATACTGTCTGATTAAAAATCATTTAAAAAATATTTTTGAACCTAATGAGTTCAATCTTGTTCCTGTTTACTTCACTCGTTTTGGCCCTACATTACTAATAATGCCCCAGATTATTAGGTGGGAAATAACATACTGTTCACAGTTTATGGTACTTGTTTATTTTTGGCATTTCGCACAGATTGCACAATGAAAATAAAGTAGTCATTTTCATGTTTGTTTTTCATCATTTTGTAGTCCTTCGCACTTCCAAGTTTTCATGCACAGACCAATACTACAGCGTTTGCATTTCAGACACAGCTCGGGAATGCTTATTTGTTTTGGGAGTATTTTGTTTTTAAGTCTTGGAATTTTTTTTTAAAGGGAAGATTTTTAATATTCTACAATTTTGCAAAAGAATATTTTATAAGAATTAAATTTGGGAACAAATTTGACCCAAGTCTCCTTACAAATATCTTTTCACTTAGCTGTCTTTTTAGAAATTAACCACTGGAATGTCATATGATCCTGCTCCCATTGCAGTCAAAGGAAAATCACCCAGTGACTTCAGTGGGAGCAAAATTTTCCCCATGATGTAAATCCATAAAGAGGAGCCTCCTTTGTCTTTATGGTTCTTACAGTGCCTCTTACATCCTGTAAATAGGAGCAGAAGTCACTGTAATCTTTTTTAGGAAAACTGGTTCTATTTCATTATTGTTATCTATGTTATGGGAGTGCCTAAAGTCCTCAGTCAGGATGAGGAAGCTATAATGGAAGGCACTATACAGATCTAGAGGAACCACAGCTCCTGCTTTGAGGAATTTGTAAACTCAGTCCACAACCCTAAAAAGACTTATGCATATGTTTAAATTTACGCACTGTGAGCAATCCCATCAATTTACAGCCCTGATCTTGAAGTGAACTCCGTGCAACACTCATTTTAGGATTGGGACCTCATTAAAGAAAAGATTCAATAAATAAGTGTAACAAACAGGAGGAGGAGGGAAGTCAAGTAATAAAAGCACGTGTTTACATGGTTACAGTGTATACAACTTAATGGTTCCAGATGTTGAATGGGGGGTTATTAAAATTTATAAAAATTCCGGTTAATCCACAGTCCCCTGAGCTCCCTTGTCATTTGCTCTTCTCTGGAAAAAGTGACCCACCCCACAGCCTATTATTTATTTGTTTGTGTCTCTTTGTTTTCCCCATTCCATAGAAGACTTTCCCAGCTGCCCCTCTACTTAACATTATTTAAAAAAATACAAACTATCCTCGCAACTTCCTAAGGTGATGGGCCTTCTCCCTCTACATAAACCTTCCTCCTCCTCCTTAAGTACCTGCCTCATTCACTTTACATCTGTCCAAGGGGCAATGGCAGATCCCTACAGGTGTCAGGTGCAAGAGTGGAGAAAGTCCTTTGAAAAGTAATAGGATGTGCTCTGATTTCCCTGCAGTGCAGTGTTGTGAATGTGTCACCAGGGCATGCCCACTCTCTAACCTCCTTATCGGTCTTTTCCAAATCTCCTCCCACTAGCAGTCTCCCAGCTCCACAAAACAGTGCATCACGTCCAGAACTGCTGGCATCATTGTCAGCTTCCTAAGGCTACAAAAGGGCCATGTTATGGCACTGCTGGCAGGGAAGCAGGGATTCTGGAAACATGTGCACCTTAAGCCCTACCTCTAGTATAGTGGGGCTCATCAGCTAATCCTCTCTCCCTGAACCCTGTTGTTGCTGACAACGGCAGCTGAGTCTCGTTCCTATGATAATCTTAAATGGCTTCTTCTCCTGGGAAATTCTGTGAAGGGCTGCAGTCCACTTGTTGCTGTAAGGCGTCAAAAGGTGCCGAGGCAGTGTGCCCCCAAAGTCTGGGCTTCATGATTGGGGAGGAGGGGTGTTAATGCACATGGCAGGGCCGTATTACATCGTTCACTGTTCTTTCTTGATTTTCTAGATAATACTTAGCCCTGTTTCAGTGCAGGGGATGGACTAGATGACCTATGGAGGTCCCTTCCAGTCCTATGATTCTATGATTTCTAGCTCATGAATATTGATATATTCCTTTTTTAATATCCAATTGATGCTCCATTAAAGGGGTAAAGAAGGTGTATCCCCAAATATAAAGTAATAGGGACAAAAAGTAATGCCTTGAGAAAAGAAATAGTCGCAGTACTTGTAAAAGAATTCCTTCAGCTCATTGGTTAGCGTTTATGCTGAATTACGGAAATATAACAGGTTTAGCATTTGTGACAGCACTTCAGTTTCAACCCCTAGCAGCAGACCCAACTTCTGGTGATATCGGAGGATATTTCAGTTTTCAGTTTCATTCAGGCCTTTTAAGTAAGTATTGCCATTTGTGCCAAATATTTAATAGTTTTATGCTGTGGACTGTCGTCCACCAGGAACTGATTGCACCTAAGACTTTTTACAGCCATCTAATAGAAAGATATGTATTCACTCTGATTAGCTCAGGATTTGAACAAGGGTCCCCGAAGAAATAAATAAGCCTCTTAAATGCACACAACTTCTAAGGATATGGGTTTAACTGTCTCCCCCTGTGGTAAATAAGCTGTGACAGCTCAATCGGGGGGTAGGAGGCACAAATAAAATTACCACATTATTTTCCTGTGAATATTTTCTGAACATTGATGTAGTTTACCTCTGTATCTAATGGAATTTTACATTGTTTTAATTCTGGGATTTCTTTGAAAGAAACAAATACAAATCCTCAAATGCATAAAAAAAAGAAGCTGACAGCAAGGGTAAAATGAGAGGTCAAATCTCACTGCTAGATATACCAGTTCTGCTTTAGAAACATGCAGTTTAGTTGGGGTTCAGTAGCTCAGTATTGCAGTATTAATGAAAGAGAGCTACTGAAATTTTGTAACTATTCTTTAAACGGTGGTCACGCTGCATACAGGAAAGAACATCTACCTCATTGAAAGTGTTTCAGCATAGAAAGCTTCACTTTTGATTCTTTTTTCTGCTAGGACTGAAGAGATATTTTAAAAGCTATATTGAGTAAATAAACTATATAATAGGTGACAATTTTTTATGAAATGCACTATATTCAAATAAAAACATTTACTCCTTTATCATATTCCTAAGGGATCAGTCCTTGGTACTGAAGTCAGTATCAAAACTCACATTCATTTGGATTAAGGAGCAGGCCCTTATTCTCTTAAGAGGTATATTTCTTCTTTATTTCCAATCTGGCATCGTATTTCTTAAAACTCAATCATCTTGGAATCATCCCTTTCAAAGCTGTCCAGTGTTTAGTTGAGTGAGTCTTCTATTGCATTGCATAATATAATGCATTATTGTTTCTTTATTTTGTAGCATCCAGGAATTAAAAAAAAAAAAGCAAGTTTCACACTTTATTCTGAGCCAAATGCACTACATTTCTCCCAGGGAATGTGAGGGCTTGCTCTTACACTTATTGTTTTAACATTATATAATATAATAGGTTTTACAATTTCTGCAGTCAATACACTGCAGAGTTATAATATGCCAGTTAAAATTAGAGAGTGAGTATCATTTGACAATCTCCTTTGATCGGTAAACAAGGAAAAATTATACAACATCCTAGGAAATCATCTCATTAATTTTAATTTAGCATTGTAAACATTGTTATAATTGTTAGAGAAGTCCAAATTTGCATGCCGGGCTGTTGAGATGCTCTCTAAAGAGATGTTTGGAATCCTGGCATTAAAATACTTAGATGGCAAAAGTGTTCTGCAAAGTATTTAGTTTGTGCATACAAGTTTAAAATGTTGAGAATTATTTATCAACAGAAAAGACTGTTCACAAAATGCTTTTGATTTATTGCTGTATACACTACAGATCCATATCAGTTATGCTTACATTATTTTATTCAAAAACTTGTATAAACCATGAGTTGGCATATTAGAGAATACTGAAAAGGCATTAATCAACCTAAATAAACAAGTACATAGATCTATCTAACAACTATGAAGTAGTTAATAATTTTTAAGCAATTTTATTATAGAAAGGAGGTCTAAAAGAGTAGTGCTTAATTATCTGGACTCCTCTGTGCTGGGCTCTCTTTTGATTGTATTAATGAAGCAGCTGGCCCATTGTTTCTCTTTAATTCCTCTATTGTTTTAAGAATATGTCACAGCTCTTTATTCTTTTATCAGGTGCTGTGCAGGAGGATCCACACAATACCTCATATTCCTACTGTATTTGCCAGTGCACAAAGAAACCTCCAAAGCATTTTTCAAAGAAGGGGCACACATAATTTATAAGTTCTATTCCTTGCACTACTCTACTGTCAAGAATTTCAACAGTATTGGATTTGAATTCATTATAATTTTTATTAAACAACGTGGCTCCATATTGATATAAGTACTCTGTTAATGTCGAAAATTAGAGATCTGGGCAGTAACTTGTGCCGTACTGAAATGGGGGCATTCATCAGTATAGGAAATTATTCTGAACAGTCACAACCCCATGGGGGGAAGAAAAACTAATGTGATGATTGTGTCCTGTTATGGATTTGCAAATTTCCGTCAAATGCTTGAAATAAAACACAAAGCAAAGATGATATAAAATAAACAAACTTATTTTTTCCCCAAGGCTGTTAACAAAAAATGTCCTTTTGTAAAATAGGACCATTTCAATCAGAGAAGGGGGAGGTTTAATTCAGTTGATTGTGCCTGGAAGTCATTATGGTCCATAGACTAATACAAGCTGTTGATTAAATGACTTCTGATAGTCTTCCGACCCTACTTTGTAAAAACGTATGTATACAGGAAATGGCCTCTTATGCTGTTGCAATAACACAGTCAAAAACACTAAGCACAAAATATAGGCAGCCAAAACAATACTTTAGACTCACTGGCACAATAGGTTTGTATTCTGAGCCTGTTTAAGTATAAAGACTGGTTTCAATGGCAATTATTTATTTTCTAACCTTGTACCTAAGATATACAATCAAAAATCCAGATTCAAAAGGTGAGGCAGACCAAGTTTTGATTAATACTTTGGATAAAAAGACTAAACAATGGCAGGACTGGCTGTCCATTTGTAATGCGTGTATTCCTTTTCATATATGGAGGAAGATTGCTGCACTACCATCATGGTAGTGCTTGTGTCTATATGATTCAGTTAAAATGTTCTTGCATTGCATTTAGCCATTGCCTTGCTTTAAGAGGGAAGTGAAACTATTTTTAGCAACCTGCTAAAAGCCAGTTCTAATAAAAACAACAAAGTTACTAATCAGAGGGCAAATGCTGCTATTGAATTTTAAGCAGAGCTTCACCCATTTTAAGTCAATGGGGAACTCTGCTTAAAAATCAATGCCACCCATATAGCCCCTTCACTTTAAAGCTCCCCTTCAGAGAAAATCACTGATACAAAAGAAAGTAAATAAAGGCTGAATTATTTATAAAATCTCAAAATCAACTTCCTTTTTATAGGGAGAGAAAATGAAGAGGCTATTGAAAAATCAAGCAACTTTCTATTATATACCTAGATGTGTGTCTTACATAAAATAAAGTTTTATAGTAGTATACATATCTATTTCTCAGTGCTCCCGGTCTACATACTGAAGGCAGAGTATTACCACATCTGGATGTGATTTAATTGGTTCAATTTACTATATATATTTTTATACTAAGCTTGGTTCCATATTTTGATGAGCCCAGATGTAGTTCTGCTAGTGGTTTACAACTACTCATTGCTTGCATTTTATTATTTTTACAAAGCAAATGTCTATCAATCATACAGATAAATTAGAAAAAAATTCTGCAAACATAACTCATCGCGAAGATTTTTGCAGCAGGGTATGTAATTATTAACCTGATTTTTGCCATTGAAAGAAGCCATGAATTGCAGATAGTGTGGATGAAGTTAAACGCTTTTATATTAGATACATTTTGCTTATACAGTACTCTATAGGTATGGCCGTACAATATAATTGAAGCTTTGTCAGCTCTGTAGCCTAGCAACAGATAATACTGTTAGGTTACTGAATTGCTCCTGGTTGACAAGTAGGGAGTATTTTTGTGTTTATCATGTTTGCTAATGATGGGATCCTTTCCAAAAGGCTTGTCTTAATCTTAATTAGACTTTATCAACAGAGGTCTGCATGACATTGTGCAGACACTGATTTCATAAATAATAAAAAGTGCAAGTGAAAAATTTGGCAGGAGAAGAAGATATTTAAGGCCACTGATTCTTGTAAGAGCAGCATGAATTTCCAAAATGTAATCAAGTTTGAACTGTGACTCTATTCTTTATTATCAAAACTTGCAGTACACTTCACTGCAGTTTTGACAGCAATTATGAGTATGATTTATAAGCTTCCTGTTAGGAACCAGATCTGTTTGCACAAGAATCTTGATCATAAACATTACAAAGAACAGTAAGTCCACAGTTTTTCAGGGACATCTTTTTCCTTTCCATAAAACCTGAAGTTGTTTTAATTTGTTTTATTTTTAAGTAGCAAAAGAGTTACTTATGTTTGCATTGTAAGAGACAGACGAAGAAGATCCAAAAAATAATCTTTCCATTTGGTGGAAGCTATGAAGGTATCAGATAGATGATTCAGTGTGTGATGCAATTTGATAAAGAAATCATGCCAATGCAGTTGGAATGTAATTTTTTGCTCTAGTTCGCACAATGATATTATTCCACTTGCCCAACTTTCTCTGATTAAATAAACGTTTCTAATTCTTTGCATAACTAGTTAATTATATTTTTATTCAAATGTAAGCTAATAAGGAGTGGGGATAAACGCTTAAGCAATATCTGTTGATAGTTTTTTTGTTGATCTTGGATTTGATGCCTAGATAATGTATGTTAACTCCGTTTTGTTTGGCTGATTTTGTAGCTATCATTTTAGAACAGCTATGGAATTGTACTTTCCATTCCATTGGGCAGCCTCCAGGTCAGAACCTCAGCTGGTGCAAACTGGCTTAGCTCCATTGACTTTAAGGGGCTATGTCAATTTGCACCAGCTCCGGATCTGGCTCAGTGTTGTCTTGTAGCATTCTGATATATAGCTCAGATTCATTGAAACAAACGTTACCCAAGTGACTCAGTAAGCTATGCTGCCTTTTCCTTTTGATCTAATGATCAAATCAGTTGGGGGCAGATTGGTCACCCTTGGCATCAATGGGATTATTCGAGTGAGTCACTGGTCACCAATGTGAATAAAGAGTTCACAATTTGGCCTGAAGGGCATACTCCAAAGCACATTTAAATCAGTGGGAGTCTATCTATTAACCTCAGTGGGCTTTAGATCAGCATGTCAGTATTGTTGCTGGGGAAAGAAAGGTGGTGTTTTTATTGTGGCACATTTCAATTTTCTTTTTAATACAAAATGTATCGCATTATAAGACTACAGCACAAGCCCTTATACTACAGTGTTCTTATAAAACTGTATAACAATACATTGTATTATTGTTACACTGCAAGTTTCATATATAAATAAGAATAAAACAGAAGTGTGACACAATAAAAGGAACTCCGCCCTCCACTCACACAACTAAGTTATGTATGTGTCTTTAGGTAAAATAGTGTAGCTGGTTACAGAGCCTCAAACTAAAGTCATGTAGCTCAAAGTTGTTACATCTAAGTGGCTGATTAAACATCCATTAGTCTGATTCTCTTCTCACACTGGTTTTGTACTGGTGTAACTCCAGTGGCTTCAGTGGATTTACACCAGTGTGAGACACTAATCCAATGTTTAGTGTTCAAATTCCTGGTGGGTTATTAGGATTCTGGAGTTGTAGCTATAGTTGTATTGCTGTCTTCACTTTTCATCTCCTTATTCTCAAAAGGAAATTGGTGAGAGCTGCATCTTTGCATGCCCTAATTCTGGAAAGCAGTGAACCTTACACTACATTGGTCCTGTTACAATAAATTGTTTGTAAACCTCATAGCTACCTTCAACTGCTGTAATACCAAAGGGTGAATGCAAAGAAACTTTTCTGCTTTGAAACTTTTATACCACTTTGAGGTCTGGAAGCTCAGCTTTATTTTTTCCACTGAAACACATTGTCACTGATGCTGTTTTGTTTGCTCATCTTTGAAAGCTAATAGACTGGTTTAATTAATTGTCCAAGATTTCTCTAAAACAATGTCTTAATTCTTCCATTTAGCTGTGGCATATCATACACTGTTGTTATCTCCTCCACCAGATTTTTGCAACAAGTTGTTTTAAAACTATAATCTCTTTGAGGGGAAAAAAATGAAGTGCAGTTGAAAAGGCAGTTATGCTGAAAGATAAACACAGCAATATTACTTATCAAAATGAGTACAGTTTTGCTTGCCTAATGAATACAACATATAGCTTTTGCTATATATACAAAACCTTGGGGAACAAAAGCTTTATAACATATAAAGTATGCAACATTATTTCAGGCATAACTATACTGGATATGTATCTAGGCCTGAGAGTGTAGATAACACAATATAAGTGCTTTGCCTGTCTAAACATGTTAAATAAATGAGCATTCACTATCACATTCAAATACATTAGTAGATGTACTTGCATAGTTAATTTTCTTTTTAATGCACTACACGTGACATTTGCAGGACAGAGCTATAGTGTATCTTACTGTTTGATGAAAGTTTCCCCCTTCCTCCCCTTTTAAACAAACCTTTATTTGAATAAGCCTTTATGAAACAGATCTTTGGCATATCTTCTCTTCAGGAAGTTCAGTCAATGTAAGCAGAGATAAAACAGTCATGTTATGAAAAATATTACATAAGAAAATATTTTTCAGAGAAAGATGGTAGCAAACATAAGGGAGGAGGGAAATGACCTTATGAGGAAATTTGATTTCTTCTTTGCAGCTTTTGGTTTTGTTTTTTTTTATTATTATTATTATTCTGCTGTGGCTGAGGCGCTTGGAATAAAACTGAAACTATGGTATGAAAAAAATATGCAGGAAGTGAAGTAAAAATATAATGATTGGAAAAGTGCCAGTTAAAATAGTTTTGCTTGTATCTGAGTTCTGGTAATGTCAGTCTCTTAGGACACAAAAGAGAGAATTAGTGTGATTGTTCTTTAGTTGAATTGATTGTAGGATATATGCATATATTTTTATCATGACTTCCTTAACAGTATTTTGAAAATTCTTCCAGAAATAGAAATGGAACTTTAAAAAGCAAGAGTCTTCTGCCTCCTCCCCACAAGTAATCCAGTTAGAAAAGGGTATAAAGACACCGTACCTATGTTTGAAGTTCTTCTGCTGATTTATGTTCCCCATTAAATCTTTCTGTTTTTATTTTTCATATAGGTGGCCAACTTTGGTGTACCACAACTAAGACCATCTCTGAGGGTGAAGAGCTAATTGCCTTTGTTGTGGATTTTGACTCAAGGCTACAAGCTGCCAGTCAGATGACTCTTACAGAAGGGATGTATCCTGCACGTCTGCTGGACTCAATACAACTGCTCCCTCAACAAGCTGCTATGGCATCTATTTTGCCTACAGCTATTGTCAACAGTAAGTGAATAATATTGTACCATAGCTTGTTTGGTTTTGTTTTTTGTTATGTTTTTTTTTTTTAACAGAGCAAAAATAGATGTAGAAAATTGGGATGGTAGCTGTACAGGATAGTGTTTGGCCCTCCCTCAGACAGAAGCTCTGTAAATCTGTTTGCAGAATTAGAAAATCATAAAAATAGAGATAAAAAGACCTGTTAATTCACCTGGTCCATCCTCTTTCAGTCAATGCAGACTTGGTCTTCACAATACATATTCTAATGTTTATCCACGCTAGTTTTCCATTTCTCAAGCAATAGAAATAGCTTCTGTTTGACTGTTTCAAAATGCAATAGAGGCCATTGTCAGGAATTTTCATTGTATTAGCCCCAATTCATGAACGCATCGGTATTCAAGAAAGATTCTTACGCCTGTGTTTAAATCCCATTGACATTAAAGGGACATAATCACATGCTGAATAGGGAAGGACTTAAGCAGGTGCTGAGTGCTTTCTTGAATCAGAGACATCCACCTTGTCTCTCTAATATTCTAGGACCAACAGGTTACAGCAACACTGCATACAACTTCTTGAATCAGAGCATTCAGCCTAAATATTCTGTTTATTAAGTTCACCCAATTACTGCTATTAAGACTCCAATCCTAATTGCTCGCCTTCCTTGCTGTTGACATCTTTCAAAAAATTGGTAGCTGATATCATATTCCTCCTTAGTCGTCACTTAACCGTGTGATATATATTTGGCTCTTTTAATCTTTCCTCATCACTTAGTCCTTCCATTCCTCTATTGTAGCACTTCCCTGTGCTTCTTGTAGCTTATAAATAGTTTGCAATAATTAAGTGACCAGAACTCTACACAGTATTCAAGGTTTGGATTCACTAGAATCATATAGGTCCAGATTCAGCCCTTATTCATGTTGAGTAATACCTACTCTTTGAGTAATCCCACCAGGTTCAATGCTGGATGACTATAAATGTCTTTGTCAATAGCTTTATTTTTTCTAGTTTGTTGTTTATTTTTGTGCAAAGAATTGTACTGGTCACATTTACTGTGAATGTGCTGTTAAAAGAAATAACTTAAAATATACCAGTACCCAATGGAGAGATAGTAGTGACAGCAATATCAAGCTGAAATATAAGGAAACACAAAACAGGTTCATCTGCCTTCTGGAAATGGGCTTTAGTCAGCTGGCATTATTGTTATTAATGCTAACAGGGTGGTTGGGAATTTTCTGTCAGAATGTTTTTGTGCAGATTACACAAAATTAAAAAAAAAACACCTCCTCATCAATTATTGGGAGTGGACCATATCCACCCTCACTAAATTGGCCTTCAACATTGGTTCTCCATTTGTAAGGAAACTCCCTTCTGTTCATGTGCCAATATATATGTATGCCTGTATCTGTCATTTTCACTCCATGCAACTGAAGAAGTGGGTTTTTTACCCACGAAAGCTTATGCCCAAATAAATCTGTTCGTCTTCAAGGTGCCATCGGACTCCCTTTTTTTTTTTTTTTTTGTGGATACAGACTAACACGGCTACCACTCTGATACAAAATTAAAATTTTCAGCAGGAAAATTTTGATTTTAATGAAAAATTTAGACTTTCCATCAGGAAAATGTAAATGACATATTTTGTTTCAGATTAGTTCAACCAATATCAGAATATTTCATTTGAATTGAACTAAAATGTTTTGTTTCAAATTAGTTTAAAAAATTGAACTGCATTTATTTCTGGTGCATTGCATAATGGCAGTTGTAGTTGCATTCCCCAGTCTCTCTTTTGGGCTGGGCTCCATAGTAGATGACATCTTTCATAGTGCATTTCCTCTATATGGTGCATCATGGGAATCACATTATAGGAGACTACATCTCCTATAATACCATACTCTACATGTATTTATAGGAGATGTAGTCAGGTCAAAGAGCCTACCCCATGGGGGGAATGAGTGCTGGAACTATAACTCCCATAGGGCAATAGGGAAATGTCTAGATGGTTTGTTTTGATCAAAAATGTCTAAATGAAGCA
Source organism: Chrysemys picta bellii (assembly GCF_011386835.1). Lineage (NCBI taxonomy): Eukaryota > Metazoa > Chordata > Testudines > Emydidae > Chrysemys > Chrysemys picta. The sequence goes on from NC_088792.1 coordinate 256,924,055, forward strand.
TTCTGATATTTCTGAATCAATTTTTTTTTTGGAATTTCCATTCACAGAAAACTTAAACATTTTAACTTTTTGTCCTGTTTCAGAAAGTGGAATATTAAGGATCAACCTACAATTAGAGGTCATAGCATATTACAAAATTTAACTCCCAACATTAGTAATGACAAGAATCCAAGGAACAAAGAAAGCATGAGATTTTCAGTTACAGTAATTACTACATTCTTAGATTTTAGGCCCCAAAGAGACCATTATGATCATCTAGTCTGACCTCCTGGCTATCACAGGCAATAGAATTTTCCCCAGTGATACCTGCCTGGAGCCCAATATACTTGTGGCTGAACTAGAACATATTTTTTAGAAATACATCCAGTCTTAATTTAAAGAATCCAAAGCCCCAATTCTGCAAAAACTTATGCACATGCCTAAAATTAAGCAGATGTGTAAGGCTTTGCAGGATCAGGGTCCACGTGATCGGAGAACATCTCTGATTAAATATTTTCATGGTACTATAATACAGTTGAGACTGCATTTCTGCCACAAACTATGAATTCTATTTTAGTTTAAAAAAAATTTGGTGTCCTAAAAACTTAGGTCAGTGTTTTATATTAATTGGTTATTTTATTAGTTTATTTTGGCCTATAAAACAAACAAACACATGTTTTCCCTTGTCCTTGCAAATGACATTGTATGAAACCTGTGACTGCCTTGCCAACATTTTATTAAGTTGTTTCTTTAATGGAAAAGTTAAAGGATTTAAGCCTTCCATGTTACTTGTTGATGCTGAATGCACTGTGGCTAACCTGCATCTGGTTATATTTGCTTGTAGAAGATATATTCCCTTGCAAATCCTGTGGCATTTGGTATCGAAGTGAGCGGAATTTGCAGGCCCATCTCATGTACTACTGCAGTGGGAGGCAAAGAGAGGGAGCTCAGCTGTCAGAGGAGAATGAAGATAGTGCTCATCAGATATCCAGTGTCTGCCCCTTTCCACAGTGCACCAAAAGTTTTTCTAATGCAAGAGCTCTGGAAATGCACCTAAATTCTCACAGTGGTAAGTGCAATGTATCCCCCTGTAGATGTAACTAGTCCTTAAACATTAACCACTATAAACGTTATCTTTTTCAATGAATCTCTAAATGTAAGCAGTACAATCAAGCACTGGAAGTAGATACTGCTAAGAAATCAGTCATTTCTGAACTGTATTATATAGTCCATGCACCTCTCACATATAATCTGTTTATCTGTGTAATTTATTTAATCATTTATCTGACCTACTTATGCATTTACATAAATCCAAACAGTTGGTCATTTAATGGTGTAGAGTCTCTCAGATATTTAAACAAAGGTGTAAAGCTTTGTCCATTGAGAGGTTTGGTCATTTAGAGTATAGGATGGGCATTAGGCACTCCTATATCTTATTCCAGATCCAATGCTGACTCCCACTGTAGTCTTGAACCATATCACAACCTCTGAATTCAGTTTCCTTGTTTATAAAATGGAAATATTACTTCCTATTCATTAGAAAGCTGAAATTTGGCATAGATTTAGACCTATATCAAGTATCTCTGAGTGTTCTGTTGAAATTTAGCTTTGATTTGATCAGATTATTGAAAAATCACAAGCTGTAAATGCACAGAACCTTCCACACTGAAGTTTCCACTAGGCATGCAAAGTTTGCAGATGAGGAAGTCTGCATTGTCAGGCCTAAGCAGTTAACTTGGCTTTAGAGTGAAATATGTGCTGAGGTATGTCTGGGAAGAGGCAAGCATTCTCCAGAAGTCTCTGTGGACCTTGTTGGGTAAGTAGGAGTTAGGGAGAGCTTATGTATATTTTATATTTTTACACGAGGGAGCTCCAGCCCAATGTACCATGGCAATTGAATGCCATCCAAGATTTGCAGGAGAAGGTCTCTCTCCTGCGGATCTGTTACAGGACAAAGAGTTCCACTGTTGGAACTTACGCCACCTGCTGCGGCACTTTTACTGAGGGGGCAGCGCTCTGGGTCTTCGGCAGCACTTCGGCGGCAGGACCTTCACTCGGGGAGTGTCTGTATTCATTAGGTCAGAGAGAAAATGACTCTATAAGCCAGTGGTTAGGGCATGCCCCTGGGAGACCCAAGTTCCAGTCCCTGCTCCAACGCATATTTAAGTATTTTATACACAGTAGAAATGTAGGTGCTCAGGATTAGGCAGCATCTGAGCAGTGTTTTTGTGGATCTAAATTTGGTCCTAGGAAACTAAAGTGCCAGTTAGGCATCTAAGTCCCTTTTATTGGTCTAACCCTAAGTTATTACATTGTATCATTTTGACAACAATTAGTGTAAGTATAGAAGGATGCAAAAATATGTGTTACAAATGTGTTTCTTAGGCTTCAGGAAAAAATGTACTATATTATATTGTATTAATTCAGAATTAATATGTTATCCTGTAGTTAAAGACTATTTCATACTGAATACATATAACAGGACACAGTTAAAGGTGTGCAAACTTACCTGTGGCACTGCCTGATGTTTGAATGCAGAACCAAGCAATGTTTAGCATTCTGTTAATGGTCTTTTTTTGTGGAGACTATTCCCCCCCTTAAATCCATAGAAATTCAGCTACATATCACAAATTCTCCACAAAGATTATTTAGAAATGTATTACCTTCTGCTAAATTAACTCATATGCCATAATAGCATTTTTATTTGTGTATAAGAAATTGTGGATAGACTAGAGAAATTCTTTTGGCCTGAATAATCTGTTAAAAGTCAAAACCTTCCTTTTCAACTCAGTGGGACTATTTACATGTATAATAGTTACTCACATGTGTTTGGAGGATTAGACCCCATTGATCAGACAGTAAAGTAAGGTGCCTTCTACCTAATTCTAGTGCGATAGAAGTTAGATACTGTACCATTGTGCATTGTGAAAGCACTGGCATCTGAAGAAGTGAGGTTCTTACCCACGAAAGCTTATGCTCCCAGTACTTCTGTTAGTCTCAAAGGTGCCACAGGACCCTCTGTTGCTTTTTACAGATTCAGACTAACACGGCTACCCCTCTGATACTTGACACTGGGGGATAATCTCAGTGCATTGAATACTATTCCTGCTTGTAAACAGGTTCTAAATATAATGTTGCAAAATCTGCATGAACTTCTTCTGAAAATGTAATGGCTGTCACGTTTTCCTGTGTGACAGCTGCCATGCTGGTGGACATCATGAACTGAACCAGGGGCAAAACAGTGCTAAAGAACTGTGCTCTAGCTGGGTGCTATAACAGACCCACATCCTCTATGGATCAGCACATAGGGGGGCATAGAACACACACTAATCAGTGGGTTACATACTTCCTTGGGCAGGTCATTCCAAGCTAGGGTGACCAGATGTCCTGATTTTATAGGGACAATCCCAGTTTTGGGGTCTTTTTCTTATATAGGCTACTATTACCCCCCACCCCATCCCGATTTTTCACACTTGCTGTCTGGTCACCCTATCCCAAGCATATGAGGCCCACTGCAGGTCATATCCTAGACAACCCCCCTTATGTGATGGCCACAGGGCACTTTGACCAGCACTAGGGATTGAAGCAGGGTCCTGTGGGTCTGAAAGTATGAGTTTTCACAGCTTGATCTAGTTTCACCATGACACTCACCGCTCTGCACTGCTCCCGTGTCACAAAGCAGCTGTAAACCCAGTTTAACTGACCATGTGGTGTGCACATATATATAATGTTTTAAATCTAAATCAAACACAGATATTTTTCCTTCCAAATGTTTCTTTATTAAACTCGTAGAAGCCCTGGACTCCTCTTTAGACAATATAGGCCATTATTGTTCTTCCAGCACAGAACTCTGGCCTTAATTATGTTCTGCAAGCATTTATAGCTTGAGTACACCCTGAAACACACTCTCATTCTCTGCACAGATTGTGGGTAGGGTTTGAATTTGCTTCTGTTCTTACACTGTACTTGATAGGAAGAGCTCTGGTGAGTTTATATCTAAGAAAAATATGTCTCATTGGTAGGGCTATGATTTTGTCATGGTGGATACAGAAATTGTGAATTTTAATAAAGTCCATGAAATGGCTGTAAAAACATATTTGTTTAGGCCCCCCAGACTGAGTGGCCTTGCCCCCAAACTGAATGGTGTGTCCCATCCACCCTTCCATCTCCATCCATAGAGGGATGGATGGGCCAAACATGAGTGGCTCCACAACCTCCTGGACCTGATTGCAACCCCCAGAGTGGGGAGCCAGGCCTAGCCCCACCGGACAGCAGCTGCCATTGAGGATGAGTGTGGGTGGGCTTACTCTTCAACCCCCCTGGCTCTCCTGGACCTGATCTTTGAACACCCTCAGCATACTCTGATGTAGTGAAAATTGCATTGTTTGGTGATCTTTCTGCTGTTTTTTCTCGCACCTCTGCCCCGAAATTTACTAAACATTTCCATTCTGAAATCGTAGCCTTACTCCTTACCTGCAATAACTGCATGCTACTATTAAGTATAGGTGGTGTAAAAGAGTACTTTCTTCATTGACATTTTTTCCTCCTAGGCCAGCCCTCCTCCTTCCTCACAGTGGACTCATCCTTTCAGTCCTCCTCCCACTGAGTTCCCATTCCAGAGCCCTGGATCTTCTTTCCCATAGAGGCAATTCATCTCAGCCAAGCAGGCGCTGGCCAACAGGAATGGAGATTATTGGAAATGTGCTGTCTGCCACGCTGCCTCTGTTTCAGTACTTTTTATAGGCCCCCGCTGAGCTTGAGGACTGGATCTCAGGCATATTGCCTTGATATGCTCCTGTGATCAGAGAAAAGTGAACATACTTCTGAACTTTTTGATTTCTCCGGCCCCTACTGAATATTCTTGTGTAGAACATTGGACCCCAATGCTTATTGATTTATGGGGAACAACATGTTTTTTCCAAGTGGAAATTGCTATTTCTAAAAACTGGAATGGGTTAGTTTGGCATTTCCATTTAGAGAGAGCCTGATCTATTTTTATTCTTCCCCTACTCTCGTCTTCCCTTTATTAATTGGAGGGCTCTCTGCTTCATATCTGAAATTCTGAATCCAGGCTGAACTCAATATTGGAAATGAGCCAGTTCATGGCATATGTAGTCACAGTTGATCACTTTGGAAACCTCTTATAGCAATTGGTTGGAAAGAGATTTTGAATTGATTTAAGCATTACCAATACTTACAAAACATTTTCACCAGAGGAAAATGAGTTGTTCTCATGATGTTTATATTCTCCATGTGATTGCTTTTCATGGTATACTGCATGAGGGGAAAGCAGTTACCCTAACTTGTTGTATATTATTTATCTTTTCCATAGGAGTGAAAATGGAAGAATTTCTCCTGCCTGGTGCTAGTCTGAAATGCACAGTTTGTAACTACACTGCAGACTCAGTGATTAACTTTCATCAGCACCTGTTTTCACATCTCACTCAAGCTGCCTTTAGATGCAATCACTGCCATTTTGGGTTCCAAACTCAGAGGGAGCTACTGCAGCACCAAGAGCTACATGTCTCTGGCAACAAGCTGCAGAGAGAAAGTGACATTGAGCACTCTCCAGGTGGTACTGATGAAGCTCTACAGCCAGCAACAGACCTTTTGAACAGAAATGAAGTTCCCCAGAGCCAAAAGTCCATGCAGACTAAGGATGCAAGTTCGGACACTGAGCTTGACAAATGTGAAAAAAAGACTCCACTTTTCCTTCCAGCCCAGAGGCCAGAAACACAGCCTACAACAAATAAACAAAGTTTTTCATACACTAAAATAAAATCTGAACCATCTAGCCCAAGACTTGCCTCCTCCCCAGTTCAGCCTAATATTGGCCCTTCTTTTCCTATGGGACCTTTTCTCTCTCAGTTTGCTTTTCCCCAGGACATCACAGTGGTTCCTCAGGCTTCAGAGATCTTAGCCAAAATGTCTGAACTGGTCCATCGAAGACTGAGGCATGGCAGTAGCAGTTATCCTCCTGTAATTTACAGTCCATTGATGCCAAAAGGGGCTACTTGCTTTGAGTGTAACATAACATTCAACAATTTGGACAACTACTTGGTACATAAAAAGCATTACTGCAGCAGCCGATGGCAGCAGATGGCAAAGTCACCAGATTTTTCCAGCATTTCTGAAAAAATACCTGAGGCTGTAAGTCCCAATAATGGCCAAAGTTCTATAAACATTCTGAATACTGCTCCTCACACTTCCGATGCAGAGAATCAACTTCTTCAGACGTCTTGCATCAACTCCTCTACTGTCTTAGATTTGATTGGGCCAAATAGTAAAGGTCATGAAAAAGACTTTTCGGCACAGACTAAGAAGCTTTCAGCTGCAACCAGCAATGATGAGAAAATGAATGGAAAACCTGCTGATGTGAAGAACCCCAATGCTCCTTTAGTAGAAGGAGAAAGTGATCCCAACAAAACCACATGTGAAGCTTGCAATATTACTTTCAGCAGACATGAAACATACATGGTCCACAAACAGTATTATTGTGCCACACGCCACGATCCTCCACTGAAGAGATCTGCTTCCAGCAAAGTGCCTGCTATGCAGAGAACAATGCGTACACGTAAACGAAGGAAGATGTATGAGATGTGCCTACCAGAGCAGGAGCAAAGGCCACAGCTGGTTCAACAACGGTTTCTTGAAGTGGCTAATCTTGGCAACCCTTGCACATCCACTCAAGAATCAACAGACGGTCTTGGAGAATGTTATCATCCTCGGTGTGATATCTTTCCAGGAATAGTCTCAAAGCATCTAGAAACGTCGTTGTCCATTAACAAATGTATTCCAGTTTCAAAGTGTGACACTCCACACTCCACAGTTTCTTGCTTGGAGATGGATGTACCCATAGATCTCAGCAAAAAATGTTTATCACAGTCAGACAGGACATCCACCTCTCCAAAAAGGCTGCTAGACTACCATGAGTGCACAGTTTGCAAGATCAGTTTTAACAAGGTAGAGAACTATCTTGCCCATAAGCAAAATTTTTGCCCTGTCACTGCACATCAGCGTAATGACATGGGACAGCTTGAGAGCAAAGTATTTCAAAACCCAGAAAGTGAACGAAACAGTCCTGATGTCAGTTATGAAAGAAGCATAATCAAATGTGAGAAAAATGGAAACTCGAAACAGTCTTCTCCCAATGGAAACTTGTTTTCTACACACTTAGCAACTCTTCAAGGACTTAAAGTCTTTAGTGAAGCAGCCCAGCTTATTGCTACAAAAGAAGAAAACAAACATTTGTTTCTTCCACAATGCCTTTACCCTGGAGCAATAAAGAAAGCTAAAGGAGCAGATCAGCTTTCTCCATATTATGGAATAAAGCCAAGTGATTACATTTCTGGTTCTCTTGTCATTCATAACACTGATTTAGATCAAAGCACAAATACAGAAGGTGAATCTCCTAAAGGCCAGATACCTTCAAACGGGTGTGCTGTGCAGAAGAAAGAGTCTCTTCCATTATTGCCAAAAAACAGAGGCATGGTAATAGTTAATGGTGGACTAAAACAGGAGGAAAGGCCTGCAACAAACCAACAACAAGAGAACATTTCCCAGAATCCTCAACATGAAGATGGGCACAAGTCTCCCTCTTGGATTTCTGAGAATCCTTTAGCTACAAACGAAAATGTCTCTCCAGCTATTCCTACAGCGGAGGAACAGTTGTCTAGTATAGCAAAAGGTGTGAATGGTTCCACCCAAGCCCCAACCAGTGGGAAATATTGCCGACTGTGTGACATCCAGTTCAACAACCTTTCAAACTTTATAACTCACAAGAAGTTTTATTGCTCGTCACATGCAGCGGAACATGTCAAATGAAACAATCGGTCACCTTTGGTACCTGTGTTTAGTATATTGTTCCATACAGTCTAAAAAAAGCTGTTTGAATTACATCTGGACAATCAGGAGATAATTCATTATTGCTGAGTTGAAGAGACTTCAAGGTGTAATTTCATTACAGTCCATTAGTAAAGTGTATTATTGGTGCCATTTTCAAAAATATTAATTTATTTTACCAGCAGTATTCATAGCTGTAGTTATGTTATTTTTTATTTAAAAACTTTATATTAAAGTCATTTGTAATGTTATTGTATAGTTATTGTGTAGCACATATGGTTTGCACTGTATAGTAGATTTAAAAAAAAATAGTCACAAACAATACAGAAAAGCATTTTAGAAATAGCTTCAAAAGCACTTGTGTATCCTGATTTTTTTCTTATATGCTGTTGCAGATATACGTATATGCTAAAATATAACTTGCAAAAAAGTTTCAACTATGCTGTAAAGTTCGCCTTAAAATTTCAATTTTTTGAACAATTGGGCTCAGTTTGCACTTTATATTTTAGCAGATACAGTACCTTAGTCATTAGGCTTTGCATTTGTATGTAGCAGTATGTTTCTGTCCACTTTCTTAATCTGAAACGTACGTTAAATGAAGATGGCAATTTTTTTCTTGTATAGTACTTGTATTTTCTTTCGCTGATGCATCTCTGTCTCAATTTTTAAAACTTTGCTGTTAAATGCAATACTTTATAAGAATGAACAAAATTACTGGAAGCAGTATTGTAAGTAATGAAGTCATATCAATCAGTTTTATCTTTTGAAAGGCACAGTCTAAAATGAAACCCTAAACTCAATGCTGCAAGTATGAATCTAATTCATATATAAGATATATTTAAATATAAGCGTAGCAATACTGCAACTGGTGATCACAAAGATAATGTTCTACTTCTGATAGAAATAATTTCTCAACAAATGTTGTTACTATGCATGTATATGGATGGAATAAAATTCCAGATCATTGGAGATGTTTGGCAGTAATTTTTTTTTGTTTTGTTTTGCTCTGTTTGAAAAGGGTGTAGATATCAAAAAAAATTAAGTGAGCAGTTGGGGACAGGCAACATCTTACACTCTGCACTTGAAGTAACTATCGCTGAAAACAATTTAAAAGCAGAAAATGAGCAGGCTGAGGCCTATTATATGCAGGATATTTCTTTAATTGGAATCAAGGAAGACATACTTCATTGAAGAACAAGGGCTGTATGTCGACTGCTGAAGCCAATGGAACTACGCTGGTTTATACCAGCTGAGGATATCACCCTGTATCTTTTAATCTCACCAGTGATCTTTAAGAAACAAAAGAGCAGTATTTTTCAAATGAATAGTAATTGCCTTTATAGTGGCTAATCTTTTATTTTAAAAAATATGTTTAATCTAGATTAATAAATAATACATGCTAATCAAGAGTTGACATATGCTATTAAATATCAAAGGGGTGAAGGAAGAGTTAATATCCTCAGTTCCCAACTATGCAGTCTCCTACCCACTGTTTCAGACAGATTTAATGTGAAAAAAATGAACGATTGGTGCATTTTTTTAAACTTACAAATTTGTAAGACCCTTCACATGAACAAATCAAATAAACAATTTTAGTTAGTTTAGTTTAGTTCCCTCATCAGCTAAGTACAAACACCTAGTCAAACACAAAAAGGAATGATATTTACACTGAATAGCTACGTAGAATCTGAAAACATTTTATTCTTTAATTCCTGCATATCTGGCTTGTGCACATTCACAAAGCACCAATCTGGGCTGCATCTTGAGCATATGCAATTTTCAAAACGAAGGCTCAAGAATTTTACAATCTGTATTTATGCTAATTTCAGCACCCTTCCTCATTTCAGCTTCATGCACAAATATTGTGTTACTGGAGGTTAACCCTTTTGTTTTAGGTAAAGAGAACTGGTGACCTCAGTCAGCATTTTATGGGCCACATTCTCATCACATTACACTGGTGTCAATTCAGAGTAACTCTGTTGACTTAAGCAGTAGCATACTAGATTTACACATATGCAGCTGAAATAAAATGAATTTTCATATTAAGCCTGAAATATGCCATTTCTTTCTATTCTGCCATACACATTTTTAAAGAGGCGAAACAATTACACACAGTACTTTTAAAACTGAAGATGGGTTAACCTGGAGAGAATCCTTTCACAAAAATTAACATAAACCATAGCTATGGTGACCTAGAATTTATAAATGATTCTGTATTTCACCGTATGTCACCGTATTATTTAGAAATAATACACTCAAGTAAAGATTGGTAGTGCTGCCCCAAAACAGGCAGAATTTAACATCATTATCCATTTGGGACTGTCCTGTTAGAATGAGGAATCAACTTTGGGGGCCCAGCTGCCATACCTGTTTGGGTAAGACTGAAATGGTGCTCCCGTTAATACTATTGATGGGGTTTTGGAAAAGTTCATCAACCATCTGCATTTTTATTTTTTAAGGCTATTTCAGGCTTTGTGCTGGAAAAATTCCTGTTCAAATTGCTGGGCATTTTCCTTACTTAAAGATGATAGAGGTAACGGGGCTGGTTCTCCACTCACTTACACGAGTTTTACAGAGATGTAACTCCTTTGACTTCAATGGAGTAACAATGGTAGAGTGAGAGGAGAATCACACCCTTGCTATGTTACTTATATTCATTTACTACATCTACAGAATGCCAAATTGGTGTAATTATGCTACTTTACAATGACTAGGACGGTAGTAAGAAGGAATCACTAACATTAATTTTATTTCTTATTTATTTTTCATAAATTATATATATACCTCTATCCCGATATAACGCAACCCGATATAACACAAATTTGGATATAACGCAGTAAAGCAGTGCTCCGGGGGAGGGACGGGCGGGGGCTGTGCACTCCGGTGGATCAAAGCAAGTTCGATATAACGCGGTTTCACCTATAACACGGTAAGATTTTTTGGCTCCCAAGGAGAGCGCTACATTGAGGTAGAGGTGTATATATCTAACTGTGCACATTGCTAGTCTAAGTAACCCCATGTTCCAATTACTTTACCTTCCTTTTTGGCCTCCCATTCCCTCCATTTCTTTGTTACACTCATTTGTTATGTCTTATCTTAAACGAGATTGTAAGCAGGGCGTGTCTCTTATTATCTCTTGTAAAGCATTTAGCACAACTGAGCCCTGATCTTGACTGGGGACTCTAGTCACCGCAGTAATATCAATAACAAATAATCATTAAAAGTAATATGCCATTTATACCAGTTTTCTGACCAACTAATGACTTACACCACCTGTGAATTCTGCCCATGGAGTTTTTCAGTGTGTTACTAGAGCTGCTCAAACTATCTTAAAAAGCATTTATTTGTTGTGGTTGGGCCTTTTTTCTATTTGTGGGGTTTTATATATTTGTTCTTTATTTGTCTAAAAACTCAACAACAGAAAAAAAAGCGAAATACATAGTGAGCACTCCTGTAAAGCGGTGATTCTCAACCAGGAGTCTGGGGCAGGCCGCGAGCAGGTTTCAGGGCGTCCACCAAGCAGGGCCAGCATTACTTACTGAGGCCCAGGGCAGAAAGCTGAAGCCCCACCTCATGGGGCTGAAGCCCAGGGCCCTGAGCCCTGCCATCTGGGACTGAAGCCAATGCCTGAGCAACTTGCCTTTGGGGAGGCGAGGGCCCTGTGGCATGGGACCCTGGCAATTGCCCTATTTATTACCCCCTAATGCTAGCCCTGGCTTTTATATGCAGAAAAACAATTGTTGTGGCACAGGTGGGCCATAGAGTTTTTACATCATGTTGCGGGGCGGGAGGGGGCTCAGAAAGAAAAAGGTTGAGAACCCCTGCTCTAAAGTATAAAATACTTGGAATTCACCATGTGATTGGTCACCTCAATTCGATAGTATGGTTCCCAAGCCATTATCCCAGGCAGCGCCTGAGGAAATGATTAGGGTTATTGAGAGAGCGAGTGGAACGCACATTAGGAATAGAACCGCAGCAGAAAATAATCAGGCCCAGGAAAATATAGGGCATTTAAAATCTTTTCTCGTACAAGAAAAAAGGACTGGCCATACAAGTAGGCCCACATCTTGAATACTGCATGCAGATGTGGTCGCCCCATCTCAAAAAAGATATATTCAAATTGGAAAAGGTTCAGAAAAGGATAAACTGATTAGTGGTATGGAATGGCTGCCATATGAGTAGAGATTAATAAGACTGGGACTTTACAGCTTGGAAAATAGACGACTTAAGAGGGGATATGATAGAGATCTATAAAATCATGACTGGTGTGGGGAAAGTAAATAGGGAAGTGTTATTTATGCCGTCTCATAACACAAGAACTAGGGGTCACCAAATAAAATTATTAGGCAGCAAGTTTAAAACAAACAAAAGGAAGTATTTTTTCACACAATGCACAGCAAACCTATGGAACTCCTTGCCAGGGGATGTTGTGAATGCCAAGACTATAACAGGGTTCAAAAAAGAACTAGATAAATTCATGGAGGATAGGTCCATCAATGACTTTTAGCCAGGATGGGCAGGAATGGTGTCTCTAGCCTCTGTTTGCCAGAAGCTGGGAATGGGCAACAGGGGATTGAACACTTGATGGTTATCTGCTCTGTTCATTCCCTCTGGGGCACCTGGCATTGGCCACTGTTGGAAGACAGGATACTGGGCTAAATGGACCTTTGGTCTGACCCAGTATGGACATTCTTATGTAGGCGTCATACTTAAAAAGAGCTAGTTCCTTACTGACTGAGGAAATGGAAAAGATAAAAACCTGATATATTTTCTGTCAGGCTTTGGATTCAGTTTTTGGTCACATTGAGAACAAGTAATTGTGTGTGAATATACATGTGTACAGTCCTAATTGTGATGGTTGTAGCCAGATCTTAGACTGGCTCAGCAAGCACTGCAAATGCTAAAAGAAGAAGTCTGGCTCATTTCATTGCCCAAGTTCTACAACTCTGGTTTTGGGGGTTTGCTCTGAAATTCCTGTATATATACCACAATACACGTAATTTTATATGTTTATCACACACATTGAAACCATTGGCCTCCATTTTATGTCACAACATTTTACAATATGTGTAATCCCAGCCACACAGGGCATTATCACATAATTTTGTCTGTTTTCTGTGTAATAACAGTGTTAATATCAGGGATCTTGTGACATTGTTCCACTGCCATAAAAATGCACTTATATTCATAAAATCATAATAAACAAACATACTCACTAAGCGTCTAAGTTATTGAATTTACTAGTCTTCCAGTTCTCTCGCCTATCACACAATCCACACTACTTTAGTGGTCACTTGTGATGCTTCCTCCGAAGTATGAAGACTGTCATACTTTGTGCTGAGTTAGGTGACCCATTAGTCCCATATACAAGGCATTCCATGCAAAGGGAGGATGAGAAACCAAAAAAGAAGACAATGATCAAGATAGAAATGGGAGGACTGTATGGAGATCAACGCCAGCAGCATTGGTAGAGCGCAGATATTGGCGTGGAGATATGCTAAGAAAGATGTTGAAGATGTAGACTTGGGTGCAGCATGAGAGAGAGAGAGTGTTTGTGTAGAGAGTGTGTGTCTAGGGTGACCAGACGCACCAGCTCTTCAGGACAGGGACCATCTTTTTGTTATGTTTTTATACACCACCTAACACAATGGGGTAGTAGTCCGTGACTGGGGTTTATATGTGCTTCTGCAATACAAATAATAACTATGCTAGCTCACACACAAATAAAGGGTTTTTTTTCATGCATATTGACATTTGCCCTTCTTCCAAGCGTTTGGATGGAAAAGTGAAGAAAGAAAAGGTACAAATATGATTTGTACAAATCACAATTCAGAATCCACAAACATTTTTGAAAATAATTTTTCCAACAATTTGCCTAGTTCTATTACACTAAAAATAGTGACCCCTTCTGCCCAAGGCCACTCCCCTTTCATGCCCCCTCCCACCCACCAAAGCCCAGAGCCTCCTCACCATGGCCGCCGGTGCCCCCAGCCCTGGAGTGCCAGGAGGGCGGGTGGCACAGCCCAGGCCCAGGCCATGGCCACCACACAGGGGGCACTGCAGAGGAGTTATGGGGGGTGGAGCATGGGCGCGGCCATGCCTGGCTGTGTGGGGAGGCACAGTCTTCCCCAGCCTATGATACCCACCCCCCATGTCAGAAGCACTGTTCATGTGGAAACCACAGTCCTCAATCTAATCATGACAAAAAAGCCTTCCTACTCCCATTCCTCCTTTGAAGCATGAGTCACAAGGGCAATAACTGTAGAAGCTGGGTTGTGAAATGGTAATAGATCTTCAAGGGTAGTAAGCCATAGTAGATTGTCCCTGGTTGGTTTGGTTGGTTCAATTAACTTGGGAGGATTCACCTTCACTTCATTTTCACTTTCTTTTTGAGTAAGACTTGTTAAACCCCTGGCAACTAGACTATTAGGAAGATATGGGGAAAATACCACTGGGCTGATTATGTTGGCATTTTTGCCTGAGGGAGCAATAATGACAGTCTCTTTTTGTGCTTTAACATTTTCGATATGCTGTTAATGCTGATGATGCTACTTCTCCTGCACCCTCTCCCCCACACCCTGAGATATAATTGTAGAATCTAATAAAAGATCCGTAGGCTCAACAACTGATCAAAGAAGAAAACGGCTTAGCAAGAAGCTGCCTCATTCCATGATTGAGGGTCCCATACTGAGGGTAAACATGCAAAGGGAGAGGCGCACGTGGGTTCGCTGCCACCATTTTGCAAGCCAACAAAGTAAAAGAAAAACTTGCCTTTGAACAAAAAGAACAGTTAGGGAGAAACTTTTAAATCAGTTTTGACAGCACACAGTCAAACTACTTTCTGAGCTAAAGGAAGAAGAAATTAGATGTGGCTTAATACATGAAAACTGCTCTGAAGCTCAGTTTTCCCATAGGGAACAAAAAAAATTGTTGATTTGGCACAGTTGGAAGTGTGGGTCAGATTTTAAAAGGTATTTGGGAAGGTTGCCTCATTTGCTATAGCACAAAGGGGCAGCGGCCCCCTCCCGCACCTAGGTTTGGCCTCCTGCTAGACTTGTTATAGGTCTATGTGCTCCGTAATTGCTTCCACTTTTGGTCTCCCCTTCCCCTCCGACTTTGCAGGATATAATATACTCACATATAATGCTCTGTATGCTGACACTAATTCCCTCCTTGCCCCCCACTGCATTTTTCTGAAATGATGTCCCCGTATTCAGGTGCCTAAAAGTGAAAATAGGAGTCAAGTGGGATTTTCAAAATGCCTAGCAACCTAACTCCATTGCTTTTTAAAGACCTTTGAAAAATCTGGCACCACGTACAAACACATAGAGAAGAATCAAATGGTGATATTGTGACCCTACGAGCCCCTCAGTGCCCACTGCCAAAGGACTCATTCTCAGTAATAGCAATGCCTGTTAGGGCTGCCACAGTCACTACCCCTAACACATTGCTGGAGCCTGGTTTGGCTGAAAATCAGCAAACTCTGAGGGTGAGAAAATTGCCTTAGCCAAATGACTGTAGCTTGTTAAAGCTATGGTTAGGTTCTTAGAAGCATGTTATACTTTTATTTTATTTGTCATCATATCTGTTTCCACTAGCTTTACTCAATATCACTTAATGCTCTGTTCTTTCTTAATAAACAGCCTTGGCTTTTGCATAAAGTCACCTCAGTGCTGTAATATTAAAGTGTGACCCCTCAGGTGATCAGCAGGCTGGTGTGTAATATGTCTCTTTGGAGCCTGTGACCTTGGTAATTTCTGTATAGGTCCAGTGACAGGGGCTGGATACTGCAGAGGAAGGCTGTAGGAGGAGGTTTGGGGATTGACGTGCACCTGACGTTTACCTGCAAGGCAAAATAAAGACTGAGGACATTGTTTAGGATGTTAACAGATGGGAACGCCAGGGAGCTGACACACAGTTTAGCTCCAGTAAGGCTCTCTTTCACTGAGGAAGGGATAATAAGCTGATTCAAAGTCCTAAACACCCCAAGATCATCACAGTGATGTTTGCTGGTTGGCTGAGGTTCTCACTTCAAGCACTGATCAATTAGATTTTTAAGAGATTCACAAACAAACAAACACAGAAAAAGTTATGGTTATTTTCTGTTTGTTTATTTCGGGAAAGGAAACAGAGCAAAGGAAAGCATAAGATAGGCAGACCAGGAGCAAGGGCAGGATGAGCAAAGGAATGTACGCTAAGTATACCAGAAAGCAGTTAGAAGACTTATGCACAGTTCACCGCTTGCTTTCTACAGGAAAAAAGTCAGTTGAGTTGAAAACCCTTCTCATGGAGTATGACAGGTGCCAGGAAAGGCAGCCAAGTTTCCAAGTGGGCATGAGGCTACAGTGGCAGGAGAAAACAGACCTGCAAAGCTAAAGCTGAATCCTGAATGGATACAGCTAGAGAGAGAGAAATTACAGCTGGAACCCCATTGGCTCAAACTAGAGCAGGAAAAGATGGAAAAAGCAGACAAGGATCATGAAATGGGAAGCTGACTAGAGAGCCAAAGAGAGGGAGGCAGAGAACCTGCAGCAAGAAGAAGCACACCAGAGAGCCCTGGAACTGGAGGACAGGAAGCATGAGGAAGGAAAACACCAGCTCAAGATGCTGGGCCTGGTCTACACTAGGCGTTTATGTCGAAGTTAGCGCCGTTACATCGAATTAACCCTGCACCCGTCCACACCGCGAAGCTATTTAGTTCGACATAGAGGTCTCTTTAATTCGACTTCTGTACTCCTCCCCGACGAGGGGAGTAGCGCTAAATTCGACATGGCCATGTCGAATTAGGCTAGGTGTGGATGGAAATTGATGCTAATAGCTCCAGGAGCTATCCCACAGTGCACCACTCTGTTGACGCTCTGGACAGCAGTACGAGCTTGGATGCTCTGACCAGCCACACAGGAAAAGCCCCGGGAAAATTTGAATTTGAATTCCTTTTCCTGTCTGGCCAGTTTGAATCTCATTTCCTGTCTGGACATCGTGGCGAGCTCAGCAGCACTGGCAACGATGCAGAGCTCTCCAGCAGTGATGGCCGTGCAATCTCAGAATAGAAAGAGGGCCCCAGCATGGACTGATCGGGAAGTCTTGGATCTCATCGCTGTGTGGGGTAATGAGTCCATGCTTTCCGAGCTGCGCTCCAAGAAACGGAATGCAAAGATCTACGAGAAGATCTCTAAAGACATGTCAGAGAGAGGATACAGCCGGGATGCAACGCAGTGCTGCGTGAAAATCAAGGAGCTGAGACAAGGCTACCAGAAGACCAAAGAGGCAAACGGACGCTCCGGATCCCATCCCCAGACATCCCGTTTCTACGAGGCACTGCATTCCATCCTAGGTGCGGCCGCCACCACTACCCCACCACTGACCGTGGACTCTGAGGATGGGATATTGTCCACGGCCGGTTCCTCTGACATGTTAGCGGACAGGGAAGATGAGGAAGGAGATGAGGAGGACGAGGCAGTCGACAGCGCTCACAACGCTGATTTCCCCGACAGCCAGGATCTCTTCATCACCCTTACAGAGATCCCCTACCAACCGTCCCCAGCCGTTACCCCGGACACAGAATCTGGGGAAGGATCAGCCAGTAAGTGTTGTAAACATCTAAACATTTATTTTTAACAGAACAGGAATATTAACAATAACAAAAATGGGTTTCTCATGATTAGTTTGCCCTAGGCGCTTAACGGTTCAGTCATGGGCAGTGCAACTATTGAAAAAAAATCTAGCAATGTCCGGTTTTGCATGATTGTCCTGCCCAAGCCGCTCTACTGTTTAGTCACTGCTACTGCAGCTAGAGTAAAATGCGGTCTATATGTCCGGGGATAGAGCAGAAATCCTCCTGGGACATCTCGATGAAGCTCTCCTGGAGGTAATTGGAAAGCCGTTGCATCAGGTTCCTGGGGAGAGCGGCCTTATTGGGTCCTCCGTAGTATGACACGTTGCCGCGCCACGAGACAATCAAGTACTCGGGAATCATTGCTCTGCACAGCAGGGCGGCATACGGCCCTGGTCTTTGGAGGCTTTCCCGGAGCATTCTCTCTTTCTCGCTGTCAGAGATCCTCATGAGGGTGATGTCGCTCATGGTGACCTGCTTTGAATTAGGTAGGGGAATGTTAGTGTTGGGACTGCTTGCCCGTTCCTTTACTGAACTGTAACCGCTGGTTTGCAGCCACGCGGTGGAGGCGGGAGAGGGGCAACCTACAGGGATCGTTCCCGGGGACAGCCGCGAGGGGGTGGGACAGGGGCAGAGTTCCTGCTTGCCGGATTGCTGGCAGCAGGGACTGACATTGCTTTCAATGTGAAAGGAGGCCATTTCTAATATTAAAGTTTTAAGCTGCCACAAGTCTACGGCTTACCATGTCTGCCTGCAACAGAAATTCCGTTGTCCTGCCCCGCTTCTCAAATGTGCTGTGCAAGACCCCAGGCACTGAATGCGAAGGCCGAGAATTCGACCTTGTGCTGAGTGCGCATGTGATAGGTGCTGTGCATGGTCTTGTTCACAGAGAAAGACTATGTTCTTTGTTCACAACTACATTTATCTTTCTGAGGAATTCACTCCCTTTTTCCCATTCCCACAGCCACATCTGCGACTGTCTCACAACCTAGCCTGGCATCACACTCCCAGAGGCTAGCGCATATTAGGCATAGGAAGAAGAGGACACGGGAGGACATGTTCTCGGAGCTTATGGCCTGCTCCCGAGCCCAGGCAGCACAGCAGACCCAGTGGCGGGAGAACTTGTCCCAAATGCACCAAGCAAACATGGATCGGGAGGAGAGGTGGCGGCAGGAAGACCAGCAGGTGACTCAAACGCTCTTGGACAACTGAGGGAGCAAACGGACACGCTCCGGCGCCTTGTGGATGTTCTGCAGGAACGGAGGCAGGAGGACAGAGCCCCGCTGCAGTCTATCTGTAACCGCCCTCCCCCGCCACCAAGTCCCATACCCACCTCACCCAAAGTCCAAAGAAGGAGGGGCGGCAGAGTCCGTGCTAACTCTCACTCCACCCCTGCAGAGAGCTCTAGTAGTAGAAGGCTCTCATTCCCCAAAATTTGACAAGTTCTTTCCTTCCCGCCTGACACAAGCCCCCGTCCAAGTTTCACCTCCCAGTTCCATGTGTAGTTGATAATAAAAAATATGTTTCTGTTAACTACTGTTTCCATCATGTTCTTTTGGAGGAGGAGGGGAAAGGGGGTTGCTAATTGGACAGGACAGTCACCTTTGGCAGGGTACATAGGCGGGGGCAGGTACAGCAGCAGGGCACATACACAATGCAGTGACTAGTTACCCTGGTCAGTCTGGGAGGTGGTTTTCATGTTATGTGGTGGGGGGTGGGTTGCTCTGTGACTTTGTGGCGGGGGAGGGCAGTTACAGATCTTAAGCGGCGGTCCTTATGCAGGATCACAGAGCCACGCAGCAGGAGATCTGTAACCGTCCTCCCCCTGCCACAAAGTCACATAGCCGCCCCATACACACAGTCCCGATCAGGAGGGGTGACAGGCTCCGTTGAAACAACCAGCCCACCACAGCGGAGCCTGTCAATCCTTGAGTTTAGAAGCTTCATTTGTGTCACTACACTACACCCGCTCCCCACCACAGTCTGCGTCCCAGTTTTAAAAAATTCCCGTGAAAACAGTAGTAAAGAAAACGGTGTTCATTAACAAAGTAGAACTGATTTTATTTCGAAACGTGTGTTGGAAGGGGGGTGAAGGGGGTATGTAACTGGAGAGGATAGTCAACATTAACTGGGTAAAGAAACGGGGGCAGGTTCAGCTTCTCTGTACACAAACTTAAAAGTCACAGGTTACCCTGCTCACTCAGGAACCTAGCTTTCAAAGCCTCCCGGATGCACAGCGCGTCCCGCTGGGCTCTTCTAATCGCCCGGCTGTCTGGCTGTGCGTAATCAGAAGCCAGGCTATTTGCCTCAACCTCCCACCCCGCCATAAAGGTCTCCCCCTTGCTCTCACAGAGATTGTGGAGCACACAGCAAGCTGCTATAACAATGGGGATATTGGTTTCGCTGAGATCACAGCGAGTCAGTAAGCTTCTCCATCTCCCCTTGAGATGGCCAAAAGCACACTCCACCACCATTCTGCACTTGCTCAGCCGGTAGTTGAAGAGTTCTTTTTCACTGTCCAGGGCGCCAGTATAGGGCTTCATGAGCCAGGGCATTAGCGGGTAGGCTGGGTCCCCGAGGATGACTATAGGCATCTCCACATCCCCAAGAGTTATTTTGTGGTCCGGGAAGTAAATACCTTGCTGCAGCCTTCTAAACAGACCAGAGTTCCTGAAAACACGAGCGTCATGAACCTTGCCCGGCCATCCGACATAGATGTTCGTAAAACGTCCCCTGTGGTCCACCAGTGCTTGCAGCACCATGGAAAAGTAGCCCTTTCTGTTAATGTACTGGCTGGCCTGGTGGTCCGGTGCCAGGATAGGGATGTGAGTTCCATCTATGGCCCCACCGCAGTTTGGGAATCCCATCGCTGCGAAGCCATCTATGATTGCCTCCACGTTTCCCAGGGTCACTACCTTTGGCAGCAGTACATCAATGATTGCCTTGGCTACTTGCATCACAACAACCCCCACGGTAGATTTGCCCACGCCAAACTGGTTCGCGACTGACCGGTAGCTGTCTGGCGTTGCAAGCTTCCAGAGGGCTATGGCCACTAGCTTCTGGACAGTCAGGGCTGCTCGCATCCGGGTGTCATTGCGCTTCAGGGCAGGAGACAGCAACTCACAAAGTTCAAGGAAAGTTCCCTTCCGCATGCGAAAGTTTCGCAGCCACTGGGATTCATCCCAGACCTGCAGCACTATGCGGTCCCACCACTCAGTGCTTGTTTCCCGTGCCCAGAATCACCGTTCCACAGCATCAACATGACCCATTGCCACCGTGATGTCCTCGGTGCTGGGTCCCGTGCTTTCTGAGAGGTCTGTGCTACTCTCAGACTTCAGGCCCTCACCGCAGTGCCGTAGCCTCCTCGCCTGACTTATCTGCATCTGCCTCAGGGAAAGGTGTATGATAAGCTGCGAGGCGTTGAGAGCGGCCACAACTGCAGCGATGGTCGCAGCGTGCTCCATGCTCGCAGTGCTGTGGCGTCCGCGCTGTCACTGACTAGAAAAGTGCGCGAACTGATTTCCCGCCGGCGCTTTCAGGGAGGGAGGGCGGGAGTGATGGACGGATGACGACAGTTACCCAAAAGCACCCTGTACACATTTTTTTTACCCAGAAGGCATTTGTGGCTCCACCCAGAATTCCAATGGGCAGCGGGGACTGCGGGAACTGTGGGATAGCTGCCCACAGTGCACCGCTTCCAATGTCGACGCTTTCCCCGTTAATGTGGACTCACAAAGTCGAATTACTGTCCTTAGTGTGGACACACATATTCGACTTTGCAATATCGATTCCAAAAATTCGATTTAAGTAAAATCGAACTACTCTCGTAGTGTAGACATACCCAAAGATACAAAACCCTCATGCAATAATCAGTTCTCGCCAAGGAATATCCAGATGGGACAAACTGCGCCGTGTATACAGAGAAATGGATTGTACTGTACTGAAGAATATGTCATTACTTTTGAAAAACTTTGTGAATTATACAAGATTCTAGTGGTGAAGAAAGTTCCCAAGATAGTCTCAAAACTCACGGGTAAAGCACTGCAAATGTTTAATAAGAGGGAGCTAGAAGAAGCTTTGCAATATTGTGAATTTTAAAAAGCTGTGTTACAAAGGTTTGAAATCACCTCAGAGTTATATAGGTTAAAATTCAGAAACCTCAAAAATCATGATAAGATGAGTCATACAGAAAAGTATATGTAAGACGTATGATTTGATGAAAAAGTGGGGAAAGGAGTAGAGACTTATGACCAGTTATTTGACCTCTTTGCGTAGGAACATTTCCTGAGAGTAGTCTCTGAAGAAATTAAAGAAGCTATTTGACATAAATCCCAGAGTGTACAGTGAGCGCAAGCCTAAGAGAGAAGGTTAGAAACCCAGAGTAAAGGGAAGGTCCCATTTTATCCTTGGGAAGAGGAAGGGCAGTTGGGAGTCTAGGTACCCACCACCCCACAAATAATCCCCTCCTGGTAAACATAAATCTATCACAGGAGGATGGTCCAAGAAAGAGTTTTCCATATGGCTCTGCTGAGCACATCAAAAGAGAGTTCCCTAATCAGAGCGAATCTAAGTTTACAGCCCATCCAGCACAGATTAATGCAGCTATCATAAACAAACAATATAGGGTGCTGCGTAAGCAAACCCTGATGAATTTTGTAAGGTCTGACAAACTGGAGGATGATTCTGAATGTATTAAACTTTCCAAAGTGAATGGCAAGGTATGCCAAGGTTGTAGAGATGCTGACACCCGGATTTCTGTGGTTAGAGAAAGCCTGGTTAGGGAAACTGACATGCTCCCTGGGTAAAATGGAAAACTCCTTGCACTGGGAAAATCTAAAACTAACGTGCCTTTAGCTAAAGTACAGTTGGAGTGGGAAGGTCTAAAAAGCATCTTAAAGACTGGTGGGCTGGTGAGCATTCCAGCAGAGATGCTGATTGGTACTGATATTTTGATTGCGTCCAAAGATGTTAGAGTAACTCACAGTAAAAAGGAATATAGCTCTTTGGTCCCAAAGGGGACTGTGAAAACAGAGACTCAGCTGCGGAGGAAGGGTATGTTTCCATCCCCAGCTTAGCAGAGATGGAGGAAGTGTACCTCCAAGAATGGAAGGGGCGGAGTCACCTCCCATGCCCGAGACTGCTCTGCTGCAATTTTTTGCCTGCTGCCAGCTCTGACAGCCAAGAGCAGACACCTCTCTAGAAGATATAAGAGACATGATTTCCAAGGGCACCCCAGTTAAGGAAAACAGAGGAGGGTTTTTTGAAGAGGGTGGAGAAATGTACAGAGAAGCTCCTGTGGGGAAAAATAGAGGCCCTAGGAAGCCTTACAAGTAACTTTGCTCCTGCTAAGTGTTTTGGGGAGGTAATGTTGTTAACCCATGACTGACCTTTTGCTGGTTATTTGGGGTCAGGGAGGACTTATGAGATTAAAAAGGCATTTTTACTGGCCAAATATTCTAAACGAGGTGAAGAAATACAGCAAGTCTTACACACTGAGAGGGCAGAAATGTCTGTGCTGCAAAGCCACAAGCAGGTATTCTCTAGAATACCAAATATGACTCATAAAATGGTCCATAGGATTGACCCGATGGGACCTCAGCCTGCATCTAGTGGAGCCTACCACTGGCAAAGTGCAGGAGCAAATTTGTTAAGATAGAGTATGCTGGCTATGGGCCTAATTAAAGGGTTTGACAGTTCCTGGTCCTCCCCTGTTTGGTTGGTTCATAAAAAAGCTAATAGTGTAAGGTTTTGTGTTGACTATAGAAAACTTAATGCTGTCACAGTTCCTGATGCATATCCTATATCTAGAATCAATGATATGTAGGATATTTTAGGCAAGACCAGATATCTCAGCACTCTGGATCTGACTAAGTTATTGGCTTTATCTCTTTAGACTGCAATGCACAGAAGAAATCCACTTTTATTACTGATAGGGGACTTTATGATTCAAAGTATTGCCTTTTGGTGCCACTTTTCAGATGCTTGTCAATCAAGTGTTAAATGGATTACAAAACTTTGCACAAATTAATATCGACGATATAACAATATTTAGCAACTTTTGGTTGGATCACAAGAAACACTTGGGGAGTGTATTGACAAAACTCAGATGCAGGACTTAATGCAAAGGCATCTAAATGTAAAATAGGAGCTGCTAAGTTCCTTATTTGCGACACTGCGTAGGGAGTGGCCGAATCTCTACCGATCCCCTGAATGTGGAAATTATTGTTAACTTGACCTAGACTCCAAACCAAAAAGCAAATCCAGTCTTTCATAGGCTTGGTTAACTATTACCACCAATTTGGGTATGGATTTAGTACTATTGTGTCTGCAACCACAGACTTGTGTAAAAAGGCAAACCCAAACAAAGTTGTGTGGCTGAAGATTTGTCGAGAGGGTTTTGATAAGGTAAAGAAAATCTTGTCAGAAAACCCAGCCAGTCCAGATTTTGACAAAAAGTTTGAACTATGTACAGAGGCATCAGACACTGGTTTAAGTGCAGTATGAATGCAGTCTGGGGAAAGTAACAGGAAGCATCCCATTGCCTTCTTGAGTTAAAAACCTGACCCCCACTGAACAGAACTCCTCTGTCACAGAAAAACGCGTATTAAGCCATTGTATGGGCAGTCAAGCAGCTGAGGCCTTATCGCTTGAACGAACCATTCAGGGTTCTAACTGGCCACTCTCCATTACTTTGGTTGCACAGAATGAAAGTTACCAGTTCCAAACTGCATCACTGAGCATCACTCTTCAAGAATACGCCAAGGAAATTATGCATATTAAGGGAAAAGAAAATATAGTAGCAGATACTCTGTTCAGAAAACAGTGTTGCGTTGAAGCCCACAGATCAGCCAGGGGCTGACCCTCCTGCATCATAGTAAGAAAAGAGGTCTGATCCTACAAGCCCTTCACTACCCACTGGCAAGGGTTTTCTGTCATGTAACAGCAACTCCTACCAGGCCTGAGAAACTCACTCCACCTAACAGATTGCTGGCATGGTATTTCTATATAAAGACTGTTGAGTATGGTATCAAAACTTGTATCGTACTGGTCATCGTAATCATAGTGAGATGTATGTACAGGGAACAATTAAGAAGTCGTATATGTACACTGAAAATATGCTTAAATCAAGCAAACCTGGAGGGTTGATAAACAAGGTTTTGCTAGACAAAGGAATGGTGATTTACCTGTCTGCCTAGGTGTCTGATGTAAATTGAGCATGGTAAAAGCCAACACAAAGCAAGCTTGATTTGCACATTACGTCAACGGGAAAAGCAAATTAACAGAGGGATGAGAAAAACAGCATGGACAGCATGGCATCTGCATACCGATGGGAGAGAAGAACTTTGTCTGGGATACACTTCAAACGAATACATTTTGCTGGACTATAAGAAGAAAGGCGGAGGAACCCTGTGAGTAGCTATTTCGCAGAGGAACACGCCTGGCAGAGGGAAATGATTCATGAAAAATTTGGATCCTGGTTTGACTGAAAAATCAGGAAACTCTGAGGATGAGAAAACTGCGTTAGCCAAATGACTGTAGTTTGCTAATGCTATGGTTAGGCTCTTAGAAGTTTTATTTGTAACCATATCTGTTTCCACTAGCTTTAATGCTTTGTTCTTTATTAATAAACTTAGTCTTGGTTTTAGGATAAAGTCACCTCAGTGCTGTAATATTAAAGTTGTGTGACTCCTCAACTGAGTTAGCAGGCTGGTGTGTAATACATTTCTTTGGAGCCTATGACCTTGGTAATTTCTGTGAGTGTCCAGTGGCAGGGGCTAGATACTGCAGAAGAATGCTATAGGAGGAGATTTGGAGATTGAAGTGCACCTGACATTTACCTGCAAGGCAAAGTAAAGGCTGGCAAAGCTTTTGAGGAGATTGTTTGGGAGGTTAATAGACTAGATTGTCCAGAAGCTGACCCACAGTTTACCTTCAGTAAGACTTTCTCTCAGCATAACAAAGTGACTCACAGTCCTGAACTCCTGGAGAGAGCATCACAGGTATCCTTCTGTTTTGGTGATGGGTACATGTAATTTGATCATGGTGCTTGGGTCCCTGGGGTTTTTCTAGGTGTAGTCTCAGAAGGGCTCTTATATGATCTGAATCTACAATCCTTACACTGAGCATTACTTATTTAGAAAAGTTGTTCAATTAAATGGGACTAATTGTGTCCTCTTCATGACACTCAGCGTAAGTAAGGGCTGCGGCGTGGGGTCCATTCTGATCTTGGAGTCGTCTCTGGTTTGTACTAGAAAGCTAACTGGGGAAAGAGATCAGTGAAAAGTAACATCAGGAGAACCAATGGTCTTCTTGCGTTAGGGAGGATTATATTTTCATTTTTACTAGTAGGACACTTACCAGTAGGGGAAAAAAGGTCACCTGCTCTCTTATGTTTGCTCTTGTGTTTTCACCAGGGGAGCTACAATTATCAAACGAATGCAAAAGACTTATTAAGTCAAATAATCTGCCACTGCAGGATTGCTCCCTAGATTTGCAAACTGTATGCCATTGTTTTAAAAACATGCTAATCACAGTTCTGCTCATCTTGTCTTATAGAAACTGTTCCTTCTCATAAAGATCATTGTTCTAAAAACAGTAGTGGATGATGACTTCTGGGAATGCTGAATAAACTGTAGACCCCCTTGGTCTGGTTTAAAGCCACCCCATGCTGGTATCACTGGAGAGTTGTTACTGATTTGGTGATGAAAGGGGTTGGTGGTCTCAGCTGACCACCTAAGAGACAGCATCACACTCGACACACAAATTAGCACTCTTTTTGGAAGCTTTAGCACAGAGTTAAGATTGAAATGACTTAACTAGATGGCTGCTCTAATGGTAGTTACTCCAGAACAGGGTTAAAGCATATTTCAAGGTAGAGTGCATGGTGCTTTCCCACCCCACATAAGGGCAAGGCACAGTAGTAGTCCCTATGTTTGGAAGAGCACAGTGACCGCTTCCTCTTAGTGTCTCTAGTGATGCAAGTCACCCCAAAAGGCCCTGGGCCCTACTTGACCTCCACACCTGCTCATGGAGCTGATTGAAACCACTGGGAGGAGATGGCTCATCACCTAAGGGGATGGTGGAGAAGGTGCATTTCCTCAGCAGCACAATGGACCGATCATTGGAATAGATGGGGGGAAGGCAGAGGAGGCTGGCAGATTCTATCCCTTCACTGCAGTGTCATAGATTTTAGTCTGAGGCGGGAGTGGCTGGTGGGACTGGGGTGTACGTAGCTCCTGAGAACTCCTTTCTTCACTAAATGTATGGAACAGTCCTGAGATCAGAGAATGCTCACAGGCTGCCTTTTCCGTCCTCTCAGGGCAAAGCGCCACCCCCACTGCAAGAGCTGTGGGAAGTCCAATATGGGAAAAAGCTGAGGGAGCAGGCATGAGTAGCTGGCCAGACTGTGACTACCAGGAGGCAGCAGGCAGGAGCCTCTGATTGAGGAGCAAGGGGGTTGGGGGTGAAAAAGTAAGTAGGAGGCATGTGACTGGGGAGGAGCAAAAGGGATTGGCAGAAGGAGCTGGAGATCTGGGAAGGGGGTGAAAAGAAGCAGAATGGAGGGAAGCTGACAGTTCTTTTCTGGAGGAGGAAGGGGACACTGGCGAGTACAGCAGGAGAGGGGGGAAGAGTCCCAGATTTGTAGGTTGATTGATTTTATTACAAAGATGAGAAGTTTTTGTGTGTGAGAGTGTGAGAGAGGGGGGCAGGAGAATGGGAGGATAAAACATGTGAATCTAATTGTCAGCTTCACCATTTATTCTGGGTGCCAGCAGCCACAGCGTCCTAGTTATCTTCTAATTCTCCATAGCCATGGAAGTCCAAGGAGGACTCACCAAAATATGACTGCGGTTTCTGTCTGTAGATTCGAGCACTAATGTTTCCCACTTGTGGCTCTTCTGTACCATTTTTATTTTAAAATCCAAGCAGGGTGAAATTTTGCCCTTAGATATACCTTCACTTGACGCGAATGGGAGATGCATACAAGTATATAAAGGCAGACAGAATTGGGTCTTCATTGATTATTTTATTGCTACTGTAAAGTGCTCTGATACAGAGGTCACAATTAAAAAGTCAACAGACCTAATTCTCCCCTCAGACCTCTCAAAATCAGAAGTGACATCAAGAACATCAATTAAGTTACACCTGTGCGAAACCATTTTGAGACCAGAATCAGGCCCAATATTTACCACCTAATTTCACCCACCTGTTTCTTATTATAATGTGTGTCTGAAAACTGTGGTAACTCAGGCCCAGATCCTCAAAGGTATTTAGGGGCCTAACTCCCATTAAAAACAATGGGAGCTAGGCACCTGAGGATCTTAAAGAATCTGGGCATCAGATACCGCAGTGCAGTAGGTATGTGCAAACATAGGCACCGATTCCTTGGGTGGTCCAGGACTGGAGCACCCACGGGAAAAAGTTAGTGGGTGCTTAGCACCCCCATCAGCCAGCTCACCCCCTCCCTTCCAGTGCCTCTGGGCCCTCTGCGATCAGCTGTTCCGCAATGTGCAGGAGGCACTGGGGGTGGTGGTGGAGGAGCGGGTACGGGGTGCACTCAGGGGAGGGGGCGGAACTGGTCAGGAAGCGACGGGGTGGGGGTGGGGCGGAGACTTAGGAGAAGGGGTGGGTGGAGGTGGGGTGGGGGTGGGAAGAGGTGGGGCGGGGGTGGGGATTTGGGGGAAGGGGTTGGGTGGGGGCAGAACCTGGAGCGGAGAGAGGGGTTGAGTACCCTGAGGGCCTGGAGGAAGCCAGCGCCTGTGTTTGCAAATTCAGAGTTTTTTTATGGTGATCACTGTAGGTTTCTCAGTAGCCTTTTCTCACATACTGTGGGTCAGAACTTTTCCCCTCCAGCTTCTTTGCATTGCCCTAATGGGGAAAAACCGCTGGTCATCCATTTTAAGATGGCGCTACACATCTCTTCCCAACTCCCAGTGCAAGGAGGTAGGTTCAGTACCAAGGGTGCATGGCCAGAGCACGGCTGAGTTCTGCCAATCATCAGCTACCAGAGTTGCCCCTTAGGGTCTGCACAATCTGGGGCAATTTAGAGCAGCAGAAAGGCAATAAATTCTAAATTTTAATTATATTTTTGAGTAGCTTAATAAGCTATATAGTAGTTTATACCTTAGAATTGACCACTAAGGTACACAAAATTAATCTGAAATCAAACTGATGAATCTGTGAATGGTCATGTGGTATAGTAAATATGGGACCCTAACTGCAAGCCTTATTCACATGACTAAACCTTACCTATACAATTAATACCACTGACGCAAATAGGAGCATTTGAATTACGTAAGGCTTCACAGGAGCAGATCCATCATCTGCAACAGCAGGTATGGAAGCTCCTTAACAAATTTGAAATGCTTTGTTTGAGCAACTACACTAAATCTATCAGCAAGTGAGAATGATCTTTAACTTCTAAAACTATCAAATGCAATCAACATGCTTTGGTGAAAATGTTTTATGAATCCCTCACTTTTTATAGAGAGACAGGATTTTCGTGGTGTTTAGTATTGACTGGGTGATTTTTAGATTAAGTGGGCAAATCCATCAGAATAAAAAGCTTTCAGAAAGGACACCATATACTTTTACAATATAAGTTCGTGTATCCAAATGTTATTTTAATTTAGTGTAGATCCACTGCATCACTAGGACACATTCAGAAATCACAGCACCACATTGAACCTAATATTTTAATTAGATGAATTTTGAAATCACTTTGTTATAATTATTTATTTTATTATTTTAATGTTATTTAACCTTTGTATTGTGATCACACATAGAGGCCAACCAGGTCAGAGACCTCTCATACTAAGTGCTGTACAAATATATAGAAAATGACTCGCCCTTTTGCACATATCTTTGAAATCCCTTATCTATTTAGATATATAAGTAACATGTTCAGTTTCTTTTTGAGTCAGCTCGACCAAAATATAGTGCAACATATATTATTAGCACTCAATAATTGGAAGACAGAGGTTATACGAGTATGAATCAATGTAAATTATTTAACTTGTAGGCATACATGAAATGACTTCATGGTACTGAGTATGTACCTATCTGCCACTACTTGTGTTAGTGTGTTAATATTAGTAAATATCACATTTGTTTTAAAGATAATGAAAAATGGAATTAGCCATCAAAAGCTGCAAAGTTAAACTAGAATCCTTTCTTAGGAGATGAAAATGCCAGTTTTGTTTTCTGAGCAATGAATGGTAGACAATTTGAATCTTTTCTTTTCACCTGATAAGATTAAGAAGGAAAATGAAATCCTATGCAACTTTGTCCAGTGACACAGCTAGTTATTACTCTTAACCTTCATAAAGATACCATTCTGGATGTATAGCTGATATAGAAAGGCACAGTTCAAGCACGTTGTGTAGATGTTCAGAACAATCAGCAGCAGTTGACACAGATGTGATGAAGTCTCTGATAAAAATAAATGATTTGTTTCATTACAGTAAACATTTTGATGCAAAACGTAGCATTCGGAAAGCATGAATAACCCTGATATCTAAAATTCTTGTAGAAATAGAGATGAGGTGAAGTTAATACTTCCATGAGTACAAAAAACCTCCTTCTTCCAGAGGATTACCTATGGCAGTTTACAAATTACCCATAAAAATTCCGGTCAGGCATCTGGAACCTACATCTAATACCAACAAAACTCCCATTGATATGACTCATGGAATCACTCACTTCAATTGCAGCTTCTGAGAGCACAAGAGGGAGAAAATGTCTTCATGACCTTTATAAGGATTCCACTATATTTATATACCGTACTAATAATCATGTCAATGGAATTGGTGCTACAGGCTGCAGAGCACCAACCACTGTCTCCTCTCCTCAAATAAATGGGAAACAGTAGTGAGCAGAGTGGTTTCTCAATCAAAGTTAATGTCTGTCACCCTATCAAACAGCATGAACTTCACTTTTACTTTGCGTGCCTTGCCACTCTTGTGCCTCTTCACAGCATCTCTCTAAATTGTGTGGCCAGATGATGCTGTCAGTTACAGTAATGTAAATCCAGAATCATTCCGTCGGAGTCAATGGAGTAATTCTGCATTTACAGTGATGCAACTGAAAGAAGAATTTGGATTAAGGTCTGGTAGATGCAGTCGCTATTTCAATACCTCCAACAGGGCCGTCTTTAGGCATATGCAGCATACGCGGCTGTGTAGGGCTCCCGAAAATTTGGGGCACCTCTGGGTCTTAGTGTCCACCATCCCGCCTCTTCCTATCCCTGTTCTGACCCTTCCTGCAGGCTCCCACCACTGCTGGCTGCTGCAGCCTGGTGAGTCTTCCTCATTAGGGGATCTAGTACTTAAAAGTGAAAAAGCCTCCAGCCTGCCAGCCCTATTAGCACAACAGTGAAACTGTTAAAGGGCCATTCAAGTGGTAATGAAGCCATTTAGCAGGCATTTGCCAACCCCCAGGTATCTACTGTCAGTTTCTGAATTTACTGACAAAAACAGTTGTGCATTACTGTAATATTTACTCAGAACACGTTAGTCTACAGGACCTTAGGGTTTGTCTATACTGGCACTTTACAGCGCTGCAACTTTCTCGCTCAGGGGTGTGACACAGCGCTGCAAGTTTCACCGCTGTAACGTTCCAATATAGACAGTGTACCAGCGCTGGGAGCTACTCCCCTCGTGGGGATGGGTTTTTTTAGAGCACTGGGAGAGCTCTCCCAGCACTGTGCTGTGACTACACAAGCCACACTAAAGCGCTGCCGTTGCAGTGTAGACAAGCCCTTAGTTTAAAATTTGCTTTAAAAATATTTCATTAGTGTGTTGCTGAAGATTATAAAATCATATCTCTCAAAAATCCTTGCATAGATTTTTAGATGCACAATCTGAGTATTCATCTTTAGCCTTAAATGCTTGTTGTTGTTTTTTTTTTTAATAGAATATCAGGGTTTGAAGGGACCTCAGGAGGTCATCTAGTCCAAGCCCCTGCTCAAAGCAGGACCAATCTCCAGACAGATTTTTGACCCAAATCCCTAAATGGCCCACTCAAGGATTGAACTCACAACCCTGGATTTAGCAGGCCAATGCTCAAACCCCTGAGCTATCCCTCAAAAACCACCCTTATCTAAAATACACATGTGAGCCTGGGCTGCCGTCGGGCATAGGGGCACCAGTTTAATAATATTGCATAAGGCCCCATAAATCCTAAGGACAGCCCTAACCTTCAGAACTGGTAAACAACAAACCAAGGATGGGCTTGTAGCCAAATCCTGAATTTGAAAAGCTCTGAATTCTAGAGGCGATGGGATCCAGATCTGAAGTTGATAGCTGTCCTGTATGACTCATACTGCCTCTTCTCTCTCAATCCCAGCCTCACTCTGCCTGCCTTCCATTCTCCTCACCAGCCACCATGCTTCCCCGACAACCTCCTTTCTTTTCCTCCTCATCTCCCCTCCATTAATATCCCTCTTCTACTTACGTTGTCTCTCCCACTCTCTTACTGCTATTAACTCACCCCAATCCGCCTTTCCTCTTTATTCCATCCCAGTCCCTGTAATCCTTTAAGTAAAACCCCACAGGCACAAAAACAAAAATAGAGAAAAAATCATTTAAAACGTTGATTAAAAAGTAGAAATAACGTTTGCCAAATATAATCTGGATCCCTCTTTTTGTATCTTGTATCCCCGCTCTCCCACCCTCATTCTAAGTGAAATCCTGGCTCCATTTAAGTCAATGGCAAAATGCCCATTAAGTATGGTGGGACAGGATTTCACCCTTTGTCCTATAAGCTGTTTGATTAGGAACCATCTCTATTTTGTGTTTAATGAATGCCTCATGCAATGGGCTCCCAGTTTCAGTTGGGGCCCTAAGTACTACTGTAATACAAATAAATGAACAGGAGTACTTGTGGCACCTTAGAGACTAACAAATTTATTAGAGCATAAGCTTTCGTGGACTACAGCCCACTTCTTTGGATGCAAGTACTCCTGTTCTTTTTGCAGATACAGACTAACACGGCTGCTACTCTGAAACAAATAAATGAATACATAAATAATCATGATAATAATGTTTAAAAGGGGTAAACAAGACAAGTCGGATAATTATAAGCCTGTCAGCCTGACGTCGATGCCAGGCAAGATAATGGAGTGGCGGATACGGGATTCAATGAATAAAGAATTAAAGAAGAGTAATGTAATAAATGCAAATCAACATGGGTTTATGGACTATAGCTCCAGTAAACTAACTTGATATCTTTTTGGTTGATAAGGGTAATAGCATTGACGTAATATACTTAGACATCTGTAAGTGATTTGATGTGGTACTGCACAACATTTTGATTAAAATACAAAATGATATAAAATTAAAATGGAACAAATTAAATGGATTAAAAACTGGCTAGATGATAGATCTCAAAATGTAATTGTAAATGGGGAATCACCATTCCAATGGGGTCCCACAGAGATCAGCTATTGGCCTACACTATTTAACATTTTTATCAATGACCTGAAAGAAAACATAAATTAATCACTGATAAATTTTGTAGATTACACAAAAACTGGGGGAGTGGTAAATAATGAAGAGGACAGGTCACTGATTCAGAGCGATCTGGATTGCTTGGCAAATGGAGCACAAGCAAACAATATGCATTTTAGTACAGCTAAATATAAACATATACTTCTAGAACAAAGAATCTAGGCAGTAATTACAGGATGGGGGGCTCTATCTGGGAAGCAATGACTCTGAAAAAGGTTTGGGGGGTTGTGGTGGGTACTCAGCTGAACAAGAGCTCCCAATGTGACACCGTGGCCAAAAGAGCTAATACGATCTGGGATGCATAAAACAGGAATCTCAAGTAGAAGTAGAAAAGTTATTTTACCTCTGCATTTAGTACTGGTACTGCTGGAATCCTGGTCCACTTCTGGTGCCCATAATTCAAGAAGGATGTTGATACACTGGAAAGGGTTTAGAGAAGACCCGCGAGAGTGATTAAAGGATTAGAAAACATGCCTTATAGTGAAAGACTCGGCGAGCTCCCCCCCCAAAATGTCCATAATTATTTATTCCGATTTTTATCAATGAATCCACTTTGTTTTTGTGCCCTTTTATATTCTCTTTCCCTGAATATTCCAGTAAATGGAGGAACTAGTAAGAGTGTTTGCTGTGACAACAATTTTACAATTTTTTAGCAAATAGTACAGAATATTCTCAGAAAACAAACTCCGATTTAAAATTATGTATATTTACTCTGAAAAAGTGATTCCAAGAGTTGTACTCAGCCAGTCGTGGAACAAAAACATACCATGTAAACTATGTGTCTAAACAAATCAGTTCAAATGTCATACAAGAGCATTATAAATATTACAAATATCTGTTCATTCACATTTTATTACAAATGATTTAAAATATGTCTGACATGCTTATTATTAAAGTATGTACAATAACTGATCATATACTTCTAGTTACATTAACTGGGTCAGATTCTCATCTCAAATACACTTGAGTGAATCTGCAGGAACTTTTATTGATTTATTTTAATGGAGTTACTCCAGTTTCATATTGATGTTACTGAGAATAG
Source organism: Chrysemys picta bellii (assembly GCF_011386835.1). Lineage (NCBI taxonomy): Eukaryota > Metazoa > Chordata > Testudines > Emydidae > Chrysemys > Chrysemys picta. The sequence continues at coordinate 256,958,040 of NC_088792.1, forward strand.
AATGAGGCCCAACCACTGCAATTTTCATGTCTAAAGTGTCTCTTTTCTCAGCAAACTTCCTCTTGAGCACTTTATTAACATAACTTTCACACGTAATCAGGCATATTATCTTTAAGTGCATTTTAGGTCAACCCTGTCACTCTCATGCAGATATCTATATTTAAACGTTAAGTAATTGGAAAATTGTTAAAGATCATTACTACATTGTAACATCCATGTGGTTGTTTATTCTCAGACACTCAGAGATCAAAACATTTCAGAAAGATTTCTGGTCAACAGCTCCTCTCTTCTACCAAGATGAATGACTCTATTACATTAAACACAATAAGGAGATGAGTAAAATTTATTCTCAATAAAGTAGAAAGTGGTGTTTCAATGGGTTTGCATAGTCTGGTTCCATTATTTGTGATACAGGAGGGGATGCAGGGTCACCCAGATGTGGATGGAGACACTATATTGTCAATGTGATTTAGCTGGAGTAAGTCCCCCCTCAGGCCTCTCTTAAAAAGTCCTTGAAAATTTTGGAATTATTCAGTTTGCTTGGGAACCCAGTGTGCATGTCCAGGAATCTGCCACAATGTCAGATAATGTCTGCATCACCGTTTAGCTGTACCTCTTTCTGTTATTGGAAATCACATTTCATTAAGGGGGTGGACAAAGAACAGTTACACAGTGACCATCAATAGCTACAGTACAGTCTGGGAAACCCCAATTATTTAATTTTTTTAAATTCCCTCTGGTACATTGTCCATCTGGAGCACATTCCCTTCAGCACACTCTGTATTGCCATACAAATCTCCATGTGACCGCAAACTGGTACCTATCAGGCCAGTAAACATCCAGCAGCTAGCTTCCACAGGGAAATTTCCACTCTCCCACTGCAAGCAAAGGTCTCATCTGGGCGGGGGTGTCTGATGATGTAACATCAGTTCTGTCTTACCACAAAGATATAGAAACATCTCCTTTTTCATTCTGAAGTTATGCAATCACTGCTGCTACCCCAACTCTCAAGAACAACATAGTCCTACCAGTGTGTCATCATGGTCTAGACCTAAAAGCAATGCTGCTCTCACTGAATATCATCTTCCAGTAATGCATGTGTAACCCTTCTGCCAGGTAGAGCCAGCAGCAACAAGGGCTGAGTTCGGTATCTAGGGGTTCTTTTTTGAACAGTACAACACAAAACCGGCTTGAGCCCCCACCCAGTGATATGGGACAATTACACACCACCCCCTGGGTCCCTCTCGCAAGCACAGAGTCTGAGTGTAGCAAACATTTTTAATAAAAGGAGGGAATTAATTCAACATTAATTTGGGAAAACACCACTGTGACGGGTTGGATCACAGAAACCCCCTTGGGAGCTGCCACCCGATGTGCAAAGACTACCCCTGCTTCTGCTTTCCCTGCCAGCTCAGGACTCCATCACCCTGTCTTGCTGAGCCAGACACTCCCGTCTGGCTCCAGACACAGATCCAGGGTCTGAATCTCCTGTCCCAAAGCTGCAAGTTTACCTGAAAACAGCTCACAGTAGTGTGCTTGTCTTTAGCACTCAGATGCCCAACTCCCAGTGGGGTCTAAACCCAGATAAATCCGTTTTACCCTGCATAAAGTTTATGCAGGGCAAACTCATAAATTGTTCGCCCTCTATAACACTGATAGAGAGATATGCACAGTTGTTTGCTCCCCCAGGTATTAATACATACTCTGAGTGAATTACTAAATAGAAAGTGATTTTATTAAATACAGACAGTAGGATTTAAGTGGTTCAAAGTAGTAACAGACAGAACAAAGTAAGTCACAAGCAAAATAAAATAAAATGCGCAAATCTATGCCTAATCAAACTGAATACAGATAATCTCACCCTCAGAGATGCTTCAGTAATTTTTTTCTCAGACTGGACACCTTCCAGGCCTGGGCACAATTCTTTCCCCTGGTACAGCTCTTGTTGCAGCTCAGGTGGTAGCTAGGGGATTCTTCATGATGGCTCCTCCCCCTCTCTGTTCTCTTCCCCCCTTTATATATCTTTTGCATAAGGCGGGAACTCTTTGTCTCTCTGGGTTTCCACCCCCACCTCACTGGAAAAGCACCAGGTTAAAGATGGATTCCAGTTCAGGTGACATGATCACATGTCACTGCAAGACTTCATTACTCACTTGCCAGCACACACATATACAGGAAGACTCACAGGTAAATACAGCCATCTGCAGACAATGGGAGTCATCAAGATTCCAAACCATCATTAATGGTCCACACTTTACACAATTACAATAGGCCCTCAGAGTTACATTTTATATTTCTAGTTTTAGATACAAGAGTGGTACATTTATACAAATCAGATGATCATACTCAGTATTTTATAAGCTTTGTAATGATACCTTACAAGAGACCTTTTGCATGAAGCATATCCCAGTTACGTTACATTCACTTATTACCGTATTTTCTCTAAAACCATCTCAGTTACATTATATTGACTTATTATCAAGTTTTTATAAAACCATATAGACTGCACAACGTCACAACCACAACTAGGGTTCATAAACACAAACCATGAGCAAAAGACCCTCCCCCAAGTAAGTTGGGCAGTGTCCTTTTCCCCTCAGGGTCTTAAGTCCAGCAACCCAAAAGTCCCTTTAACATGCCTGTCCCTTCTCTGAACCCCACTCACAGTTGCTGTCCTTGGCCAGTGCAGCCCCAGAGTACAGAGGTTCATCCACAGAGTTCACCTCCCACCCTGTGCAGAAGGCGGGGAGGAGGGGGTAAGGAGGCACCTTACATGCTGCACTGCTCTGGCACTCGCTCGTCACTCCAACAGTCAATTGCCACACCTCTGCAGGGCTCTGCTCTGGCCCCCTCCACCAGCTTCTCTGCTGGCTACTCTCCACCAGCCGCCCTGCTGGCCACTCACCAAGATGTGTTTAGGCCCCCCACACTTAACACAGCTCTCAGTGATTTCATCAGTTAGTGTGGGAGTCTCACTGCTAGTGCACACTGGGCAGTCTCTTGCAATAGAGACATTGTTCCCAAAGTAGGTCTAATACTTAGACTTAAGTATCAGTGATTTCAGCTCTGCAGCATATAGCAAGACACAATTAGCTCTTTTACTGTACCATGGTAAGAAAAAGGGTTAAATGGTATCCAGGACCCTTAAACAAGACCCCATACCACCAAGCACAAACATCTATTCTCACCCTTTCCCAACTCATTGGGCTTTGGAACTCATGTCCCCTGCCTAGCGAATGCCATTCAGTTGAGGGTGAGTCCCTCCATTGGGGTATGTCAGGTACAACTCTGCTGCCCTCGATTCACACAACAAGGATAGCAACTCTTTATTACTCCTGCCCCAATAAAAAGGAGACTGGGGATCCACCACCAGCCACAAGAGATCATTTGGGCAAAGAGTCCCATCATGCTGAGCACCTAGACAGGGTGGGTGTGTCCATGCAAACGAGATCAGCTTCTGAAGTCTTTTTCCACAGCTCCACCATTAAAAGTCAGGGGAAAGCTCGTTCAGACTCTGCTTACATATGAACTGCTTCTCCTGGTTGAGTGGTGTCTGACCATTCTAGTTCTATGTTCATCAGCTGCTGGTCTCTGATTCTCTTCCGGTACCACTGGAAAACTTTCCACCTCCTTTCCATGCTTCACAAATACTTTTCAAAAACTCCAATAGAAAACTTTTTTTGGCTGAGGAAAGAGAGAGAGTAGACAGTCCATCCTGGAGTCCATCTCGGAAACAGTGTCAATATTTGGGGATGATGGGAGTTTCCTCTGTGAATTATGGGAATTTCCCAGAGAACTATGGAAGTTAAATCTCATCTCCCACAATTCCCCTAGAGTCCCCAGAGGGACTTTCAAAATTTCCCAGAAGCCACTGCTTTAGGGAGTTGTGCCAAGAGCTGTCAGACTGTTTCCCAGAGAGCAAAGCAACTATAATGATATAGTACAGTACAAATGTGAACTTGGGGCAAAACTAAACCCAAAAGCATGACTAAAGTTGACACAATAAACGATTGGTATTTACACTAATGCAATGTCACAGGTTCAGTTACAGTTTACACATTTAGTATAGACACAGACCCTGAGCCTAATCTGGTATGTCTATGTAACTCATGCCTGCTTGGTGTGGCGGCAAGGCCTGCTAGAGATTGATGTGTCTGCTACTGGTCTTGCTAAGGGAGAGGAGTCCTTTAGCTCAGGCAGTAGAGGCTCATGCATTGAGGTCTCAGACTTGACTTTAGCTGCCGCTGACAAACCTGGGACTTCTTGAGCTTAATGCGTAAACCTCTACTGCCTGAGCTACAAGACACATGTCTCATAGCCAAGGCGGTAGCAGGCTTATCAGTCTCTCACTGTCCCAGCTGTGACTAGAGGGAGACAAAATGCCACACCCAGCAGACATGAGTTACATCGATGCCTCTCAGGACTGTTGTGAAGCTTAACGGTTATGAAATATTTAATGATTGTGACAAGAGATCTTTTCTCAGCTAGAAAGTATTGTATAAGTGCAATGTAGTGTTATATTCTAAGTTTAGTGTAGTGGTAAAGCATTCTGAAATATATGCCATGCCCCCCCATCAATTGGTATCACAGGGGCCGGCAGTGAAAGAAGGACAGTTCCAGTAGCAAGGGGTGGAGATATTCGCCAAGGAACAATAGGTAGTTCCTCCCCCTGGGAGTCTCTGGCACCCATTGGCCAGCAGGGGGAGAGGAGTGCTGATTGGCCAGCATTCCCCAGCACCCAGGATTTAGGCCAGCGTAGGGGCCATGTGGAGCCTTTTTTTGGGTTTGCTCCAGCAGAGAAAGAGTTAGTCACCAGCTTCCAGCAGCAACAACAGTCCTCAAGACACCCCCGCCTCCAAGGGTTATGGGTTGACCTGATAAAATCGCTGGCATTGATGACCCATAGGTTGGGCAGCCTATCTGACAAGAGTGGGCCCCTCTCAGATGAGGAGGTGACACAGGTTTGGGGTAGGACAGATATCTCATAAAGGAATATGGAGCAATTAAGAAGCCTCTCTCCCTCCTGTTGCCAGGTGGCATGATTTCTAACAAAACAGAGTCAGGAGTCAGGGCAGCTAATGCCTCTAGAGCTTATGTGGGATGTGATGGCCCACTCCAGAATCATTTGTCTAAGGGGTTAAGGAAAAGATTTGGAAAGGGAAATTTGTGGCTTTATTTACCTTGCTGTTCAAGGAAGAGCAGACATGGGAGGGAGCAAGTAGCACCAAAAATTAAAAATATATAAAAAAGATGAGATCAAAGCATGCAGACTTTAAGTGCCTCAAACGCTTGAGAACTGGTCTGCAGCCTTTTGCATTTATGTGAGTATAATTTGTATAAGGAGCCCTGGGATGTGTATTTCCTTGTTTAAGTATGAGGCCTAATAGGAAGGGCTTATTCTACATATCGTGGGGTAGCATAATTAAGCTACGACAAAGAATTTAGGCAGAGGGAGGCAAAAGAGCCTGGTTTACCTTGGGATAAAACAGACCAGGAACTTTGGCTGGAGTGTATCATTCCTTAGTGCCTTGCCCCACTGGCATTCATACACAGCAGGTTGCGAGTGTCAAAACCTCATTATCAAATAAGATATAAGAGCCAATGAATACTTTGTATTAATGATGGGAAACATTTTTGCTCCCAATGCAGATACAAACACTGCTGTAGGCGGTGCGGGGGTCAGCAAAGTGCACTCTTCTGTTATGGGAATGAAAGGCGGTTCCAACAGGGCAGTCGGAAAGGGAATCCGCAAGTTTTCAAACCCTATAAAAGGGCATGAGGTGCCACTCTTGGGCAGAGAACATGAAAGCTGCGAAAGGCTTCAAGCATATAGTAAGGGCAAAGGTAATCTTGGAGGTGACAGCAGGGAGAGAGGCAGGTCCCTTCCCATACATTCCAATGCCAGAATTATGCGTGTTTCCCCTGAGTGTGGTACCAACAAAGGCAAAGGGGGAACACATCACCTGTCCTACTCCTGGGACTCATTGATAAAATGATTATATAGACCCCCAGCTGTGTTCAGCGAGGTACTCATCACTCAATGCTGCGGTGGGCATGGTTAGGGAGTGTGGCCCTGGGACGATGTTGGCAAAATGCGACATCAAGTCTGCATTCCAATTGCTTCCAGTGCCTCCCAGGGACTTTAATTTGCTTAGGTTTCAGTTTGAAGTCCACTATTATTTTGATAAAGCCATGCCCCTGGGGTGCTCGGTGTCATGTGATGCTTTTGAAAGATTCAACTTCATGCTGGAGTGAGAAATAGTGCAACTGTGTGATGCAGACCAGTCTCACGCACAATCTCGGGATTAAACAAAAACTGTGAATGGCTAGCCAACTACAAAAGCAGTTTCTCCTCCCTTGGTGTTCACACCTCAGCTGCTAGAAGCGGGCCTCATCCTCCCTGATTGAACTAACCTCGTTATTTCTAGCCTGATTCTTGCCTGCATATTTATACCTGCCTCTGGAAATTTCCACTACATGCGTCTGATGAAGTGGATATTCACCCACGAAAGCTTATGCTCCAATACGTCTGTTAGTCTATAAGGTGCCTTAGGACTCTGTTGCTTTTTACAGACCCAGACTAACACGGTTACCCCTCTGAAACTTGACAATCTCGATGATGTCTTATGTGCAGGAAGATTAAGGACAGGGAACGAGTACATGCTTCAAGCATTTCAGAACCTAGCTGAGCCCCTTGGGGTTCCCGTGCCACAGAAAAAACAGAAGGCCCTGCCTAAAGTTTAACCTACCTGGTCATTGAACTGGACACAGTTCGGGGACTTTCTAGGTGACCTAAAGAGAAGTTGGAATCAGTTAGTGCCTGTCTGACATATGCTTCCTCTAAAGTGCGAAACACCCACCACTTTATCTGAATGACAAGGTAAATGAAGGAAGACTTAGAAATGTGGAAAATATTCCTGGAAGAGTTTAGTGGAGGTTTTCGATAGGGCATTAGGACTGGTTGCCCAAGACTGAGCTGCAGGTACAATCCAATGCCTCGGGACGTATAGGTTTTGGCATTTACTTTCCAAGTGGGTGGAGTGCACAGAGGTGGCCAGAAAGCTGGGTGGCTCAGGGTATTACAGGGGACATTGCTTTCTTCAAGTTTTTTTCCTATACTGGTAACAGTCCCTAGTTGTGAAGAAAACTTTCAGAACCACAAAGGCCATTTCAGATGTGACAACCAATCTGTGATCCATATTGTAAATAGACAGTTGGCTAGGACTCCTCAAGTAATGACACTGGTGAGGGCCTTTGTTTTACACTGCATGAGGTTTAACACCCTTAGTCACACAGTGCATGTCCTGGGTGTAGATAATGGTGTTGCTGATGCTGTCTTGATTTCAGAATGACAGATGCCAGGAATTCTCCTTGCTGGCCAGCAGGGATCCATTGGCAGTGTCCCAACAGCTCTAAAACCTTGGCTCATGATAGCTGTGGGATTAGTCGAGGACTCGGTTGCCCCATGGACTCTGAGTTCGTAGAACGCAAGCCTTTCAGAATTCACAGAATTTAGGGCACAGGAAGGGCTTCATTGTGGCTGGCCCATACCCACACACCAGGTAGTCCAATCTGTGGTGTCTCTGACCCACCACAGGTTGGCTCCCTCCACTATCTCTGGCCGGCTGGTGGCCAGTCCTATTGGAGTAAGTTGGGGGTTTCCCAGACCCATGCAGGCATTTCATAGCACAGAAACTCTTAGAAGGATGGTCCAGGAGGAGCGGGCGCCAGAGGGACGACAGGTTACCATAGCACCATAAACCCTGATGAAGTTAGCAAAGGCTCTGCCAGGGGTTTGCAACTGTGAGAGGGGGGGGGCGTTTTATTTAAGGCAGAATTCATTGTTGCCTTCTTTAGTGCTTTGGGAGTGAGTGAGCTGGGGCCTCTGGCAGCTATGGACAGGTCCCAGTGTCCATTAAATATAAGAGACGTCAACTACCTGCAGGAGCGGTCCCGCTGTGTTTAAGGTACTCAGACAGAAGGGAAGGGGGAGGAGCTTATGTGGTGTTGAAGGAATGTGCAGACAAGCACTTGTGTCCCGTAAAGGCAAAAAGAGTCTCACTAAAAATCTGGGGCCTGCATCCAGGCCCACTGTTCACACACAGTGATGGTAGCTTCCTGACAAAATACCATTTCAGCAGGGTAGTGAGAAAAACCTTGCGCTACTATGGTCTTGACACTGGTAAATTTGATACTCGTTCTTTCAGAATCAGAGCAGCGACGTTAGCGTCTACTAAGGGTTTTGGCCCACGGAAAGAGCAGGCAGTAGGGCACTGGAAATTCAATGTGCTTGCTTGTTTCAGAAGCTACCCAGAGCATACACAATGTTTGGGTTTGTGGGCACTTCATAGTTCTTTGGGTCCAGAAGAGGGCAGCCAAGATGGCAGCCAGATCTCTGCTGGACTTCAGGGCCAAAGCTGTTCGCGTCCAGAAGAGGCATGCAGTGGGACCAGCTCATGCCACTTCTGCACTCACTGACAGGCAAGGGCTGGGAGCAGACCCAGTCTGCAGGGACAAGGCTAGAAAGAAAGTAAATAGGGTGACCACCAAGATATTCCTGGACACAAGGGGTTCAGTGATACAGATAGGGACATCCGTTACAATCAGAAGTTCTCAGGGACACTGGTGTACATTTGTCCAATGGAGATGCTGACATATGGCTACAGCATGTGAGGGCATGGATTGGGCAGGTGTTGTGATATTAGGCAGTGTGGTTGCAGGGGAGCAACCAAGTTAGTCACTGGTTCCCCCCCGTGGCTGGTTTCCAGGGAGGTTAAGAGAATAGATTAAACAATTCCCAGAATAAAAGACCTGGGATTGTAGTGATGGGCCTTAGTGATAGGTGATAGGTGTCAGGAGACCTTCTGGCCTTCATGGGCTGAAGTCAGACCTTGTGGCCCTCGTGGGCTGAGGTCCCTACCTTGCTGCACCCTCTGTCCCCCTCATGGGGGTGGAGGTGGGGAATGTGCTAGGACCCAGAGAGAGCTGAATCCTGGGGGGATAGGCTGAGAGTCTACCCTGTGTTATGGATTATATGTAAAGGAGCCATGTAACCTACATGCTGCAGTCATTTAAATGCCTGCTATAGGAGAGTATGAGTGATGGGTGGCTAGTACCCTCCCCTGTGTTAAAATTTAATAAGATTTGCAGCCTGCTGCTTAATTCCATGCATGTGTCTGTCCTCATTTTGCGGCTGCGTCCACATCAAGCCCTCTTCAGAAGGCAAATAGCCTAGTGGCATGTGATTTTATAAGTACTCTACCTTTAAATGGCCACAGAAGGGTTTTCAAATTTTCAGCGACTGAAAGCTAATTCCCCAAAAATTTAAGCTTTGTTTGGTTTTCGTTTACTTTTAAATATTTAAAGACAGGACTTTAAAAACTAGCAGACAAGCTCAGCCAGCAACACCGTTTAAATTGTCCAGAACACAGTTCTATCTCCTATGCAACAATTTCCAGAAAGTTGAAATATTTTCCAGTAAAACATAAAGTACAGTTATGTTTTACTCCCATGATTTTCCAGATGTCTGGAGAGCCATTTACATAACATGAGGTCAATTTAATCAGACCGCTGCAGTAGAAAAATGTGATGATATACCTTAACTGCAAGTGTTTATTATGGATGGCAGGTGCATATGTAGTGGGCAGGCAAAGAGCAGTTACATATAGAATTGAATGTATATTTTGTATTGGAGTCCAGGAAAAGGATTTCATTTAAATTACTTGCATGTGATTGCTTAAAGAATATAAATGTATTCTTGTAGAGGTGAAATGAAAGACTTTACCTGCCAAGATTGGATGTCCCCTCCATGTCTTATCCCCCAAACTTTTTCTTGCAACACTTGATGATAGCCTCAATCCTGAATGCCTTATTCAGGCAAGAATCGTGAATACAGCTAAATAGATAGTGGGAAAATTATCTGTGATGACTCATTTGAATTTGAAAATGAATTTCAATTTGACAGTGTTCCTGATTCTTTCATGTTCACCTGTTATGAGCATTTGAAAACTGAGCATTCCTAGCACAAATATTTGTGAAAGCCTGTTAAGGCTGCAAATGAATTGAAAATTGCATATTTGACTAAAATTTGTAGGTTTGTGTTGTGTTGGTTAGGTATGTAAATAATTCCATTGGAGAACAAAAAAGCAATGTGACTTATTTTAACTAACACAAAACAAATTTCTGTCTTTGAATATTATTATTATTTGTTTACTCAGTAAATTATTCATGAAACATCTGTAGAGCAAAAACTATTCACTGAAGAAATTTGTGAGTAATTTTGAATAACGAGTGCACTCAAGAATGTTGTGAAATAAGCAAGTAAAAGCAAAATTCATGGAATAAGTCATCTCTTGTGAATTATTGTTTTGGCCCTACTCCAGAGGAGGGAATGCAGATTGGACCGGACATGGCTAATGCCTCAAGTGCCAGACAAGAATTCATACTTCCCACCCTTCTTTGCATGGTATTAGAGATGTAATCCACTGCTGCAGGAAAATCACCCATGTCTGCAGTCAGGTTTTAAGAGAAGAAGAAAGATCTATATTCTATTTTTCATCTATTTTGCTTTTATATATATATATATATATATATATATATATATATATATATATATAAAATGTGTGGACTGCATTATGAAATTTAGGCATGAAGATTGGATTGGGCAGTACATATGTGTTTGCCTAAGTTCTTCACACAAATATGGCCAGTTAGGTGCATACTTGGCTATACTGGGGAACAAATATCTGATTTGTACACATGTGGGACATTTGCGTGCATAATCCAGGTATATGCAAATATATGTGCACAGTTGTATGCTTGTAATTTTAGAAATATCATGCATTCAGTGGTGCAGGAATTAGGGGTGGTTACATGGTTTACATCATCAGCATCCCTACTATAAAAATTGTTCCAGCACCCCTGAATACATTTACTTATAAATAACAGAATTGTAGTCCGCGTCTGGAAAAGAGCTGTCCATGCCGGCTCACCAATAAGGACCCCTAGTCAACAGACCTCCCCGTGGGCAGTCTGCCTGCAGAGAGCTCAGTGCAGGATCAGGGCCTATAACAATTTATGTTTCACAAAACTTGTTTCACTTCAATGCTAACAATGTGATGTTTTTATGAACATAGGGATTGATTGTCATTTTCACCAACTCCTTTTTAATCTGGGAGATAAAGGGACTTTAAAGATGGAGTAAATAACATCCACTTTAAGATCCCTTGTTATTGCCAAAGTGTTGTGAAGGGGCCTTTGCATGAATAAAAATTAGGCCAAATGTTTTGAAATTGGTTGTGCAGCCCATAATTACTTCTGACTTGGCACACAGAACATGTGTACTCCCTCTAGATAATATATCCCTCCACTGCTTTCAGTAAATGTTTCAGTTCCCCTACATCCTTCTCTCATCTGGAGATAGTCATCATCAGCCATTAAAAACTGCCATTTGTATCTACAGCTGTTTAGACCTCTGAGAAAAACTATGTTCTTGGAAGCCCAATCTTTTTAAAGAAACAGTGATTACTTCTTAACATTGGCAATGCGAGGCACTCCTGGAATAGGAGAAAGGATGTAAATTACTCTTTCAATGTGTCATAGCACAGAGAAGAATTTAAACTCTTCCTACAATACTGATTGGCTGTTTTTTCTATCACTTAGAGTGTGACTGCAAACACTCAGTTACTGGCAAGTGATTCTAGTCATTCCGGGTAATATTAGGAGGGGCTTTTAATATTTTTTTCTTTAGGGATCATCCTGGAGATTGTCATTTAGTTTAAAAATAAACTAAGAAAAAAATATTGCGGTTTATGATGGATTTGATCACACTGCCTATCAATCAAGTAATTCTGTTTCCAGTTAAAAGATAAACTAATACTGGCAAATTTGCATTTTTCTCCTCTTCCCTTAATCTGACTTTTATCTTTTGTGAATGACATTGGACAGATATAGTTATCCAAAGTGAATATTTTGTTTATGTATATGGATTCTTCAGATTGCCCGCATTAACGACTCTTAACCTTTAAACTGATTTATAAACATGTAAGAATAAAATGTCAGCATTCATTTGTCATTTCACAATAAACTGTCACCATTCGTTTCTCAGCTAAAATAGAATATCTGTCTAAGGATTTACATTAGGCTTTATAATAAAACTAGATAAACACCAGCGCAACTCAGCATGAAAACCTGATACCAAGCATAGACACTCCATTAACACTCTAATGTGCATTCCAGGTTACATCTCACTGCAATCTAATGAATTTGGTAGAACTTGTTGCTGAAAAATGTGACTGACTCACTCAGTCTCTTCGTCTAACACATCAGCATATGCTGTACCAGCCCATAAAAGGGAAGGGACATGGGATAAAGGGATAAATACTGGGCACTGGCAAGCAATGGTGTACATGTATGGAGAGTGTGAGAAAAAACTACAATTAATGAATCTTGGCAGTGAAACTCATGAACCATTGCTATTGTCCAAAATGTGGACAAAGGCATATCTACATTTGTTGCTAGTTCTAGGAGGACACTGCCAGGTCAAAGGGGAGTCTCTGAACTTTGTTGTAATGTGCCACAGCTGGATTTCTACAACCATTCTGACAATGAGGGGGCTACGGTATTGCCATCTCTGGTCCAGCACTCATCTTCTGAAAAAAATGGGGCTATTCTACTGAAATGCCGGGAGAATGCTATTTCTATGGGTTTGTGGGCTCCAAGAGCAGAGTGCAAATATTTCCCATAAGAAGTTTTATTCCCAAGGGAGGTTTGATTGGGTTTTTTATATATTGATTTTTAATTAGTCAAAAGTTGGCTTGTGTGATGAAATGCAGGCATTTATTTTCCATCATTACTAGTGACAAGAGTTTCATACCTGCTGTTTCCACAGGGGAAACAAAAATTCTTAGGATGTGGCAACTGAGCATCAGTGTTCTCCTATGGGGAAGTATGATGTTGCTGCATATTAACCATTATTGAGTCAGTAATAAGAGGAATGTTTCCTCCTACTTGACCAATCATATTGCACATGGATTTTATCTGAAGGGCTCCCATCCAAACACTGGACTGTCCCAAGCTTCAGTGAGATCCAGAGCCAAGCCAGTGAAGAGATGTAGCTTATTTTTGTAAGACACATCAAAGACTACATTTTAAAAAGTTACTCCAAGTCTTATGTGTGATGCATTTACATATTTCTTTGTGCTAAATATCTGGCATGGGTCCTGACCCTGGAGAAATTATCTCAATGTCAACCGTATTTCTGTGGGTACTCAAGCTCCTGAAGTCATGTTTCTCATGGCTTGTGAGTATAAACTTCTGACCCTGGACATCCTCCTGCTAGCAGTTCATTACATGCTCCTGTTTTGAATTATGTTTAACCAGTAAAGGAACAGAAATAGTACCATGTGACTTGGATGGCCAATTGTAGCTAAGTAGGACAGCCTAAATTTTGAATATCAAGTATTGAATACATGCAAAAAAATATTTGTGATCAATCTGCAGAGTAAAGAAAGAAAAAAACTAGCCAAAATGTGTTGAATAAATTCAAATAATAAAAATGTGAAGAAATCACTATGCTTAGAGACACAGAAATTATTCATTATGAATTATTGACTCAGCATTGATAGACACATGGTTAGAGAGATCTCCAGTAAATATTTGCTATATATAATCTCTCTCTCGGTAGATGGCTAGTTCACCCATTATTCAAATAGCACAAAAATCTTTTTTTTCACAATTAGCTGAATCCCCTAGATCCTAATGTAGCACTCTTGGCCATGGGCAGATTAGTGTGAAATTTAATTTGTGCTAATCTGTCCAAGACCGGGGAAGCACAAAATATACTTTATGCAGTGTTTACCCACTTTACCATATATAGATCTATGCATGAGTGACAAATCATGCAGCTTCAGGTTTACTGGACTGAATATATAGTCACATTAGGCATGGATTTTATTATTTCATTTTTGTTGCAATGTAACAATGAAAGCTGCATCTGAAGAAGTGGGGGTTTTACCCACGAAAGCTTATGCCCAAATAAATCTGTTAGTCTTTAAGGTGCCACCGGACTCGTCGTTAATGAGAGCTGCACTATTAGCAAAATCATATATTCTTAACCAAATATATAAGAAAAAAAGGAAGAGTGTTTAAATGGCTTTAGGCACACACATACTAAGCCATAGAATTATTTGTAACCTTTCCACTACTTTTGAAGGGGCTGTGTCTTGGGGGAATTTTATTTTTTCTACTAATGTCTCTATGCTGCAGCACTCCCAGCAATGGAGAAAACAGAACTAGGTATGTTACTTTGGGCTTGGAATTTTGAAAAGTGAGTGTTCTGGTAATTGTGTAGTTAGTGCAATCTGGAAATTATACATCTGAAAACAGCTGCTGACCTTGTTTCTGTTGCAACAGGAGTGCTGCTGAATTTGCAGAATTTTGTTGCAGAAATTGGTCCTGATGTACTACAGAATTACAGAACTATGTATGCAGTGTGTGAACCCACTAGTGCATCAATAATTGCTCCTCCAGGAATGTGCTGCCAAAATGTTGTTACTGATCGCAAATGTCGAGCTCTAAAAACACAATCACATTTATTTGAAAACATTCATTTTGTCCACCAATAAAAATTGACAATATAGTCAAATTAATGATAAAATGCTACACGGTCCTATAGTAATTTATCAGTGGTATTTGGGTGCATGTTTATTGCAGAAGCAAGGACAATCTAGTTGCTTCCAGGAGTTGGTTTGGCTTGTGTGCATTTAAAAAAAAATCTTCCCCATGATATATGTTTATGGCCAGAATGGATCCAAGTGCCTTTCCATTAAGACTCTGGCAGAATTCAGCTTTTATTTTGCTATCCATGGGCAATTCTCTGTCTAATTTACTGGTGCAATATAATAAAGCAAAATGAGTGTTGTAAGCTTTGTGAACAGCGTCAGGGATACTCAGTGTGGATAAGCAGGTGCCCCAGTATTTCAGAAAACTTGGACACTTTTCTGTAGGGTTAGCTCCAAATTGGACAATTGAAATACTGTGAGAATTTACCCATTGTATGATCACAATCTGCCACGGACTTGCTTGCTAATGTCCCAAACTGCCATATCCCAAACTGGTCAGCTTTATTCTGTATAGAGGATTCAACCCCATCAATATGTAACTCCCAATGGATTGGAAGCAGAATACTTGCTGTTTGCTGGTACCTCTGGATAGGGACAAAATTCTCTCATTCATAGATAATCCAGCCAGCTGTGCTGCGACTTGAGAAGGTGATTTCAACAGGATGGTTTTCATTCAGCCCATAACAAAGGCAGATTTTGATGCTGGTGTATGCAGCAAATATGCTCTTTAGTTGCTGCTTTCTTTTATGATTTCCAGTGTCCATAGTCTCTCGTTACTCACGCACAACCAATATTCAGGTGGTAGATCAATAGTTTTGCAGAAGGCAGGTCCAGATTTGCTCTTTGTCACCAAATATAAACTCCAGTTTTCTTTGAAAACCTACTTCCTTTGCTTCTGTGGTTTAGTATCTGCAGAACAAGTGAATTAATTTGACACATCATCATATAATAAACCAGTACATTCTCTAAGCTGTTTGCCGATCTCAAAGCAGAGACTGGTAAAGGCTACTACTGGACAGAACACTGGTAATAGTTATTGTACTCTATTTCATCATTATTTCATATGCATTGCATCTATAGAGCCAAGGGTGCTGTCGTGGGACAGGTTCTCAGCCCAGGCAGGAAGGGGTTTCAGATCTCCCCTGAGCACAGTAAGCCCCAACATAGCACACCTGTGAGAGCCCATCAAGCCTGGAGAGGGATGTCTCCTTAAAGGGGGGATCCAAGCCCAGTGCAGTGTGGCATTCTGATGTAAGCAGAGCTTCCTACCCCAATAGAGCAGGAGCTGCTTATCAAGAAAACTGCTGAAGAAACTCTGGTGCCTGGCTCCACTGAATGCAGGGTCTGAATGAGCTCTCCCCTGACATCTAGTGATGAGCTGGGGAAGAGGACTTTAGGAGCCAACCTTGTTTGCATGGGCACACCGACCCTGTCTTGGTGCTCGGCCTGATGGGACTGCTTTGCACAAATGATCCCTTTTGGCTGGTGTTGGATCACAAATGACTTTGTTATTGTGGGAAGGGATAATATAGGGTTGTTATCCTCGTTGTGTGAATCAAGGGCAGCAGAATTGTGCTTGGCACACCCTGACTGAGGGACCCTCAACTAAACTGTACTCGCTAGGCAGGGGACATGGGTACCAAAGGCTGCAGTTGAGAGAAGGTGGTGGATAGTTATTTGTATTTGGTGTGGGCTCTGCCTAGGTGTCCTAGTCATTATTTGATCTTTCCTCTTGCTGCTGTGTAATAATGGAGCTGATTAAATTGCACACCCATAGAGCTGAAATCACTGATAGTTAGGCCTAAGCATTACGGCCTGCTTTGGGAAAGTGTCTCTGATGCAAGAGACTGCCCAATCTGCACTAGCGATGAGGCTCTATTACTAACAGCTGAAATCACTGAGAGCTGTGTTAAATGGTGGGACCTCATGACATCCCAGAGGGTACAGCATGGAGTGGTGAGTGGCTGGCAGGGTGGCTGATGCCAGAGAGAGCAAGGTGTCCCTCCCACACCAGGGTGGGAGGTGAGCTCACAGAGGTGCACCTCTGAACTCTGGGTCTTCACTGACCAAGGACAGCAACTATAAGTGGGGTGTGGTGGAGGGAAAAGGGAATGTTTTGGTTGCTGGAATTAAGAACCTGAGGCAAAAGGTAAATGCCCAACGTACTCTGGGGTGGGTTTTTTGTGCATGCTTTTATGTTTATGAATCCTGCTTGCAGCATTTTCCCAATTTAATGCCAAATTACTTCCCTCCTTTTAATAAAAGTTTATTTTGTACACTCAGACTCTGTGCTTGTGAGAGGGGAAGTATTGCCTCTAGAGGCACCCATGGGGTGGTGTGTAATTTTTCCAGGTTACTGGGTGGAGGCTCAAGCTGGTTCTGTGTTGTATTGTTGAAAAGGCAAAATATGCAGATGATAAAAAATTACTCAAAATAGACTGCAGAAGAGATCTCACTACACTGGGCAACAAAATGAGCAGATGAAATTCCATGTTGATAAATGCAAAGTAATGCACATTGGAAAACATAATCCTAACTATACATACAACATGATGGGGTCTAAATTAGTTGTTACCACTCAAGAAAGAGATCTTGGAGTCATTGTGAATAGTTCTCTGAAAACATCCACTCAATGTGCAGCGGCAGTCAAAAAAGCGAACAATGTTAGGAACCATTAGGAAAGAGATAGATAATAAGACAAAAATATCATAATGACAATATATTAATCCAGAGTACACCTACACCTTGAATACTGCATGCAGTTGGGGTCACCCCATCTCAAAAAAATATATATTAGAACTGGAAAAAGTACAGAGAAGGGCAACAAAAATGATTAAGAGTATGGAACAGCTTCTGAATAAAGAGATTAAAAAGACTGGGACTTTTAAGCTTGGAAAAGAGACGACATAGTTATACAGAAGTAATGTAGACCTGGCCTCTGTCGCTCAGGGGTGTGAAAAATCTACACCCCTGAGCGTCATAGTTATACCGACCTTAACCCTCTTTGTAGACAATGCTAGGTCGGGGGGAAAGCTCCTGCTGCTGACATAGCTACTGTCTTTCACAGGGTTATTAAGCTAATGGGAGACCTCTCGCCCATTGGCTTAGAATGTCTTTGCCAGAAGTGCTAGAGTGATGCAGCTGTGCTGATGCAAGTTTCTAGTGTAGACCTGCCCTAAGAGGGGATGAGATAGAGGTCTAGAAACCCATGAATGGTGTGGAGAAAGTGAAAGTGTTTATTTCTTCACATAACACAAGAATCTGGGTCACAATAAAATTAATAGGCAGCAGCTTTAAAACAAACAAAAGGAAGGATTTCTTCACACGAAGCACAGTCAACCTATGGAATTCATTACTAGGGGATGTTGTGAAGGCCAAAAGTATAACTGGGTTAAAAAAAAAACTAGGTAAGTTCATGAAAGATAGATCCATCAATGACTATTAGCCAAGATGGTCAGGGATGCAACCTCATACTCTAGGTGTCCCTAGCGTTTGATTGCCAGAAGTTGGTAGTGGACAATAGGGGATGGATCACTCGATGATTGCCTGTTCTGTTCATTCCTTCTGAAGCACCTAGTATTGGCCACTGTTGGAAGACAGGATACTGAGCTAGATGGGTGACTGGTCCGACCCAGTATGGCTGTTCTTATGTTATATTTATCTGTGTCTTTTTACAAGGTCATCTATTCCTTTCTCTCTACCTTACAAGTTTCTGTATTCTCATCACTTACAATGGTATCATGTCCATTGATCATCGTTGTGTCTTCAGTTTTCATGTCAGTCTCTTGCTGTCTCAAAATGAAGATCTAAGAACTCTAATCCTTTGCAGCCTGAATCACACCTAACCTGTTAATACCACAGTAATATATTCCACACTATTACTGTAAATACAGAATAGACCCTTTAAAGCAAAACATGGACTTTATAGTTGACATAAGCTGACTTTTCTTCTGCCATTAGAGAATATTTTTATCTTCCCAGGTACTATCAAAGGAATCTGAAGGCCTCAAAATAGAATATCTATATACATACAACCTAAACTCATATACCATCTGTCCATCTTCTATCCATTTCACCTTCCCTTTCAGCTCTTTAAAAATGGAAACTATATACTGTACATTTAATACTGAAATCCACTGGTATAGTAAGAGGATAATCTTGATATATACACAGAACAAAAAAAAATACTGTAGAGTTTTATAGTTTCTAAGAAGTTTCTTAATAGACTTACAATAGATTTTTTTAAACCACACTCCGAGCATTTGAGTATTGGTGTTTAGGAAGAATGTCCAAAGTTTTAGTTATCCGTTTTTTTTTTTTAAACAAAGGTGATGAGAAAGATGAATTTTAAAAGTGCACAATTATTTAGGTAAAAGAATAACATCTTTTTGTGGACATGTTGCTCACCAATCACCATAACTTGCTTCCAGCACTCCGACTAACAGGCAAGATCACAGGCAAACCAGGGAGAGGAATAAAGAGAGCCAGTATCATTGGAAATATTGTGAGATGGATGGTATCCAAAGAAGAATGGAAGTTTTACAACTCTGTTGCGACTGCGAAAGATGGAAGGTGGTGGTCAACAACCTCTGCACTGGAGATAATACTTGAAGAGGAGGAGTATGCTCTATGGATTAATTGGACTTGACAGGTCTGACATCTACAGCAAAGGCAAATTACTTCTCCAGCAACTCCTAACTGGAGGAAAACTGAGCAAAAATAGAGAGGCTCTCATCTCTTTCCTTCTGGTCATTAGCCTCCTCTGAATTTCCACTTAAAGAAACCCCAGCTAACAATAAAATGTTGCAGTATGGCAAGTGAAGGCTTAATTTGATATGAACAGACTTAAATGCAAAAAAAGAGATGGCCATTAATATTATACATATTAGTGAACACTTACTGTACTGATAAATTGTTCTGTCAAGGCTGACTTCAGAGCTACACAGAAAAGCTTGAAACTCTAAGGCACAGCTAAGCATTGACACATCACGAAAGCAGAAGCTCTGATAGTTGAGGCTACAGACAGAACAGATTATATGCATTTTTGAATCTCCATAGAAATATTAATACATTACTGATATATAAAATTGTGCACAGGTGCATTTTTAAGCTGTAAGTAGTTCTTAGATGTCAAGAATATAAAAAACAAAGTAGTCTATAAGTGGTGAGAATTATATTTATAAATATATATTTATTCTGCATTTCTACTTATCACATTTTAATAAATCAAAATATATTTCAGATTATTGAATATTAAAATAACATCTATAATATTATAATTCCTATAGCATCAACATGTGCTAGGTGCATTCCATACGTAATAGTACCCTACAGGCATATAGCATGTGGAATTGGAGTTAACTCCTTAATTGTCAAGAGCAGTGGCATCTTTATGTTCTCAAAGCCCTTTTTGTGATAGGAAGAAAGTTATCCTCATATATCTATACCATTGTTATCTTTGAAGTACCCTAGACAAATTATTATGTGGCAATCTGATATTTTGTTGATGTAAAACAATCAATACTCATGCATTTATGCAGTTCTCTTCCAAATTATTTTGGGGATATCATGCAATCTTATATTCTGTGGCTAACTGATTGCATGAGGAGAAATTTCTCTCCAACGTGCATTCATGTAAGTCATTGTTTTCAATGTTCAACAACATCAGCCGAAAAGAAGTCTTGTGTAAAATATATATGGAATATTAAGCCATGCATATGTGACGTACTCACTTTGGTCCTGATTCTGCAAGGTCTTAAGAGCGTGTGTTAAGCTAAGGTTGAGAGTTTTCCTAGGGATGGCCTGCTGAATTGGCCATTACTTTTAATGAGATTACTCACATGCTTAAAGTTCAGCATGTGTTAAAGTATCTTGCAGAATCAGGCCCTTAGGCTCCTATCTTTCCCTGAGCCCTATATGGACAGGCACTTTCTCTCTCAAGAATCCCCAGGAACGGTAATGGGACTCCACACAGGGATCTGCCCATATGGAGCTCATTGCAGGATAGGGGCCTTAATGCATTAATGGTGCTTAATGAGAACTCATAGGACTGGACTTCTATGCCCTGCAATAGCAAACAATACCAACAGGGGCTTTGAAAATCCCACTAGGTGCATAGCTGCATGTTTGGGCATCTAAATAGCTTTAAAAATCTGGACTAAGTGCCTTGCAGGAGTTGCTCAGTTTACTGTCCATTGTTGTGGAGAAGAGAGAGGACTCAGTGAATACATTGGTGATTCTTTATTCTGGGTGCTGGAGACAGACGGACAGACAGACAGACTCTCTCTCTTCAGTATGCAGCCTGTGCTGTATAGTGACACCATGCAAGGGCTACAATGCAGTAGAATGTATTGCTTACAGAATGTATTGCACACACATTGGACAGGCAGTCAGTAGGGTGCACACAGTAATTAAAATATAAAATTTTGCATTCTTTTAAAGTGATGCCAATGGGATGCAGAAGAATAGTGGGGAAATGGATTTTACCCAGGGGGAACCTAATAACATCTATGAACTACAAATAGATGTGTGATTATGGACAGTAAAGCTATTGAGAAGAACTTGTTGGAAAAAAGGTGGGAAGGATTTTTAAATATTTTATTGTAAAACATTTTCCTCCTTTTTAATTTTAAATTTTGAAGTTTCAAAATGCACAAAAAATTAAACCAGCTAAATAGTTAAAAAAATTCAGATTAAATTTCAGGAATACTTTTTTCCTAGGGTTTTTTCTTAATTTTGATTTGAAATTTCAGGAAAATATTCACTCCATTCTAATATTTGGCCAAATTCACTTGCTCCACTCTTCAAACCCATGAAAAGTATGGCTAAATAATTAACTCCCTGCTTTTCGGGACGATAACTGATTTTCTTTATCCTGTCACATAATCCAACTCAGGGGTCTTCCACTACTAAACAAATCAATTGACTACATCCATCTCTTCTGATGTCCCATTTAGAGGGTCCAAATGTTCTGAGTGTGAATTGTTTTAGGGAACATAATATTTAGAAAAAATCCTCCATTTGGCACTTTTCAGAATGAATAGTAATTATCATATAAAATAATGGGATTAACCCAGCGGTGATGAGGGAGGTAGTGTAAATCGGATTCTTCATTAAACTCTGACTCTCTTAAATGTACAGGCATGCAAGGAAGCCCAAACTAGTGTGTTTTACATGCTGAGTGTACTAAAGAAGGCATAAGTTAAAGTAGTGTGGACACAAGACAATGAAGCAAAGAGCTTAATTGGCTATTCTGGGGTAGGGCTCTCAATCTCTCCCGTTGGCGCTGTTCTACTTTCTAGAAATAATTATTTATTTGTCGAGAGACAGAGAGAGACTGACTCTAAAGCCCGGAGGTTACAGCATTCAGCTGGGATATCAGACAAAGCAGGAATTTGAACCAGGCTCTCTCACTCCCCAGGTAAATGCCATACCCGCAGGCTATTGACTGTTGTGGAGAACACTCTCATGTTTGTTTTTTATGAAAAGCTTTGATTTTTGTTTCACATGTGAATGAAAACAAGTCTCAAAATCTCAACATTTTTCACAAAATGGAAATCTTGTTTTCTGGCCAGCGTTACATAATTGTCCTTTATGGGGTTTCTCTCACCTTCCTCTGGAATATATGGCAGTGTCAGCAACAGGATAGTGAACTAAGTGGGCCACTGGTCTAATCTGGTGTGACAAATTGCTATGTTCTTAATTACAGCTTCTCACACAGACTGCAAGATACTGGGCAAGGAATGATCAAACAGATATGAAACAAAAAGGCATAATTTATTTTTTAAAAGCCATTCACAAAATGATCTAAAGCCTTTTTTTTGGGATTCCTTAAATATAAATCAAAAGAAAATGGACTGCCCTGTGCTCATTAGTGGTTCCCTCTGCTTCCTTCACATTATCTTCACCTCAGCTTCATTCCACGTCTGCTCCACAGACCCTCTTCTCCCCTGCCTTGTCCTCCTCACTTCTTTCCATTCAATGTCCCTTTCCCTTTTCTTTCCATTCAAACTTATCCACACCCTGAAAAAAATCATGGTCCTAACATGACTCTTACTATCACATTGTTCACTCTGACATATCCTGTGTCTGTCTTGTCTATTTAAATTGTAAGAACTTCGGGGCAAGGACTATCTACTACTTTTTCTTTGTACAGTGTCTAGCACAGTGGGGCCCCATATTTGATTGGTCCTAGAAACTACCTTAATAAACAGAGTAACAGATGCAGAAAAATCATTTAATGGAGTTATCTAATCTATGTTTTCGACATTTTATTTTGGGGAACACACTTCTGTAGCTGGATTGCTGTACAACGACATTGTGAGTGAAATCCTTACACATGTTGCAAATAAATATTCAGTTTATAAATGTATCAGGTCAGGATACCATATTTCTCCCTTATTATTTGATCAGGTCCTGAAACCTGTAGCTACAAAATTGCTTCAATGTAGTGAAATTAAAATTGGTGATTGTAACAGGATATGCTGGCACTTTATAGCAGACTGCAGGTTCAGCACAATCATATTCCTGGTTTCTGTCAAAACCTGTGGAATTCTGGGGACTGCAGTTCTAAGGGCACATGGGAACAGTAGGGCTGGCCGTAAAGCATGCCAGAAAGGGAAGCTGTAGACAGGTAGGTCTCTTTCCTTAGCAAGAGACTGACCAGGGTAGGAATAAGACCGGGGGTTGGTCTCTCTTTTGAGAGATTGTGTGGGAGCAGACCCATGCTAGAGAGGCCATATATCTCCCTACTGAGGGGAAAACTGGGATAGAAGTAGGAGCTCTGGGTCTCTGGTAAAAAAAAAGCTTTGGGGCAGAGGCTATGAAAGGAGGCTAGGATGTGTCCATGTGGAAGGACAGGGAACTTTGAGGAAGAGGAAGTGTATTTGGACCATGGTACAGAGTCTGCAGGTGGATAGAGCTTGGGGTAAGTAAAACTTTGTTATGTTGGAGCCTTTTTTTGTACGGTTCTACGGGTTACCATACCAGTGAGGGCAGCTAATCATTAACAGAAGCCCTTATCTGGTGTCCTTCTGCTTTGGCCACACTGGGTTTGACCAGCCAGGGTTCTTAGTTCCTAAATGGTGGTGCCTTCACTTGACTGTTTAAGGGAGTCAGGAACCCTACCATACCTCCCTATGTGTTTCAACTATCCTTGCCCTGGTACTTACCCCTATGACTCGCCTGATACAGCATACATATACTCTTCTGACACTTCCATAATGTACAACATGGGGGGCGGATAGCTGAGTGGTTTGAGCATTGGTCTGCTAAACCCAGGGTTGTGAGTTTAATCCTTGAGGGGGCCATTTAGGGAGCTTGGGTAAAAATGTCTGGGGATTGGTCTTGCTTTTTTTGCTTTGAGCAGGGGGTTGAACTAGATGACCTCCTGAGGTCCCTTCCAACCCTGATATTCTATGAATATACACTTTATTTACAATGTGAAATATAGAAGCATATAAAGGGAAGATGAAGACTGATTTGGAGTGGGTACATCAACTACACAATACAACCCACAAGTAACATAACCCTCAGGGTGGATTTTCCTGGATTTACTAGTCCTGTTTATTCCACACTAGTGGGATCCATGGACTTTTATGAGACAATGCAGGCCTGAAGGTGCTTGAGTGCAGTGAGGTAATAAGGGCACCAATTTGGCCAGGGGGCTAACCTCTCTGGGGCAACAATAGATGTTACTCAGTGGAAAAAGTCCCCCAGTGTAGGGGGCCTCTGCGCTGTTTCCAAGACCAGTTGTTCTCTTCTAGAGTAGGTTGGCAAACCCCTTTCAGGGCAAAATAAGCAACCTCTCAGGTGGGGCCAGGCAGTCAGGGCAGCACCTGCCCGGGCTCCCCACCCCAGGAGGGGTGAGGCAGTCAGGACACCAATCACATTCCCTCAGGCAGAGCTGTTTTCCTCTAATCTCCCACCCCCCATTGGCTTATTCAGCATTCCATCCGCCAGGGTTCACCCAATCACAAAGCACAACACCCTTGTCAAGGTGAGCACACTGCAGTCTTCCCCATCTCTCATCTACCTGGCAACAAACTTTTAGTTCCCTTTTTGTCAGACCCATTAACCCGGGTTACATGTTTATTTAGGACTGTTGTTACCCTGGAAGGGGTGGCTTCAGGTGCTTCAGTTGGAGAGTGAGAACTAAAGTATCCAGACAGTGATGGAAACTGAGGCAATTGGGACATCTGTATGGAGAGAGGTAAGAGACCTTGCCCAAGGATAAGCAGCACCTATAAATTATGTTGATCACCCCTGGTTCCTCTGAGGACTGAACTCAATAGGATTTGCATATGTGAGTAAGCTCAGTGATATTAAGCAGCTAAGGTATGTATGGTAAACAGCATAGTATTTGTTACACCCCAGGTATTTGGGGTCACAACATTCCAACAGCTTTAGGGAGACCTACCCAGTGAAATCAAATTATACTGATCCTACTGATGGGCCAGACTTCGATACCCTTATTCACAGCAAATTGTAACTTTCACAATTAATTGTCCTACTGAAGTCAGTGGGATTATTTGGGAGTAAGGTACTATTCAGTGTGATGGAGGGTATAATAATCAGGCCCTTGGACAACATGATAAATTAGTAAACTCTAAAATAAAATTGAAAAAATAATAGTATCCAGTACCAGTGGCTGGGGTAGAGAAACCCAGGCACTACCTGCTTCACTGGGTTCCAACCCTGGGCTTTGTGAATAGCAGCTCACATAGGGGACCTAGGGGTGGGCACCCTTACACCTGTTCCCTGGGCCACTTCCTACCCCGGCTTCAGTTCCTCCTTCAGTGCCATTAGTTGGTTTCTGGATTTCCCCTGGAGTTTTCTCTGGTTGCTCTCTGGAGTGTCTTCCTCTATCAGCAACGGTCAATTGTTCCTGCCTACAGGGGTGAAGGTCCTGTGGCAGTTCAGCCACAGGGCCTGATCTCGGTCATCTGGAGCCCCAACAATTTCCCTCTAGGAACTTGCAGCACACAACTGCTCCCCTGCTCTGTCCACCCAGACTAAACTGAGCTGCTCCCTTGTGAGCCCAGCCTCCAATGTGAACATGCCCAGCGGGTGCAGCAGGACAGTGCCTTCTGGGACCAGAGCTGTTCCTCAGTTCACAGTGTGGGGCTTGTACACCCCATCCCACCAAACAAGAGTGGTGGGTTTATATTCCCTACTTTTGAGAATTACCATAAAGCTATTAACTATTAAATAAAACTGCTGTGAATTAAAACTAAAACCAATGAGTCACCTGGTTAGCTATACCTAGAAGAAGAATATGTTGCTTCAATATGTAGTTGTTTCAATGCAAAAGTTGAGTAGTTCTGATTCTGACCCTGTCAAGGGCAGTGACAAACAAATATGTTAGCTAGTCTATTATACATTCCCCTACAGGGCCGGCTCCAGGGTTTTTGCTGCCCTAAGCGGCGCAAAAAAAAAAAAAGCCGCGATGGTGATCGCGATCTGCGGCGGCAATTTGGCGGGAGGTCCTTCTCTCCGAGAGGGAGTGAGGGACCATCCGCCGAATTGCCCCCGAATAGCTGGACGTGCCACTCCTCTCCGGAGTGGCCGCCCCAAGCACCTGCTTGGCAAGCTGGTGCCAGGAGCCGGTCCTGTTCCCCTAGTTTTCTCTCCTGAGTACCATTCAAATCCTATTCTTAAAACCTGCTAAGAAATCTATGGCCATTTTTGTAGGTCTTTATGATGGACACTTATAACAGGATAGGAGTAGTCTGGGGCCAGCCAACCCTGTTCCAAGTCTGGTCTCTTTAAGAGAAGGCATGCTGGGACATATTGTTCCCTGGGGGATCTCAGGAATTGTGGTCCTGTAGGGGTGTCACGTAGAAGTTACATGAGTATATAAGGCAAGTCTAACTTCCCTTAGTTGGTGAGGACTGAGGGACAGCAGAGTAGAGCTGACTCTCCAGAGCTCTAAGGCTGAGTGTTTGGGAGCAAGACCATAGGGAGCAGGAACTGGCTAAGGGGGAAGCCTCAACTGGGAGGACTGCAAAGGGCTGTGAAGCCCTAGAATCAGAGATATGAGGAAGGTGAAGCCCTGGTTAGGACTAGAAGAACTACTGAGTCCTAGGAAGGGCTGGAAGGAATTGTTGAGCAGGAGGAGAAGGCAGGGAGAAGTTGGCTTTAAGTTACAACCCAGTGGAACAATAAATGAGACGGAGAAGGGGAGGGTTACTGAGAAAAATACTTTCAGTATGATATTTGATTAACTATGGGAGAAGGGAAACTGAGGCAGTGAAGACCCCTGATACTGGAGTGGGTAAGTGTCTGCTACAGCACACCATGGCTACACACACCTGCACAGGAACAGTGGGGTTGGAACTCAAACTTATGCTCCAACAGGAGGGACTCTGTCACTTGAGCTAAAGAACATTCAGCAATAGCTGTTGTGAGGCCTACGAACACACTTGAGGGGTTTTGAGTTCTTCCAGAAGAGGACAGCAGGATAACCCTAGCACCCTCAGTACAATACTTTAGCGTTGTGTATTTTACTTTATACCCCCTCCTCTGATACGGTAACAAAAATTTAAATATTGAAATATAAGACACTTTAAAAATGGTTTTACTTTTCCATGTACTATATAACTGGATGGAGACAAGCTGTAATCAACAACAACAATAATAATAATACTTAGCTCTTGTATGCTGCTTTTCATCTATAGACCTTTACAAGTTTTACAAAAGAGGTCAGTAGAGCAGCATGAACGATTTTAAGGGAACAAGCTAGCTTCTCTCTCTTTTCACTAATTATCCATTAACAGTTTTTTTTGCAAATTTATTCATTATTTGAAATTAAGTGAACAATTTATGTAAACATGTTTCAGCCTGTGGATTACTTGCTGTCACAATATTCACTATCTGTATTTGCAGCATGAGTGCTCTCTGAAATCAGATGGTATTTTTTCTGCTCTTGGATTGGATGATTGGCAAATCCACGAGGAGCTTTCTGCATGGCTGCATGAAAATTTCCAGCATGAATACTCATGCAATTACATATTTTCATAAGTATGCACAACACTTTCCTCAAACATCCTTGCAAACAAAAAGTTTGCATGTACAGATGTTTCTAGGAAATGAATAAAAGGGGTTTTGAATAACATCAAAGCAAATTGGCAGTTTTCATTCAAATGGCTGTTTGCAAAGACTGTTTTATTCAGTTCATTCCCTCTCTCCTCCCCAGTGCCATTCTCCAACTCATGAAGGATCATAAATACTGATGCCAGGATAGTGGATTACTCTATACACCTGTGCTAAGAAGTAAGCAGTGCAATATGCTACTATTTTAGACTCTACTCTGTGCCCACAAGAAGGGGCAGCTGGAAGCTGTTTCCCATGAGAAGAATTGGGAAGGAATTGTATCTCCGAGAATGCTGGTATATGCAGGGGAGAGAGCAAACTCTCAATCTAGCCCTGAGTATATACACATGGTTTGTGCTAGAGATTCTATAGATCCAACACACCAAGTCTCTCACACAGAAAAATGAAAAGGACATTGGCTGCTGTTGATATAATAGCTAAGAAACACTTGCATCACAAAGATCACCTAGTATGACTGCTCACATGAGCACCCAGATCCAGAGGCCTGGGAGTCCTTTTTTATAATCATACATGAAAGTCATCAGAGATGTGTTATTTCCTACAGAACCCAGCAGTAAATTAGGAAGTACTCCTTCAAAAGGACAGCAATGGTCCAATATGTGATCAGGGTGGGTTTGCTGCGGTTATACAGTGTGATTAAATGCAGAGGAACTCACCGAGTACATGCCAGAGTATTCACAATGAGGGTTTGAAAACAGCCAGTTAGTTCAGTTTACCTGATACACATGTACAGATTTGGATAAACTGTTGTGGAAGGTGTATCTACAGATGGAATAAAAAACTCCACTGAAATAAAAATATAAGACTATATTTCAGCTTGGGCATCTCCTGCAACTGCGTAGCAACCAAGAGCACTATCATCACGTGCCAGGTGTATGCCACATGGGCAGATGACGAATATGTGCTAAGAGAGGAATGACGACCGTTCTCTGTAGATACAGATATACATACACATTCAAATGTGCTTTTGAAAATGTTACATATTTGCAGGTGTTTACTATAAAAGTAAGGGTATTTTCAGAAAATACTGAAACAGGTTAGTAAATGTAACTATCACCACAAAAGAAGAAAAAAGTTACAGTGGGAACTATATGGCAGCAGAACAAAGGTGCTGAGGTAGGCTCAACAAGAGTCAAAGTGTTAAGCATTACTAGAGGTATAGCACAGCAGTGAACAGAGCCCCTGTCTTTCAGACTTAAGAGAATTAGTTGGGTTTTTTTATCCTTGACACTGGGCAACCAAATCTGGGCTTAAAAAAACAGATGATTCAATCAAAAAAAACCTGGATAGGTAGTAACCATACCAGAAGAGGCAATTTTCAGTTTCTAACAGTCCATGTCCAATCCTTCAAACTAAAGCTTTATCAACCCTCTTTTTTTCTAGCCAGCAGAAAATCCTCAGTAGCAGAAGCTATTTAAAGTCCCTGGTCCAATATTGAATCCTCAGATTTGGCAGTAGCAGGTTTCAGCTGGATTTTCTGGGCAGTAAGTAACTCAGCAGCAAATTTACTCTTTTTAATACAATGGCAACAATTCTTGGAAGTAACAGGAATGACTTCAGACTGTGCCAAAATTTAAATGAAAAATCTAACTGTAGCTGGCCTTGCAGCTTGCTGGCAGCACATCCTGCTTTCATGTGGTAGAGGAGCATTCAGACATTCCTGCTTCACAAGCCTGGGATATATCCTGAAAGTGACGTGTAGGCATACCACCTTTATGAACTGATATACAGCACCTTGATGCTAGTCATATGCATGCGGGAGGTGCAAGGAAGGGGGCGAGAATAGAAAATAAGCGATTTCCCACAATGAATGGGCTGAGAAAAACCCGAAGACCAATCTGGGCAGGTTTCTGGTCAAGTATTGCTAGGGAGAAACTATGCTACCATTTTTGTTCTTCTGCTAGTTAATCTACATGAATGAAGATACTCAGAGGGCTGGTAAAGATAACAAAAATACCTGTCTCTAAAGAATGCAAGCATTAATTTGGGACCAGAAAATATATGTTTTGAGAATATAAGGAAATTGATTGCATCTTCTCAAAAGTGCAATATAAGGCGTTCATTCTGCAAGGTACTTAAGGAGGTGCAACAAAGTAGTCACTGCTCAAATGTTAAACAGGAGTACTTGTGGCACCTTAGAGACTAACAAATTTATTAGAGCATAAGCTTTCGTGGACTACAGCCCACTTCTTCGGATGCATATCATGTTGAAAGTGCTTGCTTGACTGGGGTCTATCTATTCAGTGAAAAAAATTAAATTCCTTTAATGCAGCTGTTTGCCACAGAACAAGTCTTAAAACCCACAGCTATATTTCTTTGTTTACTTATACTGAAAACAATCATACAGAGGATAGCCTCACAGCAAATTAATATGGTAGGCAAGAACTTCTTTAGCTGCTTTCAGGTGAAAGTTGGTTTTCAATCCATAGTCATAAATACTTGAAAACAATGCTTTAGAATGGAAACATTACCATGATTGCAATGTTACAATGAAAACTTACTAAAATAGTGCACCTTGAAGATGGGTGTATTATAGACTCAGAAGGATCAACATCCCCTCCTTCACAATCAGATTTTTGTCCCTTCTTGTTTGATGTATGTCTCTGGCATCCTGCTTCACAATGTACTTAGTTTCTATGTGGAATTCTGTAAGGTTTGAAATCCACCCTTGTCAAATCTATTTGCTCTTTAAAAAAAAGCAAACTTGTTTCAGCATTTATAGAAGAAAACAAGTATACCCATAGTTAAGCAAAGAAGTATAGATAAGAATTTTTTTTAGCTGATTCAGTATAGCACAGGTGTTTCTTAAACTGTGCTAACAACTTTTATTAACCTGCTGTAACCATTCCCGGTCACAATGTGCCTCTTGGTTCCACCCCTGCTACAGGTGAGGAATTTAGCCTGTATCAGCTCTATACCTAATGTGATATACTTTGCCCATCATGCCAATGCAGTGGTTAAGGGGTCAGAGCCAAAGCTCCACCCATTCCCCACCCTGCCTATTTGGTGGGAGAAAAAAACCCCAAAACAACTGTATGTAAAGGTGCAGGATTCACCCCTGCAGCGCCTCCTGCTGGTCATCTCAGGGAATTAGCTCTTTCCAGCACAGAGCACCCTCTGCAGGCCGGTGTCCCGCTGTCGCTAGCCCCCATGTCCCTCCCAGGACCCCGGTGCCCTTTTACCTGAGGAGCTGCCCCTCCAGGCAATACCCCACAGATCTGGGTCTCCCCTCCCCAGGGAACCCCCACCCTCTATCCCCACCTTGCCTCAGCCTATAGGCTACTGCCGGTCACCATCTAGCCCCCTTTCACTGGGCCTGACTGCAGTCTGTATCATCATAGGCAAGGGGGGTTTTGACCTGCTGCCTCTGCCTGCCTCCCAGTACCTCTATGGGCCTTAGACCAGGCCCTGCGGCCAGGGGAGTTGCCAGCCTAGAGCTCCCCTGGCTTTCCCCAGCCCTGCTTCACTCCCAGTACCCTTTCAGCAGACAACCAGCCCCTGCTCTCTCCCAGCCTGGAGAGAGACTTCTCTTGGGCCCCTGGCTCACAGCCTTCTTATAAGGGCCAGCTGGGCCCTCATTAAGCCAGCCACAGCTGTGGCTGCTTTCCAATCAGCCCAGCCTTTCCCCTGCCACAGCCCTCTCCCAGGGCTGTTTTAAGCCCTACAGGGCAGGAGCGGGGTAACCACCCCGCTACACTTACTGCAGAGGTCACTTCCCTTTCTCACCATGATGCAGGTACCTGGTACTTTAGGGGCACCTTGTGCTTTCTTATTTACCTGTGCAGGTGCACAGGATGGGGCACATAGTATGGCTGAGCACTCAGAAGTCAAAAAATACCAGTGTTAAAGTTGCACAGGCATCCTAACCCTTCCCCTTTGTGACACGGTATTTGATCACATGGTCAAATTATTTCTCGTAAAAGACAATCTTAGACAATACAGTTTTTCTAATAGATTTGCATGTTGAACATTTAGCAACTGTGCATTACCATGTGTATGCCAGAGTCTATGGAACTCATTTGTATAAAATAGCCACACTGAATGAGAGAATGTAGGGAAAAAATGCATTGTTATTATCAATATAATAAGATTCTAGGAATGTTACTCTGTGTGTCCCTCTGAAGCCAAGAATGTCTGTTGAGTCAGTGTGAAGCAATGGAAGCAGCTACATGCATGGCTGAGAGCTCTTTTTGTCCAGAATATCACCAGGTTCAAGCATCACTGGGTTTTGCAGTCTGTTACCATCCAATTGTTAAGTTCTCAGCCATTTAGATATTACCAATTACATCCCTGTGGTGCAGGGCTGCAGTCAGTTATGTATCTATGACATGCCAAAGTCCTAGGCCATTATGAGAGCTGAGATAACTCAACCAATCATCACCAGTACTCTAAAGGTAATTTGCATGCAACAATTTCATTGGTTGTATGAGGGAGACTGCAGAGATGGTGGTAACCTTGGCCCAGCTGTTACACCCATGTAACAGCACAGGCTTTCAGCTCTGGGGACTGTATTATTTATTTATTTCGATTTTGATTTAAAAGAATCCAAATAAAGGGTGCCCCGGCCACAGATCTGAGTGCTCTTGCTATGCATTTAGAACAACAACAACATTAAGTTTCAAAACATAAAACCACCCAAAGCAGCAGCACTTCTACCACACCACCACACCTTTACTCAGACAAAGTGCAGTGAGCTGACCAAAATGATTTCAACCCCCCACAATGGTCACTGCACTTCTCTGCCAGACAGAAATCCCATCCTCAACGGCCTCAGACCTCCACCAACATGCAAACCGAAGGGCTTTGCAATATGCCTGGAAGATCAGGAGGCGCAGGCTACTCCTGGCCAGGGCAGAAAAGCATTCTAAGGAAAAGGGCCCTTATTATATTCTGACAGTCTCCTCCCTTTTATACCAATGGGGTCATAGCTTGGGCACCCCTGCTGAGGGATTACTGCAGCAGCATGGCATGGGGAGAGAGGCTGCATGTGCAGCCTTATCTTTGACTATTTCCAACTTTGGGTGCTTAGTTGTGCAACCTTAATATTCTTTTAATGTAGCTTTTCCAGGGAATTTGTTTGATTAAAAAAAAAAAAAAAAGACAGGAAAAGAAATTCCAAAATGTGAAACATTTTATTTAGATACCACTAGGTGACCAGCTCACTCTGTCCCACATAACAGGAACACAGTGTTCAGTGTAGGAGACACATAATGGTTGAGGCAGGGCTTTTAAAGAGCAGCTCCTGCCTGCCATAGAGCCATGCTCTGGAAGAATTCCATCTGTGGGCAGCGTGTTTTGTCGTTGTAATAGGGGGTGTAGCGGGGTGGTCACCTCGCTCATGCCCTGAAGGGCTTAAAACAGCCCTGGAGGCTGAGGCAGGGGAAAAGCTAGGCTTATTGGGGGAAGCAGCCACGGCTGGCCCTATGAGAGGGCTGAGGGCCAGAAACCGCAAGACATTCTCTCTCTAGCTCTCTGAGAGAGGAGGACCTGGCTGTCTGGGAAGCTGAGGAGGGTACCCAGGGTGGAGCAGTGCTGGGGAAGGGCAGAGAAAGCTGGGAAGCTCCAGCCTAGCAAAGCCCTGGGCTGCAGGCCAAGCTAAGGGCCCACAAGAGGGTACTAGGGCTGCAGAGGGGCAGCCCAGATATACGCAGAGGCAGCTGGTCCAACCCCCCTTGCTGAAGATGAGTGGTTTATAGACTTCCTGGAGCGGGGGCTAGATGGTGACTGGCAGTAGCCACTGAGGCAAGGTGGGGATAGGGGGTTGTTCCCCTGGATGGGGAGACCCAGATTGTGGGTTACTGCGGGGGCAGAACTTGGACATAGAAGGGCACTGGGGTCTGGGAGGGACATGGGGGCCAGCGGCAGGTGAGACATCAGCCGGCAGAGGGCGCTCCGAAGCTGGAAAAGAGCTAATTCCCTGGACGACCAGCAGGAGGCGCCGCACTGGTGAGTCGTCGCTCCGCCACAGGGGGCCAGGTGGAGGAGGGCTGGGTCATGATGAGAAGAATCTACAGGCCAAACCCACTTACGGAGGAGCGGCACAGCAGCCACAGCTGCTCTTGCAGACCAAGGGGTGCAGTAGCAGCCGTGACCTAGTATTTTTTATTCTATGCCCCCGCCCCCATAGATAACCCATGTGCCTTTTTCAGGATTTGTAGAGGGATGAAGATTTGGTTCTCAGGCAGGCATTTCATAAGGAACTAGAATGAGCACTAACTGTGTCTCGACACCATTAAATCAGCCTAATCATAATTTTATGTAACGGTGTCAAGATATTAGATTGCAGGAATCCTCTTTATTTGCAAAAACATATGCAAATATTCTCTCTCTCTCCTTTTCAGGAAAATGAATGTGGCAACACCACTCTATATGGAGTGAGTTAATTGTCCTTCTAAGAGCAATGCTCCAGTCAAACCATCAACTGAAGTGTCAGCAAAGCAGTCAGTGGGCAAACATTTTACTGTGTGGTTGAAAAGACTCTATATAAATTACCGGTAATCTCTTAGCTGAAAATGCAAGTACATAAGGCAGGAAAAAAGGCAGGGACAATTCAGAAATGGGAGAACTCTTGCAATATTTCAGTGAGCTTCAGAGATCAAGTGTCATGATTTCACTTCAAACTAAACTCATGTAATATTTCTCAAGTATTTCTCTCTAATAAGCATTTGTTTTATTCAAGCCGCTCTGACTAATGAATGCTGGAACCCACTATAATTAGGGGTACACTAGCTATAGGTAACTTGTATTAGAAAAGGGATTTTATCTAACCTGGAAGTGTGAAGCTTGAGGTTGCATCTTTATGTTGATTTGCTGTGTAACTCATATATGTTTACTTTCCTTCATTATTTCATCTTTCAGAGGGGTAGCAGTGTTAGTCTGAATCTGTAAAATGCAACAAAGAGTTCTGTGGCACCTTATAGACTAACGGATGTATTGGAGCATAAGCTTTCGTGGGTGAATACCCACTTTGTCAGACGTGGGTGAAAGCTTATGCTCCAATACATCTGATAGTCTATAAGGTGCCACAGGACCCTCTGTTGCTATTTCATCTTTGTATCTCTGGATTTTCAATTAAATAATCTTTTCATTTATTTTCACCCCAAGCAGGTCTCCAGTTTATAAACTGTGTGGAGTGTAAAAACAACTCAGGGGAGGATGTATTTATGGAGTACTGGAAGAAATGTTAGAGTGTCACTGACGAGTGACCTTATGTTTGTGGGCTGGTTACTGGTGTCAGGGACCTGAACCACAGCACCAAGGCACCCCGAAGTTACAGGGCAGGCAGTGACAGGACCTCTTACCCCTCTGGGTAGTCACCAAAATCTCACAGCAGTGTTGATACTAGGAAAATTTGTAGCAAGTGCATTTTCTCATAGTTTAAGAATTTCTATTATGCTTCAGCAAACATATATTTAAGATCTAAACAATTACTAAGCATTTCTTAAATTGAAGTCATGCTGGGAAGCCCAAGTAGCTCTGGGAGAAGCAGAAAGTGCAGAAAAGAAAGAGGAGCCTGCACGTGGCCATAATTCTTGCTGCTACTAATCCAGTGTTTATTCATGCTAATCCTTATCACCTGGCATTAAATTAGTTCTGAAGGAATACCACATTGATGCTAGATCTCCTATTCTCAATTGCTATGCACTTTGTGACATCATGTGCTCCTGCACAGGTGAGTGCAGGATTGGTTTCAAACAGTATAAGCCAGTTTCTCATTTACACTAAAGTTCCTTTACACAACTCTGGCCATGTAAGAGAGCCTAAAAGTGGACATACAGAACATTTCTGTACAATTCATAGTCCCTTTGCTCTGCCACAGCAATGTAAAGAGGCCTTAGTGTAAATGAGAATCAGGCCCAATAGGTGGCATGAGCGTGAAATATTTATTTAGTAGCATATTACACCTTCCTTGCACTCATTTTGCACTGGTATAAATAACTACACAGATTGCAAGGCAGTAGAGAATCTGACCCCCATAGATGAGTGAGAGAGCGAGCAATAGTTGTTCATAGAAAAGACATCCCAGTCTGAGGGAAAGTTGATCAATGAAAGGACCAAATAAGGGTCAGAGCAACAACGTGGAAACCGGTCTCTTCTTCAAGCCTTATTTTTTCAATATTCTGATTGCCATATTGATTATTTAGCAGCCACGGAGTCAGATTTACATCCATCTCTTCAAATTTAAATATTGTCCATCCTAATGCAGGGAGTAGGGGAGAAATTCCACAGTGGTAAGTAGCAAAGAAGGAAATATTTTCTAGGTGAGTGGTTTTTTAAAAAGCAGTAGTTGTTATTCGAAGCATCTGTGTAGACTGAAATATCCTTGGCAGAGATGAATTAGTGGGCAGGGAACAGGTGGGGTGGTAAAAGTTGTGTGATAAATGTAATTTATCACATCTCTGTGAGAAATTGCAGAGCTATATCTTCTAACTGCATCCTCTGAGTTGGACCCATGTCTATCTGCTGCTACCAGATGGTAATGATGCTTCTCAGCTATTACCTGTGAGGCCCCAACAGTATCAAAGGCTGCTGCTAAGTGTAGCAAAATCTGAATGGACACTTGGGCCTTATCCATTGCCAGGAGGAGATATTCAACCATTGCCACCACAGCTGTTTCTGTACCATACCCAGGTCTGAAACTGGATCAAACAAGATCAGTTAAATCCATTTTCTATTACATTGCCATAATCTTATAATTAATCTTCCACAAAAACCAGAGGTTTAAAACAGAGTAGTTGACAAGATTTTCAGTGTAGAGCAATAATTTCTCATATCCAACTGCTGCGTTACATGAAGTGCTGAGGTCGTAATCTCTTTGAGGTAGGGACTCTCTCTTTTATTAAATGTGTGTATCCTGACCAGCACAATGGGGCTTGACTCATAACTGGGCCTGTAGATGCTACCACAATATAAATAATAGTGTTAACTGGGCCTGTTGCTAGGGGAGATCATCATTGTCTCCATCTGTGAGCATAGGATGCTAGGTGTGCTCAAGATTAGATTCCCCTACTCAAGAAATTACTTGACACTGACAATCTCAGCATGGTTCAGATCTCCCTTCTTGTGGAATTTTATTGAGATGGTTGTGGCAAAATAACACTGGCAGTATCTACAAGTAACCAATTTCCTGGCCCCTGTTCAGTCCATTTCCAGACCTTGGTAAGGGACAGAAACGGCATTGGCGGTATTGGTTGATGAACTTCTCCTAGCACTGGAGAAGGCCCACATCCTCAAAGGTATTTAGGCACCTAACTCGACTTCAGTGAGAGTAGGTGTCTAAGTACTTTTGAGGACCTGGCCCCAAGTGCTCATACTGATTTGGTTACATCTACCACCAGCATTTGATACGAGGGCAGTCTCTGGCAGGAGTTGATAGGATCAAAGTCAAAAGCCAATCTTTTTAGCTGGACATCACAGAGGATGATTTTAGAGAATTATTATTCTACTCCAAGGGCTCACAGTGCTAGAGTAACACAAGTTTCCTTCTTGTCTACCCTCCTTTTCAACATGTACATGAGGCTTATTGAGGAATGATGGTTTGCAATGTCCCCAATACACTGAAGATACTCAGCTTTATGTTTGCATCTTGTCCAGCCCTGTTGAGGCAGGGGAATGAATGACCCACTGTCTGCAGGAGACTGAGGCATAAATGTGGCTAGATGACTGTGTCTCAGTCTTGGGAGAAACAGCTGGCAGAGCTTGTAGGAAATAATTTTGGCTTTACCATGCAGGGTGTGTGACCATCATTGGTGACCCAGGTTTGCATTTTGGGAGTTTTCTGAGATCCTGGGGTGGTACTGGATTCTGCGATAAGGGCTGTAGTGAAAAGCATATTTTCTATGTGTGTCTGTCAAGTGGATGCCAATTTTTCCACAGGTATCCCTGCTCCTGATACTCTCATATTAGACTACGGTAATTAGAGCTGATCAAAACTTTTTTTGTTAACAATTTTCTTCAATTAGAAGTGTTATTTGAAACAAAAATTCATGGGATAATTTTCATTTCTTCTGAAAATTTCTAGGGTTTTCAATGAAAATTGAAAACCAAAGAATTTCCATTAAAATTTTTTGGGAACAAATGTTGTTAGAAATTTTGGGCAGAAAACACTTATTTTCCCAACAGATCTACTTCTGGTTTTACTAAAAAAAATTCAAATTTTCATTACAACTGGAAAAGGATATTTCAGAAAGTGGTTTTATTCTCTCCTTCCTCCTCCTTTTTGCCTCCAAATAAAATAAAATTAATTCTCTCTAGGGTTTTGTTTTTTCAAACTTTTCAAAACATCCTCAACTTTTGAAGCATTTCAGAGTGGCAATGGGAAAATGACAGTGGAAGTCTACATCTGAACAATTATATGTGAGGAAAGGTTATCTGTTTTTCTAATGTAGATTTTGTTATATTGGTTATTTTATTGTTGTAGAGGAGTTCAGAGAAGTTTGGATGGGCATTTTTATGGACTGAAGTCAAAATAAGCAAGTCAAGAAATTGAAGATAATAATTTTAACAGCTGGAGAACAAATGTAAAGAGTTAGAGTATCTCTCCATAAAACTATTATGCAACGTCAGAGGATAACTTTGCAGCACCTTTCTGCCTTTTCAGTAGAAAATTCTTACCTTTCCTTTTGACTTCAGACCCTGCAGAACCCCTAGAAGAATGAGCACTCTACCAGGACAAGGAGGCTGCAAGAAAGGCAGCAGATGAACGCAACCCCTGCCACTTCCACCTCATGAGCCAAATCAATTAAAGTCAATTGGTGAAATTTTGGCCCCATTGATGTCAATGACAAAATTCTCATTTACATCAGTGAGGCCAGTATTTCACCCAATGTTTTCCTGCGGTTGGGACTGAGCAAGAACTGATCTGCAGGATTTTGGTTTTCAGTTAGCCTAATTCAGGCAAAACGCCTTGGAGGCCAGTGGCATAGGAACTTGTTAGGGGAATCCTTAGGGAATGGCATAGAGCAGCAGAAGTGCAGGGTAGGATCCAGCTCAGATAGTCAAAATGTTTAAAGAGTGGGAATCCTGTATATGCTTTCAGTAATTGAATTTTGTTGGCCTGGATTGAACTCTCTGGTTATACAAGCAGCAGGGATCTAATGCAGCCAGAATTCCTCTAGCCGTATGAAAGGAGGGGGTGCCATCCTCCCATGGCACGGCATGCCTGCAATGTCATTGTTCTGAAAGATCAATGCTCCTGGGTATTTTGAGGGCAGGCTTGGAGGCAGGAGTGGGTAGACTAGGGGACCAGCCACTCTGCTCATTCCCTAGATTTCTGCATAGAATGCAGCAGGGGTCCTGTGGCCTCCCAGGTGCAATGGCTACTGAACAGAAATAGAGGATTCAGCCAGTATGTGTCCCCAGGGCAACTCTGCCAATAACACTATGGCTAGAGTGACCAGCTAGCAACTGTGAAAAAACAGGTCAGGGGGTGGGGGGTAATAGGCGCCTATATAAGAAAATGTCCCAAAAACGGGACTGTCCCTTTAAAAACGGGACATCTGGTCACCCTAACTATGGCCGCTGCAACACCTGTGCTGCTGAGGGATAGGCAGCAACACCGAGCAGAGGGACCATTTCTGCAGAATGTGTCCACGTGTCCTTGGATCTTTCCCATGGACCCCTCAATATATGGTTTTAGGAACCTCCTCCTCATTATTCTGAGGCCACCAAATCCCTCTTTGCTAGCAGGTAAGAATTTTCTGACAGCTTTGTTATTTGCTTAACAAAGCCTGCAGTTAACGTGCCATGTAGTTTTCAGTCATCTCCAACCACATTCTGTGGGCTTTTCCCTCTGTCCCATTGTATTTTGGATGAAATGGTTCACTGTTAAATCTTCTTTAAATTGTGAACACCTAACACTAAACACACTAGCATCTCCTTCCACCAAACTGGTTCTTTTTTCTGTGTCACCTCATGGCTGTCCAAGTTGGACTGTCACAATACTGCCTATTGCACACTTGCTGAACTTAGTGGGAATAAGCTTTCTTGCGACTCTATTCTTAACTCACACTGTCGCTTTAACTTCGTGCAATATTTTGCATATGTGACCTAACTGTCAGCTCCTGTTGGAAAACATGTCTACTTTGTACTTCTCAGCTTCAGTTAAAATGAACTTTAAACCACAAGAGGGCAGCAGTTCAACATATTCTACCAAAAAATCAGCTTTCCATTTTAACGAAAGACTCGGCACACTGCAATAAAATAGCCTGTATGCGCCAACATTAGTCATAATAACTTACCTTCTTCTATATTCCTCAGCAATACTATTTCCTGTGACAAGCAGGTTTGGATGTGGAATAATTAAAATCGTATTTAGGTCAGTTGTAGCTGTACCTATTTTTCATATTCCTCAAACTTAAGAAAAATCGTTGTAAATCAGCCTTGCAAAATTCTTCTCTTCCCCATTTCAAGGTGAATAATTTTAATAGATAAATCTAATATTATGAAAGATTCATCATCATCTTAGCAAACTGTCTTAATTCTTCTCCCACTCCCACTGAACCCATAGCTTCTGAACTGTCCTGAGGTATCTGGTGAATGACAGGTGACTTGACTGTGTGCCTGGGCTCATAGATTTGCGTTAGAACTCTGAAAGGCAGTGTTGAGCAAATAACAAAATTCAAGACGAGTTATTAAGCTAACATGTTCACCTACAAAAATAAACTATACTCAGGTTCATGAGAATCTGGTTTAAAATAAAAAAAATTAAAACTATAGCTTTAAAAAAAAATTGACAATTTTGATGTGCAGAAGCTATCACAAAGGAAGTATCTGAAATGCTGGCCAGTCAAAAAAAGTCTAAGAACAAAGTTTGTTTAATGTGGATTAAATATGGTTGTAAAATAAGTAGTTGTAATACACAATAAATCAAAATGAACGATACTAAGAGACAACGAAAGCCTATGAAATCTTGTATATATGGACAACATAAGAAAAGTATTGTTTAGATTTTAAGCTTGTTGGGGCAGGGACCCTCCTTCTTTTGTGTGCCTAGCACAGTGGGGTCCCGATTCATGACTAGGGCTCCTAGGGACTATGGTAATACAAATAATTAATAATTAACTGTTATTTGTAAAATGCTCTCCTCTGCTGGACTTTGTTAAACTGATTAAGGAACCAATTCCGTACCCCTTTACTTATGCAAGTTTTGTCCAACTGAGTTCAATGGGACTGCACTCCCAAGTATGAAGCTTATTTGAATACCTGAATCAAGCTGCAAGGAAGGAATTTTTTGCTTTGATAATGCTCACCGGTGTAATGATTCCACATATCCACAAGGTGGTGCTACTAAACTTCGTTTGAACAATACAGCAATGATGAAAAAACAAGGCAAAGAGAAAAAAGGTGAGTCTGATCAGAGAAGATGTCCAAGATGTTGAATATATGCACACACAAAGCACAATTGCCAGATTTTCTGACAAGTATAGATGGAGCTTAATTGCAGAGAACAAAACCTTCATAAAAATATATCAGAGGATGACTGGAAAGTACAATTGTCTGGGGTAGGTATCTAACAAATCTACACGAGCAAAGCTCAATGGCAAATTTTAAATGGAAAATTCAGACTTTTCAATTTACAACAGAAGATTCCTTTGTCACCCAATCCCATCTAGATTAAAGTTGGACCAAACAATGTAAGCAGTAGGACTATTAAAATCAGAGAGTATAGCCTTTGTTTTCTGGTTAAAGATCAAAGGCAAAGGATAGCAGTCATTCATGCTGAAACTGTATGGGAGGGAAAGAAATTACTTGCTGATGTACAAGAAAGTGCAGAAATCAAATCAGACACCTTGTCTTCTCTGTACTTAGGCTTTGAGGTCAAAGTTCTTTTGTTGCACTGCAAAAAAATTATTCCAGTGTGAATTTAATCCATTAGAAAACATCTACAGGAAGAGATTAAACTAAACAAGTGATACATAAGGAAATGTAGCAATTGAGCCCTAATGCATGGTAGGTATTTTAAACATTTTAGTTCTTGGAAGGCTAGGTTGTGCACCCCCTTATTTACGTGAACGGTAATAACTCACATGAGCAGGCTCAATGAAGACAACGAGCCTGCACGCATAAGCAAACGTTCACAAGGATGAGCTCCAGGCTCCACAATCTGGCCCTGATAAAAAGGTAAAATAGTAATATTTAAAAAACTAGTAAAAATACATTAAGCAGAGGTTCTCAACAGGGAGGTCACGGCCCAGTGGTTGCAAATAGGGGATTGTGACCTCCCTGCACTCCCCATATTACTAGATGAGAGAGGAGTGCTAGCTAGACTGGAGCTCCTGGGTTGGTCCCTGCATGAGAAAGGCTGAGAACTTTCTGCTATAAAGATATCCAAGCTTTTCTAACTATGATGGTAACATTGCCATTTAATTTTCAAATCATTAAACAAACAACATTAATAATGTAACAAACCAAACAAGAAATTAATTGAAATTAAAATATCTCTTTAGCTCTTCTGGGGAGGAAGATGCTTCATTAGCTCCTGTCCTGGGGTAACAGAACTGACAGTGAGTACAACCCATAGAGACTGAGCAAAGGCAGAGGAGCAGGAAGGATAGAACTCAGCACTTCAGAATGGAACCAACCACCCCAATGTACATTAGCTGAGGATCAGGTGCACAAACTTTACATTTTATCTTATGAGTTAATTTACTTGTTTCCTGCTAGTCTTGCATTTATGGATCAACTATTTGATGTCAAGTCTCAGGCCAGGTCTACACTACCCCCCTAATTTGAACTAAGGTACGCAACTTCAGCTACGTGAATAACGTAGCTGAAGTTCGAAGTACCTTAGTTCGAACTTACCTTGGTCCACACTCGGCAGGCAGGCTCCCCCGTCGACTCCGCGGTACTCCTCTCGCCGAGCTGGAGTACCGCAGTCGACGGCGAGCACTTCCGGGTTCGACTTATCGCGTCCAGACTAGACGCGATAAGTCGAACCCAGAAGTTCGATTGCTCGCCGCCGAACTACCGGGTAAGTGTAGCCAAGGCCTCAGATAACATTTAAACAATTAAAATGATGCAAAACTGAAGCAAAAGAGCTTAATACTTCAGCTACTTTGTCTTGATTGGATAAACCTACAATTAATATCTAAGAGGAGCAAAATTCTTGAATTAGCAATAAGAGTGAATCTTAAATAGGTTTCACCACAGTGTGCAGGTTATGTTAATGAAGGCTGTAATCTCTTAAATAAATTGATTACACTTTGAAACTGTACTTTCAAACAAAGCAGGTGTGTAAAGGTCCCATCAAAGTGCTCCTGCTATTAGTTTCTCAACGTATATTTCAGGCACATGTTGACATTTAGAAACTTTATAAAAGGATGTGTCATCTCAAAGTACATATTCTACAGGTATATGAAATTAGTTTGCCCAATTTACAAAAGAATCATGGTGGTTTATGTTACAGAAAAAAAAAATTGAGCTGGCTGTTACTGAAGTAAAATTTGTTATTTGTGCACAGAAATTAGGTGCATTCAATTGCATGCATTTCTCTTTGAAAATATGACCCTTTTATGGCACCATCAATGATAGTAGCATGACAGTCTTCAGCTTATTAGCTATTTTATTGCTACGACCATTTGCAACACCCAAAACCCCCCTGCACATTTTAAGGTTATATATTGCTGACAGAGAAACCTAAAATTATAAACTCTGTCTGACGTCTTATTTGCCTGAAAGTATCAGCCTGCAATGAGTCCTGTTTGAAACAGATCAATTGCTGAAAGCCCCTTGCAATGGTACAACTATATGAAACCCACTTCAACAAACTACGGTATAATTCATCTTCCACCTGCACTGACTGTTTTTTTCAAATCTTAATAGTGGTCTGATGATGTACTTGCCAACCCAAAATATATTTATATAGCAATATCCCAGACACAATTCCCCAAAGAAGCTAGTGG
Organism: Chrysemys picta bellii; assembly: GCF_011386835.1. Taxonomy (NCBI): domain Eukaryota; kingdom Metazoa; phylum Chordata; order Testudines; family Emydidae; genus Chrysemys; species Chrysemys picta. Next base: position 257,001,676 of record NC_088792.1, read on the forward strand.
TGTCTGGGGCTGATAGGCTACAGGCTGCAAAAGTGTGTCTGCATATTGGGGAATACAAGATGTTTTGCTTCTTTTATACATAATTTAGGACAAAGCACAAACGATACTCTGCTACTCTACATTGTCTGTAACATTTAGTGTATCATGACATTACGTCATTTCATGAGAATGGTTTTTTTTTTTTTTTACAGAAAATGCATTTTTAAGGAAAATATTAAAAAAATAATGGGGAAAATCCTAAAGATTCAGGCCCCAGGTTGGTTCAGAAAGGCATACTAATTTTTGGATGCTTATTCAAGCCCTTGGAGGCTGCCCACTAAATTCTGTGCTCTCCCTGAATCCTTATCCCTTCTTTGGTTCTTCCTATTTACTGGTCTTTTAGGACCAATTCGCGTGTCCTTCCTCACACTGGTAAGCATTTACTCATGACTGTAGAGCCAGTGACATCAATGAAACTATTCACATGAGCAACTGCTCGCCAGTGAGAGTAAGGACTCCACCGTAGGTTTTTTTTTTTTTTTTTGCAGGGAAGCGTACTTGCCCGGTAGCCCCATCTGATATGACTGAGCTTGAGAGCTGGCCCATGCTCCCTTCCAGCACCGTCAGCAGTTCATGAGACAAACCCTCTACTGAGATGAGCTCCATAGTATGAAAAAGATTGAGAACCCCTGTGCCATAGGTCATGCACCCCCCATCCCCTTTTGGGATGGGGCACAGGTCATTCTATACCCATTGCCAAGTCTGTACAACACCTATGGGTCTCAGAGTAATGTAGCCTAACAGCCAAAGTCAGTCTACTCACCCTCTCTATCAGGGCAGGGTGGTCTAACAGTCAGAGTCCCAATCACCACCCTCTATCAGGGCTGTACAGCCTAGTGACCAGAGTCATTAGCGCTTCCGAGGTAGGCCACCAGCAGCCAGGATAGGGGACCCAGGCCCTCCTTCTCTACCAGGTCCCAACCCAGGGCCCCGTCAGTGGCTGGGTTGCCCACCACTAGCTCAGCAGGGATCTGGCCAAAACACACCAAGCTAGTCTCCAGTTCTCTAACCACCTTCCCACAAAGACTCCCCGTGTTACTTCCTACCCGCTTCTCCGCAGCTCATGGTTCCCACAGTCTCACCTCCCTGTGTGGCAGCTGGAACCTGTGGGTTGGGGGTCATGGCCATCTGGCTGGCCTCTGCAGTGTGGCGTGCCAGCAGTCCTTCAACAGGAGCCTGCAGCACCTCCTTCCTCTCTAGCAGTCCACCCCAACTGAACTGGGCTGCTCCCTTTAATACCTGGCCTCCAGCCAGAGCATGCCCCGCAGGCCCAAGGGGGTGTAGTCTCCTCAGCCCAAAGAGAGGACTTAACCCCTGAAGTTCCAGGGCATGGCATGCACACCTTGTCACAACCTGTCTATCCAGTATATACAATGGAGCAAGTTTACACTGCTATTAAAGCATTCAGAGTGGGGTTTTCTAAACCACTCAGTACTGGCCTTGGTTGGATGCCACTGAAATCAAGGTGAGTTTTCTGATTCCAGGGATTGAATTCATAGAAGATTAGGATTGGAAGAGACCTCAGGAGGTCATCTAGTCCAACACCCTGCTCAAAGCAGGACCAACACCAACTAAATCATCCCAGCCAGGGCTTTGTCAAGCCGGGCCTTACAAACCTCTAAGGATGGAGATTCCACCACCTCCCTCCATTCCAGTGCTTCACCACCCTCCTAGTGAAAAAGTGTTTCCTAATATCCAACCTAGACCTCCCCCACCACAACTTGGGACCATTACTTCTTGTTCTGTCATCTGCCACCACTGAGAACAGCCGAACTCCGTCCTCTTTGGAACCCCCCTTCAGGCTACTATCAAATCCCCCCTCACTCTTCTCTTCTGCAGACTAAACAAGCTCAGCCTCTCCTTGTAAGTCATGTGCCCCAGCCCCCTAATCATTTTCGTTGCCCTCCGCTGGACTCTCAATTTGTCCACATCTTTTTGTAGTGGGAGCAAATTTAAACCAATCCTGGTGCTTTTGAAAACTCTATTTGAAGTTTTTAATTCTGGCTTTTCTGTGATTACAGTTGCAATAATTCTGCTTTAACATAGGGTTTTGAATAGTATTCCACTTATTTAGCTGGTGGCAACAGTAATAGTTTGGGTTTCTAGACTGTCTTACTCCTTGTTGAAAGAGAAATGGGTGAACAAAGTGTCATATTCATTCTTATCTATGTTTCTCTTAATGCTTTGCACAAGCAGAAAATAGTGGCAAATCTTACAAAAGCAGTACCACTTTCAGGGCTCCAGCTCTGTCTTCAGGTCCCAGCTGGATTTTTCTTTTACACAGGTGGTCATCAGCGACTTGTGTTGGGATCAATAAGCCCCACACTGCCGCAGCCATGAAAGGGTTAATGGGGAACAATGTCTTCCCCAGCTAAGTGTCTGGCTAGCAACAGTTTGGGCAGAAGGCTGCAGCTCAGCCAGAGGGGTGGCTGCGACAGAGGTTATTTCAAGAAGCCTCATCATCAGTAGTCTGTCAAGGAGCTGCCTAAGGAACAGACCCAGGGGGCTGCCCGGGGGGGGGGGGGGAGGGAGGCAAGTGGGGCAATTTGCCCCAGGCCCCGCAGGGGCCCCCACGAGAATATAGTATTCTATAGTATTGCAACTTTTTTTTATGGAAAGGGCCCCCAAAATTGCTTTGCCCCAGGCCCCCTGAATCCTCTGGGCGGCCCTGCAGACCCAGAAGCCTGCCATAAGGAGTAGGGTAAGACTGCTGAGTAATAGCAATAGCAGAAGGGACATATTTTTCCTTCCCTAGCCTACAAGATGGGGTGGAGAAGGACAGACTTCTGGAGGACCATGTTGCCAAACCTTGGAGAGACTACTATATAGTGTCAAGGAGTAACTGGCAGAGATTCAGAGAGCTGGGAGACTGGGCTCTTACAGTACCAGGATCTCATCATAACCCCTTGGGTAAGGGGTGAAGACACAAGCCCCTTTACGCTGCTATACAAAACCTTGTATTTTAACCCACTCTCAAAGTGAAATCCCTGTGTAAGGACATATGCATGAACTATCACTATGCCCAGTGCCAGGCAGCTTTGGAGTACCTGAATCAATAAATAAGGAGCCTTTTTAACAACTTCAAATGGAAAAGAACTTTTTTCCAGACAAGACGTGAGACAATGCAGTAATGCTGTATTATGTTCCCAGCTCTGATGTCTTCAGTCACAGAAATTGAGATTAACCCCACGTACAGGGCCTGCACAACACCATAGGTAATGTTTAAGACTAATGTGGATGCTCCGTGAGGCCCTACTGCATCTCATCCTGTCATTACATAGTCCATTGAGGTATTTGATTGGACCCTCACATACTGTAAATCATCAGAGCATCAGTGAAATCAATGATTCACAACAACTGAGGATATGGCCCATTAGGAGGGTCTCCTGCAATTATCTTATATTTCATCATTCTATAGGAAGCCTCATCTGAGGCAGTAATTTCAATAAACTTAATCTTTTCATATTTTTTTTGTCCATCACAAATGAGGTGTGTGTTTCCTCATGGAACAGGTTTTAAATGAAAACAATAAAACTAGTCTGAATTATACTAAATAAAACATCTGTTTAATTATCCTCACAAAACTAGCACCTGCTCCCTATATTTGTCTGATTCTCCTTTCACTAACACCAATGCAATTTAGCAGATACTCTATTGAACTAATTGGGTTTAGAGTGGTAAAACGCCAGTGTAAGAGAAGAATCAAGCCTAACAACTGAGGAGGGCAAGGTTTAAATTTTAACACTGTAATGTTAATAATTGCTATGAAGATGAATTTATTTAGGGCTATTTTTTATGCTTGTTACACTACTTTGACATGGAAACAAGTTAGCTAAATTGTAATGCCCCTGTGTACAGAGTTCACTGGAAAGAAGGCTAGTCTGTACTACTCTGTTTACCTATATGTCTGAGGAGAACCTAGAACATTGGGACCTTTGGATAGAATTATAACTTAGTAATAGAAATGAATCACTCTCTGGTAGTTTAGGAAGTAGAATAGTAGAATAGAGATGAAAAGAAAATCGAAGTTTGCAGAAAAGTAAAGAGAATAGTTTGTTCAAATGTATGGTCATGGGATAAAGAGCTTTTCTCAGTTAGGTCACTGGCTCAAATCCAGACCAGGTGGATATTGACTGAAGTAATTTATTACTATCTGGCTGATGTTCATTTACCTATGTGAAATTATTTCAGTTGGAGTAGGTAGTAGTCTATGGTACAATGTCTCTATCATTATTGTCATCAAACCCTGGCTAGCAATTCTAGCATAGGGGGCCAGGATCCAATCAGCAAACTTGAACCAACCTTAATCTTTCTGGTGACCCTTCCAGGGCATGGCTGACACACATCAGGATACTGGGATGAGGAATCTTGCAGTAACGCTACCCACGTTGTGTGTGTTCTGTGTACAAAACACTTTGGTTTCCATGGCTGACATCCTTTTTTGAGCATTAAATTAATTGTAATGAAGAAGAGGTCAAAGTAGGAAAGAATACCATGTAATTGAAATGTCTCTTATGAAATCTGTAAAGAATAAAACAATATAACAAAAAGAGAATATAGTGTATGCATTAGATAAATTTCCATGGGAGCAGGATTAGACCCAGAATCTAATTACTCAGGTAAATTCACTACCAATTATTTCCTCCAAATCAACTTCTGCATTGATTAGAAATATAGACTAAAAGGCCAAAGTCAGAGAAACAACATTGCGATGCTACAAAAAAAGAATATAGTGGCATTTCTGTGATGAGTCATTTCTTTTGTAACTTTAGCACCCTCGTGGCCAAGATGGAGTCTGCTCTGCAGGCAGCTCTGGCCAAGAGAAGGCACGCGCAGGAATGCAGCAGGAGAAATCCCTTCCACCCCAGGGGCACCTGTTCCAAACCCCCCAGAGTGAACACACGCACCCACAGGAAAAGTACAGTGAATATAACAAGGGAAATATTTATTTACAGAGGAATGAGAGGAGAAAAACAACAAGGGGAAATATAGGGGGAGCAGTAAAACAGGGCTGCATCCAAGCCAAAGCCCCACAGGTCCAGTGGTAGCACTGTCTGGAAGGGCAGACACTGAGCAATGTGTCTGCACACAGAGTTCAGGAGCCCTGAGCAAAGTTCCAGTCCAGTGGTGAGTCTTGGGTGCTCCTGGTCGTCTTCGGCGCCAGTGAACTTTCCCCCAACAAACCCCTCCAGTGCCCTCTTCTGCCGTTCTCTGCAAAGCCACACAGAGCGACCACCTCCCCACTTAACCAGCTAACAGCCTCCCTCTTTGTTCCCAATGCAGAGTCCCAAGCTCCAGTACTCACAGCCCCATGCAGCTTTGGGCAGCCATGATACTGGGTCCAGCTCCAGCCTGTCCTTCTCGGCAATTCCTCCCTGGCACAGTGCTCCTCCTGGCTCCTGTCCTGGGCTGTCCCCCATCGGCCTGGTCCTTCTCAGGCATCAGGCAGGTTCTCTGCTGCTTCACTTTTCCAGGGCCTGCAGGCTGCCTCTCCCTCTCCTTGGAGCTCCAGCGCCACCCCCTGGAGTTTCCCTCCTTTTTTCTTACTCCCCCCTTCCCTCTAGGAAAAAGATTTAAAGGGCCATGCTCTCTAAACCTCAAAGGGGTTACACTTTATTGTTCAGAATTTGGTGATTAATCCTTTTTTCACATCATCATAGACAAACAAGGGCCAGAAGTTGAGAAAAATCATTAAAAACCTCTGTCCTATCTTAGTGTGTTGAATGGCTCAGTATGTTGCAACGTATCATTATTTGCACCTGTTGACTAAATTACATTTCTTTGGCTAAATTCAAGTAAGTGTAGTCTCAATTTTATACCAAGTGTTTTCTGTAAGAAGAAACTATATCCTGCACTAGCAGAAGGATAGACCTGCTGATCTGATGTCTCTTCCACTATAAATTCTATGATTCTATATAATTGAGGTGATATAGGAGTCCTTCATTTTGAGTCTCTGAATTGAAAAAAGAGAATTTTTATTTTTAATTGAGATAAATTGACTTGGTTTAATTCAATACCTTTTAGTACTGAATTAAACCAAGTCAGAGGCTGGAATTAGAACTAAGACAAGAACTGGCTGGGAAAATTTTGATAGAACAGTTTTTCCTTGGAAATGAATCCGTTTTGACAAATCGTTCTCAGGTTGTCGTATAGGATTTCTGGTGATAGAGATGCAAACCCCTACCCCACAATGGCCAGTAGTCCAGTGGTTGGGACACTCATCTGGCACTTGGAACACTCACCTCAGATATAGGAGGCTCACCTTCAAGTCTGTAGTCTAAAGCAGGGAGAATGTAGTGTTGTGTGAGGTTAGGGGCCTACACAGTTAGGTTGTAGCCAAGCAGCAGTTTTGTGGATTACTGTGGTGCCTAAACTGGGATTTAGGTGCCAAAGTTGGGGGTTTAAGTGCTTAAATATTTTTGTGGATCTGAGCCATGCTGGCTGATAGAACCTGAAAGACCTAGAAGACAAAGGATTAATTCCTCAATGAATGAGCATGTAGAAAGAGAATGGAAGGCCAGTACAAACTAAGTGAACAAGCTAGAGGTTCCAGCCATGAGCAAGTAGAAAATGTAACCGATATAACTGACAGTTACTTTTATCTTCAATTAAAAGCTGACCACTTGATGTTCCAGGTTTCATAAAAAGAGGGAATGGCAGACACATGTATTCTGCTGGCTTGGTATGTTGATAGAAATAAGAGCTCTTTGAGTTAATTATGATGCTTGTTAAGTTTTTCCGCTAGCTATACTTTCAGTAAAACTAGGAATTGTACCTATAAGGAAGGGCAGGTATATGTAAAGACATCATGACTTGTTAGGGGAAACCCCTCCCTGCCTCTGTCACTCTATTTCTAAGGGGAGGGTTTTTGTAAGGTGAATAAACTGAGTTGAACAGATTTCTTCATTGAATGTTAATGAAGTTCACACATGATGCTAACTGGAAAGTGTTGTAAAACCATTGGGGATAGGGAAACCTACACAGCTTATGGTAAATTACTAAAAATAGGATTAATTTTGGAGAAGTGCTAACTAGTTCACCCAAGAAGTAATAATCAGAAATACGGATACATGGGAGAAAGAAACCTAGAAAGCAGTAATACTGAAAGAGCCCTACACCTGAGAATAAATAGCAATGCAAACATTATGTGCAGCAAAAAAATGCAAATGCAATTTTGGGTTCTCTATCAAGAGACATTATTTTAAGGAGAAAGGAGGGAACAGTATCACCATATAGTCATTGGCTTGACAAGTTCTGCAGTGTGCAAAGAATATTAGAAATAACTTTATCAGGGCAGTTGGATGGAATGGTGAAAACAATTGCAACAGAATCAGTCACTAGGCACAAATATTCTCTAGAATTTCAGCCCTAAAATGAAATTCCGCTTGAGGGAATGTGGAGGGGTACGGGAAAGGAGGAGAGAAATGCAAAGTAATACATCCTGAGGAAAAATAACCTGTAAATTTTCAGAGTAGCAGCCGTGTTAGTCTGTATCCGCAAAAAGAAGAACAGGAGGACTTGTGGCACCTTAGAGACTAACAAATTTATTAGAGCATAAGCTTTCGTGGACTACAGCCCACTTCTTCGGATGCATATAGAATGGAACATATATTGAGGAGATATATATACACACATACAGAGAGCATGAACAGGTGGGAGTTGTCTTACCACCTCTGAGAGGCCAATTAATTAAGAGAAAAAAAACTTTTGAAGTGATAATCAAGCTTGCCCAGTACAAACAGACAGTTAGATAACAAGTGTGAGAATACTTACAAGGGGAGACAGTGTAAATTGATACTCAAAGGCAGGGACAAGCTGTAATACTAAAACTTGGCAAAAAGAAGAACAGGAGGACTTGTGGCACCTTAGAGACTAACAAATTTATTAGAGCATAAGCTTTCGTGGACTACAGCCCACTTCTTCGGATGCATATAGAATGGAACATATATTGAGGAGATATATATACACACATACAGAGAGCATAAATAGGTGGGAGTTGTCTTACCACCTCTGAGAGGCCAATTAATTAAGAGAAAAAAAAAAAACTTTTGAAGTGATAATCAAGCTAGCCGAGTACAGACAGACAGTTAGATAACAAGTGTGAGAGATTCAATGTTGAATTCAAACATTGAATCTCTCACACTTGTTATCTAACTGTCTGTCTGTACTCGGCTAGCTTGATTATCACTTCAAAAGTTTTTTTTCTCTTAATTAATTGGCCTCTCAGAGGTGGTAAGACAACTCCCACCTATTTATGCTCTCTGTATGTGTGTATATATATCTCCTCACTATATGTTCCATTCTATATGCATCCGAAGAAGTGGGCTGTAGTCCACGAAAGCTTATGCTCTAATAAATTTGTTAGTCTCTAAGGTGCCACAAGTCCTCCTGTTCTTCTTTTTGCGGATACAGACTAACACGGCTGCTACTCTAAAACTTGGCAGTGATGTTGGACATTAAATATGAGCTTACAATGTGATACCAAAACAAAAAAGACCAAGTCATCAGTTCATTTTTCCTTTGATGTCTTTGTGTATTACAGCTTTCCTTTACCTGTAGACACTGTTTTCCTATTACCTATGATAAAACAGCTCAGGGGTGGTCTGTCAGTTGCCCACTACAGTACTGGCAGTCTAAGCACATGGGCATTCCTAGTTGTCAGAATCTATTGTACTCCGGCACTTTTCTATTTTTAGGTTCTAGTGCTGGTGCCCATCACCATAACATCTTGGTAGCTTCCACATCAAATAGATTGGCAATAGTAACGCAACCGAGGACTTCATGGAGTCTCTAGCTCTTCCCCAGTTTAGAGTTTAGGAATATCTGCTTGGGGTAGCAGTTTTTTGGAGGGTGGAAGGGGGAAAAGAGGCAGGAGAAGTTTTTGTGAATAATATTCTGGTTATGGTTGAAGAGGAAAGATTTACAGTATTTCCTAAAGGAGTCAGACTCATACCACAGATAGATCCCCATGACAGAGAGTGTCTTGTCTTCTGGGTTTTGTGATCTGCATTGCCCAGAAGAGCACAATTGTTTTGTTAGTTCACTGCAGATGTAGTCTCCAATGTAGCTGGGACCTGATCCACTCATGGCTTTTAGGCACATTATTATTAACAAATTTGAGTGAGGACTCACAATGTCAAAGCCGCAATGCGGGCCCTCGGAAAGGATGCCTCGTAGAATAGACCTGACATTCTCAGTATTCTGCTATGGAAACTGATGATTCAAACCCATAATTCAATGAGTACCTGTCACTTAGGCAGAGGTCCAAATAACTTCTGAGTAAGCTCAGTGTTGCTCTAACAATGGGAATGAGTTTCAACAGCAAAACCTCATAAACTGCACAGCACGTTTATAGCTGAGTGCACAGATCCCGGCCAGAAATGTCCCAGAGGCACCCTCAGTGGGAGTAGGCTGCCTAACCTGTTTTGGGTCACAGTGTGATCTTTGCCTTGACCACACTTGCATGTGTAAGTTTTGCTTACCAATTTTAAATGCCTCCATCTCCAAATCTTGTCATATAGTCATGAGGATGTGCCATAGTTGATCCAAGGGAACAGTCATTAAAATTAAAAGGTGGCAAATTCAAAACTGGTAAAGTGGTAATATGACTGTGGAACTCATTGCCACAGGCTGTCACCGAAGCCAAGAATTTCGCAGGATTTAAAAAGGGATTGGGCATTATTATAGATAAGTCACATAACAGTGACAGTAAATGCTACCTTTTTTTTCCTTAAACTTCAAGCTTCAGGGTTAAAGTCAACATGTAATTACAAAGGATTAGGAGAAGTCTAAATATGGAGCTACAGATTATTCCACTTCTGCCTGCTTTGCTCTGAGGCATCTAGTGTTGGTCATGGCTAGGGACCTACCAATTTCACAGTCGTGAAAAACATGTCACAGACTGTTAAATACACCCTTCCCTGTGAAATCTCCCCCTTGCTGCTGGAAGTGCCCCAGGCAGGGAGCTCCTAGCTGCGAGTCCCCACTGGGCTGAGGGGGGACAGGACTTGTCCTTCCCTTACATAGTTGCTCTGGGGTGGGTGATGGGGGATGATCATACTCACCTCCGAGTGCCTCCCCCTGCTGTGGGAAGATGTGGCTGGGCAGCAGCCCCAGAGGTTCCTGCAGCTAGTGGAGGCTTGTGGAGGTAGATCTGATCTCCCACTTCTGCGGGAAGCGCCCCAGCCGGGGGGCTCCTCGCTGTGAGTCCCCATAGAAAAGGGACCCCCCACAGTTACAACATGAAAGTTCAGATGTAAACATCTGAAAATGTGAAAATGACCCATTTAAAAACCCTCTGGCCATGAAATTGATCAAAATGGACTGTGAATTTGGTAGGGCCCTAGACATGGCTAGAGACAGGATACTGGATTAGGTGGCCCTTAGGTCAGATCTAGTATAGCAGTTCCTGTATTCCAACTGAGTAGAATATCCTTCAAGTTAACCATTTGTGTGCAGCCAGAGAAAAATTTGAATTTTATGGATGAAAAAACTTAAGAGACTCGTAGACTTTGAGGCCAGAAGGGGTCATCATGATTGTAATGCTGGGCCAGCGAAGGTTAAACAACCAGCAAGCTGGGTGACCTGTAAGCAACCCTTAACTATGTATCAAAAGGGTAAACAGGGCCATTCTTTGTAGGTAAGTATCAAAGCCATGTTAAGTAAATTAATATCTTTAACCTGTTTGTCTGTATTGTTAGAAAATCAAAGAGTAAAGTGCTAAATGTATCTATGTTTACCTGCATCCTATTAGAAATCTAACAAGGTGATCTAATTAGCTTGTGGATGTTAAATCCCCTTCCTGTCTTATAATGCTTCATTATTGTATTCTATTGACTCAGAGATCAAAAGGGGATATTATCACTTAGATGAAATTTGTGCTGTAATAATATTGTTAGCCTCATCCCTCCTTGAAGCTTGTAATTACCCATAGTAAGCCACCTGAGAACTATTTTGATGGTTTGAATGGCTATTGCTAAAGGTATTGTCAGAGAAAGGAACCATTGAATAGAGATCACAAACTGTCAGCTCACTTTCATCCAAGCCCTCATGGTGAAGTTGCCTGTCTATGCCCAGTCTGCTTCAAGTATAAAGGAAGCCCTGGACCTGATCCTTGCATCTCATGTCTGCTTAAACTTTAAGAGGGAAGATCTAAGCCATAGGACCAAGGTGTCTAGATAGTTGCCTGGATTATCCTGGAAAAACTAACAGATTCTACATTAGATTGGGCTATAAACCAATGAATTGATTCCAGAGAGACTTTTACAAGCCATCATATATTATTCTGCTCTATTTGCTATTATCCTGATCTATGAACCTTTGAGAATTATTTGTATGTATATTGATCTCTTAATCAGTTATAACACTCTCCTTTTTTCTTTTATTAATAAATCTTAGATTTAGTTATTAAGGATTGGCTGTGTGTATTGGATCTGAAATATTCATTGACCTGGGGAGTAATGTGTCTGATCCTTTTGGATTGGAAAAACTTGATTTATGGTGAATAGGGTTTTAATAAACTCTCACTATATTAGACTTGGTTGCTAGATGGGAGCCTAAAGGGCTTTTTGTTAACCAGTGTGGTACTCCAGAAGCGCTTTTGTTACTGACTTGGTGAATGTAATTATAGAATAAACCACCATTTGGGGAGATTGTCTGCCCTATTTCTTGCAGTCTTCCCTGAGTGTGTCATCCTCAGTATGGTCAATCTGGGCACCAGGGTCACAATGATCATCTAGTCTTACATCCTGCACATCACAGACAACAGAACCTCACCCACCAACTACTGTAACTCAGATAGCGGTTAAGAGGCTATTACAGAAATCCTCAAACCTTCATTTAAGGATTTTAATTTACAGAGCACCCACCATTTACTTTATTTCTATCCAGAAAGTGACCTGTGCTCCACACTACAGAGGAAGGCAAAAACCCCAGGGTCTCTAGCAATCTGACCTGGAAGAAAATTCCTTTCTGACCCCAAGTATGGTGATCAGTTAGATCCTGAGCATGTGGGCAAGACCCACCAGCCAGACACCTGGGAAAGAACTAGTAGTAGTAGTAACTCAGAGCCCTCCCCATCTCCAGCCATGGGAGCTATTTGCTACTAGCAGTTGTGGATGCTTACAATGGTATATGGCCCAACCTCATCATAACATCCCCTTTGTAAACTTATTAAAATCAGTCTTGAAGCCAGATATGTCTTTTGCCCCCACTGCTCCCCTTGGAATGCTGTTCCAGAACTTCACTCCTCTGATGGTTAGAAATCTTTGTCTAATTTCAAACTTAAGCTTAGTGATGGCCAGTTAATATCCATTTGTTCTTGTGTCAGCATTGGTCCTTAACTTAAATAACTCCTCTCCCTCTCTGGTGATTATCCCTCTGATGTATTTATAGAGAGCAATCATATCTCCCCTCAGCCTTAATTTGGTTAAAGTAAACCAGCCAAGCTCTTAAGTCTTCTCTCATAAGGTAGGTTCTCCATTCCTCTGATTATCCTAGTAGCCCTTCTGTGCACATATTCCAGTTTGAATTCATCTCTGTTAAACATGGGAGATCAGAACTGCTCACAGTCTTCCAGATGAGGTCTCACCAGTGACTTGTATAATGGTAATAACATTTCCCTATCACTGCTGGAAATACCTTGCCTGGTGTATGCTAGGAGTGTGTTAAACTTTTTCATGGCTGCATGGCATTGGCAGTTTATAGTCATCTTATGACCGAACAATACACCCAGGTCTTTGTCTTCCTCTGTTGCTTCCAAGTGATAAGTCCACAGGTTATAGCAAAAATTCTTGTTGTTAGTCCCTAAGTGCATGACCTTGCAACTTGCATTATTAAATTTCATCCCATTTTTATTATTCTAGTTTTCAAGATCAGCCAAATCTCCTTGTATGATAGTCCAGTCTTTCTCCCAACTTTGTGTCATCTGCAAATTTTATTAGCACATTCCCACTTTTTGTCTCTAATGAAACTGTTAAATAACATTCATCCCAAGACTGATTCCTGAGAAATCCACTAGTAACCTCACTCCAGCCTGACAGTTGACCCAGCATAGTCGCCCCTTTAACCAGTTCCTTATCCACCTTTTGATTCTCATATTAATCCCCATCTTCTTCAATTTAACTATTGTCCCATGTGGAACTGTAACAAATGATTTATTAAAAAGAAGAGCAGGAGGACTTGTGGCACCTTAGAGACTAACAAATTTATTAGAGCATAAGCTTTCGTGGACTACAGCCCACTTCTTCGGATGCATAGAAGTGGGCTGTAGTCCACGAAAGCTTATGCTCTAATAAATTTGTTAGTCTCTAAGGTGCCACAAGTCCTCCTGCTCTTCTTTTTGCGGATACAGACTAACACGGCTGCTACTCTGAAATGATTTATTAAAATCCAGGAAGTTTAGTTCTACTGCATTTCCTTTGTCTAAAAAAATCAGTTTGCTTCTCCAAGAAATAGATCAGGTTGGTCTGGCATGTCTACCATTTGTAATACCATGCTGTGTTTTTATCCCAATTGCCATTAACCTCTATGCCCTTATCAACTTTCTCTTTCAAAATTTGTTCCAAGACCTTGCGTACTTTCGAATCCTCCTTTCCATTAGCCACCCTGCCACTGTCCCAAGCTCCTTATTACTCTAATTAAAAATTGAGGCAAAGTATTTGTTTAGATGTTGGACCATGCCTAGGTTATCTTCAGTCTCCACCCCATCCTCAGTGCTTAGTGGGCCCTCTTCTTCTTTCCTTGTTTTCTTTTTATTTATATATCTACGGAATCTTTTACGATTGATTTTAATTTCCTTTGCAAGGTCTAACTCTACTTGGCTTTTGGCAGTTCTCACTTTCCCCCTACACTTTCTAACCTGCTATCCTAGTGGAGCCTCTGTTACTTTTCTTCCACAAAGTGATTTTGACCCAGACAGATTCCATTTTATTCGTGCTATCACTTCTAATTTCTTTACACTCTATCTTGTTTTTAATATACAGTGCTACTCCACCTCGTTTACCTTTATTTTAGTTTTTCCTGAACAGCACATACACTTCAGTATCTGTATTCCATCAGGTCTACTAATGCAGCACTATTCCTATAATGTCTGTTTTCACATCCTGCACCCATAATTCTCGTTCCTCCATTTTGTTACCCAGGGTCCTTGCATTGGTGTATAGACACCTTAGTTGTTTTTGCTTGGCTTCATCCAGATTTCTTGCCCAATTAGGTTATCATTCTACTCCTAGTATCGGCTACCTGACTGTTACTCTCATTGGTGTTGGCACTGTTTTCCCTCTTGATATCCATTCTCCTACCCTCTGTTTCTTTCTCCATTGCTCTATCCTGTCTTACTTGATTTTCCTCCTGCTCAATATTAGAATAAAGCATGGAGATTACATGCGCATCTCTCAGCTCTCTCCCCTGAATTCCTAGTTTAAAGCTCTTTTAATTAGTTGTACCAGCCTCCATCCCAGAAGTCTATTTCCACTCCTCCTCCACTCAGATGGAGTCCACCATGAGAACAGTCCTCTGTCTGTGAATGACTCCCATTGCCTCAGCCATCCGTTGACCATCATAATCTTATCTCAGCTTCACTCTCCTCCTCTAGGAACAAACAGGTAGACTCTCACTGATGATCACTTGAATCTCTGTTTCTTTAAGCATCTTCCCCAGCCTGGCATAGTCTCCCTTGATGTGTTCCAGCAAGCATCTAGCAGTATCATTTGTCCGACATGATGGACAATCAGTGGATTCTTTCCTGCTCCTATTAGGATCCTCTTCAGCCTCAGGTCTACATCCCATATCTTAGCTTCACACCCTTCTATTCTCCAGATCAGCTCTGGTGATTGGCCTGTCTCTTCTTCTTAGTAGGGAATCCCCAATCATATAGATCTGCCTCTTAATGGTGTTGGTATGGTTCTCCGGACTTCCTACTTCTCTTCTTTCTGGCTGCAAGTCTTCTTGTCTTCTGTTCTCACCTGCAATCTTCTGTGAGTCATCATCTATCCTCCTGGAACTCTGAACTCTGTCTACCTCCACTGACTCTTCTCCTTTTGTAGGACTAGCTACTCTTCCCTTTTTTCTTACCCTGCCATCTTCTGTTGCTTCTTGCATCTCTCCTTAGCTTTCTAATTTTGCATTCCTCAGCTCTGTTTCTCCTTTGCTACCCCGTCTCTGCCTCTGCCTCATTCTCGTAGTCATGCTTTCACTGGGCATTTTCCTCATCCAGATCCTTCAGTTCTCTAGTCCAGCTTCTATCTGCAAGTCTTGAGGTTTTCCCATCAGCTTCCTCCCTCCATCATCTGCTCAAATCCCTTTCAAATTCAACCATAGTTTCTACCTGCATCTCCAAACCTCAGATCTTCTCTTCCATCAGATTTATCAGGTGGCACTTCATACAAACAAAGTACCTTTCAGGTATCCTCTCTAGAATATATTCTCTAGAATAATGTACATTCAGTAATCTTCATCTCTTCTATTCTTTGGATCACTACCACTGCTGCTTCTGTAGCTGTAATAGCCTTCTCTCCTAAGCTCCTGTCACCACAAAAAACAACAACCACCACCAAAAAAAGCCACACACACAAACAGAACACCACTCACTCCATCACAAACTCCTACTCAACATTCCCTGATTTCAGCTCTGTTTGCTATAAAGGTGCTTGGCTGCCTTTATAGGCCTGCTGATTATGGATGACACAATTAAGTCTGTGCGGTACACTCATAGCAGGCTATTGTCAAATCAGGTGAATCGAAGTTCATCTGTAAACTCACATTCACTATGGAAGTGTTGCAAGGATCTTGGATCTCTGAAGCAAAGCACTTTCTGCTTCCCAGAGCTATGCTCACCTTGACACATTTAAAGAGACAGGTGAAAATATAAAGCTCTAGCAATTGAACTAGTGTTGTGTAAAATAAACATTTCCCCCAAAAAACCTCAAAACACCCATATGCTTATATTAGGCGTGTATTATTGTGGACAGCATTATTTGATTGCACTCTATTTTGTCTCATGGAAAAGAGCCAGCTCTGGCTGTCTGACTTCTACCAGAATCAGGTGGTGGACATAGACCACAAAAAACTTTAACTTTTTTCCTAAGCACTACGGGTGTCAGGCAGCGTGTCTGAATACATGCCTTAGTGATAAGGTAGACTTTAAAAGGGGCAGATGTGTCTTTGTGTGAAATCCACTTCCCCAGCCTTCTTAAACATAGCTCAGCGGGTTTGAAAATGGATTAAAAGGGTGTCATCCGGTGTCATGGAAATCTGAAATCGCAGTAGTTGCTCTAAAGGTTGGCACTGCTCAAAGTCTCTGATCCTAATATCCCATCCTGAGCTAACTGTGAAAATCCATTCTAATTACAATGTCACTGGACAGCTAAGAACCTAACTGGGACCACTTTCAAGGAAACGGCATGATAAAACTAGATTTGACCAACACTTTTTGAGCACAGTTTTAAAGCAGCACTAACGTTTTAAGATTTCAGTTTTAAGACCCTCAACTAAAGAAAGACTTAGTGTGGGATGAGCAACATCCTAACTTAACAACTCAGCAGGAAGCTTCACTAGAATGAGGAAAATGAAGGGCCATATAATCGCTGCTTCTCAGGGAATAGGATTAAAACACATCTTCTAGCCTGCCTCAGTGCCTGAAAGGGCATCTGATTCATTTTGTTTCTCTTTTGATAAATGACCGTTTTGTGCATTAGTGAGACAAGGTGGCTGAGGTAATATCTTTTATTAGGCCCACTTCTGTTGGTGAAAGAGGCAAGTTTTAAAACGTACACAGCACTTTTCTTCAGGTCTGGGAAAGGTACTCAGAGTGTCACAGCTAAATACAAGATGGAACAGGTTGTTAAACTAAGGAGTTAACACATGTTGCAAGAGAACATTCAAGGTGAAGTGGCCAGTTAACACCTCTGCAGTCATAAGAAAAAAAAGGGGGTTAGTGGGTTACAGACTGTTGCAATAAACCATAAACCAATGTGTTTATTAAGTCCATGACTTTTAGTGTCTAGCAAAGTTATGAATTTGCTTTGAGCATGCCATAGTTCCTGGTTTCTGTTGTAACCTTTCTTGCTAAGGTATTTGAAAAGGATCCTTAATCTCCAGAGATAACCCACCTCTGTAAAACCATACAAAACGGACATGGTCACTGACTCTTTCTGGAGCATGGTGTATAGAGTGGAAATGCTGCTTTAATAAAGATGATGATTGATAAAGCTTTCCCCACTGTCACTATATCCAGGTCAGTGAAGAAGCAGTTTAAATACAATAGAATTAAAACAGAACAATACAACAGCCAATGTGGGCTTATAAAAATCTATGAATATAGCCATATGCATGCAGTGTGGTAGTGAGAAAGTTGGAAACAATTACTGCACTTGAGTGGTAACGTATGGCAATGAAGAGCAAACTAGAGTTCTGCAGAGAACAGACTTGGTACAGGGAGAACTGCAAGCAATGGCGTATGATCAGGGTTCAATAAACTGGGAAGTTTGTCATCATTTTGAGATGGTGACTGAGGAATATTTTCCACTGTGTAGTGACAACTGATGGGAAAATAAAAAGGAGACAGCTGCTTTGAGCTGAGCCCAAAAGCTGGAATTTTGGGCCTCTTAAGATTTCTCTGGAAGCTTCTTAAGCAGGACCAGTTTTAAGTCTTTAGAAGACTGTGGCTTTATTCCACTGCCCATGTTGAGGTGAGGAGGGATTGCACATTAATGGTCGCTTCCAGGGATAAATGCCTGAAACAGGCACACATCTGGGAGTGCAAGGCAGAGCAGTCTCGAGAACACTTTTTAAAAATATGAGTAGGACAACGACCCTGCACTACCACCTCTTTTTTGGGGAGTGGGGGGTGGAGGAGGTTGAATGTAATTAGGGTGACCAGATGTCCCGATTTTATAGGGACAGTCCCAATATTTGAGGCTTTTTCTTATATAGAAGCCTATTACCCCCCACCCCCATCCTGATTTTTCACACTTGCTGTCTGGTTACCCTAAATGTAATAGTCTAGATTTTGTAGACGTCTCATTGTGTTAGTCCCCTGAATAGGGATGCAAAAAGTGGTCCCCTCCTCTTGTGCACTCACAGAAAGTTAGATACACACTAGATGTAAGCAAACGATGAGCAAGTTATTGCAAATGTAGCCTCTAACCCTAAGCAAGTGCCTACATAGATTCCAGTCCAAAGCTGAAGAAATCTGGGGAACAAGTAATATTTTCCTTTCTCACAGCTGGTGAATGAGAAAATAGTAAGGGAATGAGCTGGAAGGAGTAAAGGGGGGAAGATTGTTGTCATAGAAGACATTCTTTCACTTTGCACTGCTGATAAAACAGCACTTGAAGCTCCAAAGAGCTCTCCATTTACCAACTCTATCAGATGAAATGCTGGGCTCCAAAAGATCCCAAAGAAGTTTGGAATGATAGTTTGCTTGGGCAACTCAATAAGAAGATGCGGAGAGGGAACAAACACCAATGCCTGAGGAGGAAGGAGATTATAAATCTCTTGTGCTGAGCTCCAGGACATACTGTGCTTTCCTCCTCTTCCAAGCTGATAGTTAACTGACGCTATACTGCTCCCAGAGGGTCCAGAAGAGGAAGAATTAATAGAATCATAGAATATCAGGGTTGGAAGGGACCTCAGGAGGTCGTCTAGTCCAATCCCCTACTCAAAGTAGGACCAATTCCCAAATTAAATCATCCCAGCCAGGGCTTTGTCAAGCCTGACCTTAAAAACCTCTAAGGAAGGAGATTCCACCACCTCCCTAGGTAACCCATTCCAGTGCTTCACCACCCTCCTAGTGAAAAAGTTTTTCCTAATATCCAACCTAAACCTCCCCCACTGCAACTTGAGACCATTAGTCCTTGTTCTGTCATCTGCTACCACTGAGAATGGTCTAGATCCATCCTCTTTGGAACCCCTTTTCAGGTAGTTGAAAGCAGCTATCAAATCCCCCCTTATTCTTCTCTTCTGCAGACTAAACAATCCCAGTTCCCTCACTGGGAATTCTGTTGGGATGGCAGTATAGCTCTTGAAAGGTCACCCCAATAGGTGAGAGCAATGCATGATGTGGGAGATCTAAGACTTCCAGACTTCCTTGCCACCAATCAAGACAATTGGACCTACTTTCCTATCTGAAAAGACAACTGAAGTTTTCTAGCTTGGTTAAAATCTGCTCCCTCACAGCAGTGGTCACACAAGTGTCTCATGAAGGACTGTGAACTATATTCTAAGTACCTAAACTAACTAAACTTAAAGCCCTGATTTCTGTCAAAATGCAGGCAAGAGTGAAGAACTGATTGTTACAAGGTAGAATCCTTTCTCATGAAGATGATTGATCATGAGAACTTCCCTAAGGCATTTTTGCCTTATTCATCCAGTCATTGTTAACAAGGTGCCTGACTGGTAATCTGGCACTTGGACTTTATACATGCAATAGTTAGCAAGTTTCTTCTGACCCTGATAGTGTCTAAGGCATCTATTACTGTGGTATCTAAACACTGAAAAACAATTAAACATACCACTGAGGGTGCCTTGTTCCTAGTGGCTAAAGACTTATGGATTTAGTCTAATGTTGATGCTGTGATCACTGTGTCTGTTACCCTGACCTCTGTCCTGTTACCTTTTTAACCCTCTGAGCCATCCAGTCTCCCAGCTTATAACAGTTTTGAGGTGTGTTATGTCTAGGTCTAAAAATATGGACAACGTCCCTTTTTAATTCTATACTTCCCCCTCTGCATTCCATTCACAAACCATGTCAACGTGTTTTGATTGACATGCAGAAAGAGTGAAGTACAAATTCAAGGTAAAGGTCAACTCTGCTGATACAGATCTGCTTATTGGCATATCAAACCAATAGTTATTCTGAGCAGATCTTGGCAAATATAATGGGGGTGAGGGATGGGAGTGGGGGGTGCATGGTGCTGTTGAGGGAATTCTGTGCCGAAAAATTAAAAATTCTGTGCACAATATTTTAAAATTCTGTAAATTTTATTTGTCAATAAATAAATGTGGAGTCTCCATCATGGCAGTGGGGAGCATAAGCCACTGGCTGCACAGAGGTGGGAGATCACCCTTCAGCCCCCCACTCCGGACATGGACTCTGACACAGAGCAAGGGCTGGGCTCCTCCAGGCCAGGTGCACTGGGTGTGGACAGGAAGGCTCAGCCCTACAGGATCCAAGTATGGAGGGGCTTAGTGTGTGGGGGATCCAGATGTGGGGTGAGAGGGCTCTGTGTGGGGCAATCTGGATGCAATGGCTCAGTGGGGGTCTGGGTGCAGGGGGGATCTGAATGCACAGGAGCTCATTGAGGGGTTCAGGGGCAATAGGACTCTGCAGGGAGGTCCAGGTGAAGGTGGTTGGAGTTCAGCATGGGGGTCTGGGCATGGGGGGATGGGTCTTGGGATGGGGGGGTTCAATGGGGGGTCCAGGTGCTGGGGGAGTGGAGCTTGGTGGGATGGGGATCCAGGTGTGGCTGGCTGAGGTTCAGTGGGGTGGGGGTCTGGGTGCAGAGGCTCGTTGGGGTGGTCCAGGTGCAGGAGGGTGGGGTTCATTGGGGTGAGGATTCAAGTGCAGGGAGCTTAGCTAGGGTGATCTGGGTGCAGGGGTGGAAGTCTAGGTGCAGGATGGTGGTTCAGCAGGGGTCTGGGAGAAGGGGGGCTTTGGATGCAGAGGGTGAGGCTTGGTGCGGTGGGGGTTCGGGTGCGGGGGCTTGGTGGGGGGTTCTGGATGCATGGGGGGTGGGCAGATGGGGGAGCAGCTCCCTGTATAGTGACCCTATCTTCTGTGACTGAGAAGCAATGGGGGCAGGAAGCAGGAGGCGGACAGCAGAGCTTCTGCAGCCGGAGGAGGTTTCTGGGGGTGGGTCTGGTCCCAGCCCCAGTTGCTCCTTGCAGGGGAAGAGGAAGTCATATCCTCCCCAGCCCAGGACAGCTCAGGACAGACTAGCAGCTGAGCCCAGCACAAGGTAGGAGCTACCTGCCAGGGCATACCCAGCCCCATTCTCCCCCCTACAGTGATTTACCTTTCTGCAGGCTGCCTTGGGAGCCCAACATGATCACCCACACTGCTGGGAAGGGGCACTTGACTTCTCTTGTGGCTTCCCTTTTTCTTCCCTGTCAGAAAGCCATTTTTCCGTGCGGAAGCCAAGAAGTCTGCGGGGGACATGAATTCTGCATGCATACAGTGGTGCAGAATTCTCCCAGGAGTAACATGGGAATAGCACTGTCATCTCTTGTTTGTCCTTTTTTTCTCACATAAATGGTAGAAGTCCAGAGAGGCCTGTCTCACTGGTACCAAAAGGGACCATAAGGCCAACTTTCAAATTCTCAGTACCATATTCTAGGCAAATAATGACCTACTTCATGTTATTTCTCTTCTATAGTTTTATGCTTTTCAGTGTTCAATCCCTGCAGTATCTGCTGTTGTAAACACAGTGGGTGGACAGTTTCACACACTTTCAGCATTCTATGTGTCTGGCATAGATGGTTAAATTGGAAATCTTGTTTCCATTAAAAACCTAATTGCTGGCATGTTGCTGGGCAACAAATGCAAAATCCAGTCACAGTTTGACAATTGTTTCTTTTTCGGGGATCTCTCCAAATAAAATTTGGCATGGGTACCTGAACTTATTTGATAGCTTTCACTGTAAAATTTGTTCTTAGAAGAGCTCACTCACTCCTTTTGTACCAAGAGCATTCTTTTTGAAAAGTCCTGCATAAAAAGTAAGGTTGATGTTATAGTCAATCCTGCTAGAAGTGCCACTGTGAAAGTTGTGACAATTTCCATTATAAAGTCTGTTTCTCTAGGATTTATGTAATTTAGAAATAAAAAGACAGTGACAGTAAGCTTTTTTAAAATATATTTTTGAAAAGAAACTCCTTGTTTTCCTTTCTCTTTTCTGGTTTCTGAACCTCCCTTCATTCCAGCTGCCCCTGCTCCTGGTATTAGTGCCACAACTGCTTTCAGTTGTGCTTATTTTTACAATAATTAGTGCTTATTTGCAGCTGCATCATATCTTAAAATATACTTTCTATTTTTAAAATATGGAGTTGCTCCTGCTTTCGCTTTCTTTAAAGTAACATGTTAAATATTTAAGGCTGGCTCGGACTGTGGGGGAGTACTACTGTACTGAACTCCAGTCAGAACTGGCATCAAGGAGATAGCTCTGTTGTTGTGTTCTTTTCCAGGACACAGACGTTCACAAGCCTTCTCAGCATGATATTGGTGTTGTCCTTTGTTTCTCTGCATTGTTATTCAGAAACTACAATATATTGCTTATTTGATGAGAATGAATTTTCATTTGTGGCAGCTGAAGAAAACAGGTCACTAAAATGTATGGTTAAGTCGATTTATTTTCCATAGCCCTAAAGGTGTAAAACAATTTGATATTCCTCCCCATTCTTTTAACAGAGGTAAAAGCAGGGCTTGAAAACATCTATTGATCTGATTGAAGAGAGTGAGTTCCATTTGTTACCATTTGAATTCTGTATACATAAAATAATTGTTTCCCTCACCCATCTGCCACCCCCACAATAAGAAGCTGATCTGTCAATATCACTGGCTCATGAAGAGTCTAGAAGTACTCCTTTTGCACTTTCACTCTGCACATTAATGGCATATACTGAAGAGGCTCTCAGGTTGACACTTGGAGTACACTTAGTTTTGTTTTGTATGGGTGTTTGAATATATTCAACTAGTCAAAAATGATTGAAAGGAAAGGTATACATTCAGCTATGACCAAATGCTACTGATCAAACCAGAATCAGCAAATAAGCAAGAGAAAAACTAAACAGAGCACAATCTAGATTAGCTAGTCAGAATGATAATAACCCTCCCCAAAAACAATATCCATCTTCTTAATTTCCTGGGAAATAGAGGCCTTGATAGAAGGTCAAGAGACTTGGATGTGTCTGACAGAGTGCGGAAGCTAGTTCTGTAGATGAGGGCCTCGGGTCTCAAACGACATACCACCCTCCCATAGTCCATTTAAACCAGATGAAGGTCAACATGTGTACTTTATCAGATCTCAACTACTGTGGTATCACAAGGAGACAGGTAGTCCCTCTGGTAATCTAGACCCAGACCATTTAGGACTTGAGGTAATAGGAAAAAAACAATGCTTTGAAGTTTGCTAACTGGAAGCCAGTGCAGATGTCTGAATTATTTTGGGGAATTTCTATGGTCTGTGTTAAACAGTAACTCAGACTAGATGATCACAATGATCCCTTCTGGCCTTGGAAAATATGAACATAAGTGTAATGTTCCCCTCTATGAAGGCATATTAACAAAATGGGCTACCAAAATGTGCATTCATGTGCTATGTTTCTGAGCTCTTCAGGTATATCTTATGTATTATGGTAAATTACAATGCTGAGGAAGAGAGCCATGAGAGTTATTAATTCTGATAACATTACTGGGGAGTAGCAGCAGCTCCTGACTCACGAGTAACTATTTTATTAGATTTTCCTTCCATTCGCCTTCCCCTGCCACC
This sequence comes from Chrysemys picta bellii, assembly GCF_011386835.1. Lineage (NCBI taxonomy): Eukaryota > Metazoa > Chordata > Testudines > Emydidae > Chrysemys > Chrysemys picta. The sequence goes on from NC_088792.1 coordinate 257,025,198, forward strand.
TAATATCAGTGGTCAAAATTCTCTTGTTTTTCATTAATCATTCCTGACATGTAGCTGGCACCTTCATGAGTCTATCTGCTTTGCTGGTATCATTGAATCATGAATCTGGAAAAGTGGCAAAGATACATTTCTCATTCTTAAATGTATTTACGGTGAAGGACCTCTTCAATTTTAGCTGACCTGCTGTCAAAATGCAGTTACATGACCTCATCTGTCAGCTACAAGTGTTCTGTCTTACAATAAGTTTTTCTTCAAGCAGTTAAATGGAGATCTTCAGAATGCGACCAACAGCTTGGCTGTCCTGCACTTTTTTTGACTCCTCCAAAAGGTCACAAGGATGGTGCATTTGATTTCCACACTACTTGGCAGGTGGCAGCTAGAACACCAGTCTTTCTTGTATTTTATTTCTGCAGAATTCTAACTGTACTATAGACGATGAGGAATACAAGTTCTGAGAGTGGAAATCCATGTGGCCAGTGCCTCTTGTTTGAGCTGATGCAAGGAAATGGGCAATGCATGTAGCCAACAGTTAAGCTATTAAAATTACATATCTTATCAAAATTAGGAGAGTACTTGACATTACAATAGGGTTTACATGGAAAACTTTTTATGAACTCTGTGCATAAAGCTTACTATGACATTGAAATCATTGGGCCCAATTCACAGCTTCTGTAAATCTGTGTAACTCCATTGACTTCAACAGAACTTTACTGATCACCCCAGCTGAGAATCTGTCCATTTATGTGCAGAGCAGAATTTTAATTTCAATGGCTCTCCTGGTTCTTCTCCTGTTCCTCATCCCACCCCTCCGTGGACTGGTGGAGTGCAATAGTGGAGCTTCTTGCCAATGGCCTTACCATTTGCACAATCATTATTCATACAGTACCTATTCTGTGGACTTAGACTTGTAAATCTGACATGTATAACGGGCAAATTCCTTTGAACTTAGTGCTTATTTATGCTTCAAATATCTGGGCAATTGACAATAGGAAAAATACACTGTAAAGGTTCTTGCTTTATAGTACAGCCCCCATCTATATATGAATTCATGTCACATCACCCTCAAGAGTTGAAAGTGCTATCTTAAATATTCAATTTTCTGATACTCTTGTTCTGTGTGCCTTTAAAGAGTGTAACATTACCTTAAAAATATTGCTACTTCTGTGTGTCAAATACTATCAGGTTTATCAAGGTTCCCTATTATAAACAAATCAAAGCTATTCTCCAGTAAAATCAAGAGGTCTCAATGCAGCTACAAGGCCACTAATCAAAATGGCATCTTGTCATGTATTGGATTGGGGAAGTGAGTGTCTTAGTATCTGCTGCTTTACTGGCTCTTATCAAAGCAGCATCAGCTGGTAGCTAACCACCTGCTATAACTTAGACACCTCCCAGACCTATCTAAAAGATGTAGTAGTGGCAAATATATTACTAAGACATCCCCCCAAAGCATTCAGCATAATCACTCATAGATTAAAAATAAAGTTCCTAAAGCTCAATTCCTTTTAAAGACTAGGCAATAAAATCCATGAGCAAGGATATTAAACACGCATTTTATCTCAATTCAATTTGCCTTTTATTGTGTTGCATGAACTTGAGGGAAAAGGAAATAGAACAATTGTAACAGTATGAAGTGTCTGTTCAGAATAAATTCAGCTTTGCTTAGCAAATGTAAAGATAATTAATAGAATAAGACTATATACTATATTTTCAGCTTCTCTGTGTAAGCAGCAGAGATGCTGATCATTCCAGTTGTACAAACACTTTCACAAAGGCTTCTACAGCCGTGGCCCTGAGCCAGTACTCCAGCTCTAAACAATCTGAACTTTGCAGCATGGAATCATTTCTAAACACAACCTAGATGTTCAGAAGTTTGGTTCAGACACCACCAATAGGTGAGCCTGCCTTCCCTCCAGGGGCCCCTGTGGCTCAACTTCTCATTATGACTTTCATTAGGTATAGTAGGTTATCTTTCTTGTCAACAAATCCCTGTGATGGGTTCCTCCCAGGGTGCCACCTGGAACTGGGGTACTGCTGAGCCCTCTGACCCACCAGCCTGGGCTCCCTCTCACAATGTGCTGCTGTGACAAGCTGTAGACATGCTCCTGGTCTTATACTTCCACCAGCAAACACACACCCAGCTGCAGTTACATGCAGGCTCTCTGACCTGCCACGGCATGTGAAACAATAGAGAGGCTACAGCCAAAATAACCCCCAGCTTTCCTGCCTAGGACTCCACCCTGCCCTGGTCCAAACCCCAACCTGTATGAATTTATTATCCAGTTCTCCTCCCCCTCAATGTGGAGAAGAATATACAACAACCTCTCTGAGGTAAGAGTCCCACACACTTCACTCCAAACTCACTGGTTTAAATTAAAACATAAAATAAATGTATTAACTACAAAAGATAGATTTTAAGTGATTATACGTGATAGCAGACAGATCAAAGCAGAGTACCTAGCAAATAAACAAAAATGCAAACTGAGCTTAATATACTAGATAGATTGGATATGAATTAGATTCTCACACTAACTGATGGGACAGGCAGACTAGTAGATTCTTAAGGCACAAGCTGCATTAGCTTTACAGCTTGGGTTTCTCAGGTCTTCATACACAGGCTAGAAATCCCTTTAGCCTGGGTCCAGCTCTTCCCCCAGTTCAGTCTTTTTTCCTCAGGTGTTTCCAGGAGTCTTCTTGTGTGGGGAGTGAAGAACAACGATGATGTCACTCCCTGCCTTATCTAGCTTTAGCATATGGTGGGAACCCTTTGTTTCAAAACTTGGTTCCCAGACTGGTTTGTGGAAAAATACAGACATCACAAGATGGAGTCCAGAGACATATGGTCTGGTCACATGACCTTGCAGTGTTATAGCAGCCATTGCTTACAGGCTGCCCAAAACACCCACAGGAAGGTTAAGCTATTCCACAGTCCATTGTCTTTGCTGATGGGCCATCAGCCAAGTCTGGCTTCTTCGTTGTTGTACCTGAAAGGCTGCTTGTGGGTGTTTTCCAGAGTAAGCCCATTTGACTAGACTAGACAGGTCTCTAGTCAATATTTATAACTTCAGATACATGCATACAAATAGGATAATCATATTCAGCCAATCAACTTTTTCAATGACACCTCACATGACTTATCATGTACAAAATGCATAATTATGCCATAATCATTTCATAATGATTGATGAATAAAGGGTGCAGTGTCACAATCCCATTAATCAAAAAATAAAGAATGTTCTTGGAGAAGATTCCAGCATGGGGCCCAAAAAGTCTCCAGATTCTTTTGCTGCGCCTCAAAACAGTATTTCCCTTTTGTATGCTAGTGACCTAGCACTACCTGCTCTGTATACATAATAAAGGCTATGCAAAAATAACAAAACGGTGAGGCTTCCACACCACATGCATTCGCTGGTATATTATGTACTTGATCTATTCTTCCTTGCAAAATACACAGGCAGGGGTGAAGACAAATGTCTGATAATTATGGTGGAATTTGGCCAGAATACTGTATTGAAAGCTGTAGGAGGTGGGGAATGCAAGTGCTGGGATCCTGCTGTGCAATAGTGATCAGGTTTTGAAGACTCATGTTCTATTCTGGTACATTACTGAGGTTCTTAATGGGTAAGAAATGGTTTGCCCGTTTTTTAATGCAAACACACACGGGCGTACCAAAGGAAAACCTTAAATTACTATATTACAAGATAGGAATAATGGATGGAATCCTGGCCCCACATAAGTTAATGGCAAAACTCCCACTGATTTCAACAGGGCCAGAATTTAACCCAATATCTTGTATTTTTCCCCTTCAAAGCAAGGCTACTACCAACCCCTTTCCTGCCAGACATTTCCTTTGAAAAATGTCTCCAAGCAAATTTAGAAGTATCCTGGTATTGTCATCTAGAGCTGCAGTACCATGTGCTTCTGCAGCAAAGAGTTACCTCTTCCGGCTATTTAAATAACTGTACTGCTTCCTCTCACCCCTATTGGCTGGGATGGCCCTTCCTGCGAAAGCTGTGGGCTGCGATTGATCTGGTTTCAGCAAGAGCCTTAATAAAGGTTAATGTGGCTGTCAGATAAGAATCCCACTTTTTAGTGGACTGAATGGGGGGAAGAGAAGTGAGAGTGAAAAGCTCAGAGAAACCTTTAGAAATGTACTAAAATAACACAGCCTTTCAGTGGCTGGGAACTCGGTAGCCTGTAGACCCCATTCATTTGAAAATGGAGAGGGGCCTGTTTTCAGCCCCCTCCCAAGACATCCAAAGGGGGAATGGACAGCTTGGACCATCCCAAAGATTTTAGGAAAAGGTAGATATTGAAGGTCACCAGGACCCTCGATCAGCAGACAACACTACTAAATAGGGCAGGAGGGATGAGATTTATTGGGGGAATTTATTGGAGGCAGGATCCAGCGGGTAATAAAGTCTGTGGGAAGCACAGACAGGACTAGGGTGTGGGGACAAGGGCAGGGCAGCTTCTTGAAGCTTGAACCTGTCCCACAGGATTTGACTTTCAGATTTGACCCTTTCTTAGAAGATAAGGGCTGATGATTCAAATCTGGACTCACCCACAGTTCGGGGTATAGATCCATAGTGTCTGCTTCGGCTTTCCCTATTATAAATCTTTATGAACTAAAAGAAACAGCACTCTCTGATCTGCCATCTAGGAACATTTATGTTTGACTCAAATCAGAATGGTGTGTCCACAGAATGGATTTTAAAACTTTCATGTTCGAGAAATGATTCCCAACCGAAAGCTGATGATTAAATCCTACTCCCTGAGGAGAAAATGAAGCTCATTAATATTTAAATTACAGCAAAAATGAGCCTTTTTAGGTAATGAGATGTTTGAAAGTTAGAATAAAACCAGACTTAAAGCTCACTTATCTTCTACAAATGACTTATGAATCTTGGAAAAATGTCTGCTGCTCTTATAATGCATCTTGTCTGTATAACATAGAGGTAGACAAGGTAACATATGACATTTGATAGAGAATCATTCACACAATCTGCAGAGAAAAAATGAAAGCTCTAGCCAAGGGAGATACATCCAGGAAATCCATTTGAGGTCTGTTTTACTTTCATTTTATTTTCTCTTTTTCTAAGCGGGGTAATACCCCACTGATAGCACCAGGACAAAGGAGGAAGGAGGGAGCTACAGCTACCAGCTATAACTAATGTTGCTGCTAAAGCCTGAAGCAGTCACTTAAATAGTGTGGAGGGAAGAAAGGCCATTATCCTTTTTTCCAGTATTTCCCACCTCCATCTCATTTACATAGTATGTGCTTGGCTTTTTGTGAAAATGAAGTGTTCTGTGATAAGACTGATGTAACATCATGTGTTTCGGTTTTTAAATCCTCTGCAAGGCTATCAGCAGAACCAGACAATGAGAATGCAGAGTGGTATAAACCAGCATACAAAGAAATATGGCCCAATTCAATGGGCAGTGTATGTTTGTCTGCAGGAGCATGGAGTACAGTATGAAGGAAGGCTAGGCACATGTCAGAGCCACGAAATGCAAGGTGTACAGTCTACTGCACCCTGTTGCACACTGTGTGTGCAGAGTCACAGAGAGAGAAATGTGGACATGCTGGTGGGGCCTGGCGGGTCTGGGTATGTGTAAATGCAGTTCAGCACACAATGTGTAGGTGCAAGTGGGGTTTGCACTACTGTTGCCCCACTTTGGTCTGAGATGCTTCTTCAGCATGCTGAGGAAGGACATTGTAATGGACCCCTGCCAAGTTCCATACTTAGGGCAAAACATCACAATCCAGCTAGAACACATGGGGGTGATGCCAGGTCCCACACCGCGCACGGCACAGCATGTTGTCCACTTTGATTTACTGCGCTCTCACTCACTGTGATTATTTCTGTGTTTTCCTACCTGTAACTTTCCCTTATGCAGCACAGTATGTCTCTATGCCCAGCTGTGCTCATGTAGGATGTCAATTACAGTGCTCGATGACCTCTGATCCACTGCGTGGGCTGACTCCCTGTGGTCGCATGTGACCTGTGTAAGACATTTCTTTGCCCTAGCCTTCTCTAAGTATACATGTAGCTATACATTTGTTAAACAAAGCCCACAATAACAAAACTACCAAAACAAGACACTCCACTATCTACGTCTCACCTCAGAACAGGATTAGAGAACAAACAACATGTGACAGATGTGTAGTCATATTGCTTAATGCACTGCCGGTACTACAGTAGTGAGCCTCTAAGATAAGAACCTGAATGGAATTGAATCACTGGCTCTGGTTCAATGGTTGGCAGCTGACAATGGCACCTGCCTCCCAATACCTTCCTGATTTCCTGTCACATCTGACTGGATGCTGGAGCCTGTTGGAGGAAAACAAGATGGTTAGATTTGACATAGCTGCTGCCTAAGAGCAGGAGGCACACATCTCTCCCAGTGCTGCAGCATCTAATTCACATCTGAATGAACTGAAAGCCTCCATGATTTTCAAAAATTAGCAGTGGTTAAAAATATTGATGCTGAAATGCTTCTAAGAATAGCTTATGCTGCAGTGCTAGGTGCTAGGTGCTACTACAGGTTATTAAGACTTATTAAAAATCTGTCCATTTAATTTAGGCCTGCATAACATCTTGATTAACTTATGAGAAACAAAGTCTCTAATAAAATAAATTTCATTACCATGGTCTTGAACTATTAATTACATCACCATGTTAAGATGCAACTGATCCATAAGGCAGTGCTCAGTAGTACTCATTAACTTCGTTGTTAATTATACAAAAGGAGCTTAGTAAAGAGCCTTATGAACCGCAATTTCTCTTTTCATTAAAGTTGTCAGGTTAAATTATATCTTGGAGACAATATTTATTACAAACTACAGAATACCGACGATTTCTTAAACCCAATTACACAAGGAAGTCAAAAGACTGAAAAAGCTCTACTTGTAATTTCCAGCATTGGGCTTGAGAATATGACATTACATTTCTTCTACTCCCTCTTTGAAACAGCGCATCTTTGACAATAAATACAATAAATTCTAGTCCTTGGTCCGGTATAATTTTTATTTCTTGGTTTAAATATAAACCTGAAACATTTTTAATTCAATTGTTTAGATTTTTAGTGATATTCTGCATAGTTGTATTCCTTAAAAATTCTTTAAGGTTCACTTCTTTGCAACATCCCTTCAAAACAAAACGATGGTTATGTTATAACCAGTTTTTGTTTGATTGATTGAATGAGTCCTCCTCCACTTAAATTTAATTTGACATTGGAACATAAAATGGTTCATATGCACACCTTCCATTGTCATCTTTTCCATTGTTGTACTCCTCTTGCACTCTATTGCACAGGATGATGGTGGAAGAGGAGTTGTAGATGGTTTTGCTGCTACCCTTTTTTCTTCCTACTTTATAAAAGGAAAAAAACTGAGCAAGCTGGAGACTGCCTGTTTTGGACAGAGGGGAAAAGTGAAACTCTGTCTCTCCCTCCCTCCCCCCCCTCCACTGTAAGTACTGCAACATGTTATATATCTGTTCATATTTCAAAACTTGTCAGAGAGGTCCTTTTAGGTAACTTTTGTAGTTTTGTTATTTAGTGAGAAAAAAATTCAGAAACACCATAGGTGGCCTCCAGGGGCAATAATGATGGGCTCATGGGAGCTTATTTAAAAACATCCTTACACCAACCTGAGATTGAGTGTATTGTTGCGCCAAGAACTCTCACATTTCCACATATCAGAGTGACACTTCGATTTCTTCTGGTTGGCTTGCTGGTTGTCTTACCTTTAGTCAGTTTTATTAAAATCAGGGTACCTTAGGGCTTGTGTAAAAGTTGGAATGGAATGATCCAGGTGGGTGACTGAAGTAGCACTCTAATGATCAAACAAAAATATGGGCAATAGTTTGTCCCAATATCACTTTAACTTCTTCAGCCATTTCTTCAGAATTCTGCTGGAATGTTCCACTAGTCCATCCATGCATATACAAGACATGGAATTCTGAATTGTTGCTGTTTTTAGCAGGAAGAACACTTTCCTCAATGGTCTAGCTATAAAACCGAGGCCTCGGTCAGTTAAAATCTTACAGGCAATTTTCACCCTGGTAAATACCTTCAATAACTAGGGCTTTTGTGCAAACTGACATTGATCTAAGAAGCATAATCTAGAATCACAAAGACCCAGCTGTGCCTTTTTAAGGGGCCCTCAGGATATCTGTTTCTATTCTTTTATAGAAGTTTGATTGATTTACACCAGCTGAAGCACTGGCCCTCTGTATTTCCATGTGTCATAACTATAAAGGGAAGGGTAACAGCTGTCCTGTGAACAGTACTATAAAATCCCTCCTGGCCAGAGACTCCAAAATTCTTTTCCCTGTAAAGGGTTAAGAAGCTCAGGTAACCTGGCTGGCATCTGACCTAAAGGACCAATAAGGGGACAAGATACTTTCAAATCTTGGCGGGGGGGAAGGCTTTTGTTGGTGTTCTTTGTTTTGGTTGGGTGTTCGCTCTCGGGACTGAGAGGGACCAGACATCAAACCAGGTTCTCCACATCTTTCTAAACAAGTCTCTCCTATTTCAAACTTGTAAGTAAATAGCCAGGCAAGGCGTGTTAGTTTTCCTTTGTTTTCTCAACTTGTAAATGTACCTTTTACTAGAGTGTTTATCTTTGTTTGCTGTACTTTGAACCTAAGACTAGAGGGGAGTCCTCTGAGCTCTTTAAGTTTAATTACCCTGTAAGGTTAATTTCCATACTGATTTTACAGAGATGATTTTTACCTTTTTCTTTAATTAAAAGCCTTCTTTTTAAGAACCTGATTGATTTTTCCTTGTTTAAGATCCAAGGGGTTTGGATCTGTATTCACCAGGAGTTGGTGGGAGGAAGGAGAGGGAATGGTTAATTTCTCCTTGTTTTAGATCCCAGGGGGGTTGGAACTGTATTCACCAGGAGTTGGTGGGAGGAAGGAGGGGAATGGTTAATTTCTCCTTGTTTTAAGATCCAAGGGGTTTGGATCTGTATTCACCAGGGAATTGGTGAAGGTTTTTCAAGGCTTCCCAGGGAGGGAATGGTGGCAGCGGGACCAGAGCTAAGCTGGTAGTTAAGCTTAGAAGTTTTCATGCAGGCCCCTACATTTGTACCCTAAAGTTCAAAGTGGGGATACAGCCTTGACACCATGTCATGCAGCCTGAGTTATAATTCCTCAGAAGAATTGTCATTGTTTTATCTGCACAGGTGTGTTTCCCTTTGTGAGATTTAATGGTTCCAATGTGGGTACATTCTTCCTTAAGTTATTGATTATTTCTCTCATGCATTGCTAGCTCCATTTCCTTGTATAGAATTAATACTCTTTGCTCTCTCCCTCTCCTTAATTATCAGTTATTTATTTAATAGCCACACCTAAGACTTTATCAACCGATATGGATGTCATTTTTAGAAAAAAGAAAGCACTCTGAACAGAGGTTGGCGATATTAAAAACACCTGCAAATTTGTTCTACTTTTACTTCGGTCTTCAGCCTGATGTTGCCTGTTAGAATTTTCTCCTCCTGATCATAATGACAGAAGCAGTCTTTACATGTGACTGGGAAAATAAAACTGGGCTTCTGCCCCTTTTTTGATACATAGAGAAGGCCTGAAATGCTTGTCAAAAATATTTTTTTTCTGCTTGCTTGATGTATTTGAAATCCCATGTCTCTTCTTTATTTAGACTGAAAGCTGAACAATTTAGTGGGGAGGAGTTTTAATCAGATTAATTAAAAACTCTGGGATTTTGGGTTTTATATATATAACTTCAATGGCTAATGAATACTTGGGAGAAATTATACCTTTTGTTTGAATATTTACGATGTTTAACTCTTCGTTTAGGACACGCGAGCTCACAATAAACATCTGAGTTCCTGCAAAGGTCCTCCGTAGAAACTCAAGAAGACCAGAATTGACATTCATGATCATTCTAAGAGGGTAAAAAAGCAGGAAAAAAATCACACACACACATATTTCAGGCCTTTATAAATTATAAAGTAGCAAAAATAAAGGACAAAATCAATTTTTAAAAAATCCTTTGAAGGTCATTTTTAATTTGAGTTCAGAAAGTGCAGGCCAGGTAACCTAATAAAATAATTGATCTATTTTGAAGTACTGAAATGTTTGCTTCCTGCTCCAACCTGCAAATACAGACAGTAATAGCATAGATTCCATGCTATTACTGTCTGTATTTGCAGGTTGGAGCAGGAAGCAAACATTTCAGTACTTCAGAATACTTTATTTAGATTGTTCCAAGAGATTTAATCACTGACAGATGCCAGATTTAATCATCTGTACAGACCAGATTTCTTAATTTTCATCACTTTACAAGCTATGCAAATAAACCATTTTAAATATTTCCACTATAAAGACTAACATGTCTACAAATTAGAAGTATGATACCTGGTGACACTACTAAGTATCAGAGCTGGCTGGCTCTGATTTATGTCTGAGGGGTAGCCGTGTTAGTCTGTATCCACAAAAACAATGCGGAGTCCGGTGGCACCTTAAAGATGAACAGATTTATTTGGGCATAAGCGTTTGTGGGTAAAAACCCACTTCTTTAGATGCATGGAGTGAAAATGACAGACACAGGCATAAATATATATTGGCACATGAAGAGAAGGGAGTTTCCTTACAAGTGGAGAACCAATGTTGAAGGCCAATTTAGTGAGGGTGGATATGGTCCACTCCCAATAATTGATGAGGAGGTGTCAATACCAAGAGAGGGAAAATTGCTTTTGTAGTGAGCCAGCCACTCCCAGTCCCTATTCAAGCCCAAATTGATGGTGTTAAGTTTGGACACAAATTAGACAAATAAATGAATGGATAAATGGACATAAATCAGACATCAGGAATGATAACATACAAAAGCCAGCAGGAGAACACTTCAATCTCCCTGGACACTCAATAACAGATTTAAAAGTAGCCATTCTTCAACAAAAAAACTTCAAAAACAGACTTCAAAGAGAAACTGCAGAGCTACAATTCATTTGCAAACTGCACCATATAGTGCAAAATATAGAGGTAAAATAGGTTTCTGCTCCAATCCTGTTTATGCATTCGAGGATTGCAATAGGTCTTTTGGCCAGTGTCATACTGGGAGTTCATGTTCATCAGATAATCCACCATGACCCCCAAATCTTTTCCAGAGTCGCTGGTTTCCAGAATAGAGTCCCCCATCCTGGATATATGGCCTATATTCTTTGTTCCTACATATGTACATTTACATTTAGCTGCATTAAAATGCATATTGCTTGCTTGCACCAAGTTTACCAAGAGATCCAGATCACTCTGATTCAGTGACCTGTCTTCTTCATTATTTACCACTTCCCCATTTTTTGTGTGTCCTCTGCAAACTTTATTCATGTTTTCTTCCAGCTCATTGATAAAAATGTTAATAGCATAGGACCAAGAACAAATCATTGTGCGACCCCACTAGAAACACACCCACTCAATGTTGAGTCCTCATTTACAGTTACAAGCTGAGACCTATCAAATAGCCAAGTTTCATTCCATTTAATGTGTTCCATGTTAATTTTATATTGCTCTAGATTTTTAATCAAAATGTTGTGCAGTACCAATTCAAATGCCTTACAGAAGTCTACTTACCTTTGTCAACCAAATAGTAATCTCATCAAGAAAAGATATCAAATGAGTATGACAGGATCTATTTTCCATAAACCCATATTGATTTGCATTAACTACATTACCCACCTTTAATACTTTGTTAATCAAGTCCCATATCAGCCACTCCATTATTTTGCCTGGGTTCAATGTCAGACTGCTAGGCCTATAATTACCTGGGTCATCTTGTTTACTCTTTTTAAAAATTTGGCACAACTTTATCTTCCTTCTAATCTTGTGGAATTTCCCCAGTGCTCCAAGACTTATTGAAAATTAACAATAATGGTGCAGCAAGCTCCTCAGCCAGCTCTTTTAAAACTCTTAAATGCAAATTATCTGGACCTGCTGATTTGAAAATATCTAACTTTAGTAGCTTATGTTTCCATTCCTCTAGTATTTATGGAGGATATTAAAGAGTGTTATCATAACCATATGCTATGACTATATCTTCTGTTTTTTCCCCAGATATAGAACAATATTTATTGAATATTTCTGCCTTTTCTGCATTATTATTGATAATTCTACCATTTCCATCTCGTAATGAACCAATACCATTGTCAGGATTCTTTTTGTTCCTAACATATTTAAAAATCTCCTTCTTCTTTTCCTTAACTCTGCTGGTAAAAGATTTCTCCTTGTGCCTCCTTTCTTCCCTTATCAATTTTCAGAATTCCTAACTTCTGATTTATATTCATTACTATCAACTTTATCTTTCTTCCATTTGTTATATATTATTTTTTATTTTTATTGCTGATTTTAATTTTCCTCTAAACTATATATATATATTTAAGCAGTACAGCCTTCTTCCTTGATTGTCGCTTTTTGGGCATCTAGATAACTGTCTTTAAATGATTCCCAATTATCTTTCACATTTTTCTGATTAAATTCTTCCTCCTGGCTGATTTGGCTCATAATTGTTTTCAGCTTCATGAAATTGCTCCTATTAAAGCACCAAGTATATATATTAGTAGTCTGAACTTTATTCTTTTTGCATCTTATAAATATGATCAAGTCATGATCACTTGTATCTAAGATATATTACTTTTCAGTTCTGTGCTAAGTTCTTCTTTATCTGGTAAGACAGGGGCTAATAAAGAATTCCTCCATGTTGGCTTGCAACACTTTTTGAGTTAGGAAATTGTCATCTAGAATGTTTAGAAATAACAAGGGTGTTTTAGTACTAGCAGCAGGAGACCTCCAGTATATGGCACTCAAATTGAAGTCCTCCATGATCGTACAGCTGTTCTTTTCCTTACACATTATAGATAAGTGCATAAGGAGGCGGTCCTCCTGTTCCCTACTGTGATTTGGTGGTCTGTAGCAGACACCAATTAACACAACATCTTGTGCTTTATCTGTTAGGATGTTGATCCATAAGCATCCAAGATCATTTTCTTCTGATTATCAGTGTCATTCCTCTCCCCTTTTGCCCACTTGATCCCTCCTAAATAGGTTATAACCATTGTTTTTAACATTCCAATAGTCCAAATCATCCCACCAGGTTTCACTAATACCAACTAAGTCAAACTAATGCTCAGTTTCAATTTTTCTTGTTTATTATCCAGGCTTGTTTATTACCCCTAGCATTGATGTACAGGCAATTCAAAAATTGCTTCTTTTCATGTCCTTTGGTTCCTTGATTAGTTTTGTTTTCAACACCTCGATTTTGTGCTGAGCACTCATATCCTCTCTCTTTTTTACCCTCCCCTTTTGCTATTAATTGAATGTCCTCCTGACTAGCTAGCCTGTCCCTGAGGAGATTAGTTCCCCTTAGACACATCCCTCTCCCCATGGAAGGTGGACCAATGTTCCACAAAACCAAAACCCTTTCTGACTTGTGCATGAAAGATGCAGGTAAGCATGATGGTGACTTCAGTAATTTTAATAAATTCCAAATATTCTTCCTGGTCAGAATGAGTGAGAGCTCTCTCCTTCAACTGATGTAGGGTATGATTTTCAAAAGCATTCTAGTGACTTAAGAAGCCTAAGTCCCATTGACTTCAAAAGGGACTTGGGACCCTAAGTCACTTAGGCCCAGATCCTCAAAGGTGTTTAGGCACCTACTCCCATTTTGGTGCCTAAATACCTTTGAGGATATGGGCCTTAGGTAATTTTGAAAATCCTACACACTCTTAGTTCTTTCCTCCAAATTTGTTTTTCTTCAAAATATCACATATGCTATATATTATCGCAAATACTTTCTAGCCTTTTGTAACTGGCCACATTGTTTCAGTATTTACCTCTGCTTCATCTAATTTAAATTTAGTGCAGCCACTGCCTTTCACTGCTCTCAAGATGTTTTATATATATAATAGTGAACAGATATCCCAGTATTACCTTCCTTGCAACCCACTTTAATATGATGTTTCTATTTATGGTTTTCTCGAGCTAAATATAAATATATTAATCCACTGTATGGCTCTGCACCATAACACCATGTCAAATAATTTCTGATATGTTTCTATGATCCATATTTCCACCCTGGTTTTGTAAAATAATAATCACAAAAGAGGAACATATTAATGGTAGTGGGTAATGAGCAGTCTTCAGATAGATGCTCACAAGAGAACTGATTAATGCTTCCTATATTTTTGTATACCACTTGACAATAAATATAGTACTTTGTTTCATCGTGAACCTTGATGTTTTGACTCCCTATTTAAATTTTCACAATAATGTATAACTAATATGAGTATTTATCATAAATATTCCTGATTAGTTATTGTAAGAATTGTTGTGAGTATTGCACTCAGATTTGATATGTGATGCCTTTCTGTGACAGAATCACCCATATTTGGGTAGAAAGCAAAACTTCCTGAAAAAAAGTAAGTATATTTAATGAAAAAAAAATGAAAAAACTTTAGCAAAATATAATTGATATGTTTTGGGAAATTTTAAAAAATATCATTTTAGTAGTGAAAAATTCCACTCTCTCACACTTTTTTGACTTCTGTTCCCTTATTTACACTTGAAAAAATGGAGGAGAGTAAAGGAAAAAAACAAGAGAAGGTCGGATTTTTCCTACCAAAATGAAGCTCTCTGAATTTCTTTTTAAATTTTTTATTTTACATTTTTTGTAGTAAAACAAAAGAAAAATTCATTCAAATTTTTTTGACCAGCTCTAGTTGGAATAATCTTATCTTGGTTTTGCTCTCTCTTTGTTCTGAATAAGGAGTACATCTATATTTACCTACATCCTTATATTGCCTCCATTACTATAGTAATTCATAGAAATGTAGTGCTGAAAGGGATCTCAAGAGATCAGTCCACCCCCCGACCCCATGCTGAGACAGGATTAAGTATACCTAGACTTTCCCTGACAGGTGTTTGTCTAACTTTTCTTAGAAACCTCCAATGATGGGGGTTCCACAATCTCCTTAGATAACCTGTTCCACTGCTTAACTATCCTCATAGATAGGTTGGATATTAAGAATAACTTTCTGAGTCTCCTTAGTTGCAGACTAAGCCGAATAGCTTCTTGTCCTTCCCTCAGTGGACATGGAGAAGAATTTATCATTATCATAATCCTGTCCTCCAAAGTTCTTGCAACACTCCTTTGTGGTGTCATCTGCAATTTTTATAAGCAGACTTCCCACTCCATCATCCAAGTTATTAATTAAATTATTAAATAGTACCAGACCCAAGACTTGATATGTCCTTCCAGTATGACAGGGAACCATTGATAACTACTCTTTGAGTACAGTCTTTCAACTTGTTTTGCACCTACCTGATAGAAATTTAATCTAGACCACATTTCCCTAGTTTGCTTATGAGATGTCATGTGGGACTGTCAAAAGCCATACTAAAGTCCAGATATATCATGTCAATTTTTTCCTCTCCATCTACTAGACCAGTTACTCTATCAAAGAAGGAAGTTATATTGATCTGACACGATGTGTTCTTGACAAATCCATTTTGCCAATGCCTCTTATTTATCACCTTATTATCTTGCAGGTTGAACAAATTGATTGTTTAATAATGTGTTCCGATATCTTTCTGGGTATTAAGCTAACTGGTCTATAATTCCCTGGGTCTTTTTTTGTCCTCTTTTTGAACATAAGTACCGGTACTAAGTTTGTCCTTCTCCAGTCCTCTGAGACCATAACTGTCCTCCGTGAATTCTCAAAAATAATCACTAATGATTCAGATATTGCTTCAGCTAATTCCTTAAATTCTCTAGGATGAATGTAATCAGGCCCTGCCATCCTGAATACATATCATTTATTTAAGTATTCTTTAACCTGTTCTTTCCCTATTCTAGCCTGAGATCCTTTTCCCGTGTTGTTAATATTGAGTTAAGCATCTGGTCATAATTAACTTTTTAAAATAAAGACTGAAGTAAAAAAAGCATTAAATCTGGCATTGGTTTATAATACTAATATACTGTAATAATATATTATAGTATTGGTTTGTAGTATTTGGTTTACAAATGTATACCCATAGTACCCCTGTAAGGTAGTGAACTAATATTTCCATTTTACATTGGGACTTAGGCACTTAACCTTCTTCAGCATCTTTGAAAATCCCATTAGGTGCCTATCTGCCTCTTTAGGCATCTAAATACCTTTGAAAATCTGGCCCTAATTGACTTGACCAAGGTGTCACAGGCAGTTTGCGGCAGAGTTAAGAACTGAGCCCCCATCTTCTAATTTCCAATTCTCTGCCTTAATAACAAAACCATCTTTGCCCACCTCTTCTCCAGGCTATGGTTAAGTACTAGTCAAGCAGGACTGACTGTCTAATCTAGGCTGGTGGGTATATTAACATTCCTATTCCTCTGGTGTCTGAGCATAGATAAAAACTACATAAGCACTCTACATTGGAGAACAATGTTTCCCATCCCTTCCTTATTGGAGCTGTTGGGGTGTACTTTGAATTTCTTTCTTCTTCTTTCCTCTTGTACATATGCCCCAGTTTATCGATACTGAGCTATGTTATGTTTATATTTTGTGAAGGCCATTGAAAAGAAATGTCTTACTTTTTGATCTGAATGGGAAGTGTTCCATGATCATCCTGATATCAGATAGATGGGAGCAGCGGCAGCTCCAGGCACCAGCGCTCCAAGCATGTCCCTGGGGCGGCAAGCCGCGGCGGGCAGCCTGCCGGTCCCTGCGAGGGCGGCAGTCAGGCAGCCTTCGGCGGCACACCTGCGGGAGGTCCGCCGAAGTCGTGGGACCAGCGGACCTCCCGCAGGCATGACGCCGAATCTGCGGGACCGGGGACCTCCCGCAGGCATGCCGCTGAAAGTTGCCTGCCTGCCTGCCGTGCTCCGGGCGGCAAAAAACTTAGAGCCGCCCCTGGATGAGAGTTGCACAGAAGCAGCTCAGCTTTTAAGATGGCATAGTTTTATGCTTCTATGGTAATTTCATCATTGGACAATGGTAATTTCATCATTGCCCTGGATTGCATCTATCACAGCAAGTCATGTTCATGGAGAGAGATGTGGTTCCTGAGACAACAAGACCACTGAGGGCCTGTAAAATAAGGATCAAGGTCCTGTTTTGGATTTGGTAATAGAAAGTCCAGTGTGCGGAGTAATGGAC
This sequence comes from Chrysemys picta bellii, assembly GCF_011386835.1. Taxonomy (NCBI): domain Eukaryota; kingdom Metazoa; phylum Chordata; order Testudines; family Emydidae; genus Chrysemys; species Chrysemys picta. Next base: position 257,042,353 of record NC_088792.1, read on the forward strand.
TGATATGTTCTTGTTACTATGTGTTGCTCAAGAGATGAGCTGAAGAATTTGGGATAATGTATAAGATTATGATTCCTAAACTGGCTATTCTAAGAGGTACCCCCTTGTCACTCTAATATCTTTGGATTGACATGGCTACAGTAACATTGTATACAACAATGGAAGACATGGAATTTTGTCATCTGAAAAGAAAACTCCACAACATGAAGAAAAAGGAAGCAAAACTTAACAGCGATATCTACTTCCTGAGCAAGTGCAAGAAACAAAGCATCATCTCCAGGGGTCTTACCATCTATAATCCTCTGACCACTACATACAACTCTAAATATGTTGAACAGCTCTGCAGAAAACTTCAGAAAAATTGAGGAACCACTTACTGCACCTCACATACTCCAGAAGGGACAGTCTCAAACAAGAAATCATCATGTGCTCCCACACATTGGAAAAAAAACCAGGAAAGTTACCTGGAAATCATGTAAGAAATCCAAAACAACAATCAAAGGATAAGCCTGGGAGCTCAAATTCATAACTTTGCTAGACACTAAACATCATGGACTGAATAGAGATACTGGATTTATGGTTTATTATAACAATCTATAACCTACTAACACCCCACCCCCAGCTGATTCCTCCCCCTTTTTCCTGTGATTGGAGTGGTGTTAATGCGCCACTTCACCTTGAATGGTTCCTTGAAATATTTAACTTACTTATGCTACACAATCTGGTCCATCTTGTATTTAGCTATGACACTCTGAGTAAGTTTCCTAGACCTGAAGAAGAGCTCTGTGTAAGCTTGAAAGCTTGTCTCTCTCACCAACAGAAGTTGGTCTCATAAAAGATATTACCTCACCCATCATGTCTCTTTATTCTAAGAGGCACAGGAATAGCTACCAATTTGAAATGGAAAGGGATTAATGCATATAAAGGGGAGATTCTGTTTGAATAAACTGTATTCTCCTGAATTTAATTTAAGTGGAATTTAGCATCAACTCAACCTTTTTAATACAGAGGGTAATTAACCTTTTCTTTTTTCTCCCATGAAATAAAGTCAGGACCATATCATTTCAAAGTTCTTAAATTATATTAAATTATACAAGTAGCCTCATTATTACATTACACTGGAAAGTTATTTGTCATTTAAGCAAAAAAAAAGACCTAAAGACATGCTTGTTCAGTGGTTTGAAGGAGAGTGTGGTGCTTTGCCATACTGGGTTGGTAGACTTGGGCACCTAAATCGCAGGCAGACCTAATCTGGTAGACATGCTCTGCGGCTGTAAATGGTGGATTCTCTATAACTTGAAGTCTTTAAATCATGATTTGAGGACTTTCATACCTCAGCCAGAGGTTAGGGTTTATTACAGGAGAGGGTGGGTGAGGTTCTGTGGCCTGCAACGTGCAGAAGGTCAAACTAGATGATCATGATGGTCTCATCTGGCCTTAATTTCTGTTATGGGTGGCAGGTAAAGTGGCAGTTGTGGAAGTTTTTTTTTATCCTCCCCTTTTGCCCAAGGCCCCATTCCTCCCCAGGAGCCCAGAGTGGCAGAGCCCCACCACAGCCATTGGACCCCCTGCCCCAGGCCATCGTCCCCATCCTTAGCCCCCTCCCCAACCCCAGCCCTGGAGCTCAGGTCAGGTGGCATGGCCGCAGCACCACCAACCCCAGCCCCAGAGCGCTGGTTGGGTAGCACTGCTGCAGCACGCCCAACCCCAGCCTCAGAGCACAAGGTGGGCGCTGTGGCCGCATTGCCCCCGATCCCAGCCCCAGAGTACAGGGTAGGTGGCGCTGCTGCAGAGGCCCCAACTGGAGTGCCAGGCAATCACCAAATCCCTCCCCAAGTCCCGGTGGCAGGCCATCCAGCCCCAGCCCAGCCCTAGCCTGGGCCACGAAAGAGCAGGAACTCACAGGCACTCTTGGGGGTGGCGTGGGGCGGGGCCCCAGCCTATGATACCCGCCACCCATGAAGTCTCTGAATCTATGACATCAGATCCTATTCAAAATCCAGCCAGTCGAACCAGTGGTTGTGCCAGTGCCCACCTTATAACTTTTAGCCCAGTGATTACAGTACTCACCTGGTATGTGGGAGACACCCAGTTTACGTCTGTGCTCCATCTGAAGGGGAGATGGAATTTGATTAGGGGTCTCCCACATCTCTCAGGAGAGTGCTCTAAACACTGAGCTAAGGGGTATTCTCACATGGGGCTCCCTCAGTCTCTTGAAGATGTTCCACTGTAGATAAATAATGAAAGAGTGATTGAAGCAAAGAGATTGGACCCTGGGTCTCCCACCTCTCTGCTGGGTGCCCTAATCACTGGACTACAGAGTCTCTGTCCCCTGCCCATCACTGCCAATGACTATTTCAATATTTGTAGACAGTGGCACAACCAATGAATCTGAGACCATGTGCTGATAGTTAAATAAAAATAGTACCCTGAAAATATCAACATTTAATATTTTTCACCTTCCTTTATTCTTCTCCTGCTAAACAAGGAGAAAAGAACACCAGCACTTAGAGAACACGTACAAAACTGTTCTAGTCATTTCCTTCAAACGGGAAAGAAGAGTGACTTCACATTTTTTTTCCTCAGGGCCACAGGACTGGGCTAGAAATTGAGCAAAACAAAAAGAAAAATCTAAGTTTTGTTTTTCCACTTGGCCTTGTGTAACCTATGTAACCCCCAAGGAGTTTACCTAGGTCCCTGGAGATCTGTGTGCTAGTAACTCAGGGAGGGGCACACTGCCCCAGGTAGGGAAGGGGAGTCAGGGGCAGACTCAGAGTCTGTTCTGCAACCTGGAGGGAGAAAGGAGAGCCACTATTAGAATGACAGGGACCCCTGTTAGCTTGTGGGAGGATAGCAGGCATGCCTGCTCGGAGGAGTAGGCAGAGTCAAATGATTGACAAGGAAAAGCCTGGGAAGAAAAGCTAGCCTGACCAATGGAAACTGAGATGTCCTCTCCTGGGCCCCCTGGTGTGGGAGAAGCCATTTTGGAGCAGTCTGGAACCATTGGAAAGGGTCAGACTGGCTGTGTGAGGAGCTTGTGAGTCCCAGACCTGCATTTCCCTGGGAACCGGCCTCTGGGGACCTGGAAGTAAGGCCCCTTCATTAGCCTGAGACAGATTAAAACTAAAACCATTTGTCAGAAGATGGGCTATCTGCAAGCTCTACCCCCATATCCTCATCTATTCGACGGTGTTAGATGCCAAGGACCCCAATTAAACTAAGGTTGCAAACATATACAATAATAACTAATGGCTTTGGTTGTTAACAGATTTTATGGGTATGAAACCCGGAACCCCAAACCCCCTTATGGACACTAGGGCAAACTGAGGAGACGAGTAAGGGTAATTACAGTACCATTTCTCATAGACACAGGGGACACAGACGCCGATGAGGATGAGGAACAGGACACGGGAACAGGATCAGGAACACAGAAGACACAAGGCAATCACTCAGGTAAGTGGCCTTCTTCTTGGTCTTCTTTCTTCTATTCTTGATCATGATGTCCTGCGTGTAGTATGTGTGCTATTTCCCTGTGTGCTGTTATTACAGGTGCGTGAAAGTACATCCTTAATGGGAACTAGATGGATTACGATGATTTACCTCGAATCCTGGTTTGGCTAAGAGCCAACTAGCAGCAAGCTGCAAGTGTGGGAGACTGACTGCCACTCTGATGGACAGCCCAGTGTGATTGATGTGCCACCCTTAAGCAGTCTGCTGTTGCTGGGCAGACTTAGGCTGTCACATGATCCTATCTTTCCTGCTCTTTGGGAAAAAGGCGCCAAACACTCTGTGAAGGAGTATTCCCAATGTGGAGTTTTGCAAATTCAAGATGGCAACTGATTGAAAACATAGTAAATAAAATTTAACGGAACACCTTTCCCTCTTCAAGGTGACTTGGACATTAAAAATGAAAACCATCAGTGCCTTGAATTAGCAAAGGAAGCCAATTGAGCCAATGATGGGTGCAGAACACTGATGTGACAGGCGGAGTTAGCCTTCCAGCTCCATAGGTGAGATCAGTCATCCCATGGCCAGCTCTGCTCTGGCTGCTAGCCCAGGGCTGCTGCCTGCTCTGAGTGTGTGGGAGATTAAAGTTTGGATTTGTAGTATAGTTTTGTAACCTGCACCTTGAGCCCTGAACCATTTGTGGTGAGGGGAAATCCTGGGACCAGCAGCAGCCTGACTCCTGCGTGAAGAGGGCACCTGCCAACTGTGATCACTGCAGTCACTCTGCAGTGGCTGAGGAGTTCAGAGTCATCTCTGAACCCAAGGATCATTCACGGAGTTGTGAGTGCACCATCTTTTAGTTAGTGAAGGAAATTGCTTGGGGGACCCCTTACTCCCTGCACTGTGTCCTCCAGCCAGGGGGTAAGGGTTTGCGAATTTTATTACCTGCTGCCTATTAAACCTGTTTACTATCTTCTTGTGAGTCTTTTGGGCTACTGAACTCAGTTGATAACTGCTGCACAGAAGATATCATGGTCAAAGGTTATCAAGGCCCCTACAAAGTACGCATACCAACAGGACACTAATAGTTACATTTGCTATCTCAGGTCACTTGACTGGGGGAATTCATAAGTATTATCAGCATGGGCACCAGTGACCTACAGAATAGTGTTTTACCCTGTTATGTTATATTTATCTCCTGTTTAATATAATTACTGTGTTACAATATATTGTATGTGTTTGTTATTTTTTAGGAGTCTCCAACTTTCTGGCAAGTAAATGGGGGTTACCCGGTGGTTAGAATTTTCCTCCCAAGCTGCCCTGTGACCCTGCCAGGAGAGCAAAGGGAGTGGAGACACCACCACATAGATTCATATGGAAAGAAAATAAAGAAGTTATACCCTACTGAGTGGGAGAGGGGATCCAGAAGAACCCAGGTCTGTCCATCAACACCCATAGGAGATTGACACCAAAGGAGGTAACCGGGTGGATAGGGGGCACTATACCCACATGCTTTATGTTACTCCCTCCCAAAGAAAGGGAGAGAAGCAGTGGGAAGGAGACGTGGATTTTAGTTAGAATACTCCGTCTGCACACACATACAAAGTCCAGGACATAACAACTCAGCTGAAAGGGCCCAGAAACATCCAGAAATAGAGCGTGGCAGATACTAGGCATGCTCACTAGCTGTTTCTTAAGCTGTATAGAAAGTTTTTATTGTGGGCATTCCACAGTCAGAGCACAAGTAGTATTTTCCTCTAATGGTTTGACTGCTTTCTGATTACATGTCCAATTCTGAATAAGTAAATTTTAGGGACATTAGTTTTCCTCTGCTTATTGCTTCCTAATACTTTTTTTTAGAAAGCCTGCAATTTAAATGTTCCTATATTAGGAACTGCTGCAGCCATTAGAGGGATAAAATGAATTGCTGTTTAAATTAGTACAGTTATGCAAGAACGTTGGCATTAAACTTACTAGATTAATTGCAGACAGTTTTGCTCCATCAACTAGTGGGTACCGGTGACCAAAAGCTATAGCATATTCTGTCACTTATTCCTTCACATCTATGGTTCCGTCTACGGAACAAATCAGAGAGCTAAGCTTTGCCAGCCTTAATTTCAGCTTTCGTGTTGGTTTGAGAAATGCATCATACTTGGAGATAATTGGACATACTTTTAAATAACTGAAAGGTATTTTTACTATTTTCAAAGATGACATGTTCTGTTCATGGATTCCCAGCCTCATCTGCAATACCTGATTAAGGAGAAGGACAGAAGGTCCATTATAGGTCTTCTTAAAAGCACTGATTTGTATCCACCATTGCCAGGGTCAAGAGGAAACAAGGCAGCTGGCTGCAACTGATTGTCCCATATTTCACCAAACATGACTCTCTGAACAAGCAGCAAAGTTAACTCAAACTGCATGAATCTTCCTGGGCATTGGAAACAGAACCACCTTTTTAATGACTTTGGAAAGTCCACTTGATGTCCTACTATCAGGATACCTCTGCCCTGTCCCTTGAACGCTTAATATCAGCAGAGGAGGATGTGGGTGAAAATTAGCAGTGTTTTCATCTGCTCATGGATGCTGAATGAAAAATACTTGACAATACAGATTAAGGTAGCCAGGCACAAAGTCACCTAGGTGATCCTAGCCAATTACAGTGGAGATAGAGCCAAGCTATGAATTCCACACTAAATAGATACTTGTCCATAAGAGAGCCTAGGATAGAATGCCTCTTAAACAGTGTCATGCTGGCTGTTTGAGAAATTACTTTAGTTGGAAGTTTGATCAAGCTCAGTTTTTACAGTCCCTGGCTGAATGTAGATGGGGCCACTGAGCGAAACATTGTTTGATATTTGTACAGAACTTTGAAAACTTAAAGCATGTTAAGACTTTAAAAACTCTCCACTTGGAAATGCAATCTCTAAAGCTTTCCAGGGTAGTATAGAACCTTTTATAACCTTCACCTCCTCACTCCTCCAGTACTAAAGGAAGGTGTTTCAAAACAGGTAATTTTAAGCACATACAAGAATCATATGCATCATTGGTCTCTACCTGACAAATAAGTACTACTGCAAGGGCACCCCAGATTTAGCCACTATCTTTTTTTTCTGAGTACCAATAATCTGATATGTGACGAAGATTTACCAGTATAAAACTGGAAATGAGTCAGCTGCTATAGATATATATGACTCTGTGCAGATGCACAGTCACCGCTGAGTCGTGACTTGAATAACCAACTGTTTCAAAGCTCCACATTATCAGCAGTACTCTTTCATTGAAAAAAAATCAGTAGGAAACCTGTTCTTACTTTATCTCTATTATATAACAAGATGCATCTGTTGCCACATACTGCTATGCATAGATATTGCAAGGATGAAAACTATGAATGTGTTCCTTCTATTTTTTATTTCTTACTGTCTGCAATAAAGATGATAGACTGAATTATGCAGAGTTCTCTCACCCTCAGGCATTTTCAAGCCCATGTTAAATAGAATTCTACCCCTACAGAGATAAAAGGTAAGTTTGAACAAACTCCTTGTTTTTGTTTTTCAATTTGTTCATTAAAGAGGATTTGTTAACAAAGATATTAGGAGACTGGATAGCTCCAGAGCTTGTTAATGGTATCTGAATCTTTCCCCTCTAGGTCACCAGTCTTAATGTGGCCTAAGTGATTAATGACTAATCACCTAGGCCACATTAAGATTGGTGACCTAGAGGAGAAAGATTCAGATGTCCCAAGCATACAACTCTGCACATTTAATCTAGTAGTCTTTAAACTACGAAATATTGTGGTCCACGGGTTTGAAAAGTCATAAGTACTAACAAAGAGAAGAACAGGAGTACTTGTGGCACCTTAGAGACTAACAAATTTGTTAGTCTCTAAGGTGCCACAAGTACTCCTGTTCTTCTTTTTGCGGATACAGACTAACACGGCTGCTACTCTGAAACCTAACAAAGAGAAGTTCACTATGCTTAGGGAGCCAGAATCTTCTCAGTTAAGACTGACAGCCTTAAGCATTCAATATTTCATTTTGCTCTGGAAAAAAAAGTCACCATTCCATTTAGATGTTACCGAGAGTCATCCTTTGGCAAGGACAGTAAATATATAATCCAATCTTTTCTTCACTTCAGACTGACAAATGAGAAATATGTCTGGACTTACTGAAATAAACATGTTGTCTGTGATAGGCTGCCATTAGAAAGATTGGAAAGCTGACTCAGTTGGTACGACGCTGTATAGAAAGAAAGCTGACCACTTATATCATTGTTGCTACCACTTTTACACAATTGCAATAAATCTTGTACGAAGTTTGTCTTGTAAGGTATCATTGGAAAAGTTATGAGCAGCTAAGTATGAATATTCTGTTTAAATCTATGTATCATAATTGTATATGAAAGTATGAATATTTTCTATATGGTTGCATCTGAGATATGTTGTGTTCCTGGATAACATCTGCAAAGACAGATTTGCATCAAGGCTAGTCAGCCATATGTTGATGGCCCATTAAGGAGAATCAACTCTTCAGTGAACCCCTCTGGAGGATGCCTCAGTGAGCATGTAGACAATGGATGACTCAGCAAGGCACTTAGAACATATGATCCCCGACTCCATTTCTGAGACAGTAATTTTCCAGGCAATGCGGGGGTATAAATTGGAGAGTGTGACATCACTTCTTTGCCTCTTTCCTGCTATCTCTGGACTGTGATTTCTAACAAAGAAGAGCTTTGAACAATGGACTGAGGACCCCATATTTGGAGTGGTCCAGAGAAACTGGCAGATTTAACATCACTGCTATTATCCTGGTCTACAAACTCTGAAATCAACTGTAATATATGGGTAAGCAGGGTCTGAATGAATGCTTCCCTGACAGCTAGCTGGGAGGAGAAGAGACTTTGGCTGTGTCTATGTAAATAAAGTTTGCTCTTGCTCTGCTTACAAATTCAGCAGATAGAGTGGTGTCAAAGTGATCAACTTTGGCTGGTGTTGGGTTACCAATCACCTTAATACTGAATGAAGGGATACTGAAATATGGTTACCTTATGCTCAAATAAATTTGTTAGTCTCTAAGGTGCCACAAGTACTCCTGTTCTTTTTGCGGATACAGACTAACACGGCTGCTACTCTGAAACCTGTAATTATTGTGGGAATTCACACAGATGTACCTCTGAACTCTGGGTCTGCTCTGACCAGAAACAACAACTGTAAGTGGGGTATAAAGGGGGGGGGAGAGGAACACTACAAGAACTTTGGTGTTGGACTCAAAAACCTGAAGCAAAAGACACTGCCAACTGTACTCTGGGGAAGGTGTCTTGCTCATGCTTTTATGTTTATGAATACCTCTTGTGCTGTTTTTACAGATTAATGCTAGGTTACTTTTATTAAAGAAACTCTTTCTACCTCAGACTCTGTGCTTGTGAGAGGGGAAGAATTGCCTCTTAGAGGTGCCCAGAGGGTAGAGTGAAATTTTCCCAGGTTACTGGGTGGGGGCTCGAGCCGGGTTTGGTTATATTGTTGAAAAGGAACCCCCCTAGATATTTAACCTGGCTCTTCTTGCTGTTCACTCCAACTGGCAGAAGGGTTACATATGAGATTCATTTAAACCTCTTAATAACTCTCGTCTTCTTCGAGTAGTGTCCCTGTGGGTGCTCCACTTTAACTTCAGGTGTCGGTGCTTTCCTGTGCCATAGATCATGACAATTTGTCCCAGATTATTTATCTGCCAGTGTCAGGGTTGGTCAAATCTATATGAGTTTTTATGTAGCTCTTTCTGAACTTGCTGAAAGAGGTAGTAAGTACAAGTACACACCCAAAGAAATCTGTACGATCAGCTGAAGAAATGTATTGAATAAGGTCGTTCTTTGCTTCTTGAGTATTTTAAGGGTTCATTTAGCAGCAGCATTTTTCTCTATGGGATTTGTTTCCATGCTTTTCCAGTGCTGCAGTAAATGTCACTATTGAAATTAATGCAATATTAAATTAGTTCTGTTCTTTCTTGACCGAGAGAGCCCGTGCTTCAACAAATTTAAAGAAATACCTTTGAAATAACTGACCTGTTAGTAAAAGCTGGAACTGACCTGTTCCATCCACCAAACCAAATAATATACAGAAATAGAATGCGTTCCCTTTTAAAATGAACCATTAATAAAAAAAATCAAGTTAAACCAAACTGTGTTAGTACATAACAGAAAGTTTCTCTGTTTCAGATAAGAAGGGCCCTGTCCTGTAATGAGCTCCACATGAGTGGACCCCACTGACAGTACAGAGCCCCACAGATTTCAAAGGTGCTCTGCACTGGTGCAGGGCTCTTCCCACCTAGAACTCATTGCAGGACTGGTACCTAAGTCTGGTAAATACATTTGGAGTGTTCTAAACCATCTTTAAGAAAACATCAGTGCTCTCTGCCATAATAGTAACAGATGCTTCTGGAGTGGGTTGGGATGCAAATCAAGACTGCCATAGTAGTCAAGGCTTTTGGACTCCAGAAGAGATGTGGTTCCATATTAAATTGCTGTATCTGTGAGCAATTTAAAATCTTAACCAGAAGCATGGGTCACCTTCTGATTGGCCTACTTCAGTTTTGCCAAGAAGAGGAGCCTGACTATGCAGCCCAGCAGAAACTGTATGAAACATCCCGTGTTGCTCAACGTGTTGCTCCATTAAGCCAAAACATCTGTATGCGATAGACTGTAAGCAGGATCATCATCTCCGGGCCAGTGAGCGCACCTTCTGCTTGGTAACAACTAACTCTTGTCACTGACAAGAATGTTATTAACTTTGTCTTTTAAATTCCTGTCTAGAGAGACTGAGTAAAATCCCAAAAGAGAATAAGAATACAGGTATCAGAGCACCTTGAATGAACCATCCGAATGAACTCTCTATCTCATTCTTATAGTCATTGCAACTGCGAAGATGGGCTGGAGAACCTGCCTTCTTCCCAGGTCCAATTGGTAGTGCCAAAATAACTTCTGTACGTTTATTGTGTATGCAAGTGAAAACTTAGTATATTAAGCTAAATGTTTCTCAGAAAGTATGTACCTTAGTTAAAACCCTCTGAATGACTAAACTGTATAATGTAAAACTGTGTTTAACTAACAAGTTAGTCTTAGTTTTCTAGCAATTATGCTAAATCACTACAGCTTGGCCTACACTACAAACTTACACCAGTTTAACTACATCACTCAGGGTTTGTCTACATTACCAGCTGGATTGACGGGCAGTGATCGATCCAGAGGCGGTTGATTTATCGCATCTAGTCTAGACCACCGAGTGCTCTCCTGTCGACTCTGGTACTCCACCAGGGCGAGAGGCGCAGGTAAATAGACACCACGGTAAACAGATCTAAGGACGTCGACTTCAGCTATGTTATTCACGTAACTTATTCATGCATAACTTAGATCGATCCCCCCCACCCAGTGTAGACCAGGCCTCAGGGGTGTGGAAAATCGACACCCCTGAGCGAAGCAGTTATACAGCTCAAACTCCCAGCCTAGACAGCGCTATGTCAACAGAAGGGCTTCTCCCATTGACATAGCTACTGCCTCTCAGGGAGATGGAGTACCTACGCTGACAGGAGAAGTTCTCCTGTTAGCATCGGTAGCGTCTTCACTAAGTGCTACAGTGAAGCAGCTGCACGGGTGCAGCACTGTAAGTGTAGACAAGCCCTCAGTAATTGAAAGCTTTGATGTCTGAGAAACTCATGAAACTAACTAAGTCTAGCACTGTTTGTAAAAGGAAACTGTGCTTCCCAACAGCAAACATTTCTGTGAGAAACCCTGGGCATTTCAAATAGTTCAGCCTAAAATCATGCAGATTTTGTGGTCAAGATAATTTTCAGCTTCCTAGACAAAAAAAGGAAGAAGCTTTGAATTGGTGGGCATGCTAAAGATTTTAACACTGTTTGAACCTTTGCTTGATGTGGCATAGGAGCCTACAGCACTAATAAAAAGAAGAACAGGAGTACTTGTGGCACCTTAGAGACTAACAAATTTATTAGAGCATAAGCTTTCGTGGACTACAGCCCACTTCTTCGGATGCATCCGAAGAAGTGGGCTGTAGTCCACGAAAGCTTATGCTCTAATAAATTTGTTAGTCTCTAAGGTGCCACAAGTACTCCTGTTCTTCTTTTTGCGGATACAGACTAACACGGCTGTTACTCTGAATACAGCACTAATGAAATTCCAAGGAAATTAAAATAGCTTCAAAATTCTTACCTGGGTATTTTGTTCTGGGTTTAGTGTGTGGTAGTAATGCATGTGTAAGTGGCAAAGCTTGGCTCCGAGGATCACCTGGGGAAGGTAATTGTGAAATGAGCTGACATTCTCTTATAAGTAAGTAACTTGCCTAAATTCCTCAATTCTACTTTAGAATTGTTTGGTTGAGCTGAAGAAAGCAGTTCCATATGGCCATTAGCATATAAACTTGATTGGAAGGATCTATATTCCATGCTGATACCAAAATTACCTGCCCAGACTAGTATAGAACTAAAATAAAAGTTTCCTTTTGTGACAACATTGTAATAAGACAGTGACTTAATTGAACTTATTTTTTATCTCTAGAAAATTATAATATCCCATGATGAATTCAACTTTTGATACTGTGAACACTATCATCTAGCCCTTTATTTTTCTTTTCTGCAGTTTCTTGTTTGCTGTAAAAGCAATTTTGGCAAATAAAATTTATAAATTTATAATTCTTCAGTTTGTACTTTAGCTAAGGAACACATATCCAAAGGGCAGTGAGAAACCTCATAGAGGCAATTAGTTAATTACATTATTTAACCAGTTTTATAACCCATCTTTCTTACACTAGCCAGCATGAATGGACGTCGGTCCAATGTGAATATACACCTCTGGGCCTTTCTACTTGCAAGCTGAACTAGATGCTCCCATGATATGGATGCATAAATATTAATGCTGTCCATAGGTGCCGACTCCGTAGATGTTGTGGGGCTGGAGCACCCATGGAAATAAAATAGTGAGTGCTCAGCACCCACTGGCCACAGCTGTTCCCCGCCCCTTCTCCTCAGCTCATTGGGGGAGAGGGGCACAGCTGCTGCCCAACAGCTGATGGGGTGGAGGTGCCACCACACAGCTGATAGGGGGCGCCACTGCCACCAAACAGCTGTTTGGTGGCTCGAGGAGGGACTTGGGGGAGAGTGGAGAGCAGCAGGAGGGAGGGGGCCTTGGGGAGCGGGTGGAGCGGGGGCAGGAAGAGGCAGAGCAAAGATGGTCCTTGGTGGAAGGGAGAGGTGGAGGTGGAGCTTCGGGCGAAGCAGGGGTTGAGCACCCCCAGGGAAAGGGAAAAGTCGGCACCTGTGATGCTGTCCTGGCCAGCCCAGCTGCACCGATGTTGCTTAGTTAACCCTCTCCTATCCAGGTCTGTCAGTTACTAATTCCTGCTACATGGAGACTGCCCTATTAGCCCCCAGATGACCACCCCCCAAGGGATCCCTGCTTCTCTTCCTCCAGCTGGCACTTCCTCATGTGGACACTCACTGCAGCTCCGCCACTTGTAGCAGGCATCAATGCTGTTGCTGAGCGAGTCCTGGGGACAGAGCAGAACGGACAAGGGTTGCTGGGAACAGGGAGCCCTGGTGCAGGAGCTGGTCTCATGGCGGTGGCAAGAAATAGCAATGTTGGCTGCCCACTGCCCACTCAGGTTCTCCATTATGATGCCAGTACCACTCAAATTTGGTCTATCTTCATGGAAGGGTGGCTGGGCCTAATTTGAGTGAGTGGAGTTGTGACTGGTGCGCAGGGTTGCAGCATCACGCAGTCTGGGGCTGCCCCCAATGAATTTGGGCCCTGGGGCCATGCTTGGTTTGCTTATGTGTTAATCTGGCCCTGGATGTCACATCAGTGTTCTGCACCCATCATAGGCTCAATTGGCTTCCTTTGCTAATTCAAGGCACTGATGGTTTTCATTTTTAATGTCCTCAGTAGGTTGGACCAAACTACATCAGGGATCACCACTCTATTCATAATCCATTGAGAGAGCTGTACTCTTCTGGGACAATACAGCTCTCAGAGAGATTGTGATTTGTCCAAAACCATAGAGTGCTTCCAGCAAAGCTACAACTGGAACTCAGGAGTTCCTGCCTCACTGCCTAGTCTATGAGCTAGACAGCTCTGCTCCACTACGGGGGAAAAAAGCATATTCAATGTTTGCACATGGAAACAAGTGTGTTTGTTTCAACCCCACACTTTAATAGTTTGGTCGGATTCAAAAGGCAAATTCCACAGGTGTGTTTTGCTGGCAAGCTGCCAGCTAGGAAAATTGCCACTTTTACTGACAACAAATCAGATTAATAGGGTGGAACTTAGCTGCGATGGGCGGGAGGGTAGTACTTTCATGTAGACCTGTCACTTAAAGTGCTTGCCCCTGCTTTGACACTGTAGCAAGTAACTTTAATTATGCTCCCCCTTAGGCTTGTGAATCCACATATCTCTTTTGGCTTATTCCATAGGTAGATTGTTCCAAGCTCTCACAGCTGTAAATCCGGCTAAAATGGAGGGAAAGGATTGATATAATTCTATTATCATGCAGAGTGGAGCAAAGCAGGCTAGAACGGAAGGGGAAATAGAGACCTGGCTAGAAGCAGTGAGTATATACACATGTTCCTCAAAGATAATAGGATCCCTAGCTCTCACACCAGAAGGGTAGGCAAAATATTGATAATGGACAGAAATAAAAAAAAATAGATACAAACTTCTGCTTTTGGATCAAAAGATCCTGATGTGGCAGTGATGGAGACTAAGGGGAAGAAGGAAAAGAACAGATTAGTAAGAAGAAATGTTTTGGAAACAGCACAACTACAGTAATTTTGGGGGCCTTGCAGCTAGGGTGACCAGATGTCCCTATGTCCTGATTTACTAGGGGCTTTGTTTTATATAGGACATTATTACCCCCACACCCCGTTACTCACCTCATCCCCATCACGATTTAACCAATGTTAGAAACGTAATGTCTCCCATTTATTTTGTAAATTTCTACCTAGGTTACTGTTTCTGTGGAATATTGTCTCAGAGTACCAAACCATCTGTTAACATATAAGCCTGTTTGTCAGCCTGAGATAGAATTTTGGGTTTGACCTTTGATACTCTTATATCTTACTAATATGTGTGAACAAAGGACAAAGACACTGTGTATGTTGCTTCTCCCTAGCCAGATGGGTTTGTTAGTACAATGGGAACAGATAAGAGCAGTTAAAGTATTATAGAGCATGGTGGGAGTGTAATATATGAGCACACTTTAAGATTGCCCCTCCAGACTGGTTGCTTGACCTTGCCTTAAGATAGGGGTTGAAGCAAACAGGGATGGGAGGAAGGTATATAACACTAAAAGACCAAAGAAATGCCTGTCCCTGACCGTAGCACAACCTCACTCCTTACCCCTCCCATGGGTTACAAAAGGGGTGGACTGTGAGCCTGCATTGCAGGTATATTTGGGCCTCCTAAGAAGGAGGAGGTGGGAATAGAGAAGGGGAACACAGGCAAGGCTCTGCAGCATCAGAGCTGGGAATGGAACACTGGGAAACAGACTCTGATGGCATGTAGAGCTATGGAAATGCTTGTTTGGAATTAGCCCCAATAAACATCGCATTGCCTGCCCTTTGGACTTCTGGTCTTCTGCTTTCTGTCTGGGTGACAAGAACCAGCGGAGGGGGTGAAGGGAAAGCCCCCTAATGCCATCTACCAAGAATGAGTGTGCTGATTTGTTTTTTATCACTTTCCCCTGTCTCTATGACAGGGCAGTCTAGTGATATGAGAAGGTAAGTACAGCTCAAAGACACTTGAAACATAAACAGGGATGAGTTGCATGCACATATATCACCTTTACTTGATCAATGCAATAGGTAAAAATCTGTGCATTGTACTTGATTATAAAGGAAAGCCATGTCTGCTGGAAAGACTGCTCTTTATACCAACCTCTTAAATCTGTACTGAAGGTGTCTACGTGGGCACATACTAAAAGCAGTGGGCTAAAGTCATTCCTGAACCCAATGACGATGCAGCAGGGATGTCATAAGATGGGTTAGACCCTATTGTTATCATTTGGGTTAAACTTTAGTGTTAAAGGTCAGGTGTAACCACTGGCTTTCATTCAGAACAAACATAACAGAAGCCATTGTAATCAGGTGGCTGAAACAGTTCAGCAGCCTCCAACCCAAACACAGGCCCAGGTCTCCAGCCAAAACAAAAGCACATCCAAAGCCATTCAGAAATGTGAATTCTATGAGCAGGTGCTGGGCTGGGAGGTGTGTGTGAAGCAGCTGGAAAGCCAACCAGGCACTAAAGAATCACTGGAGATGAGAGAGAGGAGAGCACTGGCTGGAAAGGCAGGCTTGGAACAGAGCACAAAAGAACAGTGTTCTGCTGTTTGGTTCCTAGAGTGTTCAGGGAAACAGGACATTATGTATAAACTTTATAAATAAACAAGATTGCATCAGAGAAAATACCTGACTGTATTATCAATTTCTCCTCCTAACGAGAACAACCCACACTACTCATTTGGCCAATTGCTCAGGTCAAAAGGGATAACAGGGGGACGGTGGTTCATGCTCTGTAGCTCAAGCTGCTGTGTAACTGAGGAAACAACAGTATTTAATATTTATCAGTTAGATTGTGTGACAGACCCAGACCAGTGGGTTACAGGAGTCTGGTAGAGGGCAAACATACTGGTCACTGGATGAGTAGTTTTCTGTTCCCTGAGTGACCAGAGCAGGGGCTGCACTAGAGGAATCAGGAACCTGCTAGAACCAGTTAAGTCAGGCAGGCTAATTAGGACACCTGGAGCCAATTAAGAAGAAGCTGCTACACTCAATTAAGGCAGGCTAATCAGGACACCTGGGTTTTAAAAGGAGCTCACTTTAGTTTGTGGTGCAAGTGTGAGGAGCTGGGAGCAAGAGGTGCAAGGAGTGGGAGTGTTGCTGGAGGACTGAGGAGCAGAAGTGTTATCAGACACCAGGAGGAAGGTCCTGTGGTGAGAATAAGGAAGGAGTTTGGAGGAGGCCATGGGGAAGTAGCCCAGGGAGTTGTAGCTGTCATGCAGCTGTTACAGGAGGCACTATAGACAGCTGCAGTCCACAGGGCCCTGGGCTGGAACCTGGAGTAGAGGGCGGGCCTGGGTTCCCCCCAAACCTCCCAATTGACCTGGACTGTGGGTTCTCCCAGAGGGGAAGGTCTCTGGCTGTTCCCCAACCCACATAGTGAATCTCTGAGGCAAGAAAATCTGCCAATAAGCGCAGGACCCACCAAGATAGAGGAGGAACGTTGTCACAATTGTTACAGTCACTCCTTCCAGGTTGTGTAAGGGGAAAAGCATGGAGTAAAGTTCCCCATACTCCTCTGCCCGGGTTACTACTTTGGCTCTAATAGGGTAGAGCAAGGGCTGTCCATCTTGTACCCACCCTCTGAGCAATGGGTGGGAAGTGGTAAGAGCCCTGGGCAAGAGCCCTCCTATTTGCCAGGCAAAGCAGCTGGCCAGTACACAGGGAGAAGTAAGCTGCACCATGAAAAGAGTGAAGTAACTTACTCCCTTTTTGTAGCAGGTGAGGAGTTGTGACAGAATTAAAATCTGTTCTCTGGTCTGTTCCTGTGGCAGTGCAGGCTCACACCACCTGACACTCCGGCTGGTTCTGAAGTTAGAATCTAGCCTGATGTGTAGTCATTATAATGGTGTTAATGATTAAAATGCAAGTGCTCCAGGGATGGGAGTGCAATGGCATCTGAAGGGCACCTCGGAACCATCCTCCTGCCAACAAAAATGTGGTGTTCTTTTGTTTCAAGGGGCACATGTGTTGGAAACAACCATTAACACTAATGTAGTTATGCAGCGGCACAGATACTTCAGTACACTACTGAAAAAATAGATCTCTTAGTGGTTGTCTCAAACTTCCAGCAAAATTGTAGAACATTGCTGTGGCCAGTATGAGAGAGAGCTTCTGAAGTAGCACTTCACTATGACTCGAGTGCCCTCTAAGGGGGATGTCAAACTGATGAAAACAGGAATATAGAAGACGAATAACTTCCCCCCTTGAATTGCCTAATCAATCAACAGGACTGAATGTCCTTCCCTTTATTTATATCAGACATCCCTTTTATCTAAAGAATATATCTTTTGAACATCTAGTCTGGAGTACTAGTTCCAAATGTTATGCAAAGAATCTTTTAAAATTAGATTTATATAACTAAACTGTGTATAATATAATCAATTATCTAGATGAATGATGTTATATATTTTCTTCATTTTAGATTTGCGGATCTTTTCCATTGACCTTATCTTTAATTCCTTTGTCCTTTGATAATAAAGTTAGCAGCAACTTTTTTATTGAAGTATATTTGTACAAGATTAGAAAGATCCCTGGAAAAGTACACCACTGTCAAGAGATTAATATTCTCTTCCTCCTACGGTAACTGGAAATATGATGACTCTGAATGAGTCAGATGTTATTCTGAAACATTTTGACATTCAGTAATAGCCTGTAAATGGATTTTGCTATATGCTTCTGGCACGTCACTGATTTTTCCTTGTGAAAACTGAATGGGCTCCAGGTAAATTTGAATGGCAAAAAATTATGTATGCATTTATTTGGGTAATGTGTAGAATGAATCATTTCCTATTAGTCAGATATGGAGAATATATGTAAAATGCCAAAATTTAAATATGTATGTTAATATGCATAGCAGAAGCTATGCTAGCTTTGTAGTTAAAGAGAATTTTTATTTACTTTCTATAATGCACCTTTAAAAATACTGAGACGATAACTATTATATGCAGTAAATCTTTTCGGTTCGTATTATGAAATGGAATCTCTCTAATAATGCAGAAAATGTTAACTTATCTGACACTAATCTGTTCTTTCCTTGATATCAGTTAAATTTGATTTTCTTTTGTTACATTTCTTCAATCTATTTTCTTTTTCCCATAATAGTTTATAATACAGTGAGACTTACATAGATTGATGTCTAGCTTAACAAAAATAAAAGTGTAAGGATAAGCAGAATTAAAGAACAAAAGTTCAAGAATCCTAAACAGAGACCTGTCAAGTAGAGTCTTAGGCCTGGTCTACACTAATCCCCCAATTTGAAGTAAGGTACGCAACTTCAGCTACATGAATAACATAGCTGAAGTCGACGTACCTCATAGTTCAAATTTACCGCGGTCCAGACGCGGCAGGCAGGCTCCCCCATCGACTCCGCGTACTCCTCGCGCCGAGCAGGATTATCAGAGTCGACGGGGAGCACTTCTGGGTTTGATTTATCGCATCCAGACAAGACACGATAAATCGAACCCAGAAGTTCGATTGCCTGCTGCCGAACCAGCGCATAAGTATAGACAAGCCCTTAGGACCAAATACAGTTGCATCTACACACAGCAGAACTGAATTTGTCCTCTAGACAATCATGTGGCAAAGAATGTGTGTCTTTCAAAAGAGAAATGGAGGCCTGCATTGGACTTTCACAATTATGGTAGCATTTGCTTAACTGCAAACATCATATTAATAGCAATGCAGGGTATATTTTTATTCTCCTGGAAGTGAATTTTGTACCCATCCTGTAGTATCAGCAGGACTGAATTGTGTATGGTATACTTACTGAAATAGTTTATATATAATAGTTTACATGCCTTACTTAGCATGAATCCAGTTGGAAAACATACACTTGATGAAGTAGCTGTCAAAGTTGCAACAAAATTGGCACAAGTTATACTCGCATCAAACCTGAAGTTGGTCTAATTTCACTAAACAAAGGTACAGAAGCAGCTTGAAAGGTCATTAATACTATTCTTGGGAAATGTTATTGCTTTAGAAGTGTGTATTTAAATCCCATGCTGGCTGCCGTAAGATATGACAACAGTACACTGTTACTGCACGCAGACGGAAATGTTCCCGTGGTATATAATTTTCTTCCTGATAATGGAGGACACAAAGGCAGGAGGGTTATCTCAGTACTAACAAGCTACACTCATCATCTGAAGCTCCTATAGCCACAGTCATGGAATTTAAGAGCTTTTCCAGCTCCAAAAACCAAAATAAATTGATGAAAGAGAAAATAAGACAGTAACTGTTTCAAATAGTTCACCAGATTATATACATTCAGTACTGGCAGTAATTCTAGTGCTGCAAGCAAAGATTTTTAAAACAATTCAACTACTAGAGAGTTTAGCAGATTTTTTTTTAAATGGATGCATATATATATATATATATATATATATATATATATATATATATGTATATATATATATATAGGCAGAACAGATAGTGGCACATATATAGCTGGAATTGTCTAATATTTCCATTATAAGACTCTGTATAGTTGCTTATAATTTTGCAAGACTTGAAGTGTTTGTGCTGAAATTTTCCATGTTTCTTTTTTGCCTCAACCTATGTTATTGTCTTTATTGACTGTAAGTAGTAACACTCACATCCTTCTAGAGTTCAGCATATAACCTAAGCATCCTGACTCCCATACTAATCTATGAAACACTAGAGATGCCATACGTGTTAGTTGTGATGCTGCCCTTGTATTTTCAGACTCTGTTCCTGCGTGGGGTCTGATCCAAAGGTCCAAAGGTAAATGAGTAACTACCAAAATTAGATGCAGAATATTTTAAATAGCTGAAGGAGTTAAGTGTAATAACATACCATATTTTTTGTTACTTTTATAGTTCATCAGAGAATCCTTATCAGAGGATCTCAAAGCACTTAAATTAGCCTCATAATAGTCCTATCTGTGTAATGACATGCCTGCTCAGTTCATTTGCAGGGAGTGAACCTGAGACTTCTAGATCTGAAAGCATGAGCTAAAGGAACAAGTTCTTTAACTAGATGTCAGCAACAGACTCATAAACATGTTAAGTGAACTGGTCACTAGAGGGGGACAAAAGCTAAAAGCTGTTAGTGTGCATTAAACAAGTATCAATAGCACCATTTTCTAGAGCAGTGGTTTTCAACCTTTTTTTCATTTGCGGACCCCTAAAAAATTTCAAATGGAGGTGTGGACCCCTTTGGAAATATTAGACATAGTCTGCAGACCGCCAGGGGTCTGTCAACCACAGGTTGAAAACCACTGTCCTGAAGGAATAAAGTGAGGTACTGAAAGATTAAGTAACCAGTACATGGTGATGAGTCAGTGACAGGAAATTGATTTATATCTGGAGCATTTTGGTTAAGAATTATATGCACTGCCCAACAAAAGATGGGAACTAAATTAAAAACAAAAATAGAAATGAAAATTATTGTCCAGCTTTTGACTTGAATATGCAATAAGTAAACACAATATCTGGAATTACCAAATGACTGTGTGGGTAGATGAAAAGAGGTCTCTGTTTCCCTTTTTAAGTCAATCAAATGTTCTACTCGAAGATCCCTTAAACTCATTTCCTTATTTTGAGCATTATAAATTAGCCTATCCTATTCAATTCTGAAGTGCACAAAATAAAAAAAAAAAGTCAAGAGGACAGCTGCCAAGTGGAATCATTAAAAAGATTTCAGAAGATTTGTAGCAAGAAACAATAATAAGTGAAAACATTAACTTTGGTTCAAAGCATAGACAATGTGACTTAAAGGCTGATAGAGTGGACTGTAGCGACTGTAATGATTCAAATTGCTATTTGTGTTTGTTTTTTTAAAAAGGTGATAAGCTCATAGAAAAAGATGTACTAACAAGTAACCTGCCCCTGAAGCTTCTCAGTGTAAGTGGCAAGACCTTTTTTTTTTTTACACAGGATGCTGTGATTTCTAATAAATTAACAGACTAGAACAACTAGTTAAAATAACGGTGGGGGGGAGCTATTTTTATCAAATAAGAGAATCCCTGTGGAGAAAGTAAATAGTTTTTTGAGTTGCACTGCTAGAATTGTTGACTTGAAATAATGAAGCCCATCTTCTGCCATGTTCTATGTGCAAGCCCGAGGCATGCTTTTTATGACTTCTCCTTTATTTGTAAAGGAATATCCCTGAAAAGAAAACCACAACCATCCATCTATCATATGTTGTGCATCTTAAGGCCTCCAATAAATGCAGGAGTTGTTTTTATTACTCATTACTACATGAGGACTGATAAGACTTCCCCTCAGGTATCTTGTATGCTTTAGGATGCTATTGTAAATCAATCCTCATGCTAGTGACAGAGGGCCAAATTTTCATGATATGATGTTGCATTGCTATGTTATGACACTGCATTGTTGTTGTTAGTATTTACTTGTATTATTGTAGCACCTAGGAGCCCTAGTCATGGACCATAACCCTGTTGGGCTGGATTTTGTACAAACACAGATCAAAAAAGACATTCCCTGCCCAAAGTGGTTTATAGTCTAAGATAAGAGATACAGGATATAGACTGATGGGAGAGTGCGGGGAAGTACAAGGGAACATTGTGATGTTTTAAAGAGTACAAAGTCATATTGTAATTACTTTGACCTAACGTATGACCTGGTTTACGCAGGTGCATTAGGGCATGTAGGAATGCTCTGCACTCACTTGTAGGAAGGGGACTTACATGCTTACTGTGTGTCTTTACATGGCCTTAGTTCCAAATTCATGGAGGGTGTCCTAATGACCTTGCCTGGTGTATAATATAAATACAGATGAAATATTTCTTAAGAGGCGTGGTATGAATCATCCTTCAATATGGATTGTGAGTCAGCTGAAAGTAACAGAGTTTGCACCACATGGGATGTAATTTTCTGCTGCTTGTGCAGCTGTAGTAGTTAACTCTCAGCTTGCATTCAAGTTAAATTGCTGTGACTGAAAGTCAGCTGACCAAAGCCATCTTATTTTAGCATGTCTGTGCAAACCTCTTTGCTGACTGCTGTAAGGAACCAGTGTAGTCCCTGCCTGGATGGTGAAGTAGGCTAATCACTCAGAATCTTAAAGGTGAGTGGAGTTACTTTTCAATGTGCTTTCATGTTATTGGAACAGCGGCTGGGTCACTCCCCTTTGTGCTTCTCTGCATTTCTATTTGTTCAGGCTAGATCTGTCCAAGGATCTCTGTTCCACCCAATGCATCTGCCAAGCTTGGAGGACAAACACTCTTTAAGATTTAGATTTGTGACTGCTCTGACTGCCGATGGAAGAAGGAACAATGATGAGGAAGGATGGTGCAGTGGTTGGGGTGCTTGCCAGAGACATGGGTTCAAAGTTCCTGCTCTGCAATAGACTTTCTATATAACTCTGGGCAAGGCACTTTACTTCTTTGGGCCTCAGTTCCCCATCTGCAAAATGGGCTTAGACTTGAGGTGGCTGTTAGTCTAGGTGTGAAGCCAAGAAACCAGCAGAATACCCTTGGTATTGGAAAAAAGGGGATGATGAATAGTGACACCTGCCATATGACAGGGCATGGACTTTTATGGCTCTGATCCTGGTCCCAGGCACATGGTATTGAGAAAAGAACAGACTACAAATAGCTCACGATTTCTGCAAAATTCTTCATTATTCAATATTGTTTTATGTGAACAAATCTCAGCCTATGGCCTACCAGCAAATACTTCAATGTGTATATTGTTTTGGGGTATTTTATATCCACAATTCAAGCTGTTTTGAATGGAAACAAAAGTCACATGGTGTGGGTCTGTTCCTTGACTGGATAAGAAATGTAAGTTAGAATTGCAATTCTAGAGCAACTATGATTACAAATTCAAAATTCACTCTTCTCAAAATCTACAATATTTTCTCAGAATCAGCCATCCCTGACACGAATACAGCTGAAGTGAATTCATTAAAGAAATGTTTACAAATATTTTTTGCAGTATTCATTCAGCTCTAATTATGCCACTGGGTTGCAGGCTTAGCAGAAAGACAAAGGAGAGAATATAGATGGAGGCTGAATTAACCATTCATCTCAAGAGATAATATTTTGAGACATATTGGTTTCAGTGTGGGAAAACCTGTCATGCCACTGTCTCATGGAGAAAGGGTTCAATCCACAGGACTGTCAGGCATCCTGGCATCTTTCATGAGCACTAAATTCACTTAAAAGGCTCAAAGACACAGAAGTACTGAATCCTGAGTGGATGGGCAATGTGTAATTAGACCTTACATATGAACAACTAGGAGTACCATGTTACTACAATTATTTCTAAGTAATACTGATTTAAAATTCAAAGCACCTGAAGATAAAGCACTGTATTAAAACCCAAAATGCATCCACACAGGGTAATGAGGCATTAAATAATTATGTTGGATTGCTAGAAACGTTACACTAGAACCCATAAAATTCAAATATTTGGAGGGGACGCGAGGTTGTTGAAGGAGAAAATGCATCACAATGATTAGAAAAATGGCTGTCAGAGGGCATTGGCACAAAGATCCTCATGTGAAGGGGGATATCATAATAGCTAGGAAGCTCAGCCTTAATCTGCTTGGTGGATGCACAATAATTGTACCCTTAGTGGATTTAAAGGCTGAGGTCAAAGGCATTCCTGAAGCCAAGAGAAAAAAGAACTCTTATATAACAAAGAAAAATTCTCATCTCCCAGGGTGGGAGCTGAAAGTCTTTTCCACGTGCTTCCACTGATGATTCTGGGGAAGAAATCTGAAGCAACAATTCAATACCTAGCAAAATTGAAGGGTAAGCACCACGAACAGATTAATCTATTTAATCCAGAATCCAATACAAAATGTTGCAACATTTGAACAAATATGTTGCCCTGAGAAACATTGCTATTGAGTCATCTTACACTGTCAGTAGCTAGTTATAGTATGATATGCTATTGTCATTTGTGCTATTGTTTGCTGGCTTTAACATTATGCTTTGGTAACGTTTCTCACTGAGGTGATGTTCTATTCTTATGGTGTGGTATTTACCTTGTTAAGGCCATACAAGCTGCCTACCCAATAAAGGGGGATCTTGAGACTTCTTCTAGATCAGATAATACATATCAGCAGGATTTTGCTTAACAATTGTGGACACTAATGTAGTATATAAAGGGACAGAGCCTGCAGTATGCAGCTCAGCTTGACTCCCTCCCAGAACCTCAGGATATATACAGTACTTTATATTATAACTAATGTTTATGCCAAACATCCTTAACTACAAGGAGAACTGAAAGCCAGCTTTAATTTGCCCTTGGCACATATTTAACTGGGATTTTAATCTTGAACTGTCTTCTGGGAATCCAGCATGTTTGGATAAAATCTTCTGAATGTAAAATATTTTGTTTTGCTTGCATAAATGCAGTGACTTAAAGAAAATCTGTTCCATCATCTTATATCAAAAAACCTAAGAACTGCATCCAATTACAACGAAGACTAAAAGCATTGGAAGCACTGGGAGAATTTCAGATGTAAATGAAATTAAATCAGATAGGAAGCTGCCAATGTAACAGTGTATTGTATTGTGCATTAAGAATCTTTTGACAATCTATGTCTTGCCCATGTGAGCTGCATTTTCTGTGTCATGCTCCCCTCCCTTGGAGGGGGAAGTATCAGCAAAATGTCAGATCTCCTGGGGACACACTGGCACTATTTAAAATTATGACAGTTAGTGAAAAAATTACCAATTTTCTAAAAGCTGATTGGCAGTTTGAAAAGCTAATTCTTACATTAAGGTACCATCAGCCATGAGTGTTAATATCTGGTTGAAACTAATGGGGACAGAGGAGTTTTTAACTCTGTATTACTGTTTTAGGCTCTCTGCAGGCTCAGGAAGGAAACACTGCATCATTTACACATGGTTCATGCTTGGAAGGTTTCCTTCACAAGCATATGCATTAAAAACATTCTCTGTAAAAATATTAAACTTAGATTTTGCAGAAACTGAATGTTGTGCAGGCCACGAATATATCAAGTGAGCTGACTCTGGCCTACAGGCTGGGCATTTGACACCTCTGAAGTGGTGGAAGGGTCAACCAGAGCTGCAGCTCTCCCAGATGGATTAATGGATAGAAAGAACACCAGATCAAGTGATGTCATTGTGTTGGCTCTTGAGGTACCTAGGACTGTGAGTCACCTTGTTATCCTCACTGCTAGTGTGAGTCAGCTCCCTACCACTAGTAGCCTGTTAGCCATACAAATACTGTCCTCTGGGCAATGCCGGCCCTTACTTTGCCTTACGATTAACACTCCAGTTCCTGAGTCCCTTTGAAGTGTTCCCCTGTAGTGTCCAGCCCCCTTGTCCACCGAAAACTCACAGAAATCCCAGGCTTGCTGTCCGCAAAGGAAGAGTATGCACACTAGTTTGCATGATTCAACTCAGGATTAGCACTTTGCTGAATATCACAGCACTTTGATAATAAACTTATTCTCATTTTCATTAGAACTAGATCTAAGATTCAAGGGTCAAGTGATAGTGAGGAAGTATATTGGAAACAAATGATAACATGTGAAACAAAATCATAACATGAGACTAAACTTAACAGCTTAACCTCCTATCTCACCCAATGTCTTCTGCAGCTTTTCAGTCAAGGTTGGCTGAGGTCCTGTTTTCAACAACGTATATGCACTGCCCATTTACTTCTTATGTGTTGGATGATGGGGTGTCTTCTTTGCATCATAGATATATTTCAGTGTTTATTGTTTTTGCACAGAGCCAGGATAACCACCCATGATTTGTTTTTCCTGTGTGCTACTTCCCAATTGACTTTACATGTCTTTGCTAACTTCTGAGTTCACATAGAAATGGGTGCCCAGTGTGTTAGCTTACAATGCTTAATTTACATTCTGACAAAGAGAGATACATTTCTGATCCCCTGTCTGAAGGAAAACCTGTTTTTTATCCCAGGCTTGTTACAGACTTTAAAACCATATTTTCCATATATAAACATAAACTCTTCACATAGTATTTGTATATACATTTCACAATGATATTGATGACCAATGTGACCCTGGGCTTTTATTTAAGACCTTTCATGACTTTCTTTGATGAACCAGAATGTACCTACCAGAATCAAGATATTCCTGTATCACCTTGCTAGTTGGCATTAAGGGGTTCTTGGGTCACAGTCATATACACTAACAGTATAAGAGAAGTTTTCCAAGGGTGGGGCTTAGTTCAAAGGGAAGCAGCCTACACGGACATTTCCCTACTGACAGAGAACATTTCTTGCTTGAAATGCTCACAGTAGAGATTGCTAACAGTAAGCTTCACAGTAGCCCTAATGATTGGAGTACAATAATAAAAAGATTAATTTTTATGTTCCTTTCTTGGGGGGTTCTTTGGATTCAGAAGCTGGAAGAAGAATGGATGCTGGTGAAAGCATATTCCCAGAGTACTCTGGGGTTCTATAGAAGCTGAGCTGGGGGGGAAAACACACAGATCTGAAAAGCTATTTTAGTGAGACAGCGTTATGGATGTTTTCTTCTTCTCTTACTGTTAATCTTTTAACATTGACTGATACAAAGATAGGTTTAACCAAGCAGTATTTTTCCTTACTAGTGGGATTTACTGACATGAAAACATCAGTAAATTGGTCTGCAGTTAATATTAAGACAGTTTAGTGTACTTGAAAATATACACCCTGCTTCCTAATCTGTATGATTAAAAAGATTCTATTTATTTTGTTCATTTGTTCTTTGCTGTCACTTCTAATATAAAACCTTAGAGAGAAAATGTAAATACACTGTCCAAAAATCATTTTAGGAACATAGGGAATGCCATATGAAGATGAGACTAATGGTCCATTTAACCTAGGGTGACCAGATGTCCTGATTTTATAGGGACAGTCCCGATATTTGGGGCTTTTTCTTATATAGGTGCCAATTACCCCCCACCCCTGTCCTGATTTTTTACACTTACTATCTGGTCACCCTAATTTAATCTGGCATCCTGTCTTTGACAGCAGCCATTGGTAGATACTTCAGAGAGAAACCCCAATATTGAACTCTTATACAATAATATGTCTATGAAGACATTTCTTCCTAACCCCAAGAGATCAGTGCTTGGCTTATGTTCTGAAGCATATGGGCACTATCTACCTGGGTTCTTTTATCATCATGATCACCATCATATATGGGTGCATTGGGGGTTAATCTCTCATAAAAAATTCCTAGATATGGTAGCTGCAGACACTTTTTGTTCATATGAATGTCCTTAAAAAAAAAAAAAAAAAAAAAAGTCTGTCTAAGCTCCTTGCCTCTGTTCTGTAGCAGTGAGTTCCAATGGCCGGCTGGCATCTGTTGGTCTGTCTGTCCATCTGCCAGGTAAATATGCTGCCTTCATGTTTTCTTTTCTTGTATTATAAGAGAGGATAAATATGACTGTCCAACTGACCTTGTCTATATAAATAGATGAAAATTGTTCCTTACAGTAGGTTTAGTTTTCTACAAATATATCCTCAGCATTGGTTCCCCTGCTATCCATATAGGTACCAAACTGTGAATATAATACAAGGAACAGCTTGAAACAAATCAGATATTGAACTACTGTGTATAAAATATCCTAAGAAACCAACTTGGTTCAAGTCAGATATATTTAAAGGCAAAATAACAGAGATTTTTGTAATATATAAATTTAAACTACTAATGTGGTGCCCATATTCAGTTAGTTGCTCTTTGCTACCATTCATTAGATTCAAGCTTCTTGAAATGTTACTCACCAATTGTTATTTTTAGTAGTAGAAACGTATTACTGACTCACTGCACAATTCGCCCCTTTACATTGTCTGGGTATTTTTATCAAAGGAGAGAATTGACTGAAGAATAAAGAACTGTGAAATGTTTTATCAGATCTTTCATTCAAGAATTTGGCTGATTAACCAAGTGAACAAAGTGGCATCTCTCAGCAATGTATGTTCTTGGATGACCCCTTTTGTATGTTATCAAGTTGCTAGATAAAACTGCATAACAGTTCATGATCTTACAGCATTGGTTATTTGAAATCCTGCAACTGGGGGCTCGTCTAAAAAGCAGTGTTCTCACTTATAGTATGGCAAGGTTGAATAGCAACAGGTCTTATATTTCCACCATCTGAATCTAGAACACGTTCTTGAGTGACACACTTACCAGTCCATATATGATTGTTTTCTCTTTTTATATTTGATCCTATTCTCAATGAGATACATTTGTTAATATTTAGAAAGCAATTTGCCAATTTAAGGCATTAAGGTAAGCGTTATACAATTATTATTCATAATTATTACTTTATTATGCCAATGTTGTTCTCAGATATGAGAATCAAATTGGCCCCCTGAGAATTCTGAGCCAATACGAGATTTTCTAACAGTTAAGATAGTTCTGGATCTTTAGCTGGTTTAAATTCTCCTTGTTCCACTGGTGTTATGGTCATTTACCTCAGCTGAGGATCTGCCCCCTTTAACCTTAACTCAATTGACAGAGTCCACTTCTCTGCTGGCATACATGCATGACTTCAGTGGAGCCACGATAGCAGAGAATTTGGCCTACTAACTATTCTTTGGTAAAACACATCACAGTGGTGACACAAGCTCTTCATTTCATCCCTATCTTGCAGTTTCACAATGGATATGCTGTTAACGCCTGTTTCCTTTTTAGAAATAATTGCTTCCCAAATCATGGGTACAAGAGATACGAAGTTAATCCATGTCACCAGTGTAACTGACATTTAAAAATCTAGGTGCTAGATTCTCTTCTACAGCAGTTTTACACAGGCCCGGGTGCATTAACCTCAGTGAAGTTACTCCTATTTTACTCTGCTATGTAAGAGATTAGAATCTGATGCTAGGGATGAGTGGCTATTTTATCTATTGATGTGTGCATCTCATGGAGTCTGAGGGTATGCAAGCTTCACAAAACATCACCCAGAACTTATGTGCTAGTTTCTATACCAATAAAATGCACAATTAGCCAATATTGAAGCAATAAATGTTTTAAGAGTTTGCCTTTTAAATGACTTCTTTGTTCCTTATTCCAGTTAAACTCATTATTGCTGTGCTGATGATTTTGATTTTAAAAATAATGATTCTATCATCTATCACTGAACAAAATAGTAAATATCAGCTCATTAAATCAAAGTTTGCAAGGAAATGGCATTTCTTAACAATTTTGTGTTATGATTGTTTTCTTAAACTACGTGTGGTCTTATAACAGGGTCTTTTTGTCTATGAATTAGAATTGCAGCTTCAGTGTACAACATGAATATGATGAATTGTGTATACAAGATTTGCTCCCCAAATTAAAAGCATCATGTATGTTCAAAGATATCAATAGTTGTATTTAATATAGTCACATCAATCGGTATTTCTTCCCACAGAATTGGTTTTGTCCAAATTCACAGGCGTATAACAGCTTCTCCAATAAAGGTATACAGTGATTGACCGTACAAAATACCTTAAATTTTGCATTTGATGATTTGGCTGGGTTATCCATACTTCTATAAGGAATATTGTGCAGTTGTACATGCCTAACTCTGAAATCTGGTCCAGAATGTCTGCTGAATAGGTCCTACACCTCTACTCCCATATAACATGAATTCGGATATAACACGGTAAAGCAGCGCTCCGGGGGGACGGGGCTGCGTGCTCCAGTGGATCAAAGCAAGTTCGATATAACACAGTTTCACCTATAACGTGGTAAGATTTTTTGGCTCCTGAGGACAGTGTTATATCTGGGTAGAGGTGTATTTTATTTGATGCTCCAATATTCTCATGATCATCAAGGCACATCCCAAATGGACCATAGCATCCTGGCAGATTTAGTGCCACTCGGATTGATCTCTAATTAGATTCTTTATGGTGGTCTGGCTGGATGTTCAATCTCCGTCCATCATTAGCAATTTTATTGTGCCACCAAAGCTGTTGGTGACTACATAATCACCAACAGCATAGCAGCATTCCTTGCTGATTTACCCATAGAAGTTCATTACATTTTTTGATTAAGGTCTCTGAATGATTTTTTTTTTTTTTTTACATTTACCTGAAAATATTTGTCTGCAAAACCTTTTATTTAGAAGGTACAAGCTTAGGAACTTGACTTCCAATACACAAAACAAAACATAAGAAAGTGATTCCTAATGGGTTGTCTCGCTCTTTATAGGATGCTTTTATACACTAGCTGACAGTTTTCACATAAGGGATCCTGACATTCAGCTTAAGAAAGACTTTTCAACACTTCATGAATTATAAAGGCATTATAAAAACTTCTAAGATTAATCACAAGACAAGAATACTTCTTTTTGTACTTTTTTCAGGAATTATAAAGAGAAGGCAAATAAGATTAGATCACAGATCTCCTGAACAAGAGGAAATACTAAACTAGCCTTATTTCGTCTCCTCCTTAGTATCAATGCTCATTGTCTGCACTTTCTTCCTGATTGACAAAGGCATACCAAGCTGAATGTGTTCCAGGACTCCAGGCAAAATGCCATTGAGTAACTGAAACCCAAGCAAGTTTCATTTTAATCACTTTCGCATTGTTTGAAATCAATCTACTGTCTAGAGGTTAATCTATTATTTAAAACCCACAAGGACTGGTAGGCCTCTTGACATTGTAGCATGTATTGGAACCCATGGCCACTTTGTCAGTTGGAGGAGTACTTTGTCATTTTCTGTGTGTGCAGATTTCCTACCTTCCACGTTAGTCATTTTAAACAAAGTTTAAGATGAGTGAGTGAGTTTTAGTGCATGAAAATGACTTAGCTACTATAGAAATAGAATCAAACAAACAAACAAAACCCAACTATTTAGAAGGAAGTTGAACAAAATGTAGTTAAAATGGTATTGACCTGTACCAGCTGGCCTTGCAGTCAAGCAGGGTTGTAATCAGGACTGGATTTAGGGGCAGGAGACCCAGGTGACTGCCTGGGGTGCCAAGCTTGGTGGGCACTGGGTGTGGGGTGCTGTTTTTGTTGTTAGCCTGTTCTGGACCTTTGTAGAGTCTCATGGAACCTTCCAGGCTTTCTGAGAATTACGTTTTCCTTGAACCTTCTAGAATGTTGTCAGCCATGCTCTCATGGGTATATAAGTGATGGGACATCGCCAGTCAGTCAATGAGATATGAGGATGAAGTGAAGTGAAGTGAGAGCCCACTTGTGATATTGTGAACTTTGTTTTATTGTGTAATTGTGATAGTGTACTTGTGTTTTAAGACTTGAAGAGTATAGGTAGCAACTAAGAAAGGATATATTTAATGAGACACCAGAGAGATCCATTGAACCCCTATCTATGCAACAATATAAAAGAAATACTGTTACTTTTTTTGCAATGTTTACCCACGTAATGTTTGATGACTTTCTAAAACTGTAGAACATAGACTTTTGCTCTCCCTAATATTGTCTGTTTTCCCCTGTAGAAAATAAAAGATGTCCCTGAAGAAGCCTTCAGGAGCTCCTATAAGAAGCAAAAAGCTCAGTTGCAATCTAGTTTGCAGCAAAGAATAATTTGACTCGTTGGATAAGTTGTTCACTGAACATAATGTTAATTTCCTCAGTTTGGTAGCGCTCCTTGGGAAATATGATGATGTCATGCCTGAACACCTATGTTGAATAGTTTGTCAAGAAGCTGTTGACCATTACCACAGCAAAACAATTCAAAATTAATTGAGTGACCTTGTGGCATGGAAGGTGCTTGATAACATATTGATGTGGCTTGGCAAAGTGAAGTACTGTGCCGTAATAATGGACTGCACTCCCGGCATTAGTCACAGTGAAAAGATATCATTTACAGTAAGATTTGTTGATGATGAGGATGGTTGTATCCAAGTAAAGGAACACTTTATCTGTTCCAGTCTGTGGACGACTGTATTGGAAGAGGCCTAACAGAACTGTTTATGAACATTTTGAATGAGAATAAAATAAAGCTTCAGCACTGCTGCAGCCAAGGCTACAACAACAGTGGGAACATAAAGGGAAGAAACAGTGGTGTACAGACAAGGATCCTTGTGCTGAATCCAAGAACTTTCTTCATGCTTTGTGGCTGCCATTCCCTCAACATGGTTTTGTCAAATGCAATGTCATCTTCTTTAGATTCAGTATCTCTCTTCAGAGTACTGCAAAGGATATAAGTCCTGTTTTCAGCATGAACTATCAGGTGGAAGAGCCTCACGGACAATGTTACAAATCTGACCGTGAAGCTGCTAAGTGACACTTGCCAGGAGAACCACATTGACAGTGTAAGGCCAGTGAGGTACCAAGTGACTGAGGTTTAAGACACTCTGATGGAGCTAGTACAGTTGAGTAAAGCTGAGGCTGGAATCCAACATGAGGAGCAAAGCCTGAGAAACCAGATCACTGACTTCAAATTTCTGGTCTCAGTTGTGGTTTGGCATTATATGCTGTTCCAAGTAAACGTTGTAAGCAAGACATTACAAACTCAGTCAATGGACATCGCAACCGCTACTACTTTAATGAGAAGCTGCCTTGATTTTGTTGTGGCCTACAAAGACAATGGATTTGAAGATGCCATCCCCGCTGCCAAAGAATTGGTAGAAAACTACTGTAACACTATTTCATGCTGGTCCACCCAATGTTGGTGCACAGTTCAATTTCTTGGTGTTAGTACATTTCAGTTATTCTTAAAACTAAAACGTTTCTATAAGCCTACAGGAAATACATTTTTTTATTTGCTTATATATGGCATGAATATATACAGATTTACTGATCCTAGCATGCAAATTTATCGTCTTATATGACAGGGATAAATCATGCACGCACTTTGTGCATCAAAGTTGTGAAAATAAGGTATTCAAAAGTTTAACAAATGGAGGTGGCGGGCTCTGAAGACACTTCTTGCCTTGGGCACCATTTGGTCTAGTGCCAACCCTGGTTGTAATGTACTACCATCTAAGTGAGTGAGCCTGAGACAAGCATTGTCTATGTTGGAAAGTTGTTATACCAGTTAAATACACTGGTATAGTTAAAATGGTACAACATTCCTAGTGTGGATGCAGTTATACCAGGTGCTTTGTAGCTCTATAGCTATTTCAGTACAGGATAGGAATAATTCATGCTGGTATAAGGCATGATTATACCAGTGTATCTTTGCCCCTACTGGGGTGGGGGTATTGTACCTCTATGCTGGTTTAAAAAAATGTCCTAACCAACTTAGGCTTGGTCTACACTACCCCCCTAATTCGAACTAAGGTACGCAACTTCAGCTACGTGAATAACGTAGCTGAAGTTCGAAGTACCTTAGTTCGAATTAGTTGGAACTTACCTTGGTCCACACTCGGCAGGCAGGCTCCCCCGTCGACTCCGCGGTACTCCTCTCGCCGAGCTGGAGTACCGCAGTCGACGGCGAGCACTTCCGGGTTCGACTTATCGCGTCCAGACTAGACACGATAAGTCGAACCCAGAAGTTCGATTTCCAGCCGTCGAACTAGCGGGTAAGTGTAGCCAAGGCCTTAGTTATACCAGTTAAAAATCCATATGTAGACCAGGCGTCCAGTCTTTCATTCACAGGACACCAAGCACTGAGAGCACTGCAAAAGTAGTGTGCTGACCCCACACATCTAGGAGGAGTAAATAACATCCAAGGGCTTGTCTATGCTTGAAAATTAATTAGGATTAAGGTAGGGTGTGATTTTTAAAGTACAAGAGATATTCCTGAAAAGTTGTGGACATTCTGATTGTGGAACAAGCCTGCCTTTTTTCTGTTTAGCTTAAACCAAGTGGACTAAGTGGATTTAAATTGATTAAACTAAACCAGATCAAGATGCTCTTATTCCAGAATCAGTGTGCCCTGGTCAAGAAGGAATTTTCCCCATGATCAGTTTGGCAGTCACCCTGGGATCTTTTCATGTTCCTATGCAGCATGGAACAAGGGTCACTTGCAGGTTTAAGCTAGCGTAAATGGTCAATTCTTTGAAACTTGAAGTCTTTAAATCATGATTTGAAGACTTTAGCAACTCAGCCACAGGGTCTATTATACGAGTGGGATGGGGTGGGCAAGGTTCTGTGGCCTGCAATGTGCAGGAGTTCAGATTAGATGATCACGATGGTCCCTTCTAGCTTTAAAGTCTATGCATCTACAGCATAAATGGACCCAAAGAGTCAAAAATGTTAACCTGACCCTGTAACTGTCCAACATTAAGCTGCTATAAAGAAGAGTTGAGGTTTGTTATACAGCAACTTCAGCCTACTTAATTTCATGGCAAACACATTTTTAATCTTTTATTAAAAATACAGAAAAGGCAGGAAAAACATTTAACGCATTTGAAATGTGAAGTAAGAAGTAAGGCTTTTGTTTTAACCATAATTAGGGCCCTCCCAAATTCACGGCCATGAAAAACGCATCACGGACCAGGAAATCTGGCCTCCCCCTGTGAAATCTGCTCTTTTGTGAGCTTTTACCCTACACAATACAGATTTCACGGGGGAGATCAGCATTTCTCAAATTGGGGGTCCTGACCCAAAAGGGAGTTGCGGGGGGGGGGGGGGGGTCCACAAGGTTATTTTAGGGAGATCACAGTATTGCCACCCTTACTTCTGTACTACCTTCAGAGCTGGGGAGCTGGAGAGCGGAGGCTGTTGGCCAGGCGCCCAGCTCTGAAGGCAGCGCCCCGCCAACAGCAACACAGAAGTAAGGGTGGCAATATCATACCATGCCACCCTTACTTCTGCATTGCTGCCTTCAGAGATGGGCAGCTGGAGAGTGGCAGCTGCTGACTGAGGGCCCAGCTCTGCAGGCAGCAGCGCAGAAGTAAGGGTGGCAATACCATACCGTGCCATCCTTACTTGTGCGCTGCTACTGGTGGTGGCTCTGCCTTCAGAGCTGCAGTAGCGCAGAAGTAAAGGTAGCAGTACCACAACCTCCCCCCAAAAAATAACCTTGACACACACGCACACCCGCCAACTCCTTTTTGGGTCAGGTCCCCTACAATTACAACACCATAAGATTTCAGATTTAAATAGCTGAAATCATTAAATTTATGATTTTTTAAATCCTCTAACTCTGAAATTGACGAAAATGGACCTTGAATTTGGTAGGGCCTAACCATAATCCTTGTTCCATTTTCCTTTAACTGGAGATAGATTTTAGAAGGAAACCCCCTTCTCTGATGGTAATAACTGTCCTTTTGGGGAAGAGTGAAGAAGTTAATTGAGATGGGCTGGAGATGTCATTGTTACTCTTGTTGTTGAAATCTGATTTTCTTTTCTAGAAGACAAAACAAGACAAACACACACAAGAGGGGAGAGAAAATACTAGCAATGATAGATAATACAGCTTTCTGTCTTTGGAATTGACTCTAACTTACAACCTTACTGCTGGAAACAGAGAAGCACAGCACAGTCTTATCAACTACACTGAGACCTGACAAACTTGTACCAGCAACAGACTGTTTAGGCTATTGCATTTAGCTGCCTTTCTGGTCTTACAGCAGTGTTGCAAAATACACAGTCTTGACCAGCTAAGCCAGACACTTATTAGACAGAAGGCAAAAGACAAGAGATAGGAAAGAAAAGAAATAAAGCAGGGAAGGAAAATGGCACAAAGTCTCCCATCCCTGATGGTGCTCAGGAGTTAGCTGGAGCTAATAGAGGTGGTGGCATCATCTGGATTCCTCCCTATGGCCTAGCTTGGTCAGGGCATCTCTCAAGATTAAGATAAACAAGGCACAATAATGTCACACTGGATTCTGGGTCCCAAGAGACAGTGGGGGTGGCCATCATGATGGTAAAGTTCACTCCTTCCCCTTCTCTTGTCTTTGAGACAGACAGCATTTGCATCTTCTCCATCAGCCAGCATTGCAGTAGCCAGATTTCCCCCCCAACGTATCTTTTTGAGGACCCCAAAAGGGAAGTGTAGGATGAAATAGCCCTTCCCCTCATTATTTTGTTCACAAATTAGGCCCTGATTTTAATACAGTCTTTGAGTTATATTAGTGGACCTATCTGTTTAGACTAATTTAGCCTTTTTCTCTCCCTTTTGCGCCTTTTCTCATTAACACTTATCACTGTAGGCTATTGTGATACTTTATGAACTTTCATTCACTTTTTATTGAATTTACAATTCAGGTTGTAGGACCAGTTATTACAACACTCTACATATGGAATTATTCCTGAATAGCTATTTCAAAATAATTCTATGTATAGACAAACCTGAACATAGAAACATAGGACTGGAAGGGACCTTGAGAGGTCATCTAGTCCAGTCCCCTGCACTCATGGCAGGACTAAGTATTATCTAGACCATCCCTGACAGGTGTTTGTCCAACCTTCTCTTAAAAATCCCCAATGATGGAGATTCCACAACCTTCCTGGGCCATTTATTCAAGTGCTTAACCACCAAGACAGTTAGGAAGTTTTTCCTAATGTTCAACCTAAACCTCCCTTGCTGCAATTTAAGCGCATTGCTTCTTGTCCTGTCCTCAGAGGTTAAGAACAACAATTTTTCTCCCTCCTCCTTATAATAACCTTTTACGTACTTGAAAACTGTTATCATGTCCCCTCTCAGTCTTCTCTTTTCCAGACTAAACAAACCTAATTTTTTCAATCTTTCCTCATACATCATGTTTTCTAGACCGTTAATAATTTTTGTCGCTCTTCTCTGGATTCTCTCCAATTTGTCCACATCCTTCCTGAAATGTGGTGCCCAGAACTGGACACAATACTCCAGTTGAGGCCTAATCAGAGCAGAATGGAGGGGAAGAATTACTTCTCATGTTTTGCTTACAACACTCCTGCTAATATGTCCCAGAATGATGTTTGCTTTTTTTGCAACAGCGTTACACTGTTGACTCATATTTAGCTTGTGGTTCACGATGACCTGCAGGTCCCTTTCCCCAGTATTCCTTCCTAGACAGTCATTTCCCATTTTGTGTGCATGCAACTGATTGTTCCTTCCTAAGTGGAGTACTTTGCATTTGTCCTTATTGAATTTCATCAACATGACCCTATAGCAACCTCTCTGCCTGAGTTGAGACATCAAGCCTCAGACAGAGCATCAGCCAGTATTTCCCCACTGGGAGGGTGGTCACATGAAACTCACCATAAATTCTGTTCATGTCTTTCTGTTCATGTGCATCCATTACATGGCAGCCTTGCAAGTGACACACTTTATGGCAGAGGCCTCTCTATAGAAGGTGCCCTTGTGACTCATACTCCGAGCCAGAATAGGCTCCACACATCTCTTCTTTCAGTGACTCTTCTGAAAGGTTAAAGGTTGTTTCAACTCTCCCAACCAGCCTGTAGATAATTCTCAAACAATCTGAGACTGAAGCCGTCTAATTAAAAACAAGATTTAATACAAAGGGAGAAATCAATTAGAAGCAAAACAAATA
The DNA here is from genome assembly GCF_011386835.1 of Chrysemys picta bellii. NCBI lineage: Eukaryota > Metazoa > Chordata > Testudines > Emydidae > Chrysemys > Chrysemys picta. The sequence continues at coordinate 257,079,936 of NC_088792.1, forward strand.
GTATATTTTATAAAGTCTTATTTTGAACAAAAGCTAAGTGAGGAAGGTGGCTAGATAGGTAACACTTGGGTTTAACTAACAGCGAGTTTTTAAAATGGCAAATGTCCAGAGAATGCGTCTTTCTGCCCTCTGACTCTTTCAGCAGGCTGACCTATCAGAGAGAGCCTTTTGTTACAGGTGTCTTTTGTTTGCCATTCCATTCTTTACCTGACTCTCAGGCTTGTTATACTTTTCAGATTTTTGATGCCTGGCTTGTCATACCAGAAAGGTATCTCCAGGTGTTTCTTCTGCCGTATCCATTGTCCCAGGTCAGGACTCTGGCCCACCAGCTAATTGTCCCTTCAGCCTCTGCATGGGTTGGATGGGTTCAGCCCCCAAAAGTCCCACTACATAAAGCAAATCCAATTCAATCTGGACTGTCCCTTTACCCCACCCTTCCAGGGGGTGCCCCATCCTTTCCTTCAAGCTTGTCTCCCAAACTGTCTCTTACTTGGGCATCACTCACTCCTGGAGTCTAATTGATTCTCCCCAGTGGCTGCTCCAGCTAGCAGGCCTGTGTAGTAGGAAGAGAGCTTGAGACTTAAGCCCTTGTATCAGAGGCCTGGTATCGGGCACGACCTGCTCACAGAATTTGGCAAAAACAGGGCTGATATTGAAGAAATACACATTCCTAAGAAGTGATAGTCACAGAGTGCTCACGCAAACACGCAAACACATCCCGATATCAAGTGGTACCAGAACATCCTGATTTCAAGAATGGTACAAAAACATTCCCTGAGGATAACAGGAACACACTGACCCCTCCTAAAAGATAAGGTCAGGATGACAGTATGTAATAGAGCTGTTTTGATCAAACCAACATGTACAAGGTGATGAGTAATAACTAGCCACGTTAAGGGGCAGTAACTACTATACCTATGTCAGAGGGGCAGTACTAACTTGTTTGTATGAGGATATAAAGATGTATCTCTGAGGGAGTATCTTTTTCTGGCCTAAGGAGAAAGGGAAAGTCCCGCTGTTCAAATGAGCTGGTCCATTGTTACGGGCATAAATGTATTAGTGGTCCGTTAGAGTCTGCAGGATACTAGTATCGTGCTTTGTCAACAATAAACCTGTCCGGGTGCCTTGATCCCTTAACAGATCTTGTGGTCATTGGGTTCACTCGAGATCTGCTGTGTCGGCTGTCTGCACAGGTCTGGAGTGGCACACAGAAGGAACACAAACATGCAGCCAAACATTTAATAACAGCTAACCACAGCCTGCACCTCTGGAACTGTGCAAGCAAAGTTCCCTTCAGGCAGAGCTCTGTTCTCCAACTGAGCCAGGCTCTCTCCTTTTATTCCCCCTCCAGACTTGGTACTGGCTGCAACTATAGTGTGGCAGAGCTAGCTGGTTCCATAGGCTCTCTTGAGACCCTTCTCTGCTGGTGTGAGGCCTCACTGCCCCATCACAATCCTTTTGAAGGTGGATGCTACAATAGATGTGTCTCAGACCACTTTTGCATCTTTAAACTTTACCCCACAACTATCTGCCCTTTGTACCCTTCTAACTATGTACTGCAAGATAATGATCAGAGCTAGAGCTGTCCCTGAAACCAGTCTGTTTTAAAGATACAAATTTAGATAGTTCTCATAATTCCTTCAAAGCAGTCAATTATGAATCATGGACAGATTAAAACTCCAGTCACTAGCAAAGCAAGGGCCATTTTTGTGGGTGATGGCCATGTAGATGGTAGTGAGAGAAATAATCTATTGTGCTTTCTAGAAAGATTAAGGTTGTTACACTTTCCCCTGAAGCACATGGTGCTGGCTACTGTTGGAGACAGGACATCTGACTAGATGCATACTGGGTCTGATTCATTACAGCAAGTCCTATGTTCCAATAAAGTCATAATCCTTGACAGTGAATAATTCAACAGCATACTACTTCTAATTCACTTGGGCCTGAATTCACCTCAGTGTAAACAGGCAGAACAAGGCCTCAAAACAGGGCTTAAATGGTGCATGGGTTCTTTGCACAGGGTGAATTTCGCTCTTGACTCTAAACAAGTTGACCCACAGGTTTGTTTTTCAAGAACATTGCCAATGCTTTCCTTTCCAACAGAAACTCCCTGTAAGTCTTGGGCTACATTGTGCCACAGGAACCATGTACATAGAAAGGGACAGTGCCTGACTGTACCATTCCAGGAGCATGATGGGGGGAAAATTGTTGCTCCAGGGAATGGGAGTATGCTGCTGGCCTATACCATAAGCAAGTGATTAACCCACTCCAGCCACACGAGGTCATCTCCACTGGCTGGAACACTGAGGATGGATCTAAGACTCTGCCCACTCACTGCTCAGTTGCACTGGAAGGGAAAAATTGGGCATGCAGAGCTCACTTCCTCTATCATGCTCAATACCAATACTAAGGGTCAAAGTCCATATAGGGATATAAGGTACGAGAGCAAGAAGGTTAACGGTTGCCCCTGGATGGATATGTAGTTCAAGTCACAGTCAAATCTTTTCTCTTGTATGCTAGCCATATTGCTACTAGTACTGTTCAAAACAGCTCAAATATTTACACAGCATACTTGTTGAAATTCTGTCAAGCTAGAGCTAATGGCAAGAAGGCAGTATATGTACATACATGTGGTATGTACACATAAACCATATTTCCATGTACAGCTATTCCAGTTATAATATAAATGCCTAGTCCAGCAATAACCAAAACAAATGTAGAAGCAGGCCCATTACTTCAGTGCCCTGATGTGACTGAACATGAAACTGATCCAGTTTTTAAACTAAGCTGAAGGTAAAATGAATGGGTGTTAAATAATACTCTAGGCTCCTCTCAGCTTGCTTCAGTGACTAACTCCATTTTAAACAGTTAAATGATTACAAGCTTTGAAATTAAATTTTAGGATGAATTATTAAGCAGCACTCTCCAGTGTCTGTGAGAAATCACATTCCCTCTTGTAGAAACACTTGGGGTAGTAGATATGGGAGTAGATTGGTAACAGACTTCGGATTTAATTTGCTGAGTGTTGAGAGACTTCTCAGACAATAGTGAGCAAAGCGCATTGCTGCCAGTTATATGTTTTAGGTAATTCTGGAAAAAAATTAAGAAATCATGAAAACAAAAATCCTCTGAAATCTCAGTGGAAACCATCCAATAGAAATGTTTTATTTTTACAAGTAGTCACTTTGATCAGAAGTTTATTTACAGGTCTTTAATCTATGATCAAATAATTAGTGAGTACAAGCTCTCTGTGTCCCTTAAGTCCTCAAAAAGGGGCTTACGTGTGGTTTAGACTTGCAAATTTCAACCAGAGTTTCTGCACTTTAACCTTTTTTAAGGGAGCTTGGGGGGACAGGGAGAATAAAAACCAAAATATTTTAAAGGTCTGTTAATCAGTGTTTGATTTGGGGGGTTTGCTGGCTGTAATGTGCACCAATATTAATTTCAGCATTGCAAAATGTGTGCAGCAAGTTGCAACATTTTGGTGAAATGTATGGATTTTCATGCAACACATTCAGAGTCATGAACCCAAATACAAAATATCAAAAAATGTATCCCCAGTATTTATTCAGTATGTTGTGGTTTGCCTTCTGGCCATACACTTGATTATCTTATGCAGGACAAAAAAAATAACATTTTCAAAAATGCCTAAATAATTTAGGAACCTAAGGTATTGTGTCCAGCCAAGGTCATACCAGCCTAAGATAACCAAGTGTGTGGTTAGTTCCCCAGTTCTAGTAACAGCCCCAATGCTACAACTGCTATCAACTTCCCAATATTTCAAGTACTAGGCCCTCAAGACTGTGGGAGTGCTGCCACCAGTCTTCCAATAACAGTTGTTTTCAATTAAACGTAACTGAGATTCATGTGAAAACAGCCCTATGGATCTTTCTAAGCTAAGTAACATGCTGTGCTCATACCAGTATAGTTATGAACCTAGGCAATGGCAATGCATACCAGTCACTCATGCTGTAGGACAGCAAAAGCAAAGTGCTTAAAATGGCTGAGGCACTCTCTATATCCTAGCCTTGAAATCTATGAACCCATTGATACATTCCAGACTTCCAGGCAATGAATGCAGAGGAAGGTGTGTGTGGCTGGAGTACTCCTGTGGATTTTTTTAGATCTCCATAATACATGTTGGGTGCAGTCATGCCCCCCTTAAGATGTGATCTCATCAGATTTAATTCAATACATGGAACTCTTCCTTCTGAGTCATTGCTGAATGTTCCAACACGGTGCCAAGGAACATTCCGTACTGTCTGTCCTTAGCTGTCTGTAAGGAGTGTATACTCTAAACAGGAGGAATAATTATGAAGTGAACATAGCATACTCCATATGGGTGTTATGCTGTTCTCTTATTGTCTTTATTATTCATCAAGTGCAGTTACTCCGCTGCGAACACACACTCCAAAACGCCAAAGAATTCTTGACTGCTCTGCACTTGGGAAGCGTCTCTGTTCCTGAATTCTCCCTATCATTAATAAGCTGACCCCACAGAGTGGCAGCTTTGTGAATTTTCTGCAGGTCCCATAGCCATCAAAGTCCAGGTCCAAATCTCAGAATCTAGGGCCAAATCCAAAGCTTAGTGAAGTCAGTGAAGCATTTCTATTGACTTCAATGGATTTTGGATTAGGCACACATTTTCAAAAGAAAAGAGCACCCAATACCAGGGCCAGATTTTCAAAGTAGGGCAGCTCCCATTTTGACACAAAAAAAGTATGTAGATTTTGAAAAAAGTTCAGTACATTAACAGCTTAGCTCTTTTGAAAATCTGGCCACAAATGTCACAATAGGAGCTGCTGGGAGCTGAGCCCTTTTGAAAATCTGGCCCTTAGCTTGTGATCATATAACAAAAAATGTGTGTGTATCTTTAAACTATTGCATTTGTTCCTATACAAGCTAAGTAATCAATGAACACTTCGCCTATTTCCAGTCTTTGGCTTCTGTGTAAGGAGTCTGAAGATGTTATTTTTATTTGCTAATACTGTATTTCAGCTCTTCAAGTGTGGCCTTTTGTTTTGCAATCATTAGTATTAGGCTTCCCAGATTCATTTCCTCCCTACCCCACATTTATTACAGATATAATAATTTGGCCAGAAACAGAAGAACAAATATGAAACTGAGGCACTCCACTACTGTGATTAAAATTCTCTTGGCATTTTTCTGAGTGGTTTAAGATGTTAACCCAATGCCTATGGTCAAATTCCAGTGATAATACATTTTGTATCTCTTCACTTTCCAATCACTATGCAAATAGAAAGTAATTATGATCTGCCTACCTATTTTACTTTGTTACTCCAATTATATACAGTATCCACCTGGTCGCATACTCAGAATGCTTATTGAGGTAGGAAAAACTATTACTTAGGGCTTTCGTTTGGCTTAAGTCGGAGCTGTAGGTGCATATCACCTCTCAAATTCAGGCCCACAGTTTGTACTAGAGATGAGGTTGAGTCACATAATTCAGGTCAGATTTAGAGATCCAGTTAGGGAACTTTTCCAAAGTACAGGAAAGTTTGGCATTTGTGTTCTGGTTTGGTCTGTTGGGCCTGATTTAAGCTAGGGAAAAAGTGAGGCTAGAACAGAGTCTTCACTCAAAGACGACACACAAAAGGCTGTTTTTCATTAGGATTTTGCAGACATAGACAGATGTTCTCATATCAAAAGCAATTTCGCTGGTGGTTTATGTTTACTGCCAAAGTTAAATTCCATTATAGTTAAATTTTCATGCATGGAAAATTTTCCCATTCAAGATTTTTTTTCCTGTAGCATTTTTTGCTTTACCTTGTATCAGCAGAAAACTGGCATAGGTTTTGCATATCTAGTATGTCTAAAATCTGTCTGTTCTTTGCATTAAGTCTGCTTTCTGATTTAATGAAAATAGCAACAATTTTCCCCTCTTTCAAATTCCTGTTCTGCTTAGTGTACAAGAAATGAAAAGAATCTAATTAAGGTTGTTATTAAAACATAATTTGCTTAAATTTCCATCATTATGGGTACCATAATAGCTTAACACAAACACAAATGTTTTCAGTACCTGCTATCTAGCACAGTAGTTCCAGAAAGGTAAACTTCCCTCAGCACAAAACACATGGACAGGCATATTTCCAATACATGTTCCTCACTATGGTTTTTAACCATTTCAGTTGCCAGATTTTTTTGATACTTAGTGAGGATATGCAGCTGAAACTTTCAATGGAAAATGGGAATCCAAATCTCAGAGGCAGCTTTGAAAATCTCATGTGAAATGTATAAGGTATATCATCTCTCATGCTATAGGGCTTAAACCAAGCCAAACCTATTGTTCAATGTGCAATATATTGAGCATTCATTGATTTTAATGTTATTAAATATTTACTCTTCTATAAATAATGGCTTAAGGAATGTTTGAGACTTCTTTTCTATTGTAGTCTCAGACCAAATGAGGAAATTAGCTGTCAGTATGTTTTGGTGTAAAACAAATAAGTAACAGCAAGCTAAATCCTAGACAGGGCCCTTGCCTCAGAGAACTATAGGTATACAGTATGCAAATAGCAGATGCCATGAACATGTAAGTCCTGTGGCCTTAAACTATAGAGGCTAAAGTGCTCTCTGATCCCATCTGTGGGTGAACAGGGGAAAGAACAGCAACAGAACTGCTGTATCTGCATGAACTATTAATCCAGAACTCCAGTTGGAGAGAAGCTCCAGAGGAGAAGGAAACCTCCTCCTTCATATATGGATAAACAGGGAGAAATACAACCAAGGGGGAGCTTCAGGGCATAAGCTTTGTACCCAGAATTCCGCCAGTGGCTGTTTGGGAGTCACCATAACTGAACACAAACTCAGAATTGGTTGGGTAGTGGAACTGACAAGTGAAAGGGAAAAAAGGCTTCTATTTCATAGTAAGGAGTGTGTTCATGCTGGCAAGGAGTCTGTCCAGTTGTTCTGCACGCTACTGGTATTCCTCCAGTAAGAATCAGGAGCTGTGGGGGGCCACTTTTGGGGGCCCCACAGGCCCAGAGTGGCCTGGAGGATTAGCGGGGGGCTGGGAGCAGCCCGCTCTGCTTCCCTTGCCTCAGCCTCGTCACTTGGGGATGGAGGCTTGGGGGAAGGGATCCCCCACTCACCAGCAGTGGTGGGAAGCGGAGCAGCCCAGCCCCAGCCCGCACTGCTCCACCAGCTCCCACAATTTCATGGTGCCCTAGGCTGCTGCGTATGCCCAAGGATGGCCCTGTATCCAGCCACTAAATAAAGCAGAAATCATTATGGATGGGTTAGGTGAATAGCTAAGAGTGAGGTCATGCTTGCAGGGCAGGGCAATAAGCTCTTCAAAATAGCATTCTCAGTGTGGCGTGACCTCATGCTCTATGTGTGTGAGGTCACATCACGCAGGGCAGAGGGGCGTTCTCTTCAAAATGGCATCCCCCATCAGTGATATCAGACTAAATTGCACCCAGTTTTGTCTCAGTACCAGACAGACAACAAGCCATTTAAACACAGGATGATCCGACTTAAAACCAGAAGAATGGCCTGCCTAGATCCTACCCATTTAATACCAGATGAGACCATGCTATGTGCCTGTGTTAAGAGTGCCCAGCATACTTTCCAAGCAATGACTCTGGCATTATATACCCCACGCAGAAGTAAAGCTGTTCTGTAATTATCACCACTCAGTAAAACACAACTCCTCTTCTTTGGCATCATCTCTATCTTTAGCTTTAAAATCCACACCCCTTCCCATTACAGGTTCTAGGTTCATGGTAGCAGTCAGCACCTTTTTAGCAGCTTCAGCTAATCGATTCATGGCCGACAACGCTCAGAATTCTTACCCCAGGGCATAATTGCTAATTAAATTCTCATTCCAGATTTTATAGTTTCTAATTGCCGCCATTCATGAGACAGGAGGAACAAAACCAGGCTTGAACAACAGTGCTCTTCTTCATCGGGCTTCTTAAATTGAGCCTACAAAGCTGAAGCTAGGCTTTTGAATGGTGCCATTGGTGCTGTAAATCTGGTAGATGAGATTGAGTGGCTGGGGATATTAACTGCAAAGGGGTTAAATCTTGACCACCTTGTGTGATCAGAGATTTAGTATAATTCACAAAGCTCACGCACTCGTTGAAATGTACTGCCGGTGCTTGTGGGAAAAAAAAGCTGGCCAAGTGATTCATTACAGGAAACACTGTGATAGTATGAGCAGTCACGTGTGGGACAACACCACCCTCACTCCCAAAGCAGGTGTTTCCAATTAATCCCTCCTCTCAGGGGCTGTTAGGAGTGGGAGGGGACCCAGCTCATTCTAGAAGGAGAAACAACAGTCATGAAGACTGGAGACATGCCAAGGTGAAAAAACAGCTCCAGAAAGGGGTAGGAGGAGAGTTACAATCACCATAGAGAGAAAAGGTACTGAATTTGCAACGAGTCGGGCAGAGGCTGGGGCCTGCCTCCTTGGGAAACTGTGGACTTGCCTTAGAGGTTAGAGAAATTATGGAGAAAAGGGACTAAAGACTTTGGTGGTAGACAATAAACTCGATACTGTGATGCCCCCTGTTATAAGTACTTCTACAGTCTCTCTGTTCTCCTTTTTTCCACACCTTTTCTGTGGTGATCAGGTCATCCTGGTCTACCAAGCAGTGGCTTGGTAACATTTGCAGCTGCAGGATTTGGGGCTTAGCATGCAGGCCAAATCACTTTATTGATTGTCGGCCAGAGAGTGGGAATGCACTGGTTCATATGCTGCTGGCTATAATCTGGATTTATCTGGTTACCATCATGTTTCCCAGAGATTGTATAGGGAGAAGGCAGGTTTATTTTGTGACTGGGCACAATAGAAGTCCATCTGGCAGAGGCTTCCATTGGAATCAGCACATTTCCCTGAATGCTGTGGCCATGCCCCGCTCTCCACCCAAATTTGGAGGTGCATGAGCCATCTGTGCACCTTGAAATGACACAGCTCCATCCAGGTGAGTGTTCTGTTACTAGGGCCCTGCACATGGGTTAAAACCAAGTACTGACAAACCAGGTCCCTTGTCCATTTACCTGTATAGACATGAGCTTGGAGTAGTTTCCCTCCACACAGGAGCTGATACCTCAGTCACATACAGCATAGCAGAGAGTAAAAGCCTCTTGTGCCTGATGATATCCCATTTGGCAAAAAAATAAAATAAAATAGCCTTGGATTTCATAAGAAAACCTTTTAAAGGTGAATCCCTTGTCATTTGATTAGAGCCTGGTACATCTAACAGCCACTTCCCACAAGGGGGAACCGATACAGCATGACATCTGACTACAAGGAGAAGATGGGTAAGTAATAAGGAGACACAGTTGTAATGTCAATGTATAAATTCGGTTTAAAATTCCCATTTCATTATGGAGGGCTCTGCAATTACAATTCATTCCGTTATATTTTATATCTGTTGTGATACACAAGCCTTCTCTGTGCGTTGGCTGGTGGAGGCTGGATAACCATCTGTCTTGGATGGTTTAGACACTACAAATCCAGCATCTTGGCAGGGGTTAGACTAGATGACCCTTCTAACCCTATGGTTAGGGATGCTGGAACAATTTTTATAGTGGGGATGCTGAGAGCCATTGAACCAAACTGTAAACCTGGTATATAATGGAAACCACTTCAAGTCAGGGGGTGCTGCGGCACCCCCCACACCCCTAGTTCCAGCACCTATGCTTATGGTTCTATGCCATATGAGAGTAGTGGGTAGAGCACTGGACTGGGACTTAGGAGTCTATTTACAGCTCTGCTGCTGGTTTCCTGGATGATCTTGGGCAAGTCACTTCATTTCTCTGTGCCTTGGTTTTCCCCATCTGTAATGAGAGAATAATGTTGGGGACTTCCTTTGTAAAGTGCTTGAAATCTACTGATGACCATACCTACTTCTATATAGTGCTTTTCATATTGGATAAAGTATCGGTGATTGTGCAGGCTGAATGATTCACTCTGCCAAATGCACCTGATAATGGTAACTTATTTTAAAAGTAATAATTTTGCCTTCCTTCTTCCAACCACTTTAACAGCTGCCAAACACGCCAGGTATATCAGGTGCTATGCTGTACTAGAAACACTGTAAGGTTCCATTGATTTCAGCTGGGATTTTCAAAGCCGCATTAGGGCGGATCTACACAATTTAAAAAAATACCCATGGCAGCAAATCTCAGAGCTGGTGTCAACTGACTTGGGCTCACGGGGCTCATGCTGTGGAGCTAAAAATAGTAATGTAGATGTTTGGGTTTGGGTTTGGGCTGGCGCCTGGGCTCTGAGACCCTCCATCCTCACCTCTTTCAGAGCCCGGGCGCCAGCCCAAGCCTGAACCTCTACACTGCTATTTTTAGCCTTCACAAGCCCAAGTCAGTTGACCTTGGCGCTGAGACTTGCTGGAGTGGTTTTTAGCTTTCTGCTGTGTAGACATATCCTTAGCCTGGTTTGAAAATCCTAGCCTTACTAGTTTTTTTTAAAGATGGATTCACAAATCAAATATCAAGCATAGCTACTCTTCTGATTACGCAGATTTGATATCCAGCAAAAGTGGGGTAACCCATATATTATGATGAAAAGATCATGTGCACAGAACTCATCATTGCAGTAATATGTTAACAGAGCTGAATGAGATCATAATAAAAATAAAAAATAAAATAGAAAAGTCAACCAGGAGCAGATCTTCCAGCTAAAAGTTCCAGTGCTATTGAAGTATCAGAGGGGTAGCCGTGTTAGTCTGAATCTGTAAGAAGCAACAGAGGGTCCTGTGGCACCTTTAAGACTAACAGAAGTATTGGGAGCATAAGCTTTCATGGGTAAGAACCTCACTTCTTCAGATGCAAGTAATGGAAATCTCCAGAGGCAGGTATAAATCAGTATGGAGATAACGAGGTTAGTTCAATCAGAGAGGGTGAGGTGCTCTGCTAGTAGTTGAGGTGTGAACACCAAGGGAGGAGAAACTGCTTCTGTAGTTGGATAGCCATTCACAGTCTTTGTTTAATCCTGATCTGATGGTGCCAGACTCCAAAGAGAAACTGCTGAGCTCCAGTTCATTTGCAAATTTGACACCATCAGATCAGGATTAAACAAAGACTGTGAATGGCTATCCAACTACAGAAGCAGTTTCTCCTCCCTTGGTGTTCACACCTCAACTACTAGCAGAGCACCTCACCCTCTCTGAATCATAGAATCATAGAATATCAGAGTTGGAAGGGACCTCAAGAGGTCATCTAGTCCAACCCCCTGCTCAAAGCAGGACCAATTCCCAGCTAAATCATCCCAGCCAGGGCTTTGTCAAGCCGGGCCTTAAAAACCTCCAAGGAAGGAGACTCCACCACCTCCCTAGGTAACGCATTCCAGTGTTTCACCACCCTCCTAGTGAAATAGTTTTTCCTGATATCCAACCTGGACCTCCCCCACTGCAACTTGAGACCATTGCTCCTTGTTCTGTCATCTGCCACCACTGAGAACAGCCGAGCTCCATCCTCTTTGGAACCCCCCTTCAGGTAGTTGAAGGCTGCTATCAAATCCCCCCTCATTCTTCTCTTCTGGAGACTAAACAATCCCAGTTCCCTCAGCCTCTCCTCATAAGTCATGTGCTCCAGACCCCTAATCATTTTTGTTGCCCTCCGCTGGACTCTTTCCAATTTTTCCACATCCTTCTTGTAGTGTGGGGCCCAAAACTGGACACAGTATTCCAGATGAGGCCTCACCAATGTCGAATAAAGGGGAACGATCACGTTCCTCGATCTGCTGGCAATGCCCCTACTTATACAGCCCAAAATGCCGTTAGCCTTCTTGGCAACAAGAGCACACTGTTGACTCATATCCAGCTTCTCGTCCACTGTGACCCCTAGGTCCTTTTCTGCAGAACTGCTACCTAGCCATTCAGTCCCTAGTCTGTAGCAGTGCATGGGATTCTTCCGTCCTAAGTGCAGGACTCTGCACTTGTCCTTGTTGAACCTCATCAGGTTTTTTTCGGCCCAATCCTCTATTTGTCTAGGTCCCTCTGTATCCGATCCCTACCCTCTAGTGTATCTACCACGCCTCCTAGTTTAGTGTCATCTGCAAACTTGCTGAGAGTGCAGTCCACACCATCCTCCAGATCATTAATAATGATTGAACTAACCTCGTTATCTCCATACTGATTTATACCTGCCTCTGGAGATTTCCATTACTTGCATCTGAAGAAGTGAGGTTCTTACCCACGAAAGCTTATGCTCCCAATACTTCTGTTAGTCTTAAAGGTGCCACAGGACTCTCTAGTGCTATTGAAGATGGCACAAATGCTGCCACTTTTTGGGAGGGAGGGGCGAGGGAGAAATCCCATTGATTTCAATACATTTCCAGAGAGAAAATATCTATTTGAGCTCTCTTAAATCATTAATACTCAATGGAAGTGACAATGTGGACACTTGATCTTTTTAGCAGTTCTGGGAAGATTAATGCTAGCCATTAAAATTCCATTTCTAAAATATGCCAGTAAGGGACTGATCAGACTACAGAAAGCAAAGAACAAAATCAGGACTACAAAGAACTAAATTACCATTAATTTCCAGCAGGACAAACACTCAGTGTGTGAATACACAAGGCCTTTAGTAGTGTCAGGATGCAGCACTGAGGGAATGCTAAATGAGCATTTCTCTATGATGCACAGTAAATGTTAGGTAATGGAGATGCTTATTAACTCTTCACCACTTTTAACAAAGTTAAAAGATGACTTGACTTGGCTGTTAGTGTTCATGAGATGTTAGACCAGCTAAGTAATAAATGTCATTCATCATGGTGAAAGAACTTCAGATGAAAGAATGGCTATTTTGATTAGTTTTACTTCTTTTCATTTTGTTATTCTCTTTTAAGCTGGCTTGTCACAATAGTTATTGGAACAGAGAAAGGAAAAAACTTCTTCCATTTTTATGTGTTCCTGGGAGCTGATGTTATACAATGCAGAAGTCTGGGACTTGCATGTAACCCCCTTGATTTGCTTTTGCATCCCCCTTAGTAAGATGACAGGGAGACTGGTGTTTTGTTTGATTACACTGCTCTACAGCCAAAATGCTTCTGAAATAAATGTAGTCAAACTTTACTAATTCTGGGTCACTGAGAATGAAAATGATGCTTAAAATTGTTGATTGGCTCTAGTTTTCAAGATATGCTATTGGGTCACTATATACGACCCTTGACTTGCGAATGGCGGAGGATAAGTGAGTTATAAAGAGAAGGAATCTCAATTTAAACCAGAAATGACTAAAATACATCTTTGACTGGATCTATGAATAAATCTATGACTGGGTTTGGACAGTACTTGCTTTTTAGGCAAAACAATGAATGATGCAATCTGAAGCTGGTATTGCGTCATACATGATATGAATTGTATCATGTTATTCCTTGAAGTCATGGATGATGCAATCATAATGAAGCTTCCATCACTCTGCTAAACAAATTGCCCTATATCAGCTCTAGAAATCATACAGTGTTGTGCTCTCTTATTTGTCAGTGTTTGATTTTGCAAAGGGACACATTTCTGTTTAGCCAAAGTGAGCAGAGATGCCTCGTACTTGTGTGAACAGTGCAGATAACTTCTGCTATGTTTGTGGTGAAGTGACTTTTGCATCACAAAAGCGCAGTATAACCACTATGGTTAAGAAAGCCTATCACCTTTATTTTGGCTGCAAAACTGGAGATCAGGACAAGAGGTGGGCCCCACACATATGCTGCAACACTTGTGCAACAAAACTTTGCCAGTGGTTGAACAGGAAAAGGAAATCTATGCCTTTTGCAGTGCCAATGATTTGGAGAGAGCCAACAGATCATACCAGCAGTTGTTACTTCTGCATGGTGCCTCCAGTTGGGAAAGGTGTGTCAAAGAAGAAAAAAGTGGACTGTGCATTATCCAAACATTCCATCAGCTATACGCCCAGTACCCCACGGAGAAGGACTGCCAGTTCCTGATGCACCAGAATCATTCTCACTTGAGTCAAACGAGGAAGAGGAAGAGGATGAAACTTCGCGTCCTGAACCATCAATGTCACAGGACCCACATTTTCTCCCATCCTCCTCCTCTGAACCACACCTCATAACACAAGGTGAACTGAATGACCTTGTCAGGGATTTGGAACTACCCAAGAGTAAGGCAGAGCTGTTGGGCTCCAGACTACAGCAGTGGAATCTCCTGGCAGGTGATGTTAGGGTTTCCATGTTCCATGACCGTCAAAAGGATCTTGTCCCATTCTTCATGGAAGGTGATCTTGTAGCCTGCAACAACATCGATGGTGTGATGGCAGCCCTCAACATCGTTCACGATCCAGATGAGTGGAGACTGTTCATTGATTCATCGAAGACGAGTCTTAAAGCTGTTTTACTGCATAATGGCAATGTTTTGCCATCAATTCCAGTTGGTCATGCAGTCCATATGAAGGAAACCTATGACAACATGAAACAGCTTTTGAGGTGCATAAACTATGACCAACATCAGTGGCAGCTTTGTGTCGATTTGAAGGTTGTTGCTCTCTTGCTTGGTCTGCAGACTGGATACACAAAGTACTGCTGTTTTCTCTGCGAATGGGATAGTCGTGCAAGAGATTCCCACTACATCAAGAAAGATTGGCCACTCCGACAGTCATTGGAGCCTGGGAGGAAAAGTGTTCAGCATCCACCACTTGTTGAATCAAGGAAGATTTTGTTACCACCCTTACACATCAAGCTGGGTCTGATGAAGAACTTTGTCAAGGCCATTGACAAAACACAAGCAGCTTTCAAGCACCTCCGTGGAAAATTTCCAAGGTTAAATGAAGCTAAGATAAAGGAAGGTGTCTTTGTTGGTCCTCAGATTCGTGAACTTCTTCGAGATGATGCATTTGACCATGCACTGCGTGGCAAGGAAAAGACGGCATGGAAAGCCTTCCAGTTAGTGGCAATAAATTTTCTCGGAAACAACAAGGCAGACAACTACAGGTTGTTGGTGGAAAACCTCCTCAAGGCATACAAAAGCCTTGGTTGCAACATGTCACTAAAGATACATTTTTGGCACTCTCATCTAGATTTTTTTCCACCGAACTGCGGAGCAGTGAGCAACGAGCACGGCGAGCGATTTCACCAGGACATTGCAACAATGGAGAAACGCTATCAGGGCAAATGGAGCCCATCAATGCTTGCAGACTATTGCTGGACAGTGACAAGAGATGCTCCATTTAATGAATACAAGAGACAAGCCAAGAAGCGCCGAGTAGACACTGAATAGGACTAAACTATGTACAGAATAGTTTTTTGCCTTTTGTTTCATAATAAATTTTATTTATATAACCCTTTTGCTGATTTTTAAAGTGTTACATAAACAGGACAGGTGAAATATTATCATGTGAAGCAACCATAAACACATGAAAAGACCTAGGTTTACAATTTATGATTAAAACTCTACTATCTACCCAATATACATAGACATAAAATGTAAAAACTTAAATATCTTAGAAACAGTAGCCAATCATTGTTTTAATTGTCATATTTGAATTCAGCACATCAAAATACATAATAAATAGCACATTTTATCTCTGAAGCAGACGACTTCTCAAAAATTGTAGACCAGTGTTACTTCTAGAATCCTTTCAACAGATTATGTAAATGTGATAGTCAGTGTGTCCTCATTCACACTAGAAAAGCTTTCAGCACTGACCTTAAGGGGCACACTATACTCACAGGCTTCAACAAACGAAGAGATCACTAGCTGTCTCCTGCTACTGGTATAGTCGTCCAGCGATCAGCTCTCCTCAGGCCAGACTCTTTGGGACTGGCATTTCAACAAGACACTCTTGTGTCAGAATGCTACGTTTAATTAAACAAGACATTCAGTGATCATGTTCAGGTTGGCAGACTCAACAGGGCTGACACACATGAATTTGATTCCTCATTCAACCAGCCCTAGATTTTTCTGCAGATGTTTTACTATACAGAATCCCATTTTGTCCAGGTGAAACGGAGGTTGGGATAACTCAACGGCTAGTGCACCACTGCAATTTTTAAAATCACAGACCGTATCACTAATTCTTTCATATGGGGAAAGGGATTGCTTCATGACAAGAGGTGGTGACTTGCTCCAAGCCGCCCGCAAGCAGTCAGATGCAGTGACTGGTAGAGGTAGGGACACTATAGAATTGAAAAGGATGGTGGGGGCGGGGGAATTCAGCTTATTTTTTTGTCAGAGCTTAGCTTGCCAAGAAGACAGCTACATTTGAAGGCAGGACGTTGTTATTTCTCTGGAGTGCATTCTGGACCCATAGATGTTTTCAGAGCATAGGCATAGAGGGGACATAATGGTGCTCATGGGTGAAGAATCGTTCGACTTTAATCAAGAGCAAATTGGTATCATTTTGCAAATTAACTTCTCTCATATGCCAGCTATGTTCTGTCGGAATTAGACTGCTTAAAGGTATTTAAATTATATCTGCAGTAGGATCTGGGAAGCTTAATACCAATAGTTACAGAAAACCTGAAGAGCTGAACTACAGCATTGACATATTAAAATAAGATTCTTTAACTTTCCTGTCAAGACTGACATTATCAGAGTTCCTTGCAAAGAATTGGAAATAGGATAAAATATTCACTGATTATTAGGCTTGCAAAGGAATGAGTTTGGCAGGCTAATGAAACGCACATTGTATGGATGAGTTTGTTCACTCAAATACAAGCTTAAGCAGTTAAGTTTAATACTCTTTAAACTTGCTAAAGTTAATACCCTGTAAGGGTATGTGCTCCAAAGTGCAATGCACCCAGTAGTGTGTGCACATTTTTAAACTGGTGCTTCTCAGAACCTGTAGTAAAGCGGCCAGACCTGGGAAATGGCATGGATATTAAAAGTATCCAGGAATAGGATGAACTCCCTTGGTGCAGGCAGGGCCCATAGTAGTAAGAACCCTGTGCTCCTACAACTTTCAATGAACTACATACGTTAAAATTTCCAAATAAAAATATCCAAAGGCAAACAAAATAAACTCAGCTTCTGGGCTGACAAGCAGCATGAGAAATTTCATGCCTAAATGTAATTTGAAGTTTGGACCAAATAGTGGTGTTCTCATTGAGTTCCAGAATATTTAGATGACTAACATTTTCATCTGCATTAAGGCCATGCTGCACTACAAAGTTTTGTACGTTGGCATACAGATGCTGCAGTTTATATTGCTTGTGCGCATGCATACATGGCTCCTTGCATTAGTGCAGTATGCATTCACCAGGAATGCTTGTGTCGATGCAGTGCGGTGCACCATGGGTAAGTATCCCAGTGTGCAACCCACCACCGTTCAGCGCATTGACTCTTGAGTCAGTTTAGCTGGAACAGAAATAACTTGCGCAGCGGTGACTGGGAGCAAGGGGTCAACTTTCCAGAATGCAATGTTCTCCATCCCATAATATCATCTTTACACCATAATTTTGTACCTATTTCCAAATTCCCACAAACCTGCCCGGGACTTGTCACTGTCTACCAACTCTGACAGAAGCATGGAGCCTGTACAGCTTTGCACTTTGTCATGAGCATTGCAAGCACAGGATGCACGATCCTCCAGTATTTGCAGAGCCACAAGAACTACTATGGGGAATATGATGATTTCCTGGTAATCAGATTGCTATGGGACCTGGACAGAACCAATTCAAGGCTGTGGGTAGCATTCACAAAGCAGCTACAAACGATGGAGGACTGCATTTAGGACCACGAAAAGAGCACTGACTGGCGGGATCACATCATAATGCAGGATTGGGAGGATGAGCTGTGGCAGCAGAACTTTCAGATGCTCAAGGCCACATTCCTGGATCTGTGTGCTGAGCTCACCCCAGCCATCCAACATGGGGACACCAAATTGAGAGCCACGCTGACAATGGAGAAGTTGAATCTTGCAATGTTGAATTGCTACTGGTCAGTGGGAAGTCGTTTTTGAAGTGGGAAAATCTGTTGTGGAGGCTATTGTCATGCAAGTGTGCAGGGTCATTAATCATCTCCTGCTACACAGGAGTGTGCTTCTCAGCAATGTGGAGGACACAGTGGATGGCTTTGGAGCTCTGGGGTTCCTGAGCTGGGTTGGAGCAACAGACAGCATGCACATCCCCATTTTGGCCCCAGAGCACATCAACAGAAAGGGCTCCTTTTCCATGGTTATGCAAGCATTGGTGGATCACTGGGGGCACTTCACTGCTATCAGTGTTGGCTGGTCAGGGAAGGTGCATGACACTCACCTTTAAGAACGCAGGACTGTTCAGAAATCTGCAAGCAGGGACCTTCTTTCCTGACTGAGGGATTACCATTGGCGATGTTGAAATGCCAATAGTGATCGTGGGGGACCCAGCCTACCCCTTACTTCTATGGCTCATGAAGGTGTACACCAGCTACCTTGACAGCAGCAAGGAAAGATTCAGCTACAGGTTCAGCAGCTCCAGAATGACAGTTTGAATGTGCTTTTGGTAGATTGAAAGGACGCTGATGTTGTTTACTCATTGGTTTGGATCTCAGTGTGAAAATTATCCTAGTGGCTATCATTGCCTGTTGTATCCTGCATAATGTTTGTGAAGAAAAGGGGGTAAACTTGCCATGGATGTAGAAGGTGTAGGAGGAGTTTCTGTCTGCTGAATTTGAATAGCCAGACACAAGGGTTAATGGACAAGTTCAATAAGGAGCTATACGGCTTAGAGAGACATAGTAATGTACTGTGCTCAAACTGGGGTGGCAGTTTTGGGGCCTGTTAGGAATTGTATGGAGCTAGCCGCACGAAGAATCATAGAATTATAGAATCATAGGACTGAAAGGGACCTTGAGAGGTCATCTAGTCCAGTCCCCTGCACTCATGGCAGGACTAAGTATTATCTAGACCATTCCTGACAGGTTTTTATCCAACCTGCTCTTAAAAATTTTCAATGATGGAGATTCCACAACCTCCCTGGGCAATTTATTCCAGTGATTAATCACCCTGACAGGAAGTTTTTCCTAATGTCCAACCTAAACCTCCGTTGCTGCAATTTAAACCCATTGCTTCTTGTCCTATCCTCAGAGTTTATGAAAAAGAACCTTTTACGTACTTGAAAACTGTTATCATGTCCCCCCTCAGTTTTCTCTTTTCCAGATTAAACAAACCCAGTTGTTTCAATCTTCCCTTATAGGTCATGTGTTCTAGACCTTTAATCATTTTTGTCTCTCTTCTCTGGACTCTTTCCAGTTTGTCCACATCCTTCCTGAAATGTGGTGCCCAGAACTGGACACAATACTCCAGTTGAGGCCTAATCAGCGCACAGTAGAGTGGAAGCATTACTTCTCGTGTCTTGCTTATAACACTCCTGCAAATGCATCCCAGAATGATGTTTGCTTTTTTTGCAACAGTATTACACTGTTGACTCATATTTAGCTTGTGGTCTACTATGATCCCCAGATCCCTTTCTGCAGCACTCCTTCCTATGCAGTCATTTCCCATTTTGTATGTGTGCAACTGATTGTTCCTTCCTATATGGAGTACTTTGCATTTCTCCTTGAATTTCATCCTATTTACTTCAGACCATTTCTCCAGTTTGCCCAGATCATTTTGAATTATAATCTTATCCTCCAAAGCACTTGAAACCCCTCCCATCTTAGTATCATCCTCAAACTTTATAAGTGTACTCTCTATGCCATTATCTAAATCATTGATGAAGATATTGAACAGAACTGGACCCAGAACTGATCCCTGTGGGACCACACTCATTATGTCCTTCTAGCATGACTGTGAACCACTGACAACTACTCTTTGGGAATGGTTTTCCAACCAGTTATGCGTCCACCATATAGTAGCTCCATCTAGGTTGCATTTCCCTAGTTTGTTTATGAGAAGGTCATGCGAGACAGTATCAAAAGCTTTACTAAAGTCAAGATATATCACATCTACCGCTTCCTCCCTATCCACAAGGCTTGTTACCCTGTTAAAGAAAGCTATCAGGTTGGTTTGACATGATTTGTTCTTGAAAAATCCACGCTGACTGTTACTTATCACCTTATTATCTTCTAGATGTTTGCAAATCGATTGCTTAATTATTTGCTCCATTATCTTTCCGGGTACAGAAGTTAAGCTGACTGGTCTATAATGCCCTGGGTTGTCCTTATTTCTCTTTTTATATATGCTATATCTGTGCGTATATCAGAGACAGTGCACCTCTCCAACTTTGGGGGGGTCTGCTGTACAATTATGATAACAAGTACAGTGTTTGGCACTTATCCGATGGGTTGTGAGTGACAACACCACTACTTTCACTGCCTACAGGCATTATACATAAGGCTACATTTGTGTCACAGAGACCACATGACATTTTCTGCTTCAGTCCCAGGGATCGAGGGACTGGAGCTGGCAGCCAGCAGGGCCCCAGCAGGGTTCTAGCAACAGGTGACAGCCTCCTCATGGGGTCCCCTGCAAGGTTCCAGCAATGGGCGACAGCCTCGTGGGGGGCGGGAGGAGGGGACGCCTAGAGCGAGTGGGTGGGGGTGTCCTATTTTCTCTTCGGGAAATATGGTCACCCTACAGCTCCCAGCCGCCACAGTGGTGGGGGAAACCATGGAGCCGCAGCAGCAAAAGTCACAGACAGGTTGCGGCTTCTGTGAATTTTTATTTATTACCCATGAACTGTCCATGACTTTTACTAAAAATAAACATGACAAAATCGTAGCCTTAATTATACATCATGTTTTGTAAACTAAGAAAGATGAATAGTCAAAACAAAAGCATTTTATTCACTAACAAAAAGAGCTCCAAAAATAATCTGAAGAATTTAAAAGTAAACACATTGTAACTATTTAGGAACCCTAATAAATAAACAAGAGGAAGGAATACTGCTGTCCATTGTAGCTACACATACATCAACTGTGGCTTTCACAGGTCAGTGTAGGTGAAATTGCAGTTGTCCAGGCCTTCCCCTGGTGTGGAGTGGTAGGAGTAGGCATGTTGGTCCTGGATCCCCTGGTTGCCTGTCCATCATACTCCTCCTCCTCTTCCACTTTCTCCTTGCTGTGCATGGCAGGGCTCTATGATTCATCGCAAATTGTGGAAAAAATTCATTTTTAGTTTAACGCCAAATGATTTTTCCCCAATTATTCAGAATTGCCAGTGAAACAAAAAAAACATTATTCACCCAGCTGTAATTTAATTAACTTTTTTTGTAGACCTAATGGCCACACCCATAGAAAGAAAATTGCTGCTAAGTGATGAAATAAATTGAATTGCCATCAAGAGGGACTCAAACATAAGCCAAGAACAATAGCAGCAGTAGAACTATTGTTAGATTCCTTTGTTAATAAGTCACTTTGCATTGAATTGGCCGTCACAATTTCAGGAATCGGAAAAAAATATGTTTACACTATTTCCATATAAAATACCATTCACGTGCATAATCATTGGCCTCTATAAAGGAAGCTGTTGTATCCTAGCGCAGAAGTGAAACATGAGACATGGACCACCAGGATAATCTATCTGAGAGTGAATGTGAGCTGTAATTGGAATGTAATTGCACAGCTGTTGAATAGGGCTCCTTGTTTCTTTGAAATGTAAATATAATGTAGAATGCTGATTACACTACAATTACAAAAAGGACAAGTGATAATCTTAGTCTTTGGCTTTTAGTATTTCTTTCAAAAAAGCTTTTTCCCTTTCTTCGAGAAATTACTAGATGCTGCAATGTGCATAGGAACATGTTGTATGAGCAATAAATGTCTCAATTAGCATGACTATTTAGGTCATACCTAATGGTGGAATTCATATATGCACACAAGTCCTAAAATAGGGACAGGAAAATAATTCAAAGCCTTTAGCGTTTAACAAGTGGGCATGGATGGGAGTTAAGAGTATTTGTTTGTTCAAAATGCATTAAGGTTTTGTAGTATTGAGCTCTAGTTTACGTTAAGCACTTGGTTCAGAAGAACATCAAAGTTAGATGAAATTGACCCCCAAATGTTTGATTCTGTTGGGGGAGAAGAGTGAATATGGGGCTGCAAACCCTCCCTTTCATGCTAGTATTTTGGCTAAAACCGTGTGGGGTGGGAGACCCAAACACTTCTTGAATTTTAGAGCATACTGAAAATGAACTGGAATGATCCAGAAATGTCCAGCCTGTGTAAAAAGGATGGATTTTATACTGGATTGGGGGGGGGGGATTTTCTCACTCTGCCTCAACGATACTTATCGCCATCTTGTCTGGACTGGACCACCAGCCACCTTTTCGCCCCAAGCCATTCCCATCCAGTTGGTTTGCATCCCTGGGATGCTACTGGGGAACAATCTTTCCATACACCACCTGTCTGGGCTTAGTTACTCTGTGGGTCAGTTAAGAGACTTATTGTGCCCTACCTATGAGTGTAGTAGCCAGGCCTAATCTAACCATAATGTTAGTAGTGATGGTGCAGAACTACTACACTGAGTTTATAGACATAGCACCGAATAGCCCAAACAATATTCATTCATGCGCATTGGGGGGTGTATGGTGATGAAAGCTCTGGAGGACTTTAGTGGGGATTATTGTAATACTTTTAATGTGCTTTAACTTCACAACAGGTTGGCCAATTACCAATTATAGCAGGTCATAGTGCACTCAGTTGCCTGCCCACAGAGACACAAAGGCACATGACTATGCGGAACACTGCAATTTTGTTATAGACAGGTGTGTGAAAAGCTTTTCGTTTACTCAAGCCCTAAGCAGTTAAACTCAAGGTTAACAAACAGTGCAAGGCTTTCATCTGAAGGAAAATAAGCTACTGTAGTGTCAAACAACAGGGACTAACAGGTATTTATATTGCATTTCAGTGTTGCAGCGTTGGTGAACTTATAATTACCTGGGAAAACAGGAGGGGAAGGGACACTGGTTGACTGAATCACTTTTAACAGGACAAAAAAATTACAGTTATGAAAGTGCAAATGGTGGTTAGATGACAAAAATGCCCATTTATGGCATAAATGGAGGCAGCAGCAGCTGCATCAGAGCATTGTAGCTAGACATTGGCATTTGCTAGTTCACAACTTACAAATCAGTGGCTGCTGTGAGCAGATGACAGCCTTTCCATATTATAGACAGAGTCAAACAGATCTAGAATTGTACCATATGCTCATTAATTTGCCCTAAATGCTATAATGTGGGGTGGTAAGACACTGAGATGTAGATTGCTATAATTATAGAATATTCTTATGATGCACACTGTACTTCGTATCTGTGCTTCAAAGTTACTGCTCACAATTAAATTCCTAGAGGTCAGAATCTTAGAGAAAAGATACTAACTGAAATGTATGAATATATTTGCTTGGGCCCTATTCTGCAGCCAGGGCTGGCTCCAGGCACCAGCTTGGCAAGCAGGTGCTTGGGGCGGCCACTCCGGAGAGGGGCAGCAGGTCCAGCTATTCGGCTGCCATTCGGCGGACGGTCCCTCATTCCCACTCAGAGCGAAGGACCTTCCGCCGAATTGCCGCCGCAGATCGCGATCGTGGCTTTTTTTTTTTTTTTTTGGTTGCTTGGGGCGGCCAAAACCCTGGAGCCGGCCCTGTCTGCAGCCCTAATACTCTGAGTAGTAGCAACTCATGTGACTGGTCCCATTGACATCAAAAGTTTCATCTTCACAGAGTGGACCCAAACCTCTAGTAAAAGTGGGAAACCACCACTAGTAATATAGTGTAGTGCAAAGAGTTGCCTACCCACAGAGAGAAGGTGAGTGCTAGGGCTGCAGAATTGGTATTACTGGTAAGTACTAAGGACAGGTCAGTTTTATACAGTTATCTGGATTGCTTGGCAAACTGGGTTCATTTGAACAACATGTATATTAATACAGCTACCTGCAAAGTCATGCATCTAGGAACACTTGCATGATAGGGCATTGTGTCCTAGAAAGCAGTGTCCCTATAAAGGCTGTTAGTTAGTTATCCACCATGACCCTGAACTTGTAGTGCCAAGCATGATGCCATGGCTGAGAACTAATGTGAAACTTGTATATGTCAGAATGGGAATATCAAGGAAAAGTAGTGTGAAGCTATAGCCCTGCATACAGTCTCAGTGAGCGTATTACTGGAACACTGTTTCTAGTTCTGGTGTCTGCACTTCAAAGAGGATGTTGAAAAATTGGAAAGGGCTTAGACAAAATCTACAAGAACGATTTGAGGTCTGGAAAATAAATCTGCCTTACAGTAAGAGACTTTTATCTAACAGACAAAGGCATAACACCAATCTAGTGTCTGGAAGCTGAAGCTAAGCAAATTCAGGCTAGAAAGACCACACAATTTTAAAACAGCAAGGGTAATTAATAACTAACAATTTACCAAGGGAGGTGGAAGATTCTTTGTCACTTTTAAGCCTTAAGTCGGGAAGAGACGAGGTCTTTCCTAAAGATATGCTATAGCACCAACAGAAGCTATGGGCTTGATGCAGAAATTGGTGAGCAAAATTCTATGGCCTGTATTATGCAGGTCAGACTACATGGTCACAATAGATTTTTAAGGCCAGAATGAACCATGAATTAGGCTCTCACTCTCACTAACTTCAAAAACAGTGCAAGGAAAATACAGATTCCTGCTAGTTGCAGTATGTTTGAAGGTGAAGGGGCTCAGGACCTCACACTACCAGACTCTAGATGAGAATTCCACTCTAGAATATATTAAAATGAATTAGTTTTTATGTTGCTCGAGAAAGAACCCTATATTTAAATAAGGACCCAGTTTCTCCAGAGCAGCTGAGTTGTGTTCAGTGCAAGTGGGTGGGGACAAAGATGACACGGACGTGCACAAAGAGTGCAAGCAGGGGCACACCCTACCCCCCAATCAGTGGGGCACAGAACTCCTCTGGAGCCAGGGTGGGGAGAGCAAGCTCCCCAGGCTGGGGCGAGAGATCACAGCTCCTCTGGCCCTGGGGCTGTGGGGGGAGAGCCAGCTCCTCTGGCTTCTGGGGGAGAGTCCACCGGTGCTGGGGCCATGGCAGGGGAGAGGGGAGGCAGTTCCTTGGGCCTGGGGAGGGGGAGGCAGCTCCTCTGGCCACAGGGGGAAGGGAGAGGAGGCAACTTTTCTGGCCACAGGGGCACAGAAAGTGCCCCTCCAAATGTGGCCAAATTTTTATTCCTGTGCACGCCCCTGCCATAAGCCATCTTTACAGCTACCTGATCCCAGGGCCACTGGTATTAATCTTTAAGGATTGATCCATAGAATTGGCTCAAACTACCTTGGAGTGTATCTCCCTCTTTGCAATAATATCCTCCCTCAACAGCTACAGGAGTCAGCCTCAGGGTGACGCTAACTGCGGGAGTCAAGGCCTTTCAAGCATAGGGCAAAGGCTTTGGATCTCATTCCCAGAGGTGATATATCTTAGGTTTTCAGCACACAATGCAAAACTCACTTCTTCAGCTTAACTTTCCCACAGCTGCAGCCAAACATAGCAAAGAAGAAGAGAGAAGCAGTAAGCAAAAGAAATAGAGGTGGAATCAGAAAGGAAAGGAGGGGGAACAGGGAAAAGAGGAAATAAATCTTTAAAAAAATACCCCCATCTACTTCAGGAGAAGTAAGGAGGAAACTAGAACTGGCATATTCCAATAGTGGCGACAGCCTCTTGGATTATAGTGGGTACCTATTTAATAGCCTAGATAGGTAGGTAGTCACTGAAATGTCTCAGCTCATAAAAAAACTAGGCTAGAGAATTCATTTCCACAAATAGCTACAGGCTTGACTTTTGTCACCCTTACATGGAGGATAGCCTTTGTCTGAGTAGTCCTATTGATTTCAATGGGAGTACTCAAAGTACTACTCACTGTATGGATACCAGAAGCTGGTTCTAAATAGGATAATACACCAGGTGAATAATGAAAATCAGAAACTGGGACTGAAGCTAAAGCTCTGCCAAAGAAAAAAAGCAGAGAAGAAAATAAAATTTTAAAGTAAAAATTACCTGTCACTAAATGGAGACACCTTTTGAAATTTGGCACAAGCAAGGTTTGGTATTACTTTTAGCCTGTTTGGATGGAAGCAACTAGAGCTAGGATGTGTTTGGAGTACATTCACGAACACTCTGCATATCAGTCCCTTTTGCATGAAACTGAAAGCCAAAAGCTATGTGTCCCTCCAGCACTGACATTATGTCCCTGGAGATGTCGTCTGTCAACAGCAATATAAAACACTAAGTTCCCATCACCCGGGGCAGGGGGAGGGAGAGAGAAGTAGGTGAAGAGATAAGTAACAAATACAATGGACATGACAATAAGTTAAGATATCAGACATATCAGAGCAAGATCAAGAAATGCACACACTGTAGTTAGTGTGCATAGCCAGAAGAAAAAATTAACAGAAGGCTGTTCACATGCTTACAATGTTGGAAGATAGACAGATTCCTGAAAGAGCGATAAAACAGATAGTAAAACCTATGGCCACTTCAATTATATAAATTCCTAAACACAAAAATCTTTGAGGAGGTATTTATCTAGCACTGGAGATTTTGAGGATGATGGATAGTAATGATGAGAGAGACTGATTTGCAGCAAATTCATTTCATCATCACTTCTGAAGAAATTTTAAAGGCATAGGTCCCTCTGACCTGCCAGCTTATTAAGGGGCTGATTCCTAGTACTTTACATGGGCAAATGGACACATATTTGCATGCCTACGCTACATATGCAAATGACCAGTTAGATGTATTTTTATATGTACATTTGTGCAGGCCAAATTTTGAAAATCTGACCAATTCTCAGTCTCTGTGTAAGCGTAAGAGATTATACATTGTATTTAGCCAAAATTTCTCCATGCTGTTGTGCATTGTGCTGTGCATGAACTGGTTGCTGCCTTCCTCCCCATGATAGTTGTATGTATTTCAGTGATGCTGTATATATATATGGTTTGTTGAGTTTTTAGGATGTATAAAATCATCCAAAATAATATCAAGGGGAAATGTCTTCCATTATCTCAAACTGCCTGCATAACTGTACATTAATTTCTTCTCACAATAGGGTACAGCTTTAGGGTCTGATTCAGCAGTTTTACATCAGTGTAAACTCACTGACATTAATAGTTACCCCTGATTTACACCAGTGCAAGAGGAGAATCAGGCCCACAGATCATGGGGGCACATTTTTCAAATTTCAAGTCAGCTATATACAAATAATGAGTTTCATGCCATATGTTCCCCTCCTGTTCACTGCTAGACTTGTGCCTCTCCATTTAATAATCACTGTACAGTGTTTGGCCATGTGCCGCAGCACTCAGCACATGATTAACTCCTTGATATCCATACTGGTGCCAATAAGTGTGATGTGTAAATCTCATCTTGTGTGCCAATTAAAAAAAAAATCTTTGTTTATTTTGGATGTGTGGTTGTTGTAAGCATCTCTGATTTAGAGACTGACAGCACAGGACTGACACATATAAATGGGATACCCTTGTCTCACATACTGGGGGACTCACAAGCATATTTCATTGTGTTCCAGTGAATGCAAGACTATTGGCATCTACTCTTTGTATACATCAACTATCTATACCAAGTTAGAAGCTTGGTGAGCTCTTAAAAATGCCAGCAGCTCCTAAAATTGGGATTGTCGGTGTCAGATTAGGTTAAACCACAAAAGGCCTCCCTTGCAGGGCGGTGCATGACCTAAGGAATGTAAGAACATCAAAATGAATTTGTTTTCTCTTTGCTTCAGCATTCACTAAGAGAACTCCAGCACAATGTGGAAAAGCCCTATAGAATAAAATGAGACCAATAAGATTCTATAGACATTTAATAGGATTTGATAGAAATTGCCCTAAAGACTTATAGGCAGGGGTAGAAATTGCTATTCTAGCAATTCTCAAACTCTGCTCTGTGTACAATTTAAACAGTTAACTAGAATTGGCTACTTAGCTGGAAATGTTTATACTTGCTCAATGGGGAAAATAATAGCTGCCAAATTTTCAAAAATGATGAATGATTTTAGGTGCCTCACTTTGTGTTTTTCTAAATTCAGACACTACATAGGAATCAGATTTTCCTAAAGTTGGTGCTCAGCAACTGAGTTGGGCACCTAACTCCCTTAGGGCCTTTGCTAAAGTACATTAGCACAAGGATGGACTTGATGACCCATCATTGTTATTTTCAACTAGCACCTCAGGCCTAGTGTAGCCCTAGGAGCCTTTAAAAAAAATACAAGAAACATTTTTCAGAGTAGCAGCCGTGTTAGTCTGTATCCGCAAAAAGAACAGGGGTACTTGTGGCACCTTAGAGACTAACAAATTTATTTGAGCATAAGCTTTCGTGGGCTACAGCCCACTTCATCAGATGCATGCAGTGGAAAATACAGTAGGAAGATATATATATATCTATATATATATATATACAGAGAACATGAAACAATGAGTGTTACCATACACACTATAAGGAGAGTGATCGGTTAAGGTGAGCTATTATCATCAGGAGAGAAAAAGAACTGTTTGTAGTGGTAATGAAAATGGCCCCTTTCCAGCAATTGACAAGAAGATGTGAGGAACTGGGGGCGGGGGGAGGAAAATAAGCATGGAGAAATAGTTTTACGTTGTGTAATGGCCCATCCAAGAAACATTGGCATCAAAGTACTCAACGGACTCCAGTTTACTTCTGCCCTTAGGCTGTCATTTGACACATATTTAACTTGTTATAGCATCAGTGGAGTGTTCTTTGTTTCACTGTTAATTCCTCTGGAACAGCTTCTGTTTGGGAGTCTAGTGCCCTGAAAATTGACAAATTAGCTCTTTTTACTTTTTTTTTTTTTTTAATACTCTGTTCTAGCTGTAAATTTGTGCACAGAGATTGGGATTTTCAGAAGAGACTAATGATTATAGGTGCCTAGATTTTGGGATGCTCCTTTGGAGGCAATTAAAATGCCCCCTAATTTTCAGTAGTGTTGTGCATCTACCTTCAGATCCAACCTCTTTAAGGCGTCTCAACTTGGGCATCCAAAACTTGAGGGATCCAAAGCATTAGATACTCCTGGAAATTGAGGTACTAACAAATGCAGAAAGTACTGTGAGTAACCAAGAGGTGAAATACAAGTGCCACTATACAAAAACCACTGAAATCATGGAAAGGTAGGACTGTAAGGGTCTTCTAGAGGTCATCTAGTCCATCCCCCAGTGAGGCAGGATTAATTTATCAGACAATCCCTTTTCTCTAACACAGTTATGGTCTATACTACAGACCTATATGGGTATAACTACGTTGCTCAGGGATGTGAAAAATTCACACCCCCGTTATACAAGCAACCGTTATATCGATCTAGCCCCTGGTGTATACAGGACTATGTCGGTGGGAGAGTTTCTCCTGCTGACACAATCCACCTCCCTGAGTGGAAGTAGCTAACTAGACTGACAGGAGATATCTCTTCCATCAGGATACAGCATCTTCATTAAAGCGCTACAGCAGCACAGCTGCATCTGTGCAGCTAGGCCGATGCTGCATTTTAAGTGTAGACTTGCCTACAGTAAGGCCTGGTTTGACAATCTACCCCATGTTCACCCGTTTTTACAGGACTATGATGAATTTCGTACGAAGTATGCCCTGTGGGGTGTCATTTGAAAACTCAATTTGCTGACCATTATTGTCATGGTAAAATGTGCAGCAATATTGTACATAGAGTTATTAGATTCTACTGTATTATGTTACTAACACATGTTCCAAGTCTGGGGAGCAGTCACAAACCAGTCCCTCAGCCAGATGTCAACAAAATCAAATGGACCATCATATGGTTAAGTGGCCATTCGTTGACAGGAAAAAGAATGTGGGCGAAAAATCTAAATCTTGACAAAGAAACAGCTTGGGGTTCCCATCTACACAGACTTTCTGTCTCCTGAACCTCAGCTGGGGATGATTCTTGAAGAAGAGAAAGTACTATACGAAGGGAGAGCAGACACCCCAAATTATCTCTCCTTTTCTCTTTACCCACAGATCAACAACACTTGAAGAACAAAGGAAGCAGCCTTGGATTGAGGAAGGAATCCTGACTGAAATGAATTCAGCCAGCAGAGACTGCTGAAACATGTGATGAGAGAGACCTTTGCTTTGAATTCACTTAGCTTGTTAAATTAGGTATTAGTTGCATTTTACTTTTATTTTCTTGTAACCAATCCTGACTTTTATGCCTCATTACCTGTAGTCACTTAAAATCTAACTTTTGTAGTTAATAAATTTGTTTTATCTAAACCCGTGTGTTTGAACTGAAGAGTTTGGGAAAATATTTAACAGGATTTGGGCATATCATTTTTTACTAATAAAGTGACAGACTTTACGAGAGCTTGTATTGTCCAAGAGAGAGCCGGGCAGCACAGGGCGTACATTTCTGGGGAAAGTCTGGGACTGGGAGTTGCTGGTGTTGCTCTGCTGTGTAATTCAAGAGCAGCTGGCTGCAGTACTCATATACTATAACTAGGAGTAACTTACATGCTGGCGGCTATATCCGAGCAGACCAGGAGTGGTTGTTCTCACAGCAAAGCAATGTAACAGGCACTCCAGATTGGACAACTGAGGGGACACAGCTGTTCATTGGTCCAGATTGTACCCTGGGTAATGTCACACTGGTCTACACTCAGAAGTTTTACCAGCATCACTATGTTAGTCAGAGGTGTGTTGGAGTTTGGTTGCTTATTTTTTACTGACATAGCTATGCCAGTAAAAGCCCTAGTGTAGATGCAGTTATACCAGCATAAGGCGCTTTATACCAGTATAGTTAGTTATTTTGCTTGGCCAAACAGGCATAAACTATACCAGCATAAGCCATGTATAATGAAGATATCATCTGCAATTATTTTCACCCCAGGCAGTCCTTCCAGCACTTGGGTGAGTCTTCTCTGGAACCCCTCTGGTGCTGGGCCCATCAGCATGCGCAGCCATCTGTAGTGATTGGATGGTGTTGCAAAGGTTGTCAGAAGGCTGAACTCTTTTCCAGACTTATGCGCCAAAACGTGTTCCTCACATCAAACCATAAAGATGCTGGCTTTGGAAAGTTGTGGCAAGGTGTCATCAGTTGTGGTCAGTGGACAATGGCATCTTTTCTGTGCCCAGTTCAATGGCTTGAGGTCTGTGCAGATACCTAATTTGTCTGATGGCATTTTTACCAACACCTTGATGCTTATCCAGGCGGTACCGGCCTGTGCAGTTGCTATGATACCCTGCTCTGCAGACTTTCAAGCTTCTTGTGTACTGCATTACATAGTGCCACTGGACTTTTCCTTCATAATAAACACAGGTTCCACTGTAGAATCAACTTCTAGTCACTGCTTTTCCTTGAGACACCTATTGCCTTTGGAAATATCCCCGTATGCTTTTAAAATTCCCTCCATTGTCTTGGGATTCCTCATTTCGCTTCTTGCACTGCAGCTATACAGTTCTGACTCTGCACCCTGACCCGATCTATGGCTTGTATAGCTATATTCATCCAGAGAGGTCTGTGGTACTTACCATCCTCCACCACAAACTTCAGTTTTTTAGGTTAGTTACTATTAGGTCACATTTTCCTATTGACTGCACTATGCTCCCATTGTACATTAGATTGCTCCTGCTCTTTGTAATGGTTGTGTTCGAGTCCAATTCACCCTAAGGAGTCACATGGAGGGGTCCCCACTCTCCAGCTGAAATTGGATAGGGTGTTTCCCTAATAACATTGCTGCATGCATGGAGGTTGGTATTTTTCCATCTTGTTTTCCTATCCTGACAGCCTGAACTTGATACGCTCTTGGACTCAAGGACATCATGCTCTCGTTAATTCCCTGTAATGTACCATCTCCCTTTGGTACACGTCTGACTGAATCCTTCTGAGACCTTCCTCTTTTCTTGCACGCCCTGCCATAATGGTTCAGCTTGCCACATTCCTTGCAATGTTCTCCTAGTACCGGGTACTTTTTCTTCACCCGCTTATGTTGTTTCCCACAATAAATGGATATGGAACCCTGGCCACCCGCTCTCCTTTGCTGTTGTGTCACTGCATGTACTTCTGGGAGTCCTAGGACTTTCATCTTTTCTACTGAGGCTTCAGCTGCATGCCCCATGTCTAAACATCTGTCTAATGTGGGTAAAAAGGCTATACTGGTGAACCAGCGACACCAGTGTTGAATAAGGTGCACACTCAGGCAGAGGGAGGCCATGACAGATGGAAATGGCACAGCATGGGCTACA
Source organism: Chrysemys picta bellii (assembly GCF_011386835.1). Taxonomy (NCBI): domain Eukaryota; kingdom Metazoa; phylum Chordata; order Testudines; family Emydidae; genus Chrysemys; species Chrysemys picta. The sequence goes on from NC_088792.1 coordinate 257,112,028, forward strand.
TCCTTATCCTTGCCTCTAGGAATGAGAGGACAGTCCCAATCTCCTTTCTAAGGAATTAATGGCCTCTATGCTGACATGGGTGACAAGGTTGCCAGTTAAGGCCAATTTTGATGGTAGATTTTTCTCTAAGAGCTGATAGAAACCACTGACTCACTTCACTCCACCGCCAAACAGAAGGTCAGATTGTACCCTATTGATCAGTGGTAGCCCTTGAACCCATCAAGTCCAGGGATTCACATGGGGGTGAGGGGAAGGGGCAGAGAGAGGGAATGGTGAGCAGGCTGGAGTATGGGGATCTCTAATGGAAGGTTGTGGCAAGGGGTAGTCCCAGGCAAGGAATCCCTGGAAATGTGGCTTCAATGGCCTTGCTAATCTTTGAGATCTCTACAGATTTTAGGGAATCTATGAGGTTTGTGGGCTAGACACAATTCTTCCTTAGGAAAAGGGAGCAAAATCCATCTCCCCTGACAGAAGGATGCATAGGAAACTCCACAACAGGATTCTCACTTTCCTGCCTTCTTTATGCATGTTACCGGGTAGTGGGAACAATCTGGCATAAGAATATCAGTATCACACCCATAGAAGAGCTCTGCGTAGCTCGAAAGCTTGTCATTCACCAACAGAAGTTGGTCCAATAAAATATATTATCTCACCCCTCCTTGCCTCAGTTATATCACATGAAATGCTGTACCATATCTCTGAATGTGAAGTCTGATTTGCAATGGGCATTGTTATATGGCCGATACAGCATGAGCAAATTGATCAACATATTCATAGTTCATTTGCCAGTCACATGCACCCACTAGACTTCATTAATTTAACAAGACTGCACCTAAATTATACCATGTTCAGCAGGTAAAAACATTATGCTGGCAATAATCCTAAGGACAATGCTATCCTCACAAGGAAGCCTTAATGCTTTGTTTAATTGCTTGAGGCTAGGGTGCCAGACAGTATGTTCGTACTGATTTTTTTTTCCCCAGCCACAATTAACTTTCCAGATAACTTTTTTCCTTGTATGTGTTTTAGGAGATGATAACTTGGGGGCGAGAAAGAAGCAATTTCATGCTTCAGGTGTAATATAAATTGAGACTCCTTATCCTGTACTCTCACTATGAAATGTGTTGTTGTAATATCAGACGCTGCTTCTAATATGCATTCATTCTCATTCTGTTACTGCATTTGATATGGTGAAGAGAGCCTCACTAGTGTTGATAGCTTTTGACTTTTAAGAGAATGATGGATAACCTTTGGAAAAGAGGGCTGGCAAATGTCCCCAGTGAAATGTATGTTATCTATGCAATCTGCAGTCCTCAGTTTACCTTACATCTGATATGACACAATTTGCAATCTGTATAAATAGCAGAGCTGCAGTGAGATGTTAGACAGAGACTGCCTTTGGCTAGTTTGCAATAAAGGGTTTTGTCTCCCCCCAAATAAGTTATTGTTTTCTTTTTTACCCCTTTACCTCTTTAAAGGAAAGAATAGACTCGGTCCTTTTGCCTATTAGTTGTCACATGTGATTGTCATGGAAAGAGGAAAACACCATTTTCTATTGTAATAAATAAAATTGCTCATCTAACAATACAAACTAACGTTCTTCTTTTCTTCTGAAAAGAGAAAAAATCCCATTAAACTGCACTGAGCCCTTTGTTGTTCTGTATATACATGATATATACCCTATCTTTCCTCTCTGAGGTAAAGTGCCTGCACTATGTGAAACACTTATCTCCCACGCTGTGCAATAGTGGCACTTGGGTGTTAGAGGATAATGTCGCTGTTTAGAAGTTCAGGAATAGCTGGCAGATGGATGGAAGCCCCAAACAAACAAACAGTTGGCTAGTTTGGCTGTATTTCTGTAAAGTGAATATTTTGGGCCTGCTTTGTTAATATTGTGGCTCACATCATAGCAATAACTGCATGGGAACGTCTGGATTCTCTCTGTGCACTCATCAGCATTCTTCATTGCATGCATCCGATTAAAAAAATTCCTGTAACCTTTGGTGGCAAATTTCCAAAAGCAGCCTCTAAAAATCACAGGTGCAATTTTCTACTTCCAAGATTTGGGACCCAGATTTCTACACTTATGTTTTTAGGTACGAATACACAGATCACAACTGCAGTTGTAGCACCATCTGAGAGTAGATACTGTGCCCTGCCATGCAACATGTTAACTTTATAACCCTAACTCACACCATATGATTGGGACCTGGATCAGAGTTACAAAGGTCAATACCCTGTCATATGGCAGGGGTTAATATCCATTGATACCACAGGTTACTATTCATCAAGATGGATGAGCAAGCAGGTTAAGAGAAAGGAGAAGGGATGGATCATTAAGGAAAGTTGCCTCCTGCAGGTCAAAAAGTATAGGGAAAGAGTGAGAATTGCCAAAAGCTGAGCAATGTTGGACCTTGCAAAGGAAATTAAAGACAATAGCAAAAGATTCTATAGCTACATAAATAAAAAGAAAACAAGGAAAGAAGTGGGACTGCTAAACACTGAGGATGGGATGGAGATTAAAGATAATCTAGGCATGGCCTAGCACCTAAACAAATACTTTGTCTCAGTTTTTAATAAGGGTAATGAGGAGCTTAGGGGTAGTGGCAGGATAACTAATGGAAGTAAAAATTGCCACATTAGAGGTGGAAGTCAAACTCAAACAGCTTAATCAGACCAAATCAAGGGGCCTGAATAATCTCCATCCAAGAATATTAAAGGAACTGGCACATGAAATTGCAAACCCAATACTAAGGATTGTTAATGCATCTGTAAGCGTGGGGGTCATATCCTATGACTGGAAAATTGCTAATATAGTGCTGATTTTTAAGAAAGGGGGGGAAGTGATCCAGGAAACTACAGACCCATTAGTTTAACCTCAATTGTATGCAAGGTCTTGGAACAAATTTTGAAAGAGAAAGTTGTTAAGGACAGAAAGGTAAATGGTAATTGGGATAAAATATAACATGGTCTTACAAATGGTAGATCATCCAGACCAACCTGATCTTTCTTTGATAAGATAACAGATTTTCTAGACAAAGGATGTAATCTACATGGATTTCACTAAGGCATTTGGTATAGTTCCACATGGGAAATTATTAGTCAAATTGGAGAAGAGAAAGGAGATGGGGATGAATATGAGAATTTAAAGGTGGATAAGGAACTTGTTAAAGGGGACACTACAACAGGTCATGCTGAAAGGTGAACTGTCATGTTGGAGGGAGGTTATTTGTGGAGTTCCTCAGGAATCAGTCTTGGGACCAATCTTCATTAACATTTTTATTAATGACCTTGGCACAAAAAGTGGGAATGTGCTAATAAAATTTGCAGATGACAAAGTTGGGACATATTTCCAATACTGAGGACTGGAATATCATACAAGAAGAGCTGGACAACCTGGAACACTGGAGTAATAGAAATGGGATGAAATTTAATAGTGTAAACTACAAGGTCATGCACTTAGGGACTAGCAATAAGAATGCTGTAAGCTGCAGACATAGTTGTTGGAAGCAACAGAGAAGGAGAAAGACCTGAGTGTAGCTGTTGATCACAGGATAACTATAAGCCACCAGTGTGATGCGGCCATGGAAACAAATCTAATTCAATACTAGGATGCACCAGGTGAGGTATTTCCAGTAGAGATAGGGAAGTGTTATTATCATTATATATGGCACTGGTGAGACCTCATCTGGAATACTGTGTGCAGTTCTGGTATTCATATTTAAGAAAGGTGAATTCAAACTGGAACAGGTGCAGAGAAGGACTACAAGGATGATCCAAGGAATGGAAAACCTACCTTATGAAAGGAGACTCAAGGAGTGTGGCTTGTTTAGCCTAATCAAACGAAGGCTGAGGGGAGATCTGATTGCTCTCTATCAATACATCAGAGGGATAAATAGCAGGTAGAGGGAGGAGTTAAGTGCCAATGTTGATACAAGAACAAATGGACATAAATTGGCCCCAAACAAGTTTAAGCTTGAAATTAGACAAAGGTTTCTAACCATCAGAGGAATGAAGTTCTGGAACAGTCTTCCAAGGGGAGCAGTGGGGGCAAAAGACCTAACTGGCTTCAAGACTGAGCTTTAAAAGTTTGTGGAGGGGATGGTATGATGAGACTGCCTACAATGGCTTGTGGCCCATATGCAACTGCTAGTAGCAAATATCCCCAGTGGCTGGAGATAGGGAGAGTTCTGAGTTATTACAGAGAATTCTTTCCCAGATGTCTGGCTGGTGGGTCTTGTCAACATGCTCAGGATCCAACTGATTGCCCTATAGGGAGTCAGGAAGGAATTTCCCCCCAAGGGAGATTGGCAAAGACTCTGGGGGTTTTTCACTTTCCTCTGCAGCATGATACATGGGTCATTTGCAGGTTTAAACTACAGTAAATGGTGGATTCTCTGTAACTTTGAGTCTTTAAATCAAGATTTGAGGACTGCAGTAACTCAGCAAGCGCTTATGGGTCTATTACAGGACTGGGTGGGTTAGGTTCTGTAACCTATGTTGTGCAGTAGGTCAGACTAGGTGATCATGATGGTCCCTTCTGGCCTTCAACTCTATGAATCCTCCCTTTTTTCCAATGCCAAAGGTTGGTAGGGCCAATTTATGGCAGTTTCTTGGCTTAGTGCTAGACTAATAGCCACCTCAAGTCTAAGCCCATTTTACAGATGGGGAACTGAGGTACAAATAAGCTAAATACCTTGCCAAAAGTCAGACAGAAAATCTGTTGCAAAGCAGGGACTCCAACGCACATCCCAGAAGAGCATCACAACTGCTGGACCATGCTTCCCTTCCATAGGGGTTACTATTGCTTACTCCTTAATGTTCTATTGAAAGTTTTGTCTAGGAAGATAGATATGTTATTGATCATGGTGTTGGGCATTTTGCCAGAGCTTCTCTCAGGGGATTCAATGAGGTACCTACTCAATACAGCTCCACATCACTAGCACAGCTTTATTTTTCTAGGCACTTTAGATCCATTCTATTTAAATTCTTATTCAGTGCTCATCACTGTAGTATCTGATGGATACTATGGATTTAATCTCAAATCATCGAGTGGCCATTTTCCACATAATCTTGTGTGTGTTGAATACCCGGGAAGTCCCATCTCTCCAGTCTACTGGCAAAGGCCATAAGCCCATAAGAATTTAGGAATGGCTATATTGCGTCAGAACAACAATGAATCTAGCCCAATATCCTGTCTTCTGATAGTGGCTGGCGCCAGGTGCTTCAAAAGGAATTAACAGAACAGGGCAATCATCGAATGATCCATCCCCTGTCATCTAGTCCCAGACTTCTGGCAGTCAGACATTTAAGAATACCCAGAGCATCCCTGATCATCTTGGCTAATGGCAGTGATTGATCATCCTCCATTAACTTTTTTCTTTTTTGAACCCAGTTATACTTTTGGCCTTCACAACATCCCCTGGCAATGAGTTCCACAGGTTGACCATGGAAGAAGTACTTACTTTTGTTTGTTTTAAACCTGCTGCCTTCTAATTTCATTGGTAACCCCTGGTTCTTGTGTTATATGAAGGGGTAAATAACACTTTCCTATTCTCTTTCTCCACATCATTCATGATTTTATAGACCTCCATCAAATCTCCCCTCAGTAGTCTCTTTTCCAAGCTGACCAGTCCCAGAAAAATGTAATTCCTTGTCTTGTGTGGGGTGGACAGTCCATCACAGGAGACAGCTCTGGAGTCAACTCTGGTGGTGGTCCCACCTGACCCATGGTGGCATATCTTGGTTCTGGGGTTCATCAGATGGTGTGTGTAGGCAGACCTGTAGACAGTTCTTGGATCAGAAGCTAACCTGGGATCAGAAGCTAACCTAATGCTCATGCCACAGGATGTGTGGATCTTGAGCCACCAGCCATTAAATGCCAAAGATTATGGGGAAGTGTGGTGAGTGGATTGTTCTGAACTGAAGGACGTCCTGATGGTCCTGAATGGCAACTCCAGAGGCACTGTCCCCAATGACAGACATGAGCCATCTATAGTTTCCAGGAGGTTAGGGACAGTCTGGGTATTCCAGATCAACCAAAAGGCTTGGACTGAATCAGCATCTATGAAGTGGTCTGGTGCTCCAAAGTCCACCAGCACCCACTGTGGTGGGATTCAGTAAGGCTCTTCTGGAACAAGGAGTCAAACCTGGACTTCAAGGTGCAATGAGTGCTCACCATGCCTGGGGTGTGCCTAGGTGAGGAATATTATCTTGAGGCTCACCCAGGCTAACCCCTTCTAGCTGGCCTGGGTTTGATCATTTCCCAAACTGCTTGGGCTAGAGCTTGGAATGAGCAGTTGGCAAGAGTATCGCTGGATCCTCCACAGTAGAAACACAGCCTGTGACAGTGCTCCTTTTCCTCAGGGGTCACATGGCAGTGGACACTATCCAGCTGCATGGGTTCGGGGTGTGGGTTGGCAAAAGGTACCAAGGGGCCAGGTAATAGCACAAACATCCTGCCTTTCCCATATTGCTTGCTGAGCCTAGTGTCAGTGTGTACGACAAGGTCAATAAAGGCATCCAAGTTGGTTGGGGCCTTCACATGAGCTAGCACATCCTGAATCTCCTCATGTAGTCCCCACAGGAACTGATAGAGCTGGGCTGCTTCATTCCACTCAGTGTCAGAAACTGGTTGCCAAAAGTGGGTGGCATAGGAGGAGGCCAGTCCCTGCCCCTACTAGAATTTTTGCAGAGCCACCTCAGCCAAATATGTACAGTGGGCATCGTAAAATATGGCAGAAAATGCCAGCAATAAGGCATCCCAGTGCAATAGTGTCAGGCTTGCTCATTCGAATAGGGGCAAGGCCCAGTGCAATGCATCTCCCCATTAGGAGGCTAACTTTTGTTTGGTCGGGTGGGTAGGACTAGGGATGAAGCAGAAACAGCAAGCAGCACTGATTAATAAATGTCCTGAACTTTTGGTGGTCCCCATTAAAATGTTCTAGGAGGGGAACTGGGTCCAGGTATGTGGCCGCAGTGCATGCCTATAGTGCAGCATTCTCGTCCTGCAGCCAGGCCACCTGTTCTTGAACCAGCTGATTATCTGCGGTGTGCTGTGCCAGTTGGGTCCAAAGCACTGCATTTTCATCATGGAGCTGGGTGGAGTGCCTGTGCAGAGCTTGGTTCTCTGTTGCGAGCGGCGATACTTGCACGGATGTGAAGCACCGTGAGCTCCTCCTCGGAGTGGCCAACCCATTCAGGCATCTCCAGTACCCCCCGGGGCATGCTGGGCAGGAATGACCCACTGCCTCTATGTTCCCCCAGTATAGGCCTTCATCATGGGTTAGGGTGGTCCAGGCAAACTGTTAGGATCCTAACAAGGACCGTCAGGACCAGGGATCAGAGCTGAGTCAAACCTGAGGCTGAGTAGCGGAGGAGTTTATGGTCAGGTTCCAGGCCCGGGTCTATACCAAAGGTCAGAGTCAGGTTTCAGGGTCCAGGTCAGGAGGCAAAGTCCAAGTCAAGCTGAGGTTGACACCAGGAGTTTAGGAGCAAGGTGCAGAAATGGTCATAGCAGCCACAAGAGATCCACACTGTAGCCTGGACACTTCCTGGAATGCCCCTTGTTTCTATAGGGTGGGGAGCCAATCAGGAGCCATGCAACTGCTGCTGTCAGACTTCTTGAGGCAGGACTTACCAAGGTCTGTGTGCACAGTGGGTGGTGGGCAATAGAGCACAGGCTGCTTATAGGTGCTGCTGGATGGCAGCATGGAGGCCTGGGCTCTAGACCCATGAGGCCTTATACTCCCCTCAGTCCAGGACATACCAACTGAAAGCAGCACCAGACCCTGCCAGAACAACAGATGCAACATCTGTACACATATCTCCACTGCTATGATGATCAACACACCCCACAACAGACCTTTCAAGATCCATGGATCCTACACATGCCTATCACAACATGTGGTATACTCATCCAGTACACTAATTGCCCCAAGAACAACTATGTGGGTGAAATCAGACAGTCACTGTGCTCTCAAACGAACTCATAGATAAAATACAAGAACACCATATCACTTGTGGGCGAACTCTTTTCACAAAGCAATCACTCTATATCTGACCTTTCAGTCCTCAGTCTCAAAGGAAATCTGCACAACACCTTCAAAAGATGAGATTGGGAGCTTAAATTCATAACTTTGCTAGACACTAAAAATCATGGACTGAATAGAGGCATTGGATTTATGGCTTATTTCAGTCTATAACCCACTTAGCTGGCGGGGTGCAGTTTTTCTTTTTCCTCTCCTCCATCCCCTCCCCCCCCCATAACTGGAGGGGTGTTAACGGGCCACTTCACCTTGAATGATTCCATGAAATATGCGTTAACTACTTACGATAAATAATCTATTCCACCTCCTATTTAGCTGTGACACCTTGAATACATTTCCAAAACCTGAAAAAGAGCTCTGTGTAAACTCAAAAGCTTGTCTCTCTCTGACCCATAGAAGTTTGTCCAATAAAAGATATTACCTCACCTGTCTTGTCTTTCTAATATCCTGGAACCAACACAGCTACAACAACACTGCACACAAAAATGTAAAAGAACTTAAGAGTTTCTGGAACTCTCAAAGATTAATTTTTGTTCATTTTTATCTGAAAGAACTCTTTTGTAGAATATAGGCAGGTATTTATTTAGCAGCATTTCACTGAGAAAGTTCTTTTGGATGTTCCTACACCAGTCTCAAATTCTTTTCTACTTGGAACATCTTTGCTTGCAACTCCCGATGGCATTAGAGAAACCCACAATTTAAACATTGAAAGTTGAAGAATGAATTTCACTGATTCTTTATAATGGAGTAATATTTTTTACTGAACAATTCTCAAGCTTACTTTTTTACTTCAATAAATCAACAGGCTGTACCAAGAGATTTAAAATCTGAGGAGGTATTTAATCCTGGTTTGGGGACACACACACACCCCAGTCTGCAGATTTCAGAATCCTCTTAGAAGTTTGTCAGGTGTAGTAAAGGGAGAGAAATGAAGGATGGCTTGTCTAGTGCCATCATTAACTAACAATAGCACATGATTTAGGTGACTGAATTATGTGGTGGCTGGCTGCCCCGGAGTCAAGCCTGCTGAGGAGCTGCGAGATTGGGAGCCAGGGCTTGTAGGTTCTCAGCTCCCCATCAGCTCATCTGGCAGACTACCAAGGTGTCAGGCTGGGGAGCTGGTTGGAACTTTATCTCCATGAAGTATTTGTATCTTGATGAATTGGCAAATTCTGACAAAAGAATGCTTTGTCAGAATTTTCTGACCACTTCTAAGGCTATCTTTTTCAGCTAATGTAATTAAAGGTTTTCTCTGTTCAAATCTAGAAAAGTGGTTTTCAACCTTTTTTCATTTGCAGCCTCCTAAACATTTTCAAATGGAAGTGTGGACACCTTTGGAAATTCAACCGGTGGTCTCCAATCATATAAGTATTAGACTGAAAACTGACTGAATAGAATTCAAGTATAAATGTTGCATGTGCTCAGCATGGCATTAGATGCAGCATGAGAAAGGGCACTAAACGTAGAGCTTCTTTGGTAGCAACAACACTTCTAGGTTTGAGCTTTGACCTTAGGTGGGGGTGTTCACATATTTATTTATTGATCAGAAAAATTGAATGGCTTTTCAGGGATCTGAAACTTTATTTTCATAGTCACCTTTCACAGACCCCCGCATAGGTGCTGGAACTGGGAGTGCTGGGGGTCCTGCTGCACCCCCTGGCTTGAAGTAGTAATAACAACGCAAAATACGTGGTTTCCGCCTTCAGCACCCCCACTATAAAAATTGTTCCAGCACCACTGGGTCCATGGACCACAGGTTGAAAACCACTGATCTAGAGAATTCCAGGGAGTTTTGTGCTTCCAAAACAGAATCTGAGAGTTATTGGCTCCCTGCATTGTTTGGTTTCCTCTCTGGAGTGGTTTTTGGTGAAATCTTAAGTTTCATTTACTCTCTCTGTTTTAGGAATTCAGGAAGGCAGACAGCAGAGTTAGTTTCAGTAGAGTACAATAGGGTTGGCCAGAGAAAGATACAAGGGGAAAAATATCATTAACATTTCTACTTGGTTACAAAAGAAAGGCAATAGAGAAGCAAGACCGCACATTAGCTTCTGCCAAGAATATTCCATATAATACCACAATAACATTTTTTTCAACTTATACTTGCATTTCCTGACCAAACCTCGCAGACAAACCTGATGTAGCTCCCATTCTGTGCCCCTCCACCACAGAATCATAGAATATTAGGGTTGGAAGAGACCTCAGAAGGTCATCTAGTCCAATCCCCTGCTCAAAACAGGACCAACACCAATTAAATCATCCCAGCCAAGGGTTTGTCAAGCCAGGCCTTAAAAACCTCTGAGATTGAAGATTTTCACCACTTCCTAGGTAACCCATTCCAGTGCTTCACCACCCTCCTAGTGAAATAGTGTTTCCTAATATCCAACCTAGACCTCCCACACTGCAACTTGAGACCATTGCTTCTTGTTCTGTCACCTGCCACCACTGCCTAGCTCCATCGTCTTTGGAACCCTCCTTCAGGTAGTTGAAGGCTTTCTCTTTTCTATGTCTTCTGACCTTACTTCCATCTTTCTGTTCCTTGATTTGAATTCAGTGACTGATTCTTTGTGTCCCTCCCCTCTGTCCTACATCCCAATTATAATTTCTGTGGAACTCAATTCAAGGCATCCTTTGGCTCCAGTAGGCATACATCTCCCTTGTGACGTTGTGCAGTCTATATGGTTTTATAAAAACTTGATAATAAGTCAATATAATGTAACTGAGATAGTTTTAGAGAAAATACGGTAATAAGTGAATGTAAGTAACTGGGATATGCCTCATGCAAAAGGTCTCTTGTAAGGTATCATTACAAAGCTTATAATCTACTGAGTGTGATCATCTGATTTGTATAAATGTACCACTCTTGTATCTAAAACTAGAAATATAAAATGTAACTCTGAGGGCCTATTGTAATTGTGTAAAGTGTGGACCATTAATGATGGTTTGGAATCTTGATGACTCCCATTGTCTGCAGATGGCTGTATTTACCTGTGAGTCTTCCTGTATATGTGTGTGCTGGCAAGTGAGTAATGAAGTCTTGCAGTGACATGTGATCATGTCACCTGAACTGGAATCCATCTTTAACCTGGTGCTTTTCCAGTGAGGGGGGGGTGGAAACCCAGAGAGACAAAGAGTTCCCGCCTTATGCAAAAGATATATAAAGGGGGGGGAAGAGAAGAGAGAAATGGAGAAGCCATCATGAAGAATCCCCTAGCTACCACCTGAGCTGCAACAAGAGCTGTACCAGGGGAAAGAATTGTGCCCAGGCCTGGAAGGTGTCCAGTCTGAGAAAAACTTACTGAAACATCTCTGAGGGTGAGATTATCTGTATTTAGTTTGATTAGGCATAGATTTGCGCATTTTATTTTATTTTGCTTGGTGACTTACTTTGTTCTGTCTGTTACTACTTTGAACCACTTAAATCCTACTGTCTGTATTTAATAAAATCACTTTCTATTTAGTGATTTACTCAGAGTATGTATTAATACCTGGGGGAGCAAACAACTGTGCATATCTCTCTATCAGTGTTATAGAGGGCGAACAATTTATGAGTTTGCCCTGCATAAACTTTATGCAGGGTAAAACGGATTTATCTGGGTTTAGACCCCATTGGGAGTTGGGCATCTGAGTGCTAAAGACAAGCGCACTACTGCGAGCTGTCTTCAGGTAAACTTGCAGCTTTGGGACAGGAGATTCAGACCCTGGATCTGTGTGTGGAGCCAAACAGGAGTGTCTGGCTCAGCAAGACAGGGTGCTGGAGTCCTGAGCTGGCAGGGAAAACAGAAGCAGGGGTAGTCTTTGCACATCGGGTGGCAGCTCCCAAGGGGGTTTCTGTGATCCAACCCGTCACAGTGCTGATTCTTTGTGTCCCTCCCCTCTGTCCTACATCCCAATTATAATTTCTGTGGAACTCAATTCAAGGCATCCTTTGGCTCCAGTAGGCATACATCTCCCTATCCTCCTATCCTTATTAATCTACACCTACAATGTAGGTCTACCTAACTATATCACTCACCTTGTTCTGGTCTGAAGCAGCATGTATGGGGGGCTAAATTCTCTACTGGTGTAGTGGAGTTATGCCAGAAAAGAATTTGGTCCATGTGTTTTTGGTCTCAAGGTAATCCCAGAATAGGCAGAATTTGAGGAGGGCAGTCTGCCCAGCCATGGTGGCCAGACTCCACATTTCAAGTACCCATTAAGGCCCACGGATTTTGGGAAGGGATGATAAAGGTAGGGGATCTATGCTATCTAAGGACCACATTGCTGTAGTACCTGAGCACCTTACAATCTTTATTATAATTATCCTCACATCCCTCTGAGGGTAGGAAAATACTCTCATCCCAATTTTACAGATGGGGAACTGAGACAGAGAAACTAAGTGACTTGTCCAAGGTCAGACAGGAAGACCGTAGTGGAGAAAAGACTTGAAGCCTGATCTTCTGAGTCCCAGCATAGCATCCTAACCCCTGGACCATCTTTTTTCTCTGTTACAGGCAGAATAGTCCTCAGATTGGGCAGTGGTGAGGGGAAGAGTAATTATTCTTTCTAATAAAGTTAAACCTTCAAGTAAATTCAGGTTTCAGTCACATTTGGATTGAGGTTTGGACCAGCTCTTGTGTTGGTTTGGTTTTTTCAAATAGCTTCACCCACCCTGAAGAATACTGCCTTGTTCTGATCCTTACACAGACACACTGCACTGAAATTTAATTACATCAGCTAGTCTCACATAAGCTCTGTAATTCCACATATCAGAAAAATATTACTGAGGAGGAATATAATACTGCCCACTAAAAAGAGACCCTGGGCATATGGGATTTCAATTATTCAGTTTATAGTAAGAGATGGACCTCTTAAGTACTACACTAAGGGCCATCTACTTCAATGTCCTTCTATGCTATCTGGTACTTTTGATTGGCAGATTTAAAATAAGCACAGAAAGGGAAGTGATTGTGCCACCAACTATTTGATTTATGTTGTGTACCTGAACTTGCAGATTAAAAAAAAAGTTCAGGGTGGAAAGACTCAACAGAACAAAGGGCTCAGCATGTTTGAACTTTCTACTGTTATATTTAGAGCTTCAAAAGCTGCAGGAGCCTAGCAGAAATGGAGAAAACTGCATCCAGTTGTTGCAGGAAGAGGCAAAAAGGAACTTTCATGCTCTGTTCTAAGCCCAGTTTACACTAAGAACAGGGGAAGTAATTCAGCTTTATAGTGGGAAGATATTGGGCTGTGTTTTTTTTCTGAGAAGTGTTTTATGATTTCATAGATTCATAAATTATAAACCCAGAATGGACCACTGTGATCATCTAATTTGACCTTCTGCATAACACAGGCCATAGGACTTGAGCATCTCTTCTGGAAAAACATCCCACTCTTTCTTTAAAAATTGCCAGTGATGTGGAATCCATCCAAAGATTAAAGGTATCTTCATATGTCATTAGTGTAGCTTGTAAATATGATCTGTTTAGAGGAAATGTACTCAGTCCCTGGGTGGAAAATGTGCTTTCTTAAAGTCAACAGCAATCTGTACTGCTGATTAAAGAGCAAGTGCTGATGGGCTTTAAAGGGAGTCTCATCCAGTTTTCCTTAGCTATCAAGTTGGTGACTAAAATGTGGGAGGAAACGGAGGAGGCTCCATGAGACATATGGAAGCATCCCTTCTTCCCCTCTCAGGGAAAAATAAGTGGTTTCGTTTTCTCTACAGGAGGAGTTCTCTCAATGTAGAAAGCTGGATCTAAAAAGAGAATTTCAGACTGTTTGAGGATTATGAATATTGGGAATTCAAATGAACTTAGTCACCACTGCCAGTTTCCAGCAAAGCACAGATGGTATTTTTGAATCATTATGCCAAGAGACTAGCGTGCCTGGGAATACATTTTATTGATATATGAGTAAAGCTGTGAGAAAGACAGCTATGAAAAAAAGAACCTGATTCCTTCTGGAACACCTGAACAGCATGAGAAATTAGATGCAGGGCAGAGGTTATTTATAGTTTTCTCTGGTTAACTTTCTGTGAATTATTTGAAACAATATCCAGAAATCCTGTGTGATTAAAATGGAATTATAGAACTTAAAAGCAGCAGCAAAGAGGAGAGTACAGAAAATGGCCCAAAACTTGCCCTGGGTCTCTAAACACTGACATATGTACTTTACTCAAGTGAGTAGTCCCATTGATCTCAATGGGTTGAATCATAGTCGTAAAATTGAAGGGCAGAAGGAACCACCACATCATCTAGTCCAACCTCCTATATGTCACAGGCCACCAACACCACCTAGTATCCATGCACCAAACCCAGCAACTGAAACCAGACCAAAGCACCACAGCCCACAGGAGCCTAGACTATTACAGGCAACAGGCAGAGTTTAGGAGGGACTGAGGTGCACCAGTGCCTGAGGCCCTCACAATGGGAAATGATTGAGGTATACCCAGATAATCCTGGCAAATGACCTGTACCCACATGCTACAGAGAAAGGCAAAACAAAAAACAAAATACAAACCAAAAACCCAGAAGTCAGTGCCAATCTGACCTGGGGAAAAATTCCTTCCAAACCCCACTGATGGCTATCAGTTAGACCCTGACCCCCTGAGCAAAAACCAACCGACCAAGTATCTGAGAAAGAGAGAGAATGCTCAGTACCACCGCAGAGCCTTTGCCCACCCTGTCCAAGAGCCCATCTCCAGCCATGGCCATCCTTGATGCTGCATCGGAAGGAGATTAAAAAAACCAAACTCGCATTAGGTGTGGGAGGCGAAATTCTTCCTGACCCCGCAGGTGGCTGGCTGAAAGCCTGAAGCATGAACTTTTAGGAATACAAGATATAAACTGGAAGTGAGCCACAGGACTGTTGAGCCTTTCCCCTTACCATCACAAGCACCCCATCATACAACTGCACTCAACTTTGTCCTGCTCTCTCTTAAAACTAATTAAGTTGTTTGCCTCCACAACTCCTATTGGGAGGCTATTCCAGAACCTCACCCGCTACTGGTTAGAAACCTTCTAATTTCTAGCCTGAATTTGCTCATGGTCAGCTTATATCCATTTCTTCTTGTGTCAGCATTGTCCCTTAGCTTAAATAGCTCTTTACCCTCCCTAATATTTACACCCCCTATGTATAGAGAACAATAATATCCTCTCTCAGCTTTTTTGCTAGACTAAACAAGACAAGCTCTTCCAGTCTCTTCTCATAAGATAGACCCTCTATTCCCCTGAACAGCCCTCTAGTTGTTCTCTGCACCTGTTCCAATTTAAATTAACCTTTCTTGAAAATGGATAACCAGAATTATACACAATATTCCAAATGAGGTCTTAACAGTGCCTTGTACAATGGCAGTAATACTCTCTCTCTCTACTGGAAGCGCCTCGCCTGATACATCCTAGGATGGCATTTGCCTTTTTCACAGCCACATCACATTGGTGGCTCATAGTTACCCTGTGATCAGCTCACACACCCAGTCTTTCTTCTTCTGTTGCTTCCAACTGATGAGTCCCAAGCTTGTATCAGAAATTCTTATATTAAACCTTAAGTGCGTGACTTTGTACTATTGAATTTCATCCCATTTCTGTCACTCCGGTCTGCAAAATCATCCAGATCGTCTTGTATAATATTCTGATCCTCCTCTGTATTGACAATGCCTCTCAACGTTGTATCTTCAGCAAATTTCATTAGCACGCTCCTACTTTTTGTGCCAAAGTCATTGATAAAAATATTTAATAAGGTTGGTCCCAAAACCAGTCTCTGAGGAACTCAACTAATAATCTCCCTACAATCTAATAATTCACCATTCAGCACAACCCATTGTCTTGTCCCCTTTAGTCATTTCCTTATCCATTTTACAATTCTTTTGCTAATTCCTATCTTTGCTAATTTCTCATGTGGCAGTATGTCAAATGCTTTACTGAAGCCCAAGTACATCAGACCTACTGCACTTAGCTAAAAAGTCAGTTCTTTTCTCAAAGAAGGAAATCAGGTTAGTCTGGTATATTCTATTTTTGGTAAACTATATTGCATTTGGTAAACCATAATTACCATTTACCTAATTATTCTTTCCTTGTTCTAAAGCCTTCCATACTACAGAGGTCAGACTAACTATTTTGTAATTGCCCAGATCACTTTTTTCCTTTCTTAACTATAGATACAACATTAACTATTCTCCAATCATATGATACTACTCATGAATAGATAGACACATTAAAAATCCTTGCTACTGTACTAGCAATCTCATGTTCCATTTCCTTAAATATTCTGTGATGGAAATTATCTCATCCCCTCAATTTGAGTGCATTAAGCTCTTTAAGTGTTTCTTCCATCTTAGATGTGGTAATTTCCATTACTAGACACATCTATCAACCATACTGCTTTCAGGCACGTCCCATATAATCATCTTTATTGAAAACCAAGGCATAGTATTCATTTAGTTTTTGAGTTGTACCTAGACTATCTTTAATTTCCTTCCCATTCACACTGCAGAGCACCCTCCTCCTTCCTTATTTTTTTTTAATTTATGTAACTAAAAAAACCCTCTTATTTATTTTAATTTCCTTGGCAAGAGCTAATTCAGCTTGACTTTTAGCAATTCTTACTTTATTCCTACATTTTCTAACTTTCTTTGCTGATCAATGCCTTCTTTCATGCCCTATATATTCTCTGCTTACTTCTAGTAACCTTTTTGAAGTGGTTATTCATCCAGTTAGGTGACATTTCAGCTAGTTTTTGTATAGCTGATTCAAAGAAATTCCAGGCCTCCATATTTAAGTCCTTGAGTTCTTCAATCCTGGTGATTTATTTAACTAATTCCCTTAATTTCCCAAAGTCTGCACTTTCAAAATCAAAAAACGTAGTTAATGAGCTGGTTTTGATTATTGTTCCATTTAATTTAAAATGAATCAGTTTGTGATTACTTGATCCAAGGTTATTTCCTACGACTAGCTCTTCTGTGATATCCTCACTACTTATCAAAATCAAGCCTAAAACTGCATCATCTCTTGTTGATTTGGTGCCAGTTTGATGAAAAACACTATCATCTATCACATGCATGACTAACTAGACTCTACCAGTATTAGTAACATTTATTCTCCATTTTATACCCAGAAAATTAAAGTCTCCCATTTTGACACAATTCCCAAAAGTATTTCTCTCTCTAATAATATTAAAGAGGTCCCTATCCATATCAGAGGCTGACCATAGGGTTCTAAAGCAGGCCCCTAACACTATCCTAATAGAATCTCTGTTACAATACTTTCCTAAAGTGATTTTGATCCAAACCGGTTGTTTTGTCCATATTATTAGTTATTTCTTTAGTTTACAACTTCGTTGATATACAAGCCACCTTTGCCTTTATTCCTAGCTCCCCTTACCAGCACATCCCCTCACGACTGGAATACAGGTACAAAGGGTTATTTCACCATGCTTCTGTAATCCCTATAATATCCTGTTTGACCTCCTGCATCAGTAGTTCCAGTTCACCCATTTTATACCCAGACTCCTTGCATTTGTGTACAAGCATTTCAGTTGTTTCCCTCGGACCTCGCCCAGTTTTCTAGCCAGATTAGATATTGTCTTTCACTAATTGTTACACCTCCCTGACTACTACTCCAATCAATATTTATACTTCCTTTCACCTTGCTGTCCATACTCTTACCTTGTGGTGTTCCATTATCCTTCAGTATGCCTTCATTAACTGATTTTCCTGCTTCTATGTATTGAATCCAGATGTGGAGATTTCACAAGTCTCTCCCAACCTTCTCCCCTCATCTCGTAGTTTAAAGCCATTCTTATCACTCATGTCAGCCTTGATCCAAGAAGGTTAATACCCCAAAAATCCATTAGCCAAGAAGAGCCTTCTATCTGTGAATGCCTCCCAACAGTCAATCTTTCTCATAGAACCTTTCTCATAGCTCCAGTCCTTGAGCCATCCGTTGATCTACATTAACTTGTCACACCTTTGCCTTCCTTCTCTAGGGACTGGAAGTATTCCACTGAAAATCACCTGAGCTTCCACTTCTCTAAGCATCTTTCCCAGCCCAGTGTAGTTGTACTTGATCCATTCCAGAGGGAAACTAGCAATGTCATTCATCCCGACATGCAGCACTATCAGTGGATTTTTCCCTGCTTCCATCAGGAACTTTTTCAATCTCACATCCACATCTCATATCCTTGCTCCTGGCTGAGACCACACTCTTCTGTTATAGACTCGGGACTCCAAGGTCGGAAGGGACCATTATGATCTTCCAATCTGACCTCCTCACAACGCAGGCCACAGAATCCCACCCACCCACTCCTGTAACAAACCCCTGACCTATGTCTGAGCTATTGAAGTCCTCAGCTTGTGGTTTAAAGACTTCAAGGTACAGAGAATCCTCCAGAAAGTGACCCATGCCCCACGCTGCAGAGGAAGGCGAAAAACCCCCAGAGCCTCTGCCAATCTGCCCTGGAGGAAAATTCCTTCCCAACCCCAAATATGGTGATCTGCTAAACCCTGAGCATGTGGGCAAGACTCACCAGCCAGACACCCAGAAAGAATTCTCTGGAGTAACTCAGATCCCACCCTATCTAGTGTCCATCACAGGCCATTGGACATATTTACTGCTAATAGTCAAAGATCAAGTAATTGCCAAAATTAGGCTATCCCATCATACCATCCCTTCCATAAACTTATCAAGCTTAGTCTTGAAGCCAGATATGTCTTTTGCCTCCACTGCTTCCCTTGGAAGGCTATTCCAGAACTTCACTCCTCTGATGGTTCTCTGGATCTGGTCTGGTGCCAGCCTGTTGATTCTTCTGAGTATGGAGTC
This sequence comes from Chrysemys picta bellii, assembly GCF_011386835.1. Lineage (NCBI taxonomy): Eukaryota > Metazoa > Chordata > Testudines > Emydidae > Chrysemys > Chrysemys picta. The sequence goes on from NC_088792.1 coordinate 257,130,866, forward strand.
TCCTACCACATAGACCTGTCTCTTTGTGGTGCTGGTATGAGTCTGTCTTCTATTCTCTCTTGCAGTGCCCTCATCCTCATTTCTCCTTAGGCTCCAATCCCTGGCTATCTCCATCTCTTCCTCCCTTCTGCAGGAACTGGCTTCCCTTCTTTTCTTCCTTACCACCCCATCTTCTGCCTGTTTCTCCTCCTCGTTCCCCAGTGCAGAAAACCTGTTATTCAACTCAAATTCACCACTGCTCACAGGTCTCTTCCTCAGCCTTGTCCTCATGGTCACATTCTTCCATGGATCATCCTTGTCTTCTGCAGTCCACCTTCCAGTTCCTTTTGTTTGGCAGGTGTCTATAAATCTTGACTTGTGCGTGCCACCTCCTCTCTTTTCTCCTGTGTTATACTTTCAAATCCCCATCTGAATTCCATCATCATCATCTCCAGCTGCATCTCAAATCCTTGGATCTTTTCTGCCATGAGTTCTATCAGGTGATAGTTCATGTATAAGTAGTTTCCATCAAACACACCCTCAAGGATGATGTACATCCCACAGCTTCTGCATCTGACCATCTTCTTTGTCTCCTCTTCTCCTCAGGTCACTTCTAGTGCTGTCTCAGTAGCCATCATTGTCTTCTTTTCCTACACCCTATTCCTAGAAAAAAGGAAAGGAAAGGAAAGGAAAAGGAAAAAAATGCCCCAAAATCCCACTTGCAAACTCCCACAGAAACTTCTCTGTTAGTTTCTAGTTGTTTGCTTCTCCAGTGTTCACTAGTGTCTGGCTTTTAAACCTAGCCAAACTAGGTCAGCAATGCCTCCTCACAAAGGGATATCAGCAATTACAGACTAAAGCCACACATCTGGAATAAATCACTGCATCTTCAGAACACGAAATTATCGCTCTCGTGTCAGGCCAAACTCCCACAGAAATTCCATCAATTGCATAGAGTTATGATCATGGGTATTTATGAGATCTTGGACCACATTCTGATGTCACTTATGGTTTTACACTGCTTGAATCCACTGAATCAAGTGGAGTTACTCCTGATTTATACCTGTGCAAAATGAGAAGAGAACCTGGTCCATTGACTTCAGTGGGATTGCTCTGATTATAAATCAGGGAACCAGATGGTCTGTGTGAATTGTTTTAGTAAAATAAAACTAGAGAGAACATGGGAGGGGGAAAGTCACATGCTTTACCATCAATGAGATTTCACAAAACATGGCTCTATATTTGCCTGACTATTTCCAGCAAAACTTGAACAGTATGCAGGAGCATCTCAGTAAGGTCTGCTGGAGTATGTCTACACAGCCTGTGGCAACAAGCCTCCCAGTCCAGGTCAACAAACTTGGCTCATGGGGCTCACCGTAGCACTCTAAAAATAGCTGCCTAGTCTGCATTTTGAAGTCACTGTCAAGGCTGGAGCTTGGGCTCTGAAGCCTAAGGATGGGGATGGGTATAGTCTACACAGCTATTTTTAGAGTGCTACCAGAGCCCCATGAGCCCACGTCCATTGACCTGGGCTGGGAAGCTCGCTACCGCAGCCTGGGTAGACATACCCTTTATGCCCACTGTGGATAGAAGACTTAGGGCTTGATTCAAGATCTCACACCAGTTTAAATCACGATTAGCTCCACTGAGATCAATAGTATTTGTCCTAAGTGGTAATTAGGAAAGCACCTTTTCACCAGCAAGATGACACACACAAAAAACAAAAAAACCACTAACCATGTTGCCAGCATGGCACCCCCTTATGGTCCTTCAGGACCAATTCACCTAGCCATGGGTCTCCGCTAGTACATTTCTGTATCTGTGAGGTCCAGTCCACCCTTCAGCCCTACCTCTTCCAGGGCATTAAGGTCCAAAGGTAATGGGAACAAAAGAAATACAGCTCAGGTCATCCCACAAACCTTCAGTGGGATCCCACCCTTCTATTCAGGGCTTGTCTCCCAAACAGTCCATGCTTTCACCAGTCCCCCAGGCTCTGGTTGTCCCTTCTATGAGGGCTGAACCAGCTAGCAAGTGAGCTCCGTCTCAGGACTGCAACCAGGCTTCTCTCTCCTCAAGGTGTAGCCCCCCTCCTGCTCACTGGCCCAGTATGAGGTAGTTCAAGATAGGGAAAGTCTGCCTTGTGACTTTTTACTCAACTTTGGGAAACTGGGCCTGAGGCTCCTCTGTGTGCTCTGCGTTATGTGTCAGTGTGTATTCACCTCAGACCAGACTCACTCAGACAAACCACCAGGAACAAGGTTTTATTTTGTAAAGAAGCATAGAGCAGGATTACAGTCCAGCAGCCTTTTCTCTGCTTGCCTGCCTCATGCTCCCAGCTTCAGTCAGTGCTAAAACTTCCTGCTGGGAGGGAAGAAGATACATCCTGGCAGGAACCAGGAAGTTCTCCCAACATGCTGCAGTTTATAGTCCACAACTTGTAGGTCCCACAGCTGCTGTTGAAGCACACTAGATCTTGGGCTACAAAGGTAAACCAAGCTGTGCTCTCCTTCCTGGTCATCCCAAACTGACCTAGTTCTCTTCTTAGCTCTCCTCTCCACACTTGACATTGGCTGCAGTTGTAGCAGGGCAGGATCAGCTGGGTCCACCAGCTTTCCTTAACCCTCTCACTATCTGCCTGGTGGCCTCTCTGCCCCTTCCCATGCACACGTAGTACTCTCGGAAAATATTTGTGCGGATGCAGGTGATGATGACAATATAAAACAGATTAACAAAAGTATTTAAAGACTTCTTTGAATTTGTGCTGCATCAGATATATAGACTCCTGCATCCAACCAACTTATCCATCAAGTTACATGGAGTTCCTGTTGAAACAAGTAGGATTTTTCAAATGCTCAGTCAACCACCAGAGGGAGCCAATACATTCACAGACGCAACTGAAAAGTACTGAAATTGCCATTGAGAAAGTACAGTAATAAACATTTAAAGAAAGGGGTGATCAATTCAATGTTCTACTTCAGGCAGAGTTGTATATGCATGTTTCATGATAATGAGAACTAATACATTAGATGTTTCGCTGATGGGAAGTACTCAGGGCCTAAGGCCAGACAGAGCCACTATAAGAGCAAAGATACCTTTGTTTACTTCCCTCCATCCTAACCCTCTTTCTCTTCTCATCCTAACTTCTCTTTCTATGTCTCTCTTTCTGCAGGAGACAGAGGGAGACAACCCTACCCTACGGCACCTTTCCCAAGACTGAGCTTTCTACGTAGGGAGACGATTTGACTTCCTAGGACCTCCTGTGAGAGAAGTGGTCAGAATAGAGAGCCCTCCTTTGTTTCCCTCACTCTAGGGTGACCAGACATCCCGTTTTTAATGGGACAGTCCCGTATTTAAGGCCCCCTGCAGGTATCCTGACCTTTTCTTAAAAATGGGCAAATTGTCCCGTATTTTCTGCCTCGTCCCCCATCAGTACCGGCAGGTCCTGCTGCTGGCCAGATCCTGCTCGCCAGGCCAGGCTCGCCAGGGGTGTACAAGGCTGGTGGCGGGATGAAGTTGCAGTGCATGGAGCCAGGCCACTCCCACGCCGGTCAGTCAGCGCAGCCCCTGCTGTGTCTGGCTCTGGAGTGGGGTGGGGAAGAGGGGAAAGCGATTTCCAGCCTCTCCCTGCCTTGAAGCTTCAGGCTCCACAGCAGCCCCCTGGGCAGGGACTTAGTACCCTCTTTGCCTGCTCTCCCCCCACCCCCGCCCTGGGTTTTGCCCCAAGGAGCGCAGAGCAGCTCCATCCCCTAGGCACCCTCTCTGCTGAGCCACCTCTCTGGCCAGGCTCCTTGGCTGCTGAAGCCATGGTGCACAATGCATTCTTAGGGCTTAACCCCTTCCTGCCCGCACCATAGTCAGAGGCAACTGGGTTATGTGAGTGGCCAGCAGCAGCCTGGAGGAGTTAGCTGTGTTTTGACACTATGTGGGCAGGAAGGGGCAACCTGCTTCCAGCCACCGGGTGTGCGTGGAGGGCAGGGAAGAGCTCTGCAAAGAGATAGGCCAGGTCATCCGTTCCCCCTCCCCTCCCCTCCGTCCATGCGGCTGGAAGCGGCTCCTGGCCCTTCCCTTCCGCCCCCTGCCGAAAGGTTGCTGCTGGCCATGTTCTGGTATGAATCCTGGCAGAAATCGGGGGAGGGGATGTGACCCTGTGTGCCCCCTTCTCTCCCCGCCCTTACATTGCCTCAGGAACATGCCCAGCCAGGCACAGAGGGCAGGGAATGCTGGGCAGGGAGGGTTGGTCATGGCCCCTGTGTGAGAGAGGTGTACGGGAGCATGTGTATGTCACGTCCCGCTGTGGGGGGGGGGGTCTGTATGTTACCCCTCCCTGTGTAAACCCTAAAGCTTTAAAGATAAGAAGGTAAATAAAAAGAATTCAACTACACAGTATTTTTTTAATGGGGGCTCAGTCGACTTGATGTTAATTTGAATGTTTGTACTGCATAGTTCTGATTGATTGCCACTGAACTCACTTGAATATGAGTAATTTTACCAGGTGCCCCATATTCAGTGTAGGGAAATATGGTCACTGTACCTTTTCCCCTTGGATAGAGAAAGAGAGGAAGGAATAGACACCACTAGGATCTCCTTTTTCAAGTGAGAGGAGAGGAGGAACAGAGGGTCTCATCTTCATTATCCATGTCAAGGGGAGAGAAGATTATGTTCTCTTTTCCTCAAATTTGAGCTAGCCCATGAGGTAGAGGATCCTGGAGAATGATCTCAACACTTGTAAATGGGTCACAAAATGGATGCAACTTACAACAGCTGCATGTGTTTTAGAATATATATTTACCTTAAACACTGTTTCACTTAACATTGCATTATGGAAAATTATAATGAATAATGCATATTGAATCAAACATTTATTTACATTTAAAATATTTAAGTAAAAAACATACTGCACATACTTATACAATGGGAACATTTTCATTCTATACTTAACTATGCAATAGAGTTTAAACGACTGCAGAAGACTGTGTTCAAGGTGATCTCTCCAGATTCTTTGAGCAAAATTCCAATTTGTTGAAAATTATTGAATTGCTGAATACTCCCTGCACTTAAATATAATTAGGCTAAGTCCCAAATTGATGCTGATAACAAACAGTCTAAAGAGAAATGATAAAAATAAATGCAAATCATTATCTGACATAATTCTGATGTAACATAAGCAGTGCCAAATGAGCACTTTGGTGAAAATTGCTATTCCGAGGGGATGGGTTGCCTTAATTGTCTGCAACCACATTTATCATGCAAATAGTAAAAGCAAATTGTACTGGGACAAAGCAACCTGTAACATTTTGAGTTGCTCATTCAACCTCACAGAAGATCTGATGATTAAATATGAGACCTAAAAATGAAAAACCTAGCACAAAATGTAATGTGAGTCATCCCCAAATCTGTAGAATTCAGGATCACAGTTATTACCCTCATACAAGATTCAGGATCATGGTGACTTTGAAACTCCATTGCTAGTGACACTGAAAACTGGACTGGATTACTAGAGGAATGGAGGACTAGAAGAACTAGGAAGCAATTCTGCATTGGAAGTGGTATGATCTAAATGATCTGACAAGTCTTTCCCATCTCTAATCTTTGATTTCCTAATTCTATGACTTATCTATACCAGTGTTTTCTATGGGTAACGTTTTGGGACTTAGGAGTCACAACAAATTGCTCACCCTTACTATAAAGGAAAATTGACCTACTTCAAATGTTGGGCCGAGTTTAAATAATTTCAGTGCAGCATTGCTAATAGTGTTCATAATTGTTTATTTTCATGTTTAAAAAGTTGCATTTCCAAAGGAAGTATCATCAATAAATATACTTTATTGAAAGTGTACATATAAGACTATTTAAGTAAGACTATTTAAGTGGCATCTTATTCAACTGTTCTTTGTGTGTACTCTGAGCCTTAATGGCTTACTTGGGTTACTAAATACACTTTCACTCAGAAAATACACTTTTCACTCACTAGAGAGCTGACATGGGTAAAAAAGGATGGGCTGGATTGTTTTCTTTCTTAAGCATAATCAGCAAAATTGCTTGTCTATTACAAATGCAGGATTTTTTATTGCTTGTTATGATGAGTGAACCAAATAGATATAATGCTTGACTTTCAGTTTGTAGATCTGGCATTGGTCAAAGCATCTTTGCACTTGCCAAATGAGTGAATTTGATTTGACAATCACTGAAAGACAATAGAATCCCATATTGTAATTATTTGGAGTGTCACTTTTCTGACTACAGTACACTACAAAGGATCTGCTTACAGGAAATTCAACCCTGGAATTGTCAATCTTTTTTTATACTCTAGACATAGTTGGGCAGGGGGCAGGATCTAGATCCTGAAAAATCAGGTAATGAAGACATGATTTCCCTCTTAAGACAGACTGTTGCAATATTTTTAATGCAATGTATGAGGCTCCAAATATTGTGTAAACTCCCTTCCACTCTGAAAGAACCTCACATACCACAAAAATATCTCGTCTCATCTCAGAATTGATACTGAATGCAGTGCCGTGAGATGGATGTCTGCAACAAGCATCACAGCTCAGGGATGCTTAGCCCTGCACCTGTGCTCAATTCATCATTCTGCTCAGGGATCTGTGTAAATCCAGGTGGCTGTCCAGGGTACATTTTAGGGAGCTAGTTGCTGTGATAGTAATTTTTTTCAGTGCAAGAAGCAGTCTGACAAAAGGACACTATGGACACACTGCACCAAGCTCATCCTTGGGTGTGTGTGGATTGTGAATGGAGTATGAATAGTCCAAAAAACAAGTTTTCTGCCCTAGGCTTGATCCCAACATTCAAGCCAATAAATATTTCAATTGACTTCAGTGAGCATTGGATTGGGCCTGTGTTGAAGGGGAGAAGAGCAGAGATGGGCTGGGTAACTTATACAATGGAGGATGGGAGAGAAAAAAAACAACACATGGATTCACTTTGTTGACCGTAGACCGGGGCCAAAGCAGTTCTTACCTAGTTTTGCTCTAGCTTCACTATCATCTTATTCTGTAGTACATGATTTGGGAACCACAGAGCATACTGGTGACTAAGAGTATAACTTTCACAGTTGCACAAAAAAAGATGTTTTGTAACACCAAAATGTGGGATTTGGGGTGGGGAGAGACTTAGCATCTAGCCTGGAGGACATTTGTTAATGCAACACCATTAAAACAGCAAGAGAGGTACAAATCCCACTGAATTTTGTTTTCTTAGTCAAAAATAGATCTGACAAATAAGGTTTATCATTTTCACGGAGGAAAGATGCATCAATTTGCAGAAATGCCAACACCTGGGTAGCGGTTAAAAATTCATGAATTTTTGAAAAATCTCATATTATACAAATAAAGTTCACTCAAGTGATCAGATACAGCTGCTTATTCAGATGAGTTCAGCTTTATCCAGCTTCCATGGAGTCTTTCCATTGACTTCGGATCAAGCCTTGAACGAAGTAGGGAACCAACCTCCTTTTTCAAGCAAAGCTTTCACTATTGTTGATGGGAGTTTTGACTGAGACAGGCATGCAGAATTAGGTTCTGTGAGCCCAATTCTCTGCTTAGTTACACCAATGTAAATCAGAAGCAACAGCACTAAAATCAATAGAATCACAATAGTGTGAAACTAGTGTAAATGAAAGGGGAATCAGCCCTTATAAATAAAACAGAATGCAAAATCAGATATAGCATTTTAGCTGCAAGTCTTTTTTAAAGCAATGACAAAAATAGAACCAACACAGTAACCCAATTATATAGGCCAAAAATAGTCTCAGGATTAAAGTTCTACCTTTACCTCAGATTTTTATTTTTCTCTGTACAGGATATTAATTAATCCATTGTATTTTGTCTCTGTCCCATCTTTATTGTCCCCATACATAGGTGTTGCTTAATTATCTCATCATCAACCACAGCTGAGTAATTTAGGACGTTTCATAATAGGAATATTCTGATCAGCTCCAATAGATTGAAATTAGCTTTAAAGGCATAAATCCTGATGAAATCAGCACAGACATGCCGTTGAGTGCTATCTCTCTGATCTCCATTAAAGAAAAAGGTACAAAGCACCCAAATATTACTTAGAAGTCACAGCTAAACACACCAGACGCAATACGTCTGTGGAATTTATAGCTGAACTGTGCTGCAGGCCCTAAACCTCATGCATTCTTACTAATTAGCTTGATGAGGCTTTTAAGCATGCTCAGTGTTGTTACAAAGATGAGAGGCATTAATCAAAAAGCCAGATGATCTGTTTTGATTTAGTACATTTTCGTCATGGGTATTTTTAGTAAAACTCATGGACAGGTCACAGGCAGTAAACAAAAATTCACAGCCCGTGACCTGTCCCTGACTTGTACTATATAGCCCAAAGTAAAACTTGGGCCAGAGGTGCTCTGGGGGGGTGGGCTCTGGGTGGTGTGGGTGTTGGGGGGGTTTCCTGGGCCCCCTGCTGGTGCTGCGGGGGGCGGGGGAGAAGAGAGAGTTGGCAGGGCTGGGAGGTTCCCTACCCGGCTCTGCGCAGCTCCCCGAAAGCAGCTGGCGTGTCCCTGCAGCTCCTAGTGGGAAGGAAGGCCAGGGAGGCTCTGCGTGCTGCCCCTGCCACAAGCTCTGGCTCTGCAGCTCCTATTGTCCAGGAACCGCAGCTAATGGGAGCTACACGGGTGGTGCCTGAAGGCAGGGGCAGTGCGCAGAGCCCCCTGGCCCCTCCGCTTAGGAACTGCAGGGACATGCCGGATACTTCCAGGGAACCCCCTCCCCCCCCCCAAGGTAAGCGCTGCCCCACACCTCAACTCCCTGCCTCAGCCCTTAGTCCTCTCCCACACCCAAACTGCTGCTGCGGGGGGGCGGGCGGCGGGGGAAGGTGGCCAGAGACGGCATCCGCAGCAGCCAGTGTGGCTGGCCCAGGGGCTGCCTGATTTGCTCAGGCAGCCCCAGAGCCAGCTGCACCGGCCACTGCAGAAGTCACGGAAATTCATGGAACCAGTGACTTCCGTGACCTCCATGACAGACACACAGTCTTAGTAATGATAACTAGTGCACATTGCTGAGCAAGGGAGACAAAGGGTACGTCTATACTTACTTCCTGGTCCGGATGTAAGCGATCGATATTCTGGGATCAATTTATCGCGTCTTGCCTAGACGCGATAAATCAATCCCGGAAGTGCTCACCGTCGACGCCGGTACTCCAGCTCAGCGAGAGGAGTACGCAGCATCGACGGGGGAGCCTGCCTGCCGCGTCTGGACCCGCGGTAAGTTCAGACTAAGGTACTTCGAATTCAGCTACGTTATTAATCCGAAGTGGGGGGTTAATGTGGACCAGGCCAAAGAAAGGTGATATAACCACCACCAAAAGACAGGTGTAGCCAAATTATACTCTGGTTGAACAGACCAGAAACATTCAGATGCCTGCCTAAATAGGGGGTTATTTTGAATAATTTTCCAATCCCAAGCCCAGCTCATGCCAAGAAAACCCTAAATGAACAGACAAAAGGGGAAAGAGACAGAAGGTGAAACCTTGGCCTCATTGACATCAACGAAAAAACACCCATGGAATTCAGTGGGATCAGGATTTCACTCAGATATGTTTTCAAACTCAAATTGCTCGCCACTAGTGATTAGCAAAACTAGCTCTGGAAATTCCAAGTAATTCCAAGCATTACAGGGCTGTGTTATTTTTTTATGAACATAGTTTACCATATTGGATGAGTTTATTGGTCCATCTATTCTAGTATCCTACCTCTTGTAGTTGTCAATACTTTATGCACAATCTCCTAGCTGACTACTGAGGTTTTAGTACTTCACACTCCCCATGTGAGCTAGAAGAGTGTTGTGACATTGCACTATATATGATTTTATGAAAGTATGCTGAGGAGTGTGAATATAATGTAACTAAAATATGCTTCATGCAAAAGGTCTCTTGTAAGGTATCATTACAAAGCTTATAATCTACTGAGTGTGGTCATCCTATTTGTATGTATGTATCATTCTTGTATCTAAACTAGAAATATAAAATACAACTGAGGTCCTATTGTAGGTATGCAAAGTGTGGGCCATTAATGGTGGTTTGGAATCTTGATGGCTCCCATCAACCAGGACAATTGACTGTGGATGACTGTTTGCTTGCAGGACTTCCTATGAGTCAGGCTGGGAGGAATGAGGGCTTGGAGTCTTACAGTGATATGTGATCATGTCACCTGAACTGGAATCCAACTTTAACCTGGTGCTTTTCCATTTAGAAGGTGGTGGGTGGGAACCCAGAGAGGAACAAAGGATTCCCACCTTGTGAAAAAGATATATAAGGGAGTGGGACAGAACAAAGGGGGCTGCAGTCATGAGAAATCCCCTAGTTACCACCTGAGCTGAAACAAGGGCTGTACCAGGGGAAAGTATTGTGCCCAGCTTAGGAATGTGTCCAGTCTGTAATAGAAGCTTATTGAAACATCTGAGGGTGAGGTTTTATTTTTATTCAGTTTTCTTACTGTACTAGGCTTAGACTTGAGTGTTTTATTTTAGTTTGCTTGGTAATTCACTTTGTTCTATCTGTTATTACTTGGAACCACTTAAATCCTACTTGTTGTATTTAATAAAAATCACTTTTTACTTATCAATTAACCCAGAGTATGCATTAATACCTGGGGGGCGGGGGGGGGGGCAAACAGCTGTGCATATCTCTCTATCAATGTTATAGAGGGCAAATAATTTATGAGTTTACCCTGTATAAAGCTTATACAGGGTAAAACGGATTTATTTGGGGTTTGGACCCCATTGGGAGTTGGGCATCTGAGTGTTAGAGACAGTAACACTTCTTAAGTTGCTTTCAGTTAAGCTTGCAGTTTGTGGGATGTGGTTCAGACCTAGGTCTGTGTTTGTAGCTGGCAAGCGTGTCTGGCACAACCGGGCAGGGTTCTGGAGTCCCAAGCTGGCAGGGAAGGCAGGGGCAGAAGTAGTCTTGGCACATCAGTTGGCAGCCCCAAGGGGGTTTCTGTGATCCAACCTATCACCAGTGGAATAAAGAAAAATCCTTCTGACTCTGAAACTATTTGATGCCACTTGGTCTCCCCATTTCACAACTTTGCCAATGGCTATTTCCAGTCATCTCTCATTGTGAGTCAAGCAGCACCTAAGTGTATGTTTCACTGAGCTGATTCTTTAAGGAAAAAGGAAAAAATTGTGGGGAAAATATGCAAATGTTGCAGTGAGCAAGTCTGCAGAGTAAAGCCAGACAAGGCATGGGAACATGGGGTAGGGAGAAGAGATTAAATATTTACATTTTTGGTCAAAAGCATGTCTGTGTTCCAGTCTGTGATGCAATAACTTCTGAAGAGCCCATCCAATCGATTCCAAAATGTCAGGGAATGCTCTAGGTACCAGTGGGAAGACCTCTATTGATTTTGTTGAAAATTGGAAAAATCAGCCAATCCCCTGTTTGTAGTGAAAAATCTGGCTTTTCTTATTTGCCTCTGAGGTCACAAACATACTGGGGAGGTGGGACAACAGGAGGAAGGATTTCTCTGTCTGCAGCAACACCTGGTCACTATCTAGGGGAGAGATGACCAAGGCAGACAGCAGAGTTAGGGTTTAAGTCTAGGGTCAGAATTGCTGGAGGGAGGGAGTGATAACTGGCTTACTTCTGATATCACAATGTTACCACCTGGCCAATATCAAGAGGAAGTTATTGCTGATATGAAACGAATAAAACAAGGAAGAGAAGAGGAGCAGCAGCTTAAGTGACTTAAGAAAATACAGGCTTAGTGTAAAGTATCCTCAGACTATAGGAAGAAAGGAAACTATATGTGCATTAGATCGGACTGCTCTTGTGCAGACAACATCTCTTCGTTCAGGAATGAACTTGTTCTCTTTGCTCTCCCTGTCAAGCATAAAAGCCGTGGTCTTATTCCCGTGCAAGTGTTTCAGGATTCTTGTACACTGTACTTCTACCTCCTCCTCCACCCAGTGCGGCTTCTATTTCCACTGAATAAAGCTCTTTTCATAACTCACAAAATCAATGCACAAAGGCTTGTTGCTGCCTTTTCCAGAATCTGACTCCCTGGTCAGTGATCCATGATTAACAAAATACTTTTGAATCCCTCATTGTTGGTTAAAGCCTCAAAGTCTCGTGGGACCTTCACTGCCACTTTGTTCATCTACCTCAGTGGTTCCCAAACTGGGGTTCGTGAACCCCTGGGGTTTCGCAAAATGTTACAGGGGGTTCTCAGGAAAAAATTCTCTAATGGCGGACAGAGCCATCCCTAGGGATCCTGGGCAGCATGGGGCCAGTAGCCTGGAGCCCCTGGACTTCCAAGAGCTAAGCAGATCAAAGCAAGCATATCTATCACACTGAGGAGATTTAAACTTCAAGACTCCTTATAAGAAATGGAAAGGGAGGTGGATATTTTTTGCTGTTTTTAAAATTATATAGGCAGCTAGTATTGTTTTAAAAATTATTATGAACAATTTTAAGCTTTGTTGTAATGTGCATTGTTTGCCTGGACTGCTCAAGACCTGAATGCTTGTGTAGGAGGAACTCTTTGAGTTGGCTTCTTAAATGCCTTCATGCTGTTTCACATCTGAAATATAGGAGCCTTGTCTTATAACAGGCTTATTCAAAGTGATACAAGTTATAAAAGTGAGATCTTGGAAGAGTGTCGCCATTTTCATAATGCAATAAAAATACTGTAATGATAACTAATAATTAATAACAAATAGTGTGTAATAAGCATGTCATAAAAACAAATTTTATATTTCCAAGATCACTGCTTTTATAATTTATACTCAGGTAAAGGAGAAAATCCCTGAAAATATTCATTTTTAGGAGGAGGTTCACGAGACTTGACATTTTAGTGAAAGGGGTTCACAGGTTGTTAAAGTTTGGGAACCGCTCATCTACCTTAATATACTGTGACAAAATGGCTAATGTTGGTATGGTGGGTCCCGCACTTTTCTTGGCGGGGGCTAAGACACCACCCCTTGCCCCTGCTCTTGGGGCACTGAGGGCCCCATTAGTGGCCCGAGAAGGTGGTAGAGGAGGGAAGCAGGAAAGGGGTCTGGGTTGCTCCTTACTCTGAGCCCCAGCCCCTCTCAACCCCTTTGGGTAGGGTTACCCTCAGTCCTTGACACTGGGACAGGATCTCCCTTTCTCTGGTCTTTCAAGTCTCAGCAACACACCTCCAACCTCCAGTTCTCTCTCCTTCCTCACACACCATGATTGACTGAAGCAGGGGGGTTTATTAGGTTCCTGACAGGGCCTTCATTGACTACAGGTTCTCTAATTAACTTGTAGCAACTCTCCCTAGTCTACAGGGAACCACGCCTTAATTAGCCTAGGGCTTATATATCTCCCCTCGACCACTCTCCCACTGCTCCCTGGCCCTGCTATATCACAATACCTAAAGAAGTAACAGAAAATACATACTGCACAAGAGTAGTGCCCCGGGAGAAACAAAGACCCATAGCCCACCAAGAGGTGGCTGAAATGGCTTGAACAAAATGCATCTCCAACAAACCCCAGTTTACATTTGGATCTGTGTGTGTGTGTCCATGCAGTCCATGATCTTGCTGGCCACACTGGCTGACAAATGTGGAGGAGCTGAACTAGTGCTTGGAACAGAATTCAAAGGCTAAGAAATAGAAAAGATTAAAATAGTAGGTGTTGGCTTCAAGACACAGCGTCACACCCTGAAGCTCTCCCCCTCACTCAGAGGGATTGATGCCAATTTTTATATATTAGCATCCTAAGATAATAAGTGAACAGAGCAGTAAATATGAAAGCAGTTGGATGATTAAAGACCACTTCTCTGGAATAGAGTTTTCTGCTTTGGTGAGTTACTGATGCATTTGGTTTATCGTCTCAGGAAAGTAGGATGCTTGGGAATGATGCTCGTATTATGCAGTCTGAGTTGATTAGCTGGTTCAATGTATGGAAGAGCTCTGCTTTGATAAGGGCAATGTATTATTAATTGGTTTTGGTTTGTTTTCTAAAGGCGTTTCTCTTCTCTGGAAGGTGTTGGGTTTTAATTCAAATGATTCAATTTCTGAGCATACCATTAAACGAATCAAGAGGAAAAACATGACTCTTCTCTTCCTCATACATATGTCCTCTGTGTCTGTGCATTTCCACTGACTCTTTGACAGCCTTTTGCTCCAAACATTGGTGAGAAACGTGTTTGGCACCCACAGGGGGTTCAGTGGCACAGAAATGTGTTCTGCCCCAGCCTTCACAGTACTTCATGTCCCTATATTCATACACTGACGTGCAACACCACGGAACGGTATGCTCCCAATGACAGTGGCAGATTTGATGCACCATCTGTTGCTTGTGATCCATGGAATACTTGTGCTCCAACTAGCTCCTCTCTTCTGTAGGTTCCCGGGAGCAAAGGAGGGAGGGGAGTTACTGCTTTAAGGCCTTCATTATCCCCTCCCCATCTTCCTGACAGTTCAGGGGGCAGCCTCCTTCCTAGGCATTGTGACTTTCTATGTACAGATTCCTTCATTCCCAATCCCGTGCTATGTGTTCCTCACCTCAGAGCCTCTCTGCAACTGTTGCTGCTCTCTAGTTCTGCTCCATCCCTCTCCCCCTTCCACAGTAGCTGCTTTTGCCCCAGCTTTCCAATAAATAGACAGACAGACATAGAGTTAGACAGATAGATAGAAATTCAATAAGGACAAATGCAAAGTACTCCCCTTAGGAAGGAACAATCAGTTGCACACATACAAAATGGGAAATGACTGCCTAGGAAGGAGTGCTGTGGAAAGAGGTCTGGGGGTCATAGTGGAACATGAGCTAAATATGTGTCAACTGCGTAACTCTGTTGCAAAAAAACCAAATATCATTCTGGGCTGTATTAGCAGGAGAATTGTAAGCAAGACACAAAAAGTAATTCTTCCGCACTACTCCACCCTGATTAGGCCTCAACTCGAGTATTGTGTTCATTTCTGGGAGCCACATTTCAGGAAAGATGTGGACAGATTGGAGAAAGTCCAGAGAAGAGCAACAATTTATTAAAGGTCCAGAAAACATGACCTAGGAGGGAAGATTGAAAAAAATAGGGATTGTTTTGTCTGGAGAAGAGAAGACTGAGAGGGGACATGATAACTACTGCAGATAGCCTTCCCAGGTCCATCCATGATGCCATCCTGACTCCCCTTCCCTCTCTTTTAGGTTTAAGAAGGAAGCCCAGAAGGTATAATGGTATTCCTGTTGGACTCACACATTTAAATATAGGGCGATGATAGGGAGTGGAGGGCAAAGGCTAAATCAGAGATCACAGAGGTCTGAAGGGAGAGAGAAAGCGAGAGAGAGAGATGGCTAGTCTTGGAAAAGCTTCTTTACTTAGATGTATATTTGAACTAGTTCTCTGAACTATTTGATCTAGACAAACAAAGATAAAAAATATCTCGCAAGTTTTAAAGGGATAGCAGAAGATGTCTTACACAAACAACTGTGCTAACTCTTTGTGCTAATGCACTCTAAAAGTTCACAGTATTCATTAGCACTCAACAGTTCATTTTTCTCAGGTGTGAGTAGGAAAGTTAAGGGGGACAGTTCTCCTTTCGCACTGGTGTAAATCAGGAGTAACTCCACGACAAAGTGGTATAAGTGAGAGAAGTGTCAGTCCCAAGAACTTTGTTGCACCATAAACCTCAGCATGAAACCTGAAAGAAGAAGAAACTATAGTTTAATTCTTTCCAACATATTTCATTGACACTGCCTGTCCAATACATCTGTGCTTTTTTATATGCCACATTTTTAAAAAGAGAAATGCACCCAGTTTTTACAATGCAACTGAAATAACAGGAACACACAGATATCATATGAAAATTTTAAAAAAGCAAAATGACATGAGGAAAGTAGGGGACAGGCTAAGTCTGGTCTTGAGTATCCCACACTGCCACCTACTTCACTGCCAGCAACACAAGAGTACTTCAGTGGGTCACAGCTGAGAATGCCAGATTCAGGACAAACGGCTGAGAAACAGGGCAGACTCACCCCACACTGGTGGTTATTATACCAAGCCAGTAACAAAAGTAAACTTCTGTTTCACCTCATTGGTTAACAAGATGTCAAAAATGCAGTCTCCTTAGGCATCCCAGAACTTATTTCACCACCCAGAAACTAGACTGTGTGATGAGTGGTTATTGTAAACCAATTTCATCAAATAAAGTTTTTTTCTGATCTCAAGAGATCAGCCTCATAGCCAGATCAATATATAACTCAAATCTTATATCAATAATCACGCTGCTGCTGCCAATCCTTTAGTAACTAAAATCTAAAGGTTTATTAATAAAGAAAAGAAGAAGAAAGTTAAAATGGTTAATAGATCATATACATGCAATCATTACAACGTTCTCATATCAGTTGTGTAGTAGTGATGTTACAGACTCCGGGCTTGTAAAGTCGCTGGTAACTTCCAAAAGATTGGAAGATCCGCAGCCCATAGTCCAATATGCTCCTTTTAGTTGTAAATCCACTGTCCAGAGAATCAGAGTAGGAAAGAAGCAACATGGAGATATTTCAGGGGTCTTTTATATCCTCTGCCATGTGCTTGGAATTTTACTGTCCCAAACACAGCTCACAGCCCCTGTCTGTGGAAAGTTACTGGCACAAGATGGAGTCTAGGGTCACATGAGCATATTACATGTACTTACATGGCTTGCTCACTCACAGGGGCAGCCATTGGCCATATCCATGCTAAGGCATCCACAGAAAGACTTACTGGGCAGGATGAGTTTCTTCTATGACCCACTGTGAGAGTTAAGTGCCTTTAATGGGCCATCAACACATAGCAGTCTGGCTTCAATGTACATTTTACTTGGTGGGTGTTAGCCCAGGAACAAACACATTTGGGATATAGATATATAGCCAATATTCAGAGCTTCAGATACAATGATGATACATGGATTTAAACAGGATAATCTGATTTGGCAAATCATAATTTTTCCATTGACACATGACATACTTTGGGCAAGATTTGTTGCAATTATCTAACAGTGTAAATATCAGTGATACAAATAGTCATATTTCAATCATAAAGCATCACACCCACATAAGCTGGTGAAAAATGTGATTGCAGGGCCGTAACTTGGGTGGGGTGAGAGGAGCAGAGCTGGTGGGGGCACAAAAATGGGGCAACAAAAGATCAGCGCCCCCAGGATTGGCCCCAGCTGCATCAGCTGGAGTCCATGGGCATAATTGGGGGGGACATTGTCCCCCCAGACAGAGGCCCGGGCCGAGAGCTGAGGGAGTATGGAGCTGCTTCTCCTACCGCTGGTATCGCTGCAGCTGGACGCTGCCTCCTGAGTCCTAGAGCCGGTCTGCTTCCCCTTCTACATGTGCTGGGTGCCCTATATAACCACCATCCTGTACAATGGGGAGTGCCTGTGGGGGTGGGGCAGGGAGAGGGGTGCAGGGCAAGTGGGGTGCAGGGGTTGGAGTATATAGGGTAAGGGAGCTGAGGGAGATAAGATGGGGAAGAGAAGGGGATAGGGGAATGGGGGGGAGTATGAGTCCCACATGCAGTGTCCCCTCAGCAGCAGCAATAGCTCCCCTATTAAGCCGGCCTATCCCCCACCCCAGCACTGGCAGCCCACCTCTGATTGATACCCCTGCCGCAGATACCCCTTCCAGTGCCTCCAAATACCCCCTCCAGCGCCCCCAAAACTCCTTTACAATACACAGACACCCCTCCATCACCCCCAAAGCCCGCTCCAGCTCTCCCTCCCCCCTCCCACCAACAGTATCCTCTATTTGGGACCTTGAAATATGATAACTCTTGAAATATGGGGTCGCTCCATTCTCACAGCCTTGGTTTCGGGAGCTGGCGGAAGCGAGTCTGCCCTGCCAGCAGCCACCTGCCCCCAGTGCCTGGGCTGCACACCGAGCTCATGTGCCTGAGCTCAGAGCTCAGGCTGCGTGACCACAAGCCTGGCAACCATGGAGTGGGGCAGCCAAGGGAGTCAAGGGAAGTTCTGCTCTGCACACAGGGAGTGTAGAGAGAGTGACCCGGCAAGTCCCCAGGCGGCGAGCTGGGTGTGACCAGGCTGCTGAGAGGCAGGTGCCCAAGGGGGTGAGTAATGCAGGGAGCACCTCGGGGAGCATCTCATGGCGGCCAGGCTCCATGGGCAGAGGCCGGATCCAGGGGTGTGTCACTGACTGGTGCCAGGCTCCTTTAGGGAAGAGGCAGGATAGAGCAAGTCAGGGGCACAGCTGAGAGCTGTGCCATCTGCTCTGCCTGGGAGAGCCCGGCCAAGCAGAAGCAGCCAGCTTGGAGAGCAGGGCCGGGAAAGCTGGCAGCAAGCCAAGCAGTTCCCCGGCTCCCACAGCACGGACAGCCAAGGGTCCAAGTGGCTCTGTGCTAAACCTCTGTGCTAAATGGGAGGCAGAAATCTGGGGGGTCATGTGGCCCCACGTGCCCTCCCCCTCCCCATGCATCACCTCGACAAGGCACAAATATGACTGCTTGACCTGAGGACTAAAATGCTTAGTTACAGCTCTGTAAGAATGTGACAAATTTGATGTCTTCCCTTCTTTCCTACCAGGTACTTGTGGCCTGCTGGCTAAAGCACTGGACTGGGACTCAGGAGAACTGGGTTCTGTAGATGTCTTTGCCATGGCCTGTTGTGTGACCTTGGGACTCCACCGCTCCGTACTTCAGTTTCCCCATCTGTAAAATGGGGCAATGGTATTGCCCTCCTTTATAGAAGTGCTTTGAGACCTAGAGATAAAAAGTGCTATATAAGAGCTCCGTATTACTGTTTACAGTATGTATCCAGGTGATAGTTTTATCAGTAGAGTTAGATATACTTAGGCATGTGAGTGATCCTTGTCCCTAAAGTCTATAGGTAATGCTGTTCTCTCTAATCTACCCTGTATATTCCACACTCTCATTGCATATGGAATGCTCATTAATGTAACTGAAGATCTTAGGCATGGAACAAGTAAGTACAAAGGATCTAACAGGGATCACTACTGTGGATATTGTTTGTACAGAGAGAATAATTTTGTTGTATAAATGGAATAACACTTACATGGAGCTATGAAGTAGCAGCTTTCCCAAGGTCACATGCGGTGCAGCATATGAGGAGTAAAGCAGTCAGTAATGTAAGAAGTGTATAAGTATATTGGGAGCATTATTTTAAAATAGCTAGTTTATCTTTGTGCAGTTTGTGCATGATGGTTTTCAAAACTTTACAGCTCCATATCTGATATACACTCTTTTCCGGGTAATGGAAAGGATGGATTAACCGATCATCCTGAAGAAGCTAGCCAGATTCCAGTTGGTTGTTCCTACCACATCCATATCTATTCATCATCAGTTTAGTCATGAGAAGGAACAGTCATGAATTCATCAATAAAAGCTCAGCCTGTCAACTATCATCAAATAAGAAATGGTTAAGGACAGCAGAGACCGTAAAACAAACCAAAGAGGCAGATGTCAAATGTTCTGAATTAATGATATCATTGACACTATGTGAGACCAACAAATGACCTGATGACTTGAAAAGAGCAATAATGATAATACCAGCCATGAGAGGAACAAACTACAATACTATGGGAGTCCAGAAACAGGATTCTATATAATATGGCCATAACTATTGTAAAATAACTGAATTTAAGGATTGCAGTGTTGTAGCTGTGTTGGTCCCATGATATGAAAGAGACAAGGAAGGTGAGGTAATATCCTTTATTGGTCTAATAAAAGATATTACTTCTTTCAAGTTGTCTAGAGTGGCTCATGAGCGTAAGTGCCAACCTCAGGGCAGACTGTCAAGGAAGAGGGCACAAACCCCAAACCAGTTGTATGTTCTATAATTAGATTTCATCAACCAAGTACCAAGTGTGAACTCCTAAAGCACTGTAACAGGCTTAACATGAAGTCACAGACAATCCCCTTGGGCATTCCAGTCTATCTCACCACCCAGGCAAGCCTGCCTTTGTAATATATCATCCCTTACACCAAAAAGCACAACAATATTCAGGTTACTACCAGTTCGAAAGGACTAAAGATTTATTAACTAGGAAAAAGAAATTAAAGTTAATTACAAGGCTAAAGCAGGTAAACATGCACACACCAATGAGATGCTGCTGTAATATGCAAGCTCTCCATGTCCTTTGGGGCTAACCCAAGCAAAGGAGCTGGGGATCCCTTGCTTATGCCCTCTCCAAATTCCAAGCAGCATAGTGATACAGATCTTTCTGGTCAGGGATTTTTATTCCCTTACTCCAGAGTTCAAACTGTGATGGAATGAGAGTTTGTGCACGTCCCCTCTTCATGGTTCAGGGGGGAACAATCAACAAAGGCTTTTATTCACTGATGATCCACAATGGTTTGTCCGGTGTCTATAGGCTTTCTTTGGGTGGGCAGGAGATGACATCTCTGTGGTAAACTAGTATCTCACACTTGGTAATGCTTCTCTCCTGACAGTGGGGGTTTCCAATTTCATATCAAACACTTTTAAAGTTACAAAGCAAATTTAAATATTACCTTATAACACAGAATACAGATCTTATAAGTGAGATTAAGGCATGAAGCAACTCACAAGCATTTCATAAAGTCCAAACACTAGACCAGGGGTCAGCAACCTGCGGCACACGTGCTAAAAGGCGGCACGTGAGCCGATTTTTACTGGCACACTGCTGCCAGCCGGGGTCCTGGACGCCGGCCCCGCTCAGCCCACTGACGGTCTGGAGTTCTGGCCGCCGGCCCCTTGCCAGCCGGGCTCTCAGCTGCCGGCCCCACTCAGCCCACTGGGTGAATGGAACCCCCGGTCAGCAGCAGCTGAGCTGGGTTAGTGGCTGTGACCCCGGCTGGCAGGAGCCGGCGGACGGAACCCCAGGTCGGCAGCGGGCTGAGCCGTTCAGCCCACTGCCGGTCTGGAGTTCTGGCTGCCGGCCCCTTGCCAGCCGGGGTCCTGGCCATTGGCCCTGCTCAGACTGCTGCCGGCCTAGGATACCAGCCGCCGGCCCCATTCACCTCGCTGCTGGTCTGGGGTTCCAGCCGTCCGGCCCCCTGCCAGCTGGGGTCCAGGCCTCCGGCCCTGCTCAGCCCTCCTGCCAGCCTGGGGTACCAGCAGCCAGCCCAGGGCTCTGCTCCTGCCCTGGTCCTAGCGCTCTGCAGCCCTTATCAAAAATTACACTACAATTAGCTTAAAAACTTGAAAACTTAAAAACTTAAAAACTTTGTTTGTATATTACAATAATCGTTAAAACCTGTATAATGTTAATAAATACATAGCTTTGATGAAACAAAGTAGTTGTACTTATGTGCCCGTGCTTAATTTGTGTTTTCGATGATTTACCTTCTAAAAAATCTTGCCTGTCTCGCACCCCCAGAAAGGGCATCTCTCATCCCCATGAGGTGCAGCACCCCAGGTTAAGAGCCACTACACTAAACTGATAAGATCTGCATTTTAATTTAATTTTAAATGAAGCTTCTTAAACATTTTTAAAACCTTGTTTACTTTACATACAACAATAGTTTAGTTTTATATATATAATATAGACTTATAGAGAGAGACCTTCTCAAAATGTTAAAATGTATTACCAGCACGCAAAACCTTAAATTAGAGTGAATAAATGAAGACTCGGCACACCACTTCTGAAAGGTTGCCAACCCCTGCACTAGACACATCTCTATAAATCTAATATGTGTTTTAACAATACTAACATGCACATGAGCCAGGCTGGTTTCCAGCTATGCATTTGTCAGTGTTCAGTGAAGCCTAGGGACCTTGGCATGAGCTGGCACCTGGTCACAACCTTACTTGCCTTGAATTTAAGGAAGTTTAACTGAAAAATTTCTAAAGATGTGGGCTGTGAATCAAACCACAGGGAGCTAAGAAGAACTGTATTTTCCCATGAGCTTTGGGACTCTCTTGCTCTTTGATTTGTGAATAATGCTGTCCTAAAAGGTTTTATATTCTATAATCCGCAAACCTTAGTGATAGAATCCAAGGCAGCAAGGACAGGGCAGTGGCGAGGAGACACCATAAGAGGAAGCTATGATCACATAGGGCCTATTGTATGTCCTTTACTCACATTGAATAAAACCTTGCTACACTAATAGTTCCACTAAAGTCAATTCAGCTGCTAGTGTAGTAAGATTTGACTTAATGTGAGTAAGGGTGGCACAAGTGGTTCCATAGTGATTTATGAGCTAGAAAGGACAACATATGGGGGTGGGTTTAGGGATGGGATGGGGAGTTCAGAATGACTGAATCATCAAAAGGCATCACATAATTTGTAATATCTTGGAGAAGGAGCCATCTTTTTGCTATATGTGTGTACAGTACAGAGCAGAATGGGACCCAGATCTCTTATCAGGGCTGCTGGCACTACTGCAACACAAATAAATAATATTTATACAGTAGTTATAATTTACTGCTGCAGGTTACCATTTCAGACAACAACAGTCTGGGATGGGATGGGAAACCTTTCCTCAGTTTGATTCTTTTGAATCCTTTCTATCTTGACTCATTTGATCTATCCCAGCTCTATTTTTCTTCTTAGAAGCACTCAGGAGCTACAAAGAGATTCAGAAAAGTCAATGGAAAAATAGCTATAAAAAATTATTTCAACATAGCCAGGCACTAACTATTCCAGTTTCCTTGCACCTGTCAGTGGAGCTGACCCAACCCAACCCATTGCAAGTTAGAAAGGGAATTTCCCTTCTAAGCAAAAATGAATCCATAATCTCTTGTATCCAGCAGCCTGGAGATCACAACGAGGAGGCCTGAGGTGTGGAGCTGGACAGCCTGGGGAGAATAAGAGGGGGAAAAAATCCTTTGAAAATAATTATTGCTGAATTTTATATCTCTGGTATTTTTAATATGGGGGGGGGAGAAGACAGAAGGAGGGAATGAATATATTTCATGGGGAAAGAATAAATTAACATTGTCACAGAATTTAGATGATGTTTCCATGGAATTTTGTCTCAGGCCCTGGCTCTGTTATATTGACCTACAGTGTCAGATTTTCCTCAATATGTGATCACTACATCACTTTCCTACCTTTCCAATCTGTAATTGCCTGCTCAGAGAGAAACAAGCAAACAGCCACAGAGACTTATGTCCTCCTTTAGTGAAAAACTAAAATTGCATTGTTCCTTTGCTTATGTACAAAGGGATAAAGGCGCATACCCTTCTACAGACTCAAGCCCTGATTCTGCTGTGACCTCTGCATTCAGTGGGGCTCTGCCCACATGGAGCTTATTGTAGGATCAGGGTCCAAAAGTCTAACAGTTTGGACCTGTTTCCCTACTAGTCTGAAACAACTCCTATTAGAGGAAGTGAAATATTACCATTACCTTCAGTCAGAGTTGAATCAGACCCTGACGGGAATAGTAGCTATTTCATTGTGCTAACACATTTCTTCTTAATTAAACAGCTGGAAAGAGCATGAAAACATTTTTTTATATTCCCATTGATTTGTCCAATCTTATAAAAGACTAACAGGAGCACTATGGTGTGGTAGAGATTGGAAAACAGTATCAGAAAAGCAATCAATAACAAGACTAGAACTATAGATTTTTTTTAAGACAGACTTACTAACATAAAACTCATCAGCTCATCTGTTTCTTGGCTGTCAGCAGCAGTGCCTTTCAAAAGGAACTAGAATTATAATGTTATAAGCTGTAAAGCATTAAATCACAGGTTTTCAGTAGGTCTCATGTCTATTATGAGCTAAAAGGTTTTGTAAAATTCAAAAAGAAAGGTGGCAATAGGCTGAGTTATTAGTATTAGAGCAACAGTACCTCTCTAATTAATAACTGGATGGCTGCCAAGCTCTACAAATATAACCACCACTCCCCTCCCCCAGTTATTTTATTACTGAAGATAGCTGACAGAATACATATCCTTGCAGACTGGCTTAACAATAATGACAAAGGACAAAATGAAAGTGGAGGGAAGTGGAAAAGAGGAAATGATAGACGCTTGTTTGGAACAGAAAAGTATCAAGTGCTTTGTCATGTGTAAGCCCAACAAAAGTGCCATAATTGAGAGCTCAGGTGTGAGGGAGTTTGCTAATAGTTGTGTAGACTCAACCGTAAGACTTTAAATGCTGTTTATTGATGTTATTTCTGTCCCTGGAGCAAATTCTTCCTTAGCTCTGAAATGGACGTTAATTAGACCACACAGAGCACATCGTAGAAGCAGGTGGGAAAAGAAGAATGATTCAGTTTGTAAAGTGTGTTGTGGGTGCTAAACACTTGATCTATTGGGTTGTAATTTAAGATACAGACACCTATAGCAGGGAAATGCAAAACACTTGTATGGACTATATATACTGTACCTGCTGACGCCTCCTTTTGATGACATGCACATCATTCTACCTGTTTTTCTTCCTTATTTGCTTCTCTGAGCAAGAAACAGTAACCCGTCAACCTAACTCAACTGCAATTTCTTCTTCAAGGTTGTTCATCTAATTCTAAGAAAGAGTAAGCATAAACCAGAAGCAAACAGGGTCAAGAGATGTACTTTAGGTGTGTGATGATTTGGGGAATCTGTCTGTATAAGTTATGGATTTTGGTTGATATCATGGAAGATATTATGAAGTTGTTACTATGGCAATTTCTGTATTACTCATGCCCTATGTACATGTCGAATTCACCATTTTGGACAGGATCTGCTGCAGGTCTGCACCAGACCAAGGACAAAGGGGAGTACTTAACTTTAATGATAGTGTTTTTTCCACATGATAGTCATGCTAAGGACAGTGCCCAAAGGTGGAACCAGTTTAGCTAAGTTGGTCTGCTGGGAGGGGCCTGGGAATGGACAAACACAAAACAAAGACACCAAGGTATTGATGCCAACCTTTAAAAATCAGAGAGGCTGGGTTGGTCAGAGGGGAAACCCAAAAAAACACCCACAGGAAGTTTGGGCAGGAGGAAGGAAAGGAATGGACCGGCCAAAATGAGAGGAAAGCATACTGACCTAGGGAGAGAGGCTCCCTGTTTCAGAAGAGAAGTCAGACAGCTGCAGAGGAAGGAATCTGGATCCCACCAAGGATCCTAACCCTAGCCCAAAGAATGCTCTGGTGTGATGAGGAAATTAAGGCAAAGAAATGCTTATTATTTTGTATAGATCTGTGTATGTCTCATGGGATTAAGTAAAGAGCAATAATGTGTTAGAATTCTATACAAAGTGTCTGTGTGTGATATGCTATACCTACCATGTTCCAATGTTAAACTGTAACCCAGAATGCTCATACCTTTGGCAGGGTTCTGTGAAAGGGTGATGCTACTGGAGGACTTGGGGGGTTCAACATTGGTCCTAGGTGGGCTTCAGGGCTCCATTTCTATGAAGGGGTAACAGACTGAGAGTCGGCACCCAGGAAATGTGCAGAAGAGGCTGAGTGAAGAAACAGTGCTGCAGCCTGCTGAGATCCAGGGAACCTTAGTGCACATGGAGGATTTGGTGATGTACCCCTCACCCTCTCCGTAATCTGGTGGGCCAAAAGCAGAGGGAGCCCAACCAGATTGGTGATGAGGGGAATACACATTTCCTCCTTCTACTACCCAAATAGCCTCTGGGATTTGGGGTAAGCAGTTGCTATGCATGAAGAAGGAGACACACTGAGGCAGCAGGAGAGTAGGAAGGCAGCCACCAGGCACACAAGTAATAATTAGTGGAATCCTGGACTTGATGCAGAGTGGGAAGAAAGCAGGCCAGTTGGGTGGGGCAAGGAAATTCACTAATTTACTTTCTGTACAAACCACGTGTTTGTAGAACATAGTGAACCTCCATCCCAGGCCCTTCCCAGTCCATACCCCCGTCCCCATCCCCTGCCCCGTGCCATTCCACTATGCAAGTGTAGGTCCTCTACTTAGCAGGGAAGGAGAGCTAATAAGAAGACATCAAGAAGGCTTCAGTCTTGACTAAAAAGTTTAATGGTGACCAAATACTCAATGCAATTAATATTAACAATAAGGAGGAAGGAACACAAGCCAAAATAGGGAAAGAACAAGTTAGAGAATATTTAGATAATTTAGATATATTAAAGTCAGCAGGGCTGATGAAATTCGTCCTAGGGTACATAAGGAACTAGCTGGACCAATCTTGGAACTCTTAGCAATTATCTTTGTGAACTCCTGCAGGATGGGTGAGGTTCCAGAGTTCTGGAGATGGGCAAACATAGTACCTATCCATAAAAGGGAGGTGGAGGACAAAGAGGACCCCGGGGAATCAGAGACCAGTCAGCCTAAGTTCAATAACTAGAATGATACTGAAACAAAATATTAAACAGTCAATTTGTAAGCACCTAGAGGATGGTAAGATTATAAGAAATAGCAGGATGGACTTCCCAAGAACCATCATGCCAAACCAACATAATTTTCTTCTTTGCTATTGTTACTGGCCTAGTGGTTGTGGGGGAAGCAGTCATGTGATATGTCTTAATTTTAGTAAGACTTTTGACAGAGTCCCACATGACCTTTTCATAAGCAAACTAGGGAAATTGGTCTAGATGGAATTACTATAAAATGGATGCAGAACTGGTTAAAAGACCACACTCAAAGAGTAGTTATCAATGGTTCACTGTCAAACTGGAAGGGCATATCTAGGGGGTTCCTGCAGGAATCATTCCTGGGTCCAGTACTAGTCAACGTTTTAATTGCTGACTTGGATAATGGAGCAGATAGTATGCTTACAAAATCTGAGGATGACACCAAGATGGGAAGAGTTTGTAACCCTTCCCATCCTGACATCATCCACAAATTTTATAAGCACGATCTCAACTCCATTATCCAAGTTATTAATGAAAATGTTGACTACTACTGGAGGACAGGATTAGAATTCAAAGCAACCTTGGCAAACTGGAGAATTTGTCTGAATTCAAAAAGATAAATTAAATAAAGACAAGTGCAAATACTTCACTGAGGAAGAAAAAAACCAATGCAGAGCTACAAAACTAGGAATAGCTGGCAACATGGTAGTACTGCTGAAAAGAATCTATGGATTATTGTAGGTTTCAGAGTAGCAGCCGTGTTAGTCTGTATCCGCAAAAAGAACAGGAGTACTTGTGGCACCTTAGAGACTAACAAATTTATTAGAGCATACGCTTTCGTGGACTGTCCACGAAAGCTTATGCTCTAATAAATTTGTTAGTCTCTAAGGTGCCACAAGTACTCCTGTTCTTTTTGTGGATTATTGTAATTCATCAAATTGAATATGAATCAACAATGTGATGCAGTTGAGGGAAACGCTAATATGCATCCGATGAAGTGGGCTGTAGCCCACGAAAGCTTATGCTCAAATAAATTTGTTAGTCTCTAAGGTGCCACAAGTACTCCTGTTCTTTTTGCGGATACAGACTAACACGGCTGCTACTCTGAAACCTGCTAATATCATGGTGGCATGTATTAACAGGAGTGTCATATGCAAGACACATAAGGTAATTGTCTCAGTCTACTCTGCATTGATGAGGCCACAGCTGGAGTAGTGTGTCCAATTCTGGGCACCACACTTTAGGAAAGATGTGGTAAACTGAAGAGAGTCCACAGGACAGCAACAAAAATGAGGAAAGGTTAAAAAACCTGGTCATGTTTAGCCTGGAGAAGAGACAACTGAGGGAGTACCTGATAAGAGTCGTCAACTATGTTAAGGGCAACTATAAAGAGGATGGTGGTCAATTGTTCTCCATGTCCACTGATGGTAGGACAAGAAATAATAGGCTTAATCTGCATCAAGGGAGATTTAGGTAAGATGTTAGGGAAAATGTTCTAAGTATAAGGGTAGATAAGATCTGGAATAGGCTTCCAAAGGATGTAGTGGAATCCCCATCATTTCAGTTTTCAAGAACGGGTTGGACAAAATGTGTCAGGGATGGTCTATGTTCAGTTGGTCCTGCCTCAGTGCAGAAGGTTGGACTTGATGACTTCTTGAAGTCCTTCCCAGCCCTACATTTTATGATTCTAAACCAGTGTTAGTGCTGAAATTTCTGTAAGCCCCTAATTTGTATTTGTGCTATCACTCTTGTGTTCACTTCTCCTCTGCACCTAGCAAAGAATCCTTGAAGGCCTCAGCTCAGTATCACGCATCAGAATCCGTAATCTTAAAACTGGACCCCAGCACAGTGCAACAGTAAGCTGGATTCATTCAAATATAACCTTTCTCACCAGTTCTAGGGGTGTAAATACCTAATACACTGTCAAAATCTGTTGTGGGGTCGGGGTTTTGTTGTTTGTTTGTTTATTTGTTTGTTTGTTTGTTTTCCTGGCACGTAACATCTGACTTTTGATCTCACTTACAGAGAACAGTCTTTCAGAAATGATGCAAACTGACAATTCATGTCTAGCTCATTGACATTTAGTAAGGAAATAATTTGCTGGCAGCATGTCCGAGGAAGTTTCCAAAGCCTGCCAGTGTGCTTGTTCACCCAAAGTCTTTCCCAGGGCCCATTCTAAAATGTCACTGGCACAACATAAACAGATGAAAAGTTATCCTAATTATAACTTGGATAGAATGATTTAATGAGGCTGATACTAACTACTAAAAAGGGGAAACATAAAGTATTCTAGATAAAATAAATGTGTATCTTAGATAAGAAGGAGAAACAGTTCATTTTTTATCCTGAAAATAGAGATATTTTTAGTATTTCCATTATTTTTCCAATGTACTTGCTGAAATCCTGTAGATGACTCATTCTTATTTTTAGCAGCATACCTAGCTCTGTTTTTCAGATGTTTCCACTTGGGAAAACCTCAGAAGGGCTTGTGGTAATAAGCAAATCTCCAAAGGTACTGGCACTGTGATGGACAGCAGAACAGCCCTGATTGCCTGGAAAGGGATATGTGAAGGACTGGAGACAGTGGCACATAGTGGACTGCACAGCAGCCTCTTTTCTTTCTCCATCCATTACTATACCAAAGCCTGGCTCAATAATATTATTTTGAGGCACATTTGTCTGCCCAGTCATTTTCTTACTTTAAATCTTGTCATCAATACTTTCCCCTCCAGCCAACTGTGTCAATGAAGCCATTTTGGTGTTCTACATTTAGAGTACTACATAAAAATGAAATGGACATTGCCTGGTAATCCACCATCCACAATCCACCATGAGCCCAGTCGTGCCTGGGAGGCACTGATCTGGGTGGTGCAGGCTGCCCTGCCCCAGAGAAGTGCCAGAAGCACCATCCCTCCCTGAACTCTCCCATACACACTGTGGTGCATGGGCAGCATCACTAGAGCAGCTTGCTTCCCCACGTGTGCCTGACCTGCTCTATAGGGATGGTGGAGCTTCCTATCTCTCCCTACCTATTTCCATGGAAAACTCTTCACTCTCCCTGCCTTGCACACTCACCACAGTCTGTCTGGCTGTTGTTCCCATCCTACATATGAAGACCCCCTTTTCACAATTACTCCTGGAAATGGGACATGGTCTTTAAAACTACTTTTGAAAATGTCAAACAAGCTTATTTTATATTTGTGCAGTTGGTGCCCGGACAATACCAGAACCTGCACTGAAGAGAACCTTGCCATATAGCAAGAAACAAAGTTTTACCTGCCCAGTCAGAAAGATAGGGCACAATAGGAGCAAATAGGCTAGTTACCGGACAATGCCTAGTAACCCAAATGAGAAGATTAAAAAGGGGAAACAATTTGACAGCTCTTGCTGTACCCTATTGTAGATATGCGGATTCAAGAGCAGGTTTTTGTCAGATATAGCCCTGGTTGTTCTGCATGACTTAAGAGTGAATAATGGAAAGTGCTTCAGCTTTTATTGAATTCAGTTAGTGAACAGAATGCCAACAAAGCCTGTACTTATTACTTGGGATACTGACTTGGGGTAGAACAGGCAGCACAGCACATTTATTGGAATTCCTGCCATTTAAGCAAACTTTAGCGTAAAAGGAAAAGGGTTAGCCTTTCATGTAAATGACCTCCCCCAGATGTCTGCATAATAATCAACCAATTGCCCTTGTGTGACTTTTTCCTTTCCAGAAGAGAAGTAGGAAGTAGAGCTGTCATGTCTGGGCATAGGCACAGAAATGAGTGGATTGCTCCCAGCCACTACATCTCCTGTCACAGAAGGTCTGTAGTCTAGCTTGTCTTGGAGGTTTGGAGTGAACCAGAACTGGAGCAGAAAATTTCCGTCCCATATTCTCCATACTGTGAGTGAGCTTCCTGGTGGGTTTCTCAAAGCAATGCACTGTCAGAAATTGGCCCAAATAGTTGCACAGCAAGAGTGTCTCTCAGATCTGGAGATCAGCCCCTATTTATCCCTTAGGATTCTGTCTTCTGTTCTTCATTATTATAAGAACAGAGCTTAGGGCCTAACTCAAAGCCCATTGAAATCAATGGCAGGATTCCAATTGATCTCAACAGTCTTTTGATAAGGATGTAAGAGTTACATTTAAAATTACCTAGTTTATTTTTATGCATCACTTATAAGAAATGTTCTCATGTAGGTTACTGACAGCACTTTGAGAATGTCAACAGATGCCTAAGTGACTGTGACACCTATGGGGTTTAGGGAACTCCTGAATGGTGCCTAAATGGTGGACTTAGGTGCCTATCTACATCATTAGGCTCTCATCTAGCTTTAAAAATTAGCCAATGAGACTTAGCCTTCTAAGTGCCTAAATTAATTTAGAAAATGGGGACCTAGGCTTTTAACACATTTAAGTGCTTCTGAGAGTTTTGCCCAAGAATATTTGCAAAATAATGCATGTAGAGAAAAGCACACACTCAGCAGGTATATAAAATTGTGTGAACTCGGTACAGGCAGTGGGAAAATATCATTGAATGATCTAAACAATTAATATGTGAGAATAGAAAGAAACAAAGAAACTGAGTTTTGAAATTATAGGTCGCCTGGACTGATAGGAAAAGCTTTTTAATGCTTTTGCAGTGTTTTGATAAACATGCGAGAGCCAACTACGATGTGTTGTTGAATTCAGTACTGCCAGGGCAGAGGAGAAATCATTAAGAATTGTGCCAGAAATAACTGGGAGGTGCATGCATCCGTCCTCCACTAAGCTTTTAGTCAAAATACTGAAACTTTTTCTTTGTGATTCAGATTCTAAACCAGGGGTTGGCAACCTTTCAATTGCTGGAAATGGGCCATTTTCATTACCACTACAAACAGTTCTTTTTCTCTCCTGCTGATAATAGCTCACCTTAACTGATCACTCTCCTTCTAGTGTGTATGCTAACACCCATTGTTTCATGTTCTCTGTGTATAAATATATATATATATATATATATATATATATATATATATATATATATATATATATATATATCTTCCTACTGTATTTTCCACTACATGCATCCGATGAAGTGGGCTGTAGCCCACGAAAGCTTATGCTCAAACAAATGTGTTAGTCTCTAAGGTGCCACAAGTACTCCTGTTCTTCTTTCTGAAGTGGTGCGCCGAGTCTTCATTTATTCACTCTAATTTAAGGTTTCGCGTGCCAGTAATACATTTTAACATTTTTAGAAGGTCTCTGTCTATAAGCCTATAATATATAACTAAACTGTTGTTGTATGTAAAGTAAATAAGGTTTTTAAAATGTTTAAAAAGCTTCGTTTAAAATTAAATTAAAATGCAGAGCCCCCCGGACTGGTGGCCAGGACCCTAGGCAGTGTGAGTGCCACTGAAAATCAGCTCACGTACCGCCTTCGGCATGCATGCCATAGGTTGCCTACCCCTGTTCTAAACAATAGGTCTAATGGCCTATCCTATATAAGCATGCTAATAACATGACAGCAAAATGTATTCAGTATAAAGTCATTACAAAGTTAGTGATGTTAAGTGACTTGAAGATGAAAAATGCTAGCGTTTGTGAGCTGTATCCTGAAGTTTTTACTCAAGACTTAGGAAATGTTCTGCCTAAGTCTTCAATGAGCAGATGTTGAGTCTAGATTAGTAAGGGGAAGCTAGCACAGATATAGGCCCTGTCAATAGCTGAGGCCAAACATTCAGAATGCTTTTTGGGTACCCACAAACTCCAACCTTGTATGTGGCAGTAGGGTAATTGCATTCCTAACTACTCAGTATGTTTGTGTGAATCGTGTTCTTAGTTATGCAAACTGGAGCCATTTGAAAAACTTGGCCCTGTTCTGGAATATGCACTGCTCAGTATGGTGTCCCATTACACCTTGTTACTGAGGTGTACAGCAGAGGTACCACTTCTTCAATGTCATGAAGATTCTTTGCAGCACAGCATACTAAGTCAGGAAGAATTTCTTTGGGCTTTCTTGTAAACTTTTTCATAGCCTTCTATCACCTCTGAAACAGAAAGTCCCATTTTCAAAAATTCCTCTGCTAGCTCTGGGATACAGGCTAATTCAAATAATCTAACAGGAGATTATCAAAGGCAAAAATGAGAGCCAGATGCCCAACACCCACGGGCTTTCAATGGGAGTTAGATGCCTAGCTACCTTTTGTGCCTTTGAAAATGTTCCCTCTAGCGCTCTACAAATGACAACATGCATACAAATGGCATCTATATTCACCAGTCTGGTTTGGCTCAGGGTCAGGCCTTGTTCCTGCCTTCTTTTGCCTTAGCCACTGTCAGTCAGTGTGGGATGATGGGGTCAAAATGAAGATTCATGAATTAAATAGGACCCTCTTCCATTGCTGTGCAACTGCTGAAGGCAGTGGAGCTCTGAGGAGAGGAGATGCCAGGCAGCAGCATTCTTGGGGAAACATAATTGGGATTGGAAAAAAAAACTATGAAGCCCAAAAGGAAAATCCAAGTAGGGTAAGAGCGCAGCTCTGGTGGGATTAGTTTGGGGAAATGGAGTAAGGGAATTTATATGTTGTCTATCTAGATTCTAGGTTTTTCAGTGCATAAGCCTGTCTTAATATGCAACTGTAAAGCAGCTAGCACAAGTTTGGGCACAAGATAATAATCACAAGGCAAGAATAAATTAAATGAATGTACGTAATACAAGCGCCTAGACATTTCCCTTAATCATCAGTAACCTCATCGAGTTCACACTCCTTATTGTTTTTAACTACACTCTGCTCTTCTTCCTCATTCTGCAGCCTGCCCCAATGTGATGTATAGGTTTTACACTGTTTAAGCTATCTGCTGTTATTTATTATATGCATTATTTTATCCACACGTACTGAAGAAAATTAATAGATCCAAAGTCCAGTAGTTCTATCATGCCGGGGGCTATTTGTTACATAAACATCTCTATTTGGTTGTTACTGGTGATATTTCTCTTTTATGGATAGTATTTGATGTAGTGCTCTCAGAACCATATTGTCTTACATTGATTCTGGCAAACTTCAATTTATGAAGCAAAGAACATACATTAACTGGGATTAAGAATATTAAACAGAAGTTACAGCAATTTGCTTCTAACAAGTCTATGTGATTTATCATCATTGGGAGAAGCTACCAGATGTTAAAACAGTTCCATACTCAGTATTGATTTGTTTTTCCAGCTGATTCTTTTTTTAACTGTGTATTATGATAAATAATGTATTGATGACTCACTGATGCATGAAGGCAGGAAGCATTTGAGATATATTTAGAATACAAACATTTCTTGCTAGCAGTCTAACAGCAGTTTATGTGCAAGGAATAAGAAAGAAATATCAAAAAATATATCCAAAAAATATTGCCTCTGTGCCTAATTTTCTAGTGCCTTGCCCCATGTATAGTTATTTACATCTCTGTGTAATGAGTGTAAAATACTACCTGATCAGAGTAGTAACATTTTACACTCAGTTTGCATCGGTGTGCATGACTAGAGAAAATGGAAAGCAATGGAGATTCAGGTCACATGTTTAAATGGGGTGGTAATCAAATCAAATCTTTATTGTTGATACAGAATTACATTAAAAGAACTATGTAATGACTTCAGTGTTGCAGGGAAATCTCAGTCAAATTCTAGACAAGTCTTTCCCAAAGGACACTTACAATGGTGAAATGCATTAATTACAGCTCCTTCACAACATGATGTAATAGCAATACCAGAAGATAACACTGCCTCTAGTAATCCTTGATTTATACTATTGTAGCAAATTGTGAATACACACTGAAAGTTATGCCAGAACAGAAGTATATGAAGACACCGCTGGATGTGGACTTACAACATACGAGACTATAGAACACATAGAATGGAGGAAGGATGTGAAACTTTGTAAAATAATTTTTTACAGTACCTTATCAAAGATTTATTGATTCAATAATGTATGTTTATTGTGACTCTAAAAATAGGAGGCAATAGCCTCTGTTGCAGCAAAGTTGCACTAGGACACAGAATCCAGAGTCTGGTGAGAGAAACATGGCTCTAAGCCACTTTCCTTCCCTGATCCTGGGATACAGAGGGTCAGTTTGGTCTCTGGCATAATTAACAGTAGCCTAATAAGAACCCCTCTGACTTCTCCTGGCAGTAGCAGTCCCCTAGGGAATATTCCATTAGATAGGAATTGCTGGAGTGCAAGGCCCATCCTAAACCAGCAGAGACTGGGCAGAAATTGTCCTACACTAGGGAATAACAGGTGCCCTGTTAGAGTGGCTTGAATGGGGAATGGAGATCTGGCCCAGCATTTTTATGTAAGAAAATTAGCTACACTCATTTCTTGTAGTTCTAGGTTTGTCTTTTTCCCTTATTGTAGAGGGCCTTCATCTGTGTGATATAAGGAGAATGTTGAAATATCTCTGATCACATATCAGATAGCTTTCACTGCTCTACTTAGAAATGCTTTTTCATATGAATCAAAGAGTGGTGTTGAGGTATTTTTATAGGGTTTTTTTTTAATCGGATGTGAAACATCTCCTCCCAAATGGCTCTGTGTCAGAGAACTTGTGTTGCAGAAGATAAGTGCTCTAGAAAATTGGTTTTTGTGGTGTTGTTATAGCTATGTCGTTCCCCGGATATTAGAAAGACAAGGTGGGTGAAGCCATATCTTTTACTGGACCAACTAACTGTTGGTGACAGACAAAAGCTTTTGAGCTACACAGAGCTCTTCTTCAGATCTTTCACCAACAGAAGTTGGTCCAATACGATATTCCCTTACCCACCACTTTGTATTCTAGAAAGTGTGTACAGGCTTCAAATTAAAGACACATTTATCTGAATGTTTGGGTTTTCTGAGTGAATTCAAGTATGAATAGCACTTTATGTGGACCCCAAGAAGAGGATATTACTTTAAGTACTCTAGGCTGTGGATAAGTTATTGGGAGAACCAGGATGTAACTGAGTGTGGGAAACCTGCAAGACCATGTTGTGACATGAGGGGATGTGTTCTGGGATGGTATCCTGTCACAAGCCCCCTCGTTCTTTTTGGAGACATCTTTAAACTCCATTGGGATGGCCTGCTATAAGGATATGCTGGGTTTAATAAGAAAAATAAATCTGTTTATTTAGGACTAAATGAAAGAATGATGGATTGGACAAGATAATGATTCTTGTTTGCCAGGATAGCCTGGGAATGACTTACAATTCTACTTACACTAATGGTATTCTCTCCTTAAGGAATCTAAGCATTATCAGTTAGTTAAACCCTTAAGTTGTCTGCTTCCTTAGAAATGAGTTAGTTTTAATTAATTCTGCAGATCCATAATCCCGATGTAAGGCTTTCAAGAGGAAATTCTAATGCCCGGGTCTTTACTGGATGATATTTATTGCTGCATTTTGTTCACTTGTAACTTTATTTTTTCTTTTGCCAATAAAGAAACTCCTTGGTTGTTTCCTTCCTCCACCACCTCCCTCAAAACTGTATAATAGAGATTTTATATCAACACACTGAATGATCCTTCTTTCAAATGGCTAGTTAACAAAAAAGAAACTTGAACTATTCAGTATATAGAGTTATTTTACAAGCTTTATTGGCTTCACATGTAGCACTTCGAAGTTCCCTGAGCTTTCCATGTTAAGCTTATATTAAATATTCAGCCAGAGCACTATGAAATATGTGCCGCAAGTGACAAAGTACTCTGAATCAGCCCTGGAGTCCTGAGTCATCTCAGGACCCATGTGTATATCTGTGGTAAAGATCATCCTCAAATCAAGAGATCACGGATGATGATGATGGTTCAAGTTAAACTTTGTGACCTAGCAGTAATTCTTTAGAACTCTTTTATCTGTGCCTATGAATTCTCTAGGGGTGTTTTGGTCAACTACTTCTACTCTGTGTAGATATGGGCTAACTTTTTAAAGACTGCAGTTCAACACACTTTATGTTCCATCTGAATTTGTTGGAAAAGATTGCATGAAACAAGTTAAATGGCAGGAATTACCTGGTGTGTCCCCTGTATCCCTGATTGCTGAACCTATGTCTGTCTATCTATGTAAGGTATATATCTAGTTGGGGGGAGACATTACCATAGTATCTGAGCACAATCATCATATTCGGGGGGCAGAAGAGCCTTGCAAATGGGGAATGGAGGGGAGGTACTGAGACTTGGTGGGGAGAGAGAGGACAAGCCAACTCCAGGCTGGGAAGGAAGATCCCAGGGTTTCCTACCTTCTCCCGGGCCCATCCCAGCCACTCGGGGGCCCACTCCCAGCCCCAGGGTGGTCACTCCAGTCCCTGTGGGTCCTACTTTTTCTTCTGCCTTCCCCCAGCATGCATCAGTTTATGCAGGGCAGAGCCCCCACAATATTTCCATTCTGGGTGGGGGGAGCTCTAGACTTGGCTGCTCACTTTACCCTTGTAAGGAGGGGTACTGCTTTCCCATTTTGCAGATGAGAGAACGGAAGCCCAAAGATAAAGTGACTTGCCCAGAGTGACACAGGATGTTTGTGGTGGAGCAGGAATTAATCCTGGGTCCCCCACAGCCCAGACTGGCACGCTAACCGCTGGACCAAGCTTCCTCTAAACCTTGTAAAACTGTAAAATAAAATTTTGCCATTGGATTAGGATTGCAATGATACCTCACCATTTGAAAACCAGTTACGTGGTTTTCGCAGGTTTTTTTTATTTTGGGGGGGGGGTGGGAGGGATTGAAACTTCAGGACCTGTGAACCAATGACCAAAAAAAACAACAACAACCCCAAAGTCTGTTTTGATCTGGGTTTGACAAATGTACACAGTTGTAGGTGTAACTAGCAGTAATGGGATGAAATTGAGCAAATTACATATTTTAAGGGGAATTGAATAAAATTTCCTAACAGAGTCTGTTACACTGCAGAGCAATCTTCTATGTAGTAGTAGCAACCCATAGCTTGAGTCATTTAAAATTAGAATGGATTTATCAAAGCACTTGAGTATATGTAACCCACGTGCCTAATAGGGAGATACCTTTGTAAGAGATCTATTGGGAGCAGGGGGTGTAGGAACAAGTTGTGTCTGGGTCCTTGTTGCTAGACAGATGCACAATTAGCTTTCCACACTCAGAAGTTCTGGAATTGGGTGTGGTAGTTTTGGGTATGCTCAATAGGTTCAAGAGCCCCAACCAGCTGCACCTGACCCCCACCACCAAGCCCCACTACCCCAGCACCTGGACCTCCCCCCTCTGAGCCCTCCACATCCACACCCCTCTGCTGAGCCCCATCCCCCAACATCCAGACCCTCCTGCTGAGCCCCAACCACCTTCACCTGGACTCTCCTGCAGAGTCCTGTTGCCCCTGCACCCAGAACCTCTCAACCCCTCTGCAACTAGATCTCCCACTAAGGCGCCTGCATCCAGATTGGCCCACACAGAACCCTCTCACCCCACCATGACACCCCACACACTGAGTCCCTCCACAGTTGGATCCTGCTGGGCTGAGCCTGGCTGCCCACACCTGGTGCCCCTGGTGTGGAGGGCAGGGCCAGAGGGTGTTTCTGGGGCAGGCCCAGCCCCTGCACTGTGTCAAGGTTGGATGCAGCTGTCCCAGGGGTTTGGGGCTGCAGGGTGATCTCCTACCTCTGTTCAGCCAGTGGTCTGTGCTCCCCACTGCAATGCTGGAGCCTCCACATTTATATATTGACAAATAAAATTTTCAGAAGTTTGCAAAATTTTAAAATATTGTGCACCAAATTTTTAATTTTTTGGCACAGAATTTTTATTCTGGTTCAGAATTCCCTCAGGAGTATATTGTTAACACTCCAACAGGGAAGCTCTGGCAGTATTAATTATAGAAAGGGGAAAATATTTTTATTTGAACTGTATACTTTGAATGTTGTTTGATTTTAGCCAAGCTGTTTTAGTTAAATCTCAACTATTATGATTCACCAACTTTTCTTTAAATGTAATAATGAGGAAGAGTCATTTATTTTGCTATTCTCAATTTTGTATTTTTCTTATAACAGTTTTTTTTTAATTCCCGTATATTTAACTGAGTGGTTTTTTAATCAGTTAGCTGACTGGCTAACAGTGATTTCAGCAGAGGGAGAGTCTGCGTGGATTCCAACTGAAGATTCCGACCAGCAAGTGGAGGGAAAATGTTTTTGACTCAACCGACTGTATAGATTTTGGTGATCAAAGACTCTGAGATTCAGGTGAACGTTACCTCAGCTTTTGGGAACTCTGAGTTTCTTCTCACTGTGTTTCTGTGGGGACTGACCTGTTCAGATTTAATTTGTTTTCTTTATTTATATTTATGTATAACATGTATAACTGTGAAGCTAATGTATGTGGATTATAAAGTAGCCATGTTATGTTGTAAAATTAAGTTATGAAATTTTATTATGTGTCTTTATTATAAGATTTTATAAAGTTGGTACTTAATTAAGTTCATTCCTTTTGTTCTTTTGAGGACTGGAATGGGGGGAGGTTGATCCTGTGCAATCCTTGCTGAAAATCCTGAGACCAAATTCTGGGTCTCCAGGTACCTTTCTGTGGGAGCTGGGTTTTTTGGGCACTGGAGAAGGGCAATGAAGTGAACTCTAGCCTGCCCACAAGTTACATATACACGCTAGAGAAAAATCTTCTGGAGGATTGACAAGATAGCTTGATGGAACTTTCACATCTCTAATTTCTAATATCACAAATGAAATAGAAAGCCAATTTTTAACTTGTCCCATTCCACAAGAAAAAAATTCAAAGGCAACACAGAGAAATAATCCTTACAGAATATATCATTAGCCCATGGAACTCACTGCCTCAGGACATAAAAGCAATTAGGCACAGAAATAAATAATATAACCTGTAGTTACACTAGTTAGGAGAACAATTAAGAGCTACTAATCTACACTACATGACACCAGTTGAATTTATAATCAGTTAACGAAGAAACTTCCATCTCCTCCATAAAATAGTATTTCACACATGATAAAATATTTTCATCTTACTCTGAAGCATTTGATACAGAACATTAACAGAGACCATCTTGGATTAGATGTAGGCTAGAGCCAGGTGATCCCCTTCATGAATGGTATGGGAAAAGTATAGTTATTTTAAAATGTGTGTCTCTTTTATTTTATGCCAATAAGAGACATAGAGATACCTCAGCAATAGTTGGAATTAACCCTAGATAAAGTTTCAGGCTTGGTATTGATATATTTTGTTGGCATGAACAGAATTTTTTAGTGTTCATTAAATGTGTCAAGTCCCTATAAACCATATTTAAATATGAAGTGTTACCATGCAACATAGCCTCTGTGCAACACAGTTTAGCTAGCTTTTAGCAATGCAAGCTTGTTCCAGAAAATATTCAAATGTAATCTTGCCAAATCGGTTTGACTCTGAAATATGATATGAGACTGGACATTTCAGTGGTAATATTTTAGATGTGCTTGATGGAGCTGAATGACCATGTATAAAATGCTGATCTTTTATCTTTGGTTCACTGATTCAAGTTCCAGTGAAGTGCTGAGTTAAATGAGTGTTTTCAGGTCAGCCCATATTGTAGTTTCTTCTGATTTCATTTATTTCAGCTCTTTCAGATATTCTTATTAATCTTCTCTTCCAACAACTGCTCTGCTCGTTCACACCGGTGCCTTCCACTGAGAAGACACAGACTGACTGAAGCCTGTCAGCTCTCCACCTTATATACAGATCTTGACCTATTCTGATTGGTTGATGCACATCATACCATTTGAATTTACCAATCAGCTTCAAGCCCTTTAGAATCTGGCACCTGGTTGGGAACCTGTACCTTTAGAGCTGGACTTGTTTGAAGACTTGTGTTCTATCTGACTGACCCCACCCTTCAATGTGGTAATGACCTTTATTTCACCCAAGTCTCCCTGCTTGCCATTGGCCAAATCATTGTAAGGCCACCATTTTGGTTTTCACAGCCCCAATTTGTTGTGGCCACCATATTGTTTTCCTTAACTGTGACTGCTTAAAACTATCTTTATTGACTATTTAAATCTTTATAATTACCAAACAAATTAGATATTTATATACACCTTAACATTATGTTTTGCTGTCACCACTCCAATTTTACTAATTTACATAAACCCAAATCTGGATATTTCCCTGCGTCAGCTAAAGATGACAGTTCAGCACTATTAATGCTGGACAGCTCCCAGTGCTGAACAGCATTTTCAGCACACAGGGAGCAGCTGAAAAATCCTCTGTATCACACTAATAAAGATGAATTATATTTCCAAAAACAGACTTTTATTCCATAATAATGCAAATAGAAAAACATTTATAACTTGATAAACTTAATAAATTAAGGGAAAAGAACTTACGAAGGGGAAAGAACAGTCATATCTATTTCAGATATACAGACACCAACCATGTATTTCACAGGTCAGTGTATGTGGGGCTGTGAATGTCTTTAATGTCCCCAGGTGTGTAGTGGTAGGGGTAGTGCAGCGGCCCTTGATGCCATGAAGAATGTTGAGGAGGG
This sequence comes from Chrysemys picta bellii, assembly GCF_011386835.1. Taxonomy (NCBI): domain Eukaryota; kingdom Metazoa; phylum Chordata; order Testudines; family Emydidae; genus Chrysemys; species Chrysemys picta. The sequence goes on from NC_088792.1 coordinate 257,171,530, forward strand.
GTATAGGGAGATCTTGATATGCAGTTCTCTGTGGCCTGCAGAGGGAGGTGAGCATGGGATTGTTGGACCTGCAGGTCCACCAGACTCTGCAGCATGTCTGTTTGCACCTTGAGAAGATCAAGCATCTCCTGCTGCACATCCCTCTCCTTTTCCTGCACCTTTTTCCTCCCTGCTCTATCCCTGTCCATGTTGTCTGCAAGGGTGATCCTCCAAGTCCTGTGCTCATTAACTGAAGCAGCGGAGGCTTGCAGGAGCTCTTGGAACATGTCATCCTGAGTCTTCTTCCTTCTTCTCCTTATCTGCCTCAGCCGTTCCACTAGTGTGGATGAAGAGACTCTCAGTGACACATTTGCAGCTGCTGATGATACAATTTGCAGAGGTACCATTGTCAGGATACTGAACTCACTCCCCTTGATCCACACAACTTGTAAAAACTTCATTCTCACTTCTCCTTGGGATTTACACAGTACAGTGGCAGTCACAGCACCAGCCATGGTGAGTACGGCCCTGTGGTAGTGAGTAAATTGGGGAAATGAGAGGGGATAGCTCACAGGCATGAAGTATATGTGTATAGAGCAATTGAACTGAATACTTGCACCGTTTTCCACAGGCAGTGGTGATTTTAGCCAATATCTCACTCCTGAGGTAATGAAGGTGGAAAGGGAACAGCTTCTGCAAGCATCAGGGTGCTGGACTGGGACCATATGCTGCTAGACTGTGTGCTGCAGTGGTTCCTGCTGAAGTAATCACTGAGTCCCATGAGAAAATGTCCGACTGCAGTGGAAGAAATAAGGCAGCCGTCCCCAGAAACCTTCAGCAGAAGATTGCAAACTACCTGCAGGAAAGTTTCATCAGGATATCTACGGAGAATTCACAGGACATTCCAGTGCACATTAACAGAGTGTTCCACGGGGGTCCCTGCTGAGAAGCAGATAGCAATTCTACCTGTATTGGTTGTTTCACTACCAATTCTAGCATAAGTAAAAAAAAAGAGTAACTCAACAGATGTGTCCTGCTACTTTGGGGGTTCCATCACTGAAATTTCCAAGCAAATAGAATACTTAACAAAGGTTCCTTCCCCTGCATCAGGCTTGCCTGTGATGGACTTTAGTGTGTGGCTGGACTGCACTGGAGTCAAAAACATGTCCTGGCTCAGTGTGCACCTAGATCGCCTGGTTGCCTCTCCCTCATACTTCTCTTCCTATTCCTCATCCAACACCTCCTCCTTGCTGTTCATGGCAGGGGCCTCTGACTCAGGATCCTCTGAAGTATCCACAAGGCTCTTGGGGGGCGGGGGTGGAGTCTTGTCCGAGGATGGTGTGCAGCTCTTTGTAAAAGCAGCAGGTCTGTGGCTTTGCACCAGAGCAATTGTTAACCTCCTTTGCCTTCTGGTATACCTGCAACTTCTCCTTGGCTTTCACATGGCACTGCTACTGGTCCCTCTTTTAGCTCTTCTCATGCGATCTGCTTGTAGATGTCAATGTTTCTATGGCTGGATCAGTGCTGTGACTGCACAAACTCTTCTCCTCACAAAATTGCCACACCTAGGCACTGATGCGGTGAGCAGCAGAGGAGAAATGCCACCCAGCTTCCAGGCACCTGGATGTTTCACAGTTGCAAACTTCTCCCTTCTGCTCAGCGCATGGAGCTCATAGCACAGCTGCTCCCAAGGCTCCCTGGGTGCTTCTCAGCAGAACTGGATTTGATTTACTTCCTCTCACTGACTCTTTACTGCTGCTGGCAGCACCACTGCCTTCAGAGCCAGGTGTCCAGCCAGCAGCCTCCACTCTCAAGCCACCCAACTCTGAAGGCAGCACTGCAGCCAGCAGCAGTGGAGAAGTAAGGGTGGAAATACCACACCATATCACCCTTACTTCTGTGTAACATTTGACTTTTGCACTGGGAGCGATGGCTACAGGGAGGCTAAGGCAAATTTTGGGGTAGCGATAGCCCCCACAAGCTGCCCCCCAGCACTGTTCTTGTGACTGCCTAATAGTGAAACTTGATTGCTGTGGATGATGATGTCTAGCAAGCAGGATGTGAGCAAAGATCTTCCCAGGGACTTTAATCCTAGATGATAAACCCAGGAGGATAAAACCAGAGAATTTGCAACTACACAGTATTCTGCAGCAGAAAAAAATAACCTGAATAAGAACTTTCCCATAACAGAAGTTCCAGAGTATTTAACAAATTCTAGAGAAATCAATTTATGTCTTTAACAACTCATGGCTTTATCATTTGGTGCTCTGACAAGCTAACCAATACAGTAACTCCTCACTTAACATTGTAGTTATATTCCTGAAAATGCAACTTTATGTGAAACGATGTTAAGCAAATCCAATTTCCCCATAAGAATTAATGTAAATGTGGGGGTTAGGTTTCAGGGAATTTTTTTTCACCAGACAGAAGATATAGACATATACAGTATAAGTTTTAAACAATTTTAAACAAACAGATTAATATTGTACACAGCAATGAATGATTGTAAAGCTTGGTTGAGGTCCTGGAGAATGAGGGTGGGATATTTCCCAGGGAATGCCTTACTGCTAAATGATGAACTAGCACTTGGCTGCGCCCTCAAGGGTTAATACGCTGTTGTTAATGTAGGCAAGGCAGCATGGACTGAGGCAGGAGGGAGGAAACACAATAGATGCAGGCCAGTAAGTAGCTGCAAACACTTCCCTGAAGAAACTGAACATGATGATGAGCCCACGCTATCCAGCCGGAGCGCACCACTCCCTCCTCCTGACAGCACATGCATGGCTGCACAGGTGCTGACTTTCCAAAGTGCTGCAGGGTGCGTGCATGAGTGAGAGAGAGAGATGTGCATTACCCCTTTAAGTACCCTGAACCCACTTCAAATATGTTACCCTTTTAAGCAGATCAGCCAGTTCAGACAGGAAGCAACAGCTTCCAGCAAGCTTTGTCCTTTCTGTCCCTGAGCCCTGTCCCCTCCTCTGCTTTGTGGTGAGCAGGAGCAGGGGGACATCCTGATATCAGCACCCCTCTTCTCTCCTCCCCCAGCAAGCAGGAAGCTCCTGGGAGCAGTTCCAAGGCAGAGGGCAGGTCAGGAGCAGCACGGCAGTGGGGGGAGGGACAGCTGAACTGCTGCTGGGCAGCTGCCGAGCCACATACCTTACAGGGAATTTAGGGGAGTTGATGGGGGGGGCTGATCCCCACAAAGAGGGGCTGCTCTTCCAGAGAATCCTGCAAACAGTGGACAAAGTAGGCAGCTGCCAAACGGCGTTATAAGGGAGCATTGCACAACTTTAAACAAGTTTGTTCCCTAATAGATCAGCAACGTAACAATAAAACAGCGTTAACCAGGACAACGTTAAGTGAGGAGTTACTATAAGCATAAATTCTTTATTTCTTAGAATTAATAAATCTTTGTTGATTTGTTTGAACCTGGTCATCAAAGTGTCCTCTCTGTTCTCTAAAGTGCCACAAATCTCTATATTGCTAACTCTATAGAACAAAACAGACCCAGGAGATCCAACACCTCCTGATTTCCTCCTGAATTTTCCATTTTTCCTCCATGGAAAATTACAGTCCTCTCTGTCTCTCTCTCTCTCTGTCTCTCTCTCTCTCTTTCTCCCCGCTCTCTCGTGGTGGGGGAGGGAAGGGTGTTTGTGTATAAATGGAGCTGTAATCATAACTATCATCTTGCTTTATATAGCTGTGAGACAAAACAGCTTTATATGACTGTTTCTTTTTGCTTTATATTTTATATACAAGCATTTACATTAATATACCAAAAGTTTTTACTTCCATAGACTTCAATGGGATGAACTGCATGAGCAAAATGTAATGTGTTTATGTGTTTAAAAGATCAGGATCATAGTCAGCACTTTAAAAGAAGCACTTTATTTGTCTGCCATATAGACCATTGCTAGAGGGCACACTAGCATCCTATTAAGATTAGTGCTTCATTAGAGGATTAGGAATATTTAGCTAATCTAACAGTTGTATTGGCTGATCCTGCCTTTGTGCTTTTATGATACTCTTATTAGTGAAAGTTTCCAGGGAACAATGAATTGTTATTATTAGTGCAGAAGTTGTTTTCTTCATGCTTGTCTGCTTTTATGTTTAAACTATTCTGAGAGGATGACTATTCTTTGCATTTCTCCCTCAGAAAGCAGCCCTTATTAAGGTATGCATTTTAATTCCAAACACACAAGATGATGCTTACTTGAATCACTGCAATGGAAACCAGAGCCTCCTCCTGGAAGTGAGCTTAAAAAAATCAACCGTAAGCCAAGGCTGGCTGATACTTCACCTTCCTTTTTTTCAATCTGTGCTTCTTTTTGAAGAGAGAGATTCTTATTTAAAATCCATCTTCAAATGGGCAGAAGCCTAGTAAATCCAACTGTTATAGGAGATCTGGTATCGATGAGGTTTCAAAAGCCAGTAAAATTTAAATGGAAATATTCTCAAATTACACAGAACTCTTATTAAGGAGTAAACACACACTGCTGAATAGTGGTTACAACATGACTCTATAACAATTACAGTTGGCTTGGAATTTTATCAAAATCATTTTTGATAGAAAACCAAGTTTCCACAAAATTAAATCTTCAATGGGAAAAAATTGCAGCTTTGCCATCAAGAAAAATTAAATAAAATGTTTCAGGCTGGTTCGACACAAAGCAGAATATTTAATTTTGTTGATCTGACCTAAAACATTTTGTTTGCATCAGTTCAACGTCAAACTGCTTTTCCCCATTGTGGCACATTGCTTCACTGGAGTTGTTGTTCGGGTCCCCATTCTTTTCAATTGGCTCCTGGAGAAGTACATCTCCCATGATGCATCATGAACCAAACTGGGATGGGAAGATGGGAAAAGCATCTTCACATCCAACTCGCCAACCTAGTAAGGAGGGCTTTAAACTAGGTTCAAAGGGGGGAAGGTGTCAAAAACCCACAGATAAGTATAAAAATAGCTGACTCAAGAAAGGGTTAGATTTGAGGGAAGAGGGGGAACATGGAAAATTCAACAAGGACAACAGGTTCAACAAGGACAAATGCAGAGTCCGGCAATTAGGACAGAAGAATCCCATGCACTGCTACAGACTAGGGAACTGAATGGTTCTGCAGAAAAGGACCTAGGGGTTACAGTGGACAAGAAGCTGGATATAAGTCGACAGTGTGCCCTTGTTGCCAAGAAGGCTAATGGCATTTTGGGCTGTATAAGTAGGGGTATTGCCAGCAGATCGAGGGACATGATCATTCCCCTCTATTCCACATTAGTGAGTCCTCATCTGGAGTACTGTGTCCAGTTTTGGGCTCCACACTACAAGAAGGATGTGGAAAAATTGGAGAGAGTCCAACAGAGAGCAACAAAAATGATTAGGGGGCTGGAGCACATGACTTATGAGGAGAGGCTGAGGGAACTGGGATTGTTTAGTCTGCAGAAAAGAAGAGTGAGGGGGGATTTGATAGCTGCTTTCAACTACCTGAAAGGGGGTTCCAAAGAGGATGGATCTAGACTGTTCTCAGTGGTAGCAGATGACAGAACAAAGAGTAATGGTCTCAAGTTGCAGTGGGGGAGGTTTAGGTTGGATATTAGGAAAAACTTTTTCACTATGAGGGTGGTGAAGCACTGGAATGGGTTACCTAGGGAGGTGATGGAATCTCCCTCCTTAGAGGTTTTTAAGGTCAGACTTGACAAAGCCCTGGCTGGGATGATTTATTTGGGGATTGGTCCTGCTTTGAGCAGGAGGTTAGACTAGATGATCTCCTGAGGTCCTTTCCAACCGTGATATTCTATGATTCTATGAAAATTAAAATAGGGTCATAGGAGCAACAACAGGGAAATCAGTGGTGGAATCCGCTCAATTTCTTAGTTGTTGATAAATAAATGCAAGGAGTATGGGGAATAATCAGGAAGAACTGGAAGGTTTAGTATATAAGCAAAATTATAACTTAATTGGCATCACAGAAACTTGGTGGGGTAAATCTCATGACTGGAATATTGGTATAGAGAAATATAGCTTGTTCAGAAAGGACAGGCAGGGTAAAAGGGAAGGAGATGTTGCATTATATATCAGAAATATATACACTTGTTCTGAGGTCCAAAAGGCAATGGGAGACAGACCAGTTGAAAGTATCTGGGTAAAGGTAAAAGGTGTGAAAAATAGGTGTGACATAATGGTAGGAGTCTACTATAGGCCACCAAATCAGGAAGAGGAGGTGGATGAGGCATTTCTAAAACAAGCAACAGAAATATCACGAGACCTGGTAGTAATGGGGAACTTTAACTACGCAGATATCTGTTAGAAAAGGAATAAGGCAAAACACAAAATTTCCAATAAATTCTTGGAATATGTTGGAGACAACTTTTTCTTCCAGAAAGTGGAGGAAATAATCAGGGGACAGTAGTGAACAGGAAGGAATTGAGAGCGAATCTGAAGGAGATTGGGCTGGGAGTGATCATGAAATGATAGATTTCAGGATTCTAAGGAAAGGAAGGAGTGAGAGCAGCAGAATAAGGACAATGGACTTTTAAAAAGCTGACTTTAACAAACTCAGAGAACTGGTAGGTAAGATCCTATGGAAGGAAAATCTAAGGGGAAAAATAGTTTAGAGCTGACAGTTTCTTAAGGAGACAATATTACAGGCACAAATGCAAACTATCCCAATGCAAAAGAAAAGTAGGAAGAATAGTAAGAGGCCAAGATGACTCCATCAGGAGCTCTTTAATGACCTGAAAATCAAAAAGGTATCCTACACGAAGTGGAAACATGGACAAATTTCTAAGGAGGAGTTGAAGAGACTAGCACAAGCATATAAGACGAAAATTAGAAAGGCTAAAGCACAAAATGAGTTACAGCTAGAAAGGAACACAAAAGGCAATAAGGAGAGGTTCTTTAAATACATTAGGTGCAAGAGAAAGCTGAAGGAAAGTGTAGGCCCTCTACTTAGTGTGGAAGGAGAGCTAATAAGTGAAGACATTGAGAAAGCTGAGGGGTCTAGTGCCTATTTTGCTTCAGTTTTCACTAAAAAGGTTAAAGGTGACCAGATATCAATGTGATTAATATTAACAACAAGGTGGAAGGAATGCAAGCCAAAATAGAGAAAGAACAGGTTAAAGAATACTAAGATAAATTAGATGTATTCTAGTCAGCAGGACCTGATGAAATTCATCCTAGGGTACTTAAGGAACTAGCTAAAGCAATCTCAGAACCATTAGCAATTATCTTTGAGAACTCACGGAGAATGGGTGAGGTCCCAGAAGATGCAAAAGGTCAGACATAGTACCTTTCTTTAAAAGGGGGAACAAAGATCAGTTATAGACCAGCAGCATAACTTTGATACCTGGAAAGATACAGGAACAAATTATTAAGCAATCAATTTGTAGCCACTTAAAGGATACTAAGGGTATAAGGAATAGCCAACATGGATTTTTCAAGAACAAATCGTGCTATACCTAGCTAATTTCCTTCTTTCACATCATTAATAGCATAGTGGATTGGGGGGGGAGCAGTAAGTATAAAATATCGTGATTTTTAGTAAGGCTTTTGACAAAGTCCCACATGACATTCTCATAAGCAAACTAGAGAAATGTGGTCTAGATAAAATTACTATAAGGTGCACAACTGGTTGAAAGAACCACTGTTCTAACTGTGAAGGTGTATCTAGTGAGGTCCCGCAGTGTCAGTTCTGGGTCTGGTACTAATTCATTAATAACTTGGATAATAGAGTGAAGAGTATATTTTATAAAATTTGCAGATGACACCAAGATGGGAGGGGTTGCAGGAGGACAGGATTAGAATTCGAAATGATCTTGACAAATTAGAGAATTTGTCTTTATTGAGTGTATTCTCTTTGATTCCAGACAAGGGCAAAGTACTTTACTTAAGAAGGAAAAATCAAATGCACAACTATATTATGGGGAATAACTAGGCAGATGTACTGCTGAAAAGGCTCTGGGGGCTATAGTGAATCACAAGTTGCATATGAGTCAATAATTTGATGAAGCTGCAAAAAAGGCTAATATCGTTCTGGGATGTATTAACAGGAATGTTGTGTATGTAAGACATGGGAGGTAACTGTCCCACTCTGTTTGGCACTGGTGAGGCCTCAGCTGAAGTACTGTGTCCAATACTGAGTGTCACACTTTAGGAAAGATGTGGATAAATTGAAGAGAGTCCAGAGGAGAGGTTTAAAAATACCCACATGAGGAAAGGTTAAAAAAACTGGGCATGTTTAATCTTGAGGGAAAAAAGACTGAAGGGCTACCTGATAACAGTCTTCAAATGTTAGGGACTGCTCTAAAGAGGACTGTGATCAATTGTTCTCCATGTCCTCTGAAGGTAGGACAAGAAGTAAAGGGCTTATCTGAAACGAGGAAGATTTTGGTTGATATTAGTAAAAACTTTATACGGGTAGTGAAGCTCTGGAATAGACTTCCGAGGGAGGCTGTGAAATCCCCATCACTGGAGGTTTTTATAAACAGGTTGGACAAACACCTGTCAGGGATAGTCTAGGTTTACTTGGTCTTGCCACAGAGTAGGTGGCTGGACTTGATGACTTCCCAAAGTCCCTTCCAGTCCTACATTTCTATGATTCTATAGGAGATGGAGCCGGCCCATAGGAGAGAATGGAGGCATCAAACTCTCAAACTACAATCCCCATGAAGTAATGCACACCATGATGAAATTCAACTTAATGTTGAACTGATTCAAAATGAAGCATTTAGGGTCAGTACAACAAAGCAAAGCAAAAAACTTTGCTTTCCTATAGTCAATATTATTTTGTATATGTTATGTTTTATAGGTGCTTTCACTTCCCCTCTGTCAGGTAGCTTTTTTAAAAAACAAACAAACGGTATAGTCTTTCAGGTTTCAGAGTAGCAGCCGTGTTAGTCTGTATCCGCAAAAAGAACAGGAGTACTTGTGGCACCTTAGAGACTAACAAATTTATTAGAGCATAAGCTTTCGTGGGCTACTGCCCACTTCTTCGGATGCATATAGTCTTTGTGACTTTTTGGTATCTAGTAAACTATTCTTAAACAATTCCAAATAGCATTCACATTTTTTCTGTTTAAATTCTTTCTCCTAGCTGATTTGGCTCAATTGTTATCAGCTTTGTGAAGCTGGCCCTTTCAAAGCTCTGTGTGTGTGTGTGTGCGCGCGCATGTGTGTGTGTGTGTGGGGGTTGGTTTGGACTTTACATTTGTTGTGCGCAAACAGAATAATCAAGTAATGATTACATGCATCCAAGCAACCACTAACTTTTAGTTCTGTGATCAATTCGTCTTTATCTTGCAGTGCTGTGAGGTACTACTCTTAAATAAAATCCATTCACTGAAGGAAACACAGGAGGTGCCAGCTGTCAGCTGAACTCTCTCGTTAATAGGAACAAATGAATAAAGGCAGTATAGTGATTGCTAACAAGATGTTCTCATTTTGAATCTTCTGATATACATGAAAATCAGAAATATGGTTTTCAAGAGTGGCCCTGTTCAAACACTTTAAACCTGTACAAGCACATTAACATTAGTGTAAATTGAAAACACAGTTTAAAGGTCTAAAACTCCATTTATGTATATTCTAAACAAAATAAAATTAGTCTAATATTTATTGTTTTGAAAATTTAAAAATTCTGTATTTTGTGCTCTTACCTAGATGCTTTTCTTGGAGAAAGAATAGGTAGGAATAATGAGAACAGGGTTCTGGTTTGGAGCAACATGGGCAGTTTCTTTTAACTACTAATTATTTATATTACAGTAGAGCTTTTACAGAGAGACAAAGATGTAGTCACTGCCTCAAGGAATGATACATGTAAAGAGAGAATAAATCAATATAAGGGGGGAAGAAACAATTTAATACCATTTGATTTTTTTAAAAATTACTAATGAGTAATAGAATATTCCCCACTGTGTCTGACTTTCGCATTAGATTAAAAAAAATACAAATAAGACTTAAGCACCTTACTCCCATTAACTTTCAATGAGAATTGTACCTTTGAAAATCTCCCCCACAGGACACAAATCAACTATAGCAAAAGTATTCTCACACTTCTTATCAAACTGTCTGTACTGGGCTATCTCGATTATCACTTCAAAAAAATTTTTTCTCTTACTTAATTGGCCTCTCAGAGTTGGTAAGACAACTCCCACCTGTTTATGCTCTCTGTATGTGTGTATATATATCTCCTCAATATTTATTCCACTCTATATGCATCCGAAGAAGTGGGCTGTAGTCCACGAAAGCTTATGCTCTAATAAATTTGTTAGTCTCTAAGGTGCCACAAGTACTCCTGTTCTGATAGCAAAAGAGAGTTTTACTTGAATAATGATTGCAGGATTTAACCCTTTCCCCTCCTCCAAATGCATCACTGGAAAACTTCCTTCAGCTTAATTCCTTATGAAAACCATGGAGTGCTGAATCAACTAACATCAATTTGGCTTGTCACACCGGAACAACTTTCTTCCATTTCTGAATGAGGTCAAATGTGGCCAAACCACCCTTTCTTTTTCTCTAAGAAAATGTGACTGAAAGCACCCCAGTATTCACACCTTACACACTATTGTAATAATCTTTGTACAAAAGGTGCCTTGTGAGGTATCATTTGAAAACTAATAACTTGCTGGTCAATAATATGGTGAAATGTATACAGCAACATTATATGTAAAGTTATGAAGTCCCCCTTTATGATGATGTTAGCACATATTCAAACCCACACAGCCCTGATGAGGCAAAAGTCGTTAAACAGGTCTATCCTAAACTAAGGAACATGTGTTTACCTCAATTTACAGATAAGTAGTAAACAGGGTCCTTGAGACAGCAAGAGGAGGAAATGGCAGGAGACAGCAAATCTGCATTTCAGCATACATGGGAAAGGAAGCATATGGAGCTACCCTCAACACCAGACCCCGTGGCACCTTCTTTACTGTTTGAATAAACTTTGTTTTGAGGGGTAATTCTCAGAAGACTCCACTTCAAAGGGTGACTGGACTATAAAAGTGAGGGGCAAAACCACCCCACCACTCTCTATCTCTCCCTTCCACCTAAGAAGATAAAGGAACCAGCCCTTTGATTCTGAGGGAAGATCCTGACCTGAGAATTTGGTCATTAATGATGCGGAGATCCTGTACCTTGAACCAAGTTTAGCTTGTTAAGTTTCAGCTACTAGAAAGTATTTTATCTTTATTTCTATTGTAATCATTTCTGACTTTAATATATTATTTTGAACTCACTTAAAATCTGTCTCTTTGTAGTTGAATAAACTTGTTTTATTTTTTTAATCAAAAATATTGTGTTCAAACTGAACTGTTTGGATAACTCCAGTTAAAGTAGCAAACTGTTGAATATTGACCCCTTAAAGGGGCAATGGTCCTCTAATATCTGAACTGTCCAGGAGAAGGCTGGACATTGCAGAACACACACATTGGGGAAAATTCAGAATTGGGAGTGTGTTAGTGCCACCCTGCAAGTGTAACCAAGGCTGGTGGAAGCCAGAGTGTGACTGGAGTGTTGCTGACAGGTTGCTGGGGTCAGAGCTGCTGGGCCAGGCCTGTAGCTATATACAGACACCCAGGGTATGACCATATGATGTCTGGCTGTTTGTGAGCAGCCCAGGTTGGAAGATACAGCAGCAAAGCATTATGAGGCAGGAACCCAGGGTTATGGAGCAGGCAGTGACACAACCTCTCACTAGTCTAGATTGTACTCCAGAATGTGACAGAAAAAATACATGATTTTGTTCTAGCCAAAGACTGACAGCCTATACGAACAGGACATCAACAATAACCTTCTGGCAATAATCTCTCAAGAAGTCAGTTTCAAAACAACTGTGGTGATACCTATATTAAGAACTTGATTCTATGTATTTGGGAGGGGAGCACTCAAATAACAGCATACAGGATACCTTAGCCATCCAAAATTCTCAATTGGTCTCATATTTACATCTCTCACTACGGTAATCAAAGATTCTGAAAACGGGTGTGACTTAATCAAATAGGGAGGGAGCTGTAGCCCCTACAGTGTCTTCTTTTTCAGTGGGGAAATGGGAGGAATTCTGTACTCATCTCAATGTAAGGAACACATATTTGATGTGTTTTCTGGAATGAACTACAGAATGCCCATGAGCCTTTTCAGATAAATAGGTAGATAGCTCTATCTGTGCTACATGTGCTTTCTTTCGTTATAACATGTTGGGACCAAATCTTACAAGACCATCTGAGGGCTTCCTCATTAATTCTGAATTATCCAACCCACTTCTCGCTGAAACAGTACTTCCCAGGTACTGCATATAAATGTGACAGCTTTCTCAAGTGTAACGTTATTCAGTCTTCCTGCAGGGGCATCAATCACACAAATCCACATGGCCTGTGGCTAGTATTATCTGCCTTAATTTGGGGGTATCTTGCTGAGTATCATCTTCCTGTATATATCTATCCAGGTTTACGATAAGATTACCTAATCAGTAAAGCAAAGATTATATGTTGTCTGCAACTGCAGATCACAAACACTTGATCCCTGCAGGACCTCTCTTCTAAACCCTGCTTTTTCCTTACTAACCATATTGCAGATTTTTCCACAATAATGTTCAAGAAAGATATAATTTGACACTGACAAGTAGCTTTATACTGTTAGATTCCCTTTCATTGACTTTTTAAAAAAATAAGCAGTTTGTATGTTCTTCTGGTTGTTTTGTATATTTTTTCTCAACTTGTTTGCCATCATTAAAACCAATAGCTAACTCTCTTTTCCACACCTCTTTGTAAACTTAGTCAAACAGAGTTAAGACTATTTGGAGATTTACTGTCTGTACTTAGAGTTTGTAGAAGATTTTTAACTCCTATAACATAAGACTATGGCCATGTCTACACTACGAGAGTAGTTCGATTTTACTTAAATCGAATTTTTGGAATCGATATTGCAAAGTCGAACGTGTGTGTCCACACTAAGGACAGTAATTCAACTTTGTGAGTCCACACTAACGGGGAAAGCGTCGACATTCGAAGCGGTGCACTGTGGTCAGCTATCCCACAGTTCCCGCAGGCCCCGCTACCCATTGGAATTCTGGGTGTAGCCGCAAAAGCCTTCTGGGTAAAAAAAATGTGTCCAGGGTGCTTTTGGGTAACTGTCGTCATCCGTCCATCACTCCCGCCCTCCCTCCCTGAAAGCGCCGGCGGGAAATCAGTTCGCGCACTTTTCTAGTCAGTGACAGTGCGGACGCCACAGCACTGCGAGCATGGAGCACGCTGCGACCATCGCTGCAGTTGTGGCCGCTCTCAATGCCTCGCAGCTTATCATACACCTTTCCCTGAGGCAGATGCAGATAAGTCAGGCGAGGAGGCTACGGCACCGCGGTGAGGGCCTGAAGTCTGAGAGTAGCACAGACCTCTCAGAAAGCACGGGACTCAGCGCCGAGGACATCACGGTGGCAATGGGTCATGTTGATGCCGTGGAACGGCGATTCTGGGCACGGGAAACAAGCACTGAGTGGTGGGACCGCATAGTGCTGCAGGTCTGGGATGAATCCCAGTGGCTGCGAAACTTTCGCATGCGGAAGGGAACTTTCCTGGAACTTTGTGAGTTGCTGTCCCCTGCCCTGAAGCGCAATGACACCCGGTTGCGAGCAGCCCTGACTGTCCAGAAGCGAGTGGCCATAGCCCTCTGGAAGCTTGCAACGCCAGACAGCTACCGGTCAGTTGCGAACCAGTTTGGGGTGGGCAAATCTACCGTGGGGGTTGTTGTGATGCAAGTAGCCAAGGCTACTGCTGCCAAAGGTAGTGACCCTGGGAAACGTGGAGGCGATCATAGATGGCTTCACAGCGATGGGATTCCCAAACTGCGGTGGGGCCATAGATGGAACTCACATCCCTATCCTGGTACCGGACCACCAGGCCAGCCAGTACATTAACAGAAAGGGCTACTTTTCCATGGTGCTGCAAGCACTGGTGGACCACAGGGGACGTTTTACCAACATCTACGTCGGATGGCCGGGCAAGGTTCATGACGCTCGTGTTTTCAGGAACTCTGGTCTGTTTAGACGGCTGCAGCAAGGTATTTACTTCCCGGACCACAAAATAACTGTTCGGGATGTGGAGATGCCTATAGTCATCCTCGGGGACCCAGCCTACCCGCTAATGCCCTGGCTCATGAAGCCCTATACTGGCGCCCTGGACAGTGAAAAAGAACTCTTCAACTACCGGCTGAGCAAGTGCAGAATGGTGGTGGAGTGTGCTTTTGGCCGTCTCAAGGGGAGATGGAGAAGCTTACTGACTCGCTGTGATCTCAGCGAAACCAATATCCCCATTGTTATAGCAGCTTGCTGTGTGCTCCACAATCTCTGTGAGAGCAAGGGGGAGACCTTTATGGCGGGGTGGGAGGTTGAGGCAAATAGCCTGGCTTCTGATTACGCACAGCCAGACAGCCGGGCGATTAGAAGAGACCAGCGGGACGCGCTGTGCATCCGGGAGGCTTTGAAAGCTAAGTTCCTGAGTGAGCAGGGTAACCTGTGACTTTAAAGTTTGTGTACAGAGAAGCTGAACCTGCCCCCGTTTCTTTACCCAATTAATGTTGACTATCCTCTCCAGTTACATACTCCCTTCACCCCCCTTCCAACACACGTTTTGAAATAAAATCAGTTCTACTTTGTTAATGCACACCGTTTTCTTTACTACTGTTTTCGCGGGAATTTTTTAAAACTGGGACGCAGACTGTGGTGCGGAGCGGGTGTAGTGTAGTGACGCAAATGAAGCTTCTAAACTCAAGGATTGACAGGCTCCGCTGTGGTGGGATGGTTGTTTCAACGGAGCCTGTCACCCCTCCTGATCGGGACTGTGTGTATGGGGGGGCTATGTGACTTTGTGGCAGGGGGAGGACGGTTACAGATCCCCTGCTGCGTGGCTCTGTGATCCTGCATAAGGACCGCCGCTTAAGATCTGTAACTGCCCTCCCCCGCCACAAAGTCACAGAGCAACCCACCCCCCACCACATAACATGAAAACCACCTCCCAGACTGACCAGGGTAACTAGTCACTGCACTGTGTATGTGCCCTGCTGCTGTACCTGCCCCCGCCTATGTACCCTGCCAAAGGTGACTGTCCTGTCCAATTACCAACCCCCTTTCCCCTCCTCCTCCAAAAGAACATGATGGAAACAGTAGTTAACAGAAACGTATTTTTTATTATCAACTACACATGGAACTGGGAGGTGAAACTTGGACGGGGGCTTGTGTCAGGCGGGAAGGAAAGAACTTGTCAAATTTTGGGGAATGAGAGCCTTCTGCTACTAGAGCTCTCTGCAGGGGTGGAGTGAGAGTTAGCACGGACTCTGCCACCTCTCCTTCTTTGGACTTTGGGTGAGGTGGGTATGGGACTTGGTGGCGGGGGAGGGCGGTTACAGATAGACTGCAGCGGGGCTCTGTCCTCCTGCCTCCGTTCCTGCAGAACATCCACAAGGCGACGGAGCGTGTCCGTTTGCTCCCTCATTAGTCCAAGCAGCGTTTGAGTCGCCTGCTGGTCTTCCTGCCGCCACCTCTCCTCCCGATCCATGTTTGCTTGGTGCATTTGGGACAAGTTCTCCCGCCACTGGGTCTGCTGTGCTGCCTGGGCTCGGGAGCAGGCCATAAGCTCCGAGAACATGTCCTCCCGTGTCCTCTTCTTCCTACGTCTAATCTGCGCTAGCCTCTGGGAGTGTGATGCCAGGCTAGGTTGTGAGACAGTCGCAGATGTGGCTGTGGGAATGGGAAAAAGGGAGTGAATTCCTCAGAAAGATAAATGTAGTTGTGAACAAAGAACATAGTCTTTCTCTGTGAACAAGACCATGCACAGCACCCATCACATGCGCACTCAGCACAAGGTCGAATTCTCAGCCTTCGCATTCAGTGCCTGGGGTCTTGCACAGCACATTTGAGAAGCGGGGCAGCACAACGGAATTTCTGTTGCAGGCAGACATGGTAAGCCGTAGACTTGTGGCAGCTTAAAACTTTTATATTAGCACTGGCCTCATTTCACATTGAAAGCAATGTCAGTCCCTGCTGCCAGCAATCCAGCAAGCGGGAACTCTGCCCCTGTCCCACCCCCTCGCGGCTGTCCCCAGGAACGATCCCTGTAGGCTGCCCCTCTCCCGCCTCCACCGCGTGGCTGCAAACCAGCGGTTACAGTTCTGTTAAGGAACAGGAAAGCAGTCCCAACACTAACATTCCCTTTATGTAATTCAAAGCAGGTCACCATGAGCGACATCACCCTGATGAGGATCTCTGACAGCGAGAAAGAGAGAATGCTCCGGGAAAGCCTCCAAAGACCAGGGCCGTATGCCGCCCTGCTGTGCAGAGCAATGATTCCCGAGTACTTGATTGTCTCGTGGCGCGGCAACGTGTCGTACTACGGAGGACCCAATAAGGCCGCTCTCCCCAGGAACCTCATGCAACGGCTTTCCAATTACCTCCAGGAGAGCTTCATCGAGATGTCCCAGGAGGATTTCTGCTCTATCCCCGGACATATAGACCGCATTTTACTGTAGCTGCAGTAGCAGGGACTAAACAGTAGAGCGGCTTGGGCAGGACAATCACGCAAAACCGGACATTGCTAGATTTTTTTTCAAAACTTGCACTGCCCATGACTGAACCGTTAAGCGCCTAGGGCAAAGTAATCATGAACAACCCATTCTTTTAATTGTTAATATTCCTATTCTGTTAAAAATAAATGTTTAGATGTTTACAACACTTACTGGCTGATCCTTCCCCAGATTCTGTGTCCGGGGTAACGGCTGGGGACGGTTGGTAGGGGATCTCTGTAAGGGTGATGAAGAGATCCTGGCTGTCGGGGAAATCAGCGTTGTGAGCGCTGCCGACTGCCTCGTCCTCCTCATCTCCTTCCTCATCTTCCCCGTCCCCTAACATGTCCGAGGAACCGGCCGTGGACAATATCCCATCCTCAGAGTCCACGGTCAGTGGTGGGGTAGTGGTGGCGGCCGCACCTAGGATGGAATGCAGTGCCTTGTAGAAACGGGATGTCTGGGGATGGGATCCGGAGCGTCCGTTTGCCTCTTTGGTCTTCTGGTAGCCTTGTCTCAGCTCCTTGATTTTCACGTGGCACTGCGTTGCATCCCGGCTGTATCCTCTCTCTGACATGTCTTTAGAGATCTTCTCATAGATCTTTGCATTCCGTTTCTTGGAGCGCAGCTCGGAAAGCACGGACTCATCGCCCCACACAGCGATGAGATCCAAGACTTCCCAATCAGTCCATGCTGGGGCCCTCTTTCTATTCAGAGATTACACGGCCATCACTGCTGGAGAGCTCTGCATCGTTGCCAGTGCTGCTGAGCTCGCCACGATGTCCAGACAGGAAATGAGATTCAAACTGGCCAGACAGGAAAAGGAATTCAAATTCAAATTTTCCCGGGGCTTTTCCTGTGTGGCTGGTCAGAGCATCCGTGCTCGTACTGCTGTCCAGAGCGTCAACAGAGTGGTGCACTGTGGGATAGCTCCCGGAGCTATTAGCGTCGATTTCCATCCACACCTAGCCTAATTCGACATGGCCATGTCGAATTTAGCGCTACTCCCCTCGTCGGGGAGGAGTACAGAAGTCGAATTAAAGAGACCTCTATGTCGAACTAAATAGCATCGCAGTGTGGACGGGTGCAGGTTAATTCGATGTAATGGCGCTAACTTCGACATAAATGCCTAGTGTAGACCAGGCCTATAAGAATAGCCATGTTGGGTCAGACCAATGGTCCATCTAGCCCACTATCTTGTCGTCTGGCAGTGACTAGTACCAGATGCTTCAGAGGGAATGAATAGAACAGGGTCATTATTGAATGATCCATCTCCTGCTGTCCAGTCCCATCTTCTGGCAGGCAGAGGTTTAGGAATACCCTGAGCATGGGGTTCCATCCCTGACCATCTTTGCTAACAGCCATTGATGAACATAACCTCCATGAACTTATCTAATTCTTTTTTGAACTCACTTATACTTATGGCATTCACAACATCCCCTGGCAGTGAGTTCCACAGATACACTGTCCTTTGTGTAAAGAAATACTTCCTTTTGTTTGTTTTAAAACTGCTGCCTATTAATTTCATTGGGTGACCACTGCTTATGCAAAGGGGCAAATAACACTTTCCTATTCACTTTCTCCACACCATTCATGATCATATAGACCTCTATTATGTTCCCTTTATTAGTCTCTTTTCTAAACTGAACAGTCTCAGTCTTTTTAATCTCTCTTCATATGGAAACTGTTCCATACCCCTAATCATTTTTGTTGCCATTCTCTATACCTTTTCCAATTCTAATATATCTTTTATTTGAGATGGAGCTACTAGAACAAAATGCAGTATTCACGGTGTGTGCATTATGATTTATTGTATTATTATCTATCCTTTTTTTAATGGTTCCTAACATTCTGTTACCCTTTTTGACTGCCACTACATATTGAGCAGATATTTTCAGAGAACTATTTACAATGACTCCAAGGTCTCTTTCTTGTCTGGTAACAGCTAATGTAGAGCCCATCATTTTGTATATATAGTTGGGATTATTTTTTCCAACTATCCTTTGCACTTATCAACACTGAATTTAATCTGCCATTTTGTTGCCCATTTACCCGGTTTTGTGAGATCCCTTTGTAATTATGCAGTCAGCTTTGGCCTTCACTATCTTGAGTAATTTTGTATCATCTGCAAATTTTGCCACCTCCCTATATACCCTGTTTTCCAGATCATTTATGAATATGCTGACAGCACTGGTCCCAGTACAAATCCCTGAGGGACACCACTATTTACCTCTCTCCATTCTGAAAACTGTTTATTCCTACCCTTTGTTTCCTATCTTTTTACAAGTTACTGATCCATACAAGGATCTTCCTGCTTATCCCAAGGCTGCTTACTTTGCTTAAGAGGCTTAGATGAAGGACCTTGTCAAAGACTTTGTGAAAGTCACAGTACACTATATCAATTGGGTCACCCTTGTCCACATGCACACCTTCAGAGAATTCTAGTAGATTGGTGAGGCATGATTTCCTTTTACAAAAACCATGTTGACTTTTCTCCAACATATCGTGTTCATCTATTTATCTGATAAGTATATCCTTTACTAAATTTCAACCAATTTGCCTGGTAAATTAGGCTTACTAACCTGTAATTGCCAGGATCACCTATGAAGCATTTTTAAAAAATCAGCATTACATTAACTATCCTCCAGTCATTTAGCTTCACTGCAATGCCCTTGTCTTCCTTGAGTGCTTCTTTAGCACCTTGATCATCCAGTGATCCCACTGCTCATTTGTCAAGCTTCCTGCTTCTGATGTACTTACAAAAATTAATACAATTTTTTGCTAGTTGTTCTTCAAATTCTTGTTTATCCTGCCTAATTATATTTTTACACTTGACTTGCCAGAGTTTATGATCCTTTCTACTTTCCTTAGTAGGATTTTACTTCTAATTTTTAAAGGATGCCTCGTTGCCTCTCACAACCTCTTTTACTCTGCTGTTTACCCATGGTGGCATTTGTTGGTCCTCTTACTTTTTTTTTATTTGGGTTATACATTTCATTTGAGCCTCTATTATAGTGTTTTTCAAGTAGTTTCCAGGCAGTTTGCAGGCATTACACTCTTTTGACTCTTCCTTTTAGTTTCTTTCCTAGCCTCCTCATTTTTGTGTAGTTCCCATTTTTGAAGTTAAATGCTACTGTGGTGGGTTTCTTTGGTATTTCCCCTTCCCCCCACAAGGATATTAAATTTAGTTACATTATGGTTGCTCTTATTGAGCAGTTCAGCTATATTGACCTCTTGGACCAAATCCTGTGCCCCACTTAGGACTAAATCAAGAATTGTCTCTCCCCTTGCTGGTTCCAGGATTAGCTGCTCCAAGAAACAGTCATTAATGTTGTCTAAACATTTTATCTCTGCATCCCTTCCTAAGGTGACTTGTATCCAGTCAAAATGGGGATAGTTGAAATCCCCCATTACTATTGAGTTTTCTGTTTTTGTAGCCTCTCTAATCTCCCTGAGCACTTCAAAAATCATCATCACAATCCTGGTCAGGCTGTCAGTAGTATATTCCTACTACTATACTCTTATTATTCAAGCATGGAATTTCTATCCATAGAAATGCTGTGGAACAGTTTGAGTCATTTAATATTTTTATTATATTTGACTCTGGGCTTTCTTTCACATATAGTGCCACTCCCCCACAAGTGCAACCTACTCTGTCATTCCTATATATTTTGTACCTTTGTATTACCGGATCCTATTGGCCCTGTGCATGGAACTGGTCAAATGCTACCATGGCGGTCCTGGACTTTAATCTCCTATATCTTAAATTTCTAACTTTAGTCCTTTCCCTTTGGGTTCCAGTTCTTTTCAGGACTTTCCTAAACAGCACAAGGATTTGCCTTTTCTTTTTCATTCTCAGCACAGGTCCCTAATTTCATTCTCAGCACAGGTCCCTGCTTATGGGTATAGTTGGCTTGATAGAGATAGAATCTTCCAAAATGGACATACCAGAAAAGGCTTCTTTAAATGGAGATATTGTAGTACCTGCAGCAGAGCCAAAGATACGATAGTAAAAATTTCAAACCAGCCCCTTAGCTTCAGTAAATGCAGTACAGCTAATCCTTTAAGAAGCCTTAGTAGTACAAGACAAGAAGTTTCCCATTAAATCTTTCAGAATATGAAAGATAGCAGATGAGTTCCTCTGTAGGATGCCATTATGTTATCAAAGGACCAAACTGTGACTTCACTGATAGTCAGGAAACTCCCTCCCCCTTTTTTTCTGATCCTGCTCTTCTTGTCCACTTGCACATTCTTTCTTCTTTTCTCTCATGGTCTTAATAGTATTCAAGTTGCTGCTTTCTGCATGTTATCTCTTTTCTAATTTCCTTTTGTCATGTGGCATGGTGCATTGGGGCGGGATGGTTAGGGTGCTAGTCCAGGATTTGGGGGACCAGAGATGACTTTTCTGCTCTGTCAGACTTCCTGTGCAACATTGGGCAAGTCACTTAGTCTTTGAGCCTCAGTTCCCCATGAGTAAAATGGGGATAATACTTCCCTATCTCCAACAGAATGTTGTGATGATAAATACAATAAAGATTGTGAGGTGCTCAAGTACTATGGTAATGGGGACTACATAGGTACCTATGATTTGATATTTGCACTGTTGTTGTAGCTATGTTGGTCCCAGGATATTAGAGAGACAATGTGGGTGAGGTAATATCTTTTATTGGACCAACTACTGATGAAGAGCTCTGAAAGCTTGTCTTTCTCACCACCAGAAGTTGGTCCAATAAAAGATATTACTTCACCCACTTTGTCTCTCTGTGATTTGATCTGACATTCTAATGTGGCTTACTTTAGATTGCAACTCCTACGCACTGCAATAGCATGGTGTGGTGGTTGCCTCTTTCAATGATGATCTTAATCATTCATTATTGACAGCGTAAGTTTGTGCTGAAAGAGCTTGCAACAAACCCTTTCAGATACTTTTTTAAATTCTTCAGTTGCTTTTATTTCACTAAGCTGTTGCTTTAAGAGCATTGTAGGAAGCTATAACGCTTCTAAACTAGTTTATTTAATATGCATGTACACACAATATTAATATGTTACGTCTGAAACAATTCCATACAATTCTGAATATTCATAATTGCAATAAAGGATTAAGCCTCTACTAGCCATTGTTACTTACAAAAGACTCTTCAGGAGACATTGAGCTGCATTTTCAAGATTGCCAACTAAAGGGCACGTGGAACGTTTGTTGGTACACCTGCTACATGCAAAACCTGTAGTTAGAACTCCCTCTCCCCAAACTGTTGCGCTAATAACATTCATGGGACAAGACACTGGACCTGCACAGAAATGCACTCTAGGCATGATAGTGTGGCTAACTGTTCTTGCCACCCATTGTGCTTCTCAGTGCCGGGAACCAGATTGTGCCTGCTGCCTGTATGTGTTGTTGACCTTGACCTGATCTCAGAAGATTTTTGCTTATGTTTAAACTCTAATTTATGTGTTTAAAGATGCTAGTATTAACGCTGTAACACAAGAAGGGAGAAACAAATTTACGCATAACAAAATAAGCTTGGTAATAAGTTTGAGGCCTAATAGAGTTAAGGGAACCTAGCAGTTAGCATACTGTTAGCATGAGTATTTGCCCTAGGGGTTATAAGATTTAGTAATGTGTATCTTATGATAAACAAGTACAATGCAAAAGAACAAGATAACAAACTCCTCATGAAATTCTAGGAGATTTTTGGTACATGTAACCAGGAGGTTAACAGCATTAATATATTGGAAACATTGGGAAATATATTGATGCAAATAGCTTATGTCAGCAATCAGAAACCCATCTATGGTTCACCAGAATACAACATCCAGCCAGGGACTGGAAACCAATCTAAATATGGTCCCAGATATATGTGAGTATAGACAAAAGTGTATAAAAAAGTTGTACGTCCAACCTCTGGTGAGGACATTCGGGTGACCAGGTGATGGAAGCCTGGAGTGCCACATCCTGCTTCTGGTGCTTCCTCCACTTCCTATTCTTTTCATCTTCACTTCCGATGATCTCCATAATGTTGTGAGTATGCACAGTAGGTGATGTCATTTTGCTGTACTTATCTTATTATTCTTACTCTTCTGACTCTTCTATAAGAGTTTTCACCAAAAATTTGAGTAGCAAATTGGACATCTAACTTAATGAATGCCAGTGAAAATGAGGTAGGATCAGAGGCTATAATAGGGAAAGAACAAGTTAAAAATTATGTAGATGAGTTCGATGTTTTCAAATCAGCGGGGCCTGATGAAATATATCCTAGAATACTCAAGGAGCTGACTGAGGAGATATCTGAGCCATTAGCAATTATCTTCGAAAAGTCATGGAAGACGAGAGAGATTCCAGAGGACTGGAAAAGGGCAAATATAGTTCCCATCTATAAAAAGGGGAGTAAGGACAACACAGGGAATTACAGACCAGTCAGCTTAACTTCAATACTTGGAAAGATAATGGAGCAAATAATTAAGCAATCAATTTGCAGATACCTAGAAGATAACTAACAGTCAGCCTGGTTTGTCAAGAACAAATTGTGTTAAACCAACCTAATAGCTTTCTTTGACAGGGTAACAAGCCTGCTGGATAGGGGGGAAGCAGCATATGTGGTATAACTTGACTTTAGTAAGGATTTTTGATGCTGGCTTGCATGGCCTTCTCAAAAACAAAAAAGGGTACTATAACATAGATGGAGCTACTATAAGGTGGATGCATAATTGGTTGGAAAACTGTTCCAAAAGAGTTCACAGTCAAGCTGGAAGGGCATATCAAATGGGGTCCAGCAGGGATCAGTTCTGTTTCTGGTTCTGTTCAATATCTTCATCAATGATTTTTTTTAGATAATAGCATACAGGGTACACTTATAAGGTTTATGGACAATACCAAGCTAGGAGGGGTTGCAAATGCTTTGGAGGCTAGGATTAGAATTCAAAATGATCTGGAAAAACTGGAGAAATGCTCTGAAGTAAATAGGATGAAATTCAATAAGACAAATGCAAAGTACTCCATTTAGGAAGGAGCAATCAGTTGCACACATACAAAATGGGAAATGACTGCCTAGGAAGGAGTACTGCAGAAAGGGATCTGGGGGTCATAGTGGATCACAAGCTAAATATGAGTCAACAGTGTAACATTGTTGCAAAAAAAGCAAACATCATTCTGAGACGTATTAGCAGGAGTGTTGTAAGCAAGACACAAGAAATAATGCTTCCGCTCTTCTCCACACTGATTAGGTCTCTGCTGGAGTATTGTGTCCAGTTCTGGGAGCCATACTTCAGGAAGGATGTGGACAAATTGGAGAAAGTCCAAGGAAGAGCTACAGAAATGATTAAAGGTCAAGAAAACATGACCTATGAGGGAAGACTGAAAAAAAAATTGGGTTTGCTTAGTCTGGAGAAGAGAAGACTGAGGGGGGACATGATAACAGTTTTCAAGTACATAAAAGGTTGTTACAAGGAGGAGGAGAAAAAATGTTCTTCTTAACCTTTGAGGATAGGATAAGAAGCAATGGGCTTAAATTGCAGCGAGGGCAGTTTATGTTGGACATTAGGAAAAACTTCCTAACTGTCAGGGTGATTAAGCACTGGAATAAATTACCTAGGGAGGTTGTGGCATCTCTGTCACTGGGTTTTTTAAGAGCAGGTTAGACAAACACCTGTCAGGGATGGCCTACATAATACTTAGTCCTCCCTTGAGTGCAAGGGATTGGATTAGATGACCTCTTGAGATCCCTTCCAGTCCTACGATTCATGATTCTATAACTGCAATTCTACTTGTTTGTATTTAAGTACTAAATAAAGTTTTAATGTTTCTACAGGTGGTTCACCAGTCTCATCCTTAATTATTTATGTAGTTGCCTGATTAAGAGAACCTGTTATTAGTGACTTCTGCATTTTGCACCAAATCAATCAAAGGCTAAAACGTGATACAGGGGTAGGTGTAGTAAGGGCTCATGTGACTATCTTGGATTTTTCCTCCATGGAGGGTATCCCACAGCTGGGAACTTTAAAAGCTTCTTAATCTTAGATTTAGAAGGTGACTTACCACTGCCTGTGCTCAATTAAGCTTTTTTAAAAGGAAGCTATTAAAAAGCTTTAAAAGCAGATAAGTGTAGAAGTGAATAAAATTAATTATCAAAATAAGTGTCAAAGGAAAAGTAGAGAGGCAAGGTGGGTGAGGCAATATATTTTATTGGACCAACTTCTGTTGGTGAAAGAGACAAGCTTTCCAGCTTATACAGAACTCTTCTTCAGGTCAAGGAAAAATAGGACATGCTTATCCTCACCTGTGAGAGACATCCTGCTACATGGCATTCATTCTTGTTCTGTCAAATATGATGTTAGAAGTTCCCACATTAGAGTGGCATTTGCTGACTGCACAGTGTCCACATTAGCTTGGGGACAGATTTGCTATGCACTTCAGAAAAAGCTTATCCCTAAACATGCATTTTTTAAAAAATGCACTGGGCTTTTGTCAGTAATTTGACTAGTTGTCATTGATTCCATTTGATATAATGCATGATGAATACCATGGGCCAGATTAGCTCCCTTGAAAGGTAGCAGGTCTCTCTTGAAGGCTGTAAAAGGATATGGGATGTTGTGGAAGGAGTATCAGCATCCTTCTCCAGACCCATGGAAATCTTCAATGGAGACTTGGGAACTTCAGGTGAGTGGTGGTGTAGATATGGGGGATGGGCATCTCCATTCTCCCCGCATCCCCAACACACACACACACACACACACATTTAATAACTTTCCACAGACAACCCACCTCACTAATGGCATGTTAATATAATTCAGCATTCACAGGTGCTGAACTCTTCAAACTTCAAACAGTGTGGATAAATTCCTAAGTATGCAGGGTATACATCAGAGCAAGAAGAAATTAAATTAAAGGACTGGTGAATGAAAAGTCTTATCTTATCTTTTCAAATTACATCTGAAAAGGCCCAGCAGGCCTTGAAGCCTTTCCACCAGGCCTCACTGTCTAGGAACTTCAATGCCACCCTTTTTGTAGGGTGCAGTACAGTAATTCTCACTTAACGTTGTAGCTATGTTCTTGAAAAATGCAACTTTAAGTGAAACAATGTTAAGCGAATCCAATTTCCCCATAAGAATTAATGTAAATAGAGGGGGTTAGGTTCCAGGGCAGCTTCCCCTACTCTGCAAGCACCAGAAGTGGGGGGTTCAACCTTCAGCCTGCCCACTCCACTCCTTCCCCCAAACCCCCACCCTTGATCCGCCTCTTCTCCCCCGCACCTCCTCCCCCTTTACTTCGCTCGCTGCGTTCTGGCTCCTCGCCCCTTCCTCCCTCCCCTCCCTTCTAAATGCCGCAAGCCAGCTGATTGCCCCGAGCAGAAGGGAGGGGGGAGGAGCGAGGACTCGGCACGCAGACTCCCCCTCCCTCCTGCTTCCCTGCCGGCGGCAGCAATCAGCTGGCTTGCGGCGTTCGGGAGGCAGGGGAAGGAGGGGGAGCCTGCGTGCCAAGTTCTCGCTCCTCCCACCTCCCTCCTGCCTCCAAAACGCCGCAAGGCAGCTGATTGCCGTGGGCAGGATGTGGGAGGAGGTGGGGGAAGGCCCTGATCCGCGGGGTCTGCCGGCGGGCAGAAGGTGCTGGGGGGGAGGGGGCTGTAGGGAGGCTGCCAGCTGTGGAGAAAGCAGGCAGCCAAACAACATAAAATTGGAGCATTGTACAACTTTAAATTAGTATGCTCCTAATTGATCAGCAACTTAACAACGAAACAACGTTAAGCGGGACGACTTTAAGTGAGGAGTTACTGTACATGCCGACATACAAAACGACTGCACACATGAAATCTTACACCATAGGCTAATGAGTTGTAGCAGGCCTACTGAGTTGCTTCTGATGCCATCTTTAAAAGGAGGCTGGAAATGGAATTCCGGTGTTAGTGCAGGGAAGGAATTAGATTAATATAGAAAGGGGCCTAAAAGCTGAAATGGGTAACACTTTTCCTTCTGTCTTCATCATCCTCGTTCATGTATAAGATTTTGCTGCTCTCCTCCCATGACCCAGTTTGGATTCTTAAACATTTTAATTAGAAACTTAAACTGTGAGCTGTTTCTTTTTTAACGGTTGGACTGAAAAGGCTCTTTGTTAATACTGGAACTCAGATTTTAGAATGAAACCAAGCAATGTTTGGTGAAATTGAGGATTTGGGGGTTATGTTTTTTTAACAATTCTTCAGTTTTTAATTGCAAAGCTGTCCTCTTTCTGGACATATGTGACCAACACTTTAAGTTTGTCATGGCTTATCATGCTTCTCAGGTCTGCAAATATTCCCGGAAAGTTATTACAGAATTCTTCCAGGGCTTCCAAACATTTCATCAATTTCAATAGAGCCCAGCAGCACAGGATCTAAAGTGAAAGGCCATCAGGAAACTGTTCAATATCACTTTTCTTTAACAATCCAGCCTGAAAAATAGCTCCTGTCTGAATCCTAAAAATCCTGGGGTTTGTTTGGTTGGTTGGTTTTTGTGTGTGTGAACACATAGGCGCTGATTTCTGCTGGCGCTGGTGAGTGCTTGACCCCCTCTGCCCCCGCCCTGACTCCACCCCTGCCCCGCCCCGCCCCGCCCCTCCCACTCCTGTCCCACCCCCATTCCAACCCCTTCCCCAATGTCTCCGCCCCAACTCCACATCCTCCCTCTCCCTATTCCAACCCCTTCCCCAAATCCCCACCCCAGCCTTGCCTCTTCCCCGCACCCTCCCCTGAGCGTGCCACGTTCCGGCTCCTTCCCCCTCCCTCCCGGTGCTTGTTATGCTGCGAAACAGCTGCGGAGCTGCAGGGAAGTGGGGACAGTGGGGGAGGGGTCGGGGGCTAGCCTCCCCGGCCGGAAGCTCAAGGGCCAGGCAGGATGGTCCCGCGGGCTGTAGTTTGCCCACCTCTCCCCTACTGCTTGTGTTAAAGGAGATTTATCTAATACTTTATTTATTTAGATTTAAACAATACTAAAATCACCAGTACAAAGAGCTCTGTGATGCTGTATGATTGAAACATGATCATTTATATCATTATTGTTGCCACTGTTAGACAATTGCAACAAAACTTGTATAAAGTATATCATGTAAGGTGTCAATGGAAGAGTTATGATTTGCTAAATAGGATTATCCTATTTAGATGCATGTATAATTTTTGTAGCTGAAGTTATAAATATTGACTATGTATTGGCATCCTACATATGTGCTGTATTCC
Source organism: Chrysemys picta bellii (assembly GCF_011386835.1). NCBI lineage: Eukaryota > Metazoa > Chordata > Testudines > Emydidae > Chrysemys > Chrysemys picta. The sequence goes on from NC_088792.1 coordinate 257,199,245, forward strand.
TGAGTAACACCCACCAGGTAAAATCTATATTGAAGCCAGACAGCATATTGTGAATGGACTATTCAAATTGATGGCCCATTAAAGAACACTTAACTCTCACAATGGGCCATAGATGAAATTCATCCTGCCCGGCGAACTTCCTGTGGATGGTTTAACCAGAATATGGGGCATGTGATTTGTCATGTGACCCTGGACTCCAGGGTCTTGTGCCTATAATTTTCCACAAAGCCTGAGAGCATTCCCTCCACATGGGAGAAGATATAAAAGACCCTAGAATCATTTCCATTTTGCCTCTTTCCTGCTCTGTTCTCTGGATTATGGATTTACACTAAAAGGAGCATATTGACTATGGACTGAGAAGCTTCCAATCTTTTGGAAGTTACTAGAGATTTTATAAGCCAGCAGCCTGTAATATCCCTGCTACGAACCTTATCCAAGAACTTTGCAATGATTGTATGTATATGATTTTTCTGACCATTTTAACTCTCTCCTTCTTTTCTATTCTCTAAATAAGCCTTTAGATATTAGATCCTAAAGGATTAGCAACAGTGTGATTATTGATATAAGATCTGAGTTATACATTGACCTGGGTATGTGACTGATCTTTTGAGATCAGAAGAACTCTTTGTTTGATGAAACTGATTTTCAGTAACCACTCATCATAAAGTGTCTGGGTGGTGAAATAAGGCCTGGGATGCCTAAGGTGACTGCATTTGGATTTCTTGTTAACCAGTGTGGAGAGACAGAAGTTTACTTCTGTTTCTGGCTTGGTATATCTAATAATAGAATAACCACCAGTTTGAGGTAAGTCTGCCCTATTTCTCAGCAGTTTGTCCTGAATCTGCCATCTTCAGCTGTGATCCACCCACTGAGGCATGGTGACAAGCTCTAGAATCCCTGACATCTTATAACAATCTGATAACAACTACTTAGCAGCAATTTATCCCACCAGTGACATTAAACAATAAAATGCAAATGAACATAGCAGGCCACTAAATCAAAGGAACCAAAAAGTGTGGTTCCATGCCCCATCACCTCTGGGAACATAGCCCCAAATGTCTCCAATGAACTAATCAAATAAACTATGAAGCACAGCTAGTAGGAAGCACTAACCAGTAGATTACTGTATCTCACATTTTTAGTACTTATCATCTACCGTGTAAAATTGCTTTACAAATGTAAAGCCTAACCTCACTCCTGTGAGGTAGGTAATTGGTGTTATCTGCATCAGGCACAGAGAGGTTAAGACTGGGCTTCTCAAAGGCACCTCAATTCTTTAGGAATAGGTCCTTTGAAAATCCCAGCCTATCTGAATTGCCCAAATCACAGAAGTCAATAGAGCTGGTAGTAGAACCCAAATCTCAATGCTTGACTGCTGTGCTTTAACTACTAAACCATGCTGTGACCCTTACTCACAATTACTGATACCATGCCACAGCCACTATAAAGTTCTAGTGCAGAGTATCTTTTATAGTGCAGCACTCAGCTATTTGAGTTCAAAATAGGACCTTTCTACTCCTTGCCAGTGTTGGCTGGTGTCCTGCTTAAGAGGAACACATAAACAAATGGTTAAGTCCATCCTTTCATAGGACTGCACTTTAATCCACGCTTAATTTTAATGGTCACACTTAAGAGCTTTCCTGATGCTGGGCCCGGATACTAAGGGGCTCCTCCCAAGCAGCCAAAAACTTCTCCAGCTGCTTTCCCACTTCTATCTCTCTCCCACATCTTCCATCTGCAGAAGTCCTTTAAAAGTTTGTGTTGGGAAGATTTCACTGTCATTTCTCATGCTGTACCAGTTCTGAGGAAGGCATTTGATCTGTAATCCACACCCTTTTATCAGTACTCAAATTCACGTGGAAACCAAAATGCAAAAGTGGCACCTGACTGTCAAAATGAAAACCTTTTGTCTATGTGGGGAGAAAGCTGAGTGAAATAAGCAATTGCTCTCTTAATATAAGATATTTTAAAAATATTCTGGCTCACCAGAATGAATAAAAAGAGATAGTCGGAAGCAACATTTGAAATCTAATTGCTGGAATTTTTATAACTCTTGCCCAAAATATAAGAAAGAAGGTTAGACCTAGGGCACAACATTTCCTAAGATTTAGCATCATGAAGAACAAGAATCCACACACTGTTGCTCAGATATCCACACAGTCACATACATGTCTTTTAAAGCTTTTACAAATTCACAGGCACTTTTGAGGGCATGCATTTTTTGCATTATCTAAAACAAATAACAAATTAGTACAGTGGAGACAGTTGATGATTTTATTGTAAGGAAATGTACAGATAGCTTCTAGCATACCTGGTTACATTAAAAAATGAAAAAGTTTGTTGCTAATACGTGTGAAACTTAAACCAGAAAAAGAAGTTAGGGTCTAGTCCTACTCTCATTGATGTAATTGGCAAAATTCCTATGAACTTCAATGGTGCAGAATAAAATCTTTTGGTCAGGGGTCACTTCTAATGATTTAGATGAGAAAACTCATAGAAACTGGAGATGAAAAAGACCTATTATGTTGTCTAATCCATCACCCTACAAATGCAGGCTTGTTCCACATAGTATGTTTTCTAGTCATTTGTTCAGTCTACCTTTAAATATCTCCAAGTATGGGCCTTATTAGAAGAGGACCTTAACAATAATCAATAAGCAGTACTTCATGGGACTAAGTTTATACATAGGAATAACAATCACATTTGGATCCCATGCAACTTTAGATAAATATCCAACATTTATAGATCTCTTTAAAGAGATTAGTAATGTCAAATACAAGAGTCGTGCTTTGCCTGTAATAGCAAAAATTACAGCCTCCCCAGCTTTTTGTATAAAAAGATTTAAATTGACAATAACTAACAGATGCAGTTCTAAGAGTACCTATAGCTGCAATGGTGAGACATGTATGAATTGCATAGACCCTTATGAATTTTCTATCACTTCTGAAAATACTAGATTTTGCAAATATGTAATTGATTCCACATGTGCATATACACATCCACAAACATCGTTAATGGGATTTTGCTCCCTAAATATGCAAATAAGGTGCAATTCAGACTGTGAGAGCAACATTCCAAGAATCAGTCAAAGAAAGGTATATTTATTTAAAAGCAATTTGGAAGAGTTATTTACCTGGCAAAGAACCTAAATTCAAATAAGCACTGTGCTCAAGCCATTACTGAACAAAAATTTGAATCTAGGCCAGGGGTTCTCAAACTTCATTGCACCACGACCCCCTTCTGACAACAAAAATTACTACACGACCGAAGAGGGGGGGACCAAAGCCTGAGCCTGCCTGAACCCCGCTGTCCTGGGCGGGGAGCCAAAGCCCGAGCTCCACCATCCTGGGCAAAGCTGAAGCCTAAGGGCTTCAGACCCAAACAGGAGGCCTGTAACCTGCGCCCTGCAACCCAGGGCTGACTCTTCTCAATCTTCAGCTTTGGCCCTGGGTGGCGGGCCTCGGCCTTCGGCCCTGGGTGGTGGGCCTCGGCCTTCAGCCCTGGGGCCCCAGCAAGTCTAAGCCAGCCCTGGCGACCCTATTCAAATGGAGTCACGATCCACTTTGGGGTCCCGACCCACAGTTAGAGAACTGCTAATCTAGGCAATGTCCCTAAAAATCTGGGAGAACACACAGCTAAAAGAGTGCTGTGTACTGTGAGTCAGTCTTTGAAAACCCCCACTTAAAGCAGGTAATTGGGACCCTGTTGCTCATTGTGCTAAATGCTCTGCCTCTCATTTTATGAGGAAAGAAGCTTGAAATTGGAAGCTTCCAGAAGTTTCTAGCTCATTTGACAGAACCAGCAGGCACCTGCTTGTGTTGCTGCAGCACACAAACATTACACATCCTGTTTGGAATCCAGTGAGAGAAATCAAGAGGATTGTATTAGATTAAATATTGGTCCAAAACAGGCCAGTTGCTTGTTTGCTGCGTGCGCACCAGCAACCATCTCCCTATCAGTCAATGGGACTTTGACCAGTAGTAAGCATTATACCTGTATTTACAAACTTGGCCACCTATTCTATAGCAGAAACAGATAAACAATTCCAGCTACACTTTTGGATTGGGAGGATAAGCAGCTGAGATGTATCTGCATTGTAAGACAGTAGCCACATCGGTGTTTGTAATCCAATACCTCCTCTTTTTCCAACCATTGGTACATATTGTGTAGCCTTTTGTAGTACTATGCATTATCCTGTGTACACTGGACAAGCAGATTACACCAAAGTCACTGATCCCAAACAATTTGTGAAGTTGTTTGTTGCAGTAGCAGCAAAACTAGCAGCACCCTACCATAGAAGCATCTGGTAGGTCATAATTTCAGGCCCCTCCTTCCAGGCAGCTCTTCTTAAAGTGATAGAGCATTATATAAATCATATACAAGGGTCATAGGTACAGAAAGCCTGCTTTCATCACCTGTTTGTTCATGCATGCCTTCTTCCAGGCTGCCCCTGATGCATGGTGTGACCTCCCCAAATTAATTTTACAAAGACGCCTCTGTCATCATCACAGTGATGCTGATGGTAAAGTAGCTAATGATAACACCTGGCCACATGGCCTGCCAGATTCATTAATTTTCACACATTATACATAATCAAAATCTGCACTCTCTGCTCTTAGCTAGTCCTTTTAACTACTTCCCTTGCCATCCCCCTACCCTACTCCATTTGCTGTGTGCTAAAGCTGGGTGTTACTTTGAATACAAACAATGCATTATGACAACAATTGCACACCTTGACCAGAGATTTCAGACAGTTCACATTGTCACATTATTGTTCTATAGTGTTTTGAATTTGGGGCTTATTTGAATTTAGATTCTTTACGCTTTCTTAAACCAACTTTTAAGTAGGTTACCTTTTGGCTGGCTGATTCCTGGATTTCACTTTTAAGATAGAGAATTTTGAATTGAATTTTTAAGTGGAATTACTTTTTGTTTTTAATGATTTATTTTTGTAATGGTGGAGATGATTTTCTATGTGAATAAAATCTACATTTCCCAGGACTTGTAGAAATTTCATAAGGTTTTTATCAAATTCATGCATGTCTTGCTTTTGCAGCTGTGAAGCTAGTTATCCTTAGAACAACATCTGTTAATTATTGTTAGTGTCACTAAGATTTTTGTGAGAGAGGGTAGGGAAACTGTAATCTTTACCACTGCAGGCAAAGCACAACTGATTGTTTTCAACTTTACAAATCCTCATACAGAGATCGATAAAGGTTGGAGATATCTCTATACCTTATTCTTGTATGAGGTACAAAGAGTATGTGCTGGTGCTCTTATATACACATTTCCTCCTGTGTATTTACTTATTCCCATGAAGTATTGCCTACTGGTCATTCTAAGTGTCCTCTTCAAAGACACAGTCGATCCCAAATGGCCCTTGTGGTTCTTTACAGCAGCAGCATTTACCTTCCTTAGTGGAAATTCTAGAAAACATTAACATCGTTTCTTGGTTCCTATTGATTCCAGTTGGCAACTAAGGGCCCAATAAGACAAGCACTTACTCCTGGTGCTGGTGTAGTTCCATTGATCAACAGAGACATTTGATAGTGTTCCTTTTGCATACAACCGCATGGCCTGTTTGGAATCAGTGACAGAAATCAAGGGGCTGTATTAGATTAAATATTGATCTCAAACAGGCACACTGCTTTTTTTAAAAAAGTAGATGGCTGCTAGTGTTGCTCTCTTTGTCAGTGAGCTAGAAACTTCTTAGAGCTGCCTGTTTCAGCATGCTACATCTACCCTGATAGCACAGATCTCATTGTATTGTCAATTTATCTTTACTTATAAATGTATCTGGATTTACATAAGATCTATTGAAATCTTTAGGCACTGAAACAATTTAATTAAAACTAAAAAAGGAGACCGTAATATTTTCTGGAGTGTTGTGTGGCTTAATTCATTAATGTTTAAAGCAGGTTGGAAAGGATTTATTATTAAAGTGACAGTAACTAATAAAAAGAAGAACAGGAGTACTTGTGGCACCTTAGAGACTAACAAATTTATTAGAGCATAAGCTTTCGTGGACTACAGCCCACTTCTTCAGAATCCTTTCATGAAACATTTAGAAGTGTTATATATGCGAACAGGCACAGACATATATTACTATGTTCATAATACATTGCTCAACTACTACCATCTTTGGAAATGAAGCAAATTAATCTTATATACACATAGCAGTGTAATGTGTGAGCCTAATGCATGAACAGAATGACCTGCCCATACACTTCTGAAAATAGAAAACTTATAATCCAAGAGTAAAATATTTGCCTCCAAACCTCAATATGCCTACCAGGAACTTTGAGTCAAAGAGGTGAGAGATTAATATTTAAATTCCAGTGTCTATGATCAAAATCCAAAGCCCATAGAGGGGCAGTAAAAAAGTAAATTACTGCAGACTGACTGGGAAAGGGTACTGATTACAGTGAAGTAAAACTGAGAGAGGAATATGGCCAGGAAAAATAGAAATGCTAGAAACACATCTGAATTTCTTCTGAGGAAAATCCCAATCTGAAATCTACTTGGCTTGGCATGCAAGGTTATAAAACTGAATCCCCTCTTTACATTTTATAAGGCATTCATTTGAAAATTATTCAGCTCTTTTTTTTAATGTTACATTTGGTGCACAAGAAAAGAAAGGATCCTTGTAACAGGTCTGTTTCTTTAACAGATAATATTTTAAAAGGCTGAGTCTGCAATCCTTGCCTAGGCAAAACTCCCATTGTTGTCAATGTGGTTCTCCCAGGTTAGGGTGGCAGGAAGGACGCCGTTTTCTTTGTTCTGATCAGACTCCTACAAAATGAGGATGTAGGAATGAGACAAGTAGAAACAGCACCTGTACCAAACCTTCATATAGGGGCAAACCCTGCTCAGTCTGTTACAGGCATGGAAAGCCCCGATGGCAGCAGAACTGCTATGGTTCTGCTGTGCTGGGGGGAAAGTGGGATGCCAGAAAGGTTCTCTGTTTGCGGGGGGGATGATGGATGTCCATGGATATGAGGTTGCTCATATCCACTGATCATTCCTGCTAAGAGGAGTGTGTCAGCAGCAGGGGCTACATTCACTGCAATAACAACCATGAAGCAGTATATGGAGTAAATTCCTCTTTGTGACCCCTGTGACCATCCTCTGCATCAAGCCTGTGTGCTCAGGCTTCATAGTGGAAATGGGATTTGTCCCGTAGAGAGTTACAGTGGCCAGAAAGCTGCTATTTTTAACATATCCCCAAAGGCCACTGTCAGCCATACTGATTAATAGTGATAGTGAAACTGGGAATTTTATATAACATTGTGTTTTATCAAATTTGGGGAGGATTTTTGCTGCATTACTCTTAAATTCTAACTATTGTTGCATCACACTATGAGCCTCAAAGTTAAGGTTTTGATCACACTAGCATTCTGAACTGTTTTAAAAAAAATATACTGTGTATACTTTTAAAAATCAGGATCCATTGACATTTTAGACAAATTAAACCCGTCCTATTTTTCAGTCACTTATACAGTATCTTACTCAAAGTTTCTATTTGGCCTAATTTTTCTCATGCTTTGTCTCAGCCTAGATGTGATGGTTTTCAGAAAGATTTTAAAACATTCCAATTGCAGACTCAGCATACAGCATACTCCATACTCTGATGGCAAACTTAAAGGGAAAAGGAGTATGTGGAAAAAATGTATCTGTTGTATACCACGTTGTTGTTTACAGACTCAGATAGGACTATAACTGACACAGTGAAGATTCTTCTTTGGGGGCCCAGGGCTGTGAACCACTGAGCATCCAATTTTTTCCCTGTATTATTCTGTTGCACAATTAATTATGTAGTGTTTTGTGTTTAAACTGTACCTTTTCCCTAGTCTGAGCACAATTGGCCCTATAGTTAGTTTGACAACCCTTCTTGTATTCTAAGAGATGTTACTTACTTAGGCCTCAATCCTGTATCTGGACTCTCCTGAGCAAATACCTCCGCATCCATGGATCTAATTGTATAATTTTGGCTTTGGTGCCTAATGCTAAATAGTATTTGGTCAGATAAAAAGTATGTTTTCAAGCAATAATCATCCTAAGTGGAGTTAAGTCAATGGAGATACACTAGGATAAAACTGGTGTAAATGAGAAGATAATCAAGCCCAATAAATTAACACTTAGATGGCAAAATAATTCTTAATCCTAGAAATGTAGGGCTGGACAGGACCTCAAGATGTCATCTAGTTCCTCCCCCCTGTGCTGAGGCAGCATCCAGCATGTCTAGGCCACCCCACCTTTTGGTTTTTTTTAAAAACCTTCAATGACAGGGATTCCACAACTTCTGTTAGTAACCTATTCCATTACCTGACTATCCTTACAGTTAAAATTCCACCCCCCCAATATCCAACCTAAATGTCATTTCCTGCAAATGAATCAAATTACTCCTTGTCCTACCCTCAGCAGTAGGACAATTAGAAAGACAAGTTAGGTGTGGTAACATTTTTTATTGGACCAACTTCTGTTGGTGAAAGAAACTAGCTCTTCTTCAGGTCTGGGCTCTGCATAGCTCGAAAGCTTCTCTCTCTAATATCCTATGAACAACACAGCTACATCAACACTGAAAACAGTGTAGAACAATTGATTACCATCCAGTTTATAATAACTTTTTACATAGTTGGAGACTGTTGCCATGATCAAATTAAATATCATAATATTAGAACCTTAACTCTAACTTTCCTGTATTTTTATCTTTCAGAAAAAAATATCTCAACATAATGTTATATTAACTTTTTGCAGTTAATGTGATCTATAAATGGCAAATCACCTATGTTCAGAAGATGAAACAAGTTCTGTTAATTAAAGTCCCACTTAAGTCCTCAAATATGGTTTAAGGGCTGCTCTACACTACGTTAGGTCAACCTAGATACGTTAATCAGGAGCGTGAACAATTCACTCCCCGAAAGACATAATTAAGCCAACCTAAGTCCCGGTGTAGACAGGTTGATGGAAGAATTTTGTGCATTTCTAGTGTAGACATAACCTAATTGCTAATATTTCTGTTGAGCAAAATAGGAAGAAGGAGAGAGGAGCTGTCTTTAATATCCACTCAGCTGGCTGCCTCTGAAAAAAGAAGGAAGGCAAAACAAGTAGTGAAGGAAAAAGTAGGAATGGATAAGAAGAGAAGGTAGAAGTGAAAGATGAGAAATGGAAAACAGAAAGAAGAGAGGGCTTCTTGTCTCACCATTCTCCTCTCTTGGGTCCTAAACTCGCCTGTAACCTGAGCCCTGCCACCCAGGGCTGAAGCCATTGGGCTCAGACTTTGGTCCCAGGTGGTGGGGTTCAGGCTTCGGTCCCGGGCCCCAACAAGTCTAATGCCAGCCCTGGCAACTCCATTAAAACGGGGTTGTGACCCACTTTGGGGTCTTGACCCACAGTTTGAGAACTGATGCTCTAGAGGTCAATTATTTTCTTCCAACTGCATCCAGAGCCAGACTGGTCCTCTGCCCCTCCCACGCCTGCCTTATTCTTCACCCAAGAAGCTGCACCCAGAAAGTTGCATCCTTTATTCTGTCTGACACCATCATCAGGAGCTATAGCTCCATGCTAAAGAATTTCAGTAGTCTTTTTTAAAATGTTTTCTCTAAGTATGTTAGGAGCATTCAGCAAAATGGGCAACTATGTTTTTTATGTACTGCTAAGGTTGCAATTAGTTCCTGATGTTCCTTACAGAATATATTGCATCTGAGAATCTCATTACCTACATGAGAATGCAGTAAAAGTATCGAAGAGTGAAGAGACAATTAGTCATCATGATTCATTCCCATTTTAGTACTATAATCTTCATGATGTCATCTTATTGTTTCTTAAAATACTGCAGCAACGTCGCCACATAATCTTGTTTAATGACCCATCCTTCTGTATGTCAGCCTCTGTATGAAAATTACTTCCTTCTTCCTACTTTATTTGATATCATTGCAGCTTAATGTTTCCTTTTCTGCTTATGCTCACCTGGGTGAAACTGAGAGCTGCTTCTCTTCACTAACTTTTTTGTCCAAGACTGCACTGGGTTTTGTGACTCCTTACAATCACAGGATAAACTTTTTGTTTACATCACTTTCCCTCTCCTGCTTAAATAACTGGAGTTTTTAAATAATATGGCAATAATCTATATATTACTCTAAGTGAGGTCATATCAGAATATTGAATGGCCTTATGTTACCCTTCTTAGTTTACTCTTTCTGGTATGTGAGTTTTTTTAGTTTATATTATCCATCTTCTAAAAGCAATGTATTGCAACTGCAACAGCAGAAGTCAGTAAAAACACTGATGGTGCACAAGGACACTAAAATTTGTTTATACTGTGTAGTGTGGTACAAATCTAAAACAATATGGTGTTGCTATCCTGTTTATTCTTACTGTTCTTTTAGGAAGGCAGTGTCATGGCCCTGTACCCACTATGGCAGTGGTCCCCAAACTTTTCCTCTCACGCCCCTCCTTACCAGTGATAAAATATGTCCATGCCACCCCAGATCGGGAACGGAGTCACAGCTGGGAGCAGGGGCCAGAAGTCAAGAGCAGGAGATGGGGCTGAGAGCAGGGGCTTAGCTGTGTCCAGAAATAGGGCTGTGGCTGGGGGCGGAGCCGGGGCCAGAGCTGCTGCTGAGGACTGGGGCTGGTGCCAGAGCAGAGCTGGGGGCAGAGCGGGGCTGGGTTGCGCTCCTTCCCGGCCCCATTGTGGGGGCTGACCTGGGCCCCGCTGCTCTCCCCTGGACATTCCTCCATGGCCCCCAAGGGGGGGTGAGCCCCATAATTTGGGGACCACTGAGCTATGGACGTGTGTTCATCATTAGATCCTTTAATGCTCTGCCACGTATGCCTGAGGTTCATTTAAATAGGGTATTTTACACACACTGCCATCCAGTGGCCGAACAGAATAATACAGTTTAGCATTACATTACCTCTCCCCCTTTAAGTTCTACATTCCTCCCATTTACAATATTTACACTATACCACTCAGGGCCGGCTCCAGGGTTTTGGCTGCCCCAGGCAGCTAAAAAAATAAGCCGCGATCATAATCTGCGGCAGCAATTCGGCGGAAGGTCCTTCGCTCCGATCGGGAGTGAGGGACCATCCACCGAATTGCCGGACCTGCCGCCCCTCTCCGGAGTGGCCACCCCAAGCACCTGCTTTGCAAGCTGGTGCCTGGAGCCGGCCCTGATCACACTGACTTTGAAGTTCAGTACATATCAGTCTGTTAAGTATCTCTGAATCATACTGTTTTTTTAAATTACATAATCCAAACATGTAACAGCTTGGTCATCTGGCTGGCCATTAGTTGCAATAACTGGCTGTGGTTGGTTTGAAATCCTAGAGTCATCATCTTCTTGTTCTGCACCTGCCCTCTGCAGAGTTTCCTCTGTTGTTTTTCTGAGGAACAAACTGTAGATGTTGATGGTTTCTGTTGTATTCTCCACAGTTGATCTTGATAACATATGATCTGGGCAGTGAATTATTTTTCTTTATGACAGTTGAGTGTGAGGCTAGGCTCTATGACAGTGTGTCTGCTATTACTGGATTTTTCCAGTAATATTTAGCAATTGGGTTAAATTGAATTAACCTTACCAACAGACACTGGCATCTCAGTGATGATAGATCCAGGTTTTTTTCCACTGATGAACGTTACAAGCAGTTTGTGGTCTGTTATCAGTGTAAATGAATCCAGTCCAAATAGATAAAAGTTCTCACATGCCCATATGCTTGCCACACATTCCTGTTCAATCTGTGCATATCATTTTTCTTCTTCTGTAAGTTGTGTGAGAGCAAAATGCAACTGTCTTCCTCTCAGAACCATGCAGTTGCAACAATACACCACACAAGTCATAGCTGCTTGCATCTGCACTGAGCCCATTGTGGCTTGCTCACATTACAGTACTTCAAAACTGGAGCTGTTGAGATCATTTCTTTTACCTTTTTGAAGGCAATTTCTTGATTTGTCCTCCATAATCAAGAGGTGTTGGCTTTAAGAGTTCATTCAGTGGTTTTGTCACCGTAGAAAGATCTTGTAGATATCAGCCAAGGTAGTTTATCATCCCAAGTATACCTTTCAATTCTGGTACATTAGCTGGCACATTCAATTCTCAAATTGCTTTGACTTTCTCAGGGCTAAGACTGATTCCATTTTTGTTTATCTGTCCCAAAAACTCGATTTGATGTAGGCAGAAAACACATTTTTCCTTGTTTAGCTTTAGTTCAGACTGACTGATTAGTCTTAGGACTTCTATGAGGGTTTTGTTATGTTCTTCCACTGAAGATCTGCATATCAGAATATTGTCCATGAAAACTACAACTCCATTTGTAAAAAGCAAGATAGAGTCCTGTGGCACCTTATAGACTAACAGACGTATTGGAGCATAAGCATATGCTCTTTGTCGCTTTTTACAGATCCAGACTAATACGGCTACCCCTCTGATACTTAACTCCATTTGTGTTTGTTAAGAATTCTGGAATCTTTCTTTGGAAAACTGTGTGTATACTAGTAATCCCAAAGGATAATCTATTGCAAACAAAATCTCCCAATTATGTAAATGATATATGTAGTCAGTTTTGCACGTTTTTTGCCTAAAGGAATTTGCCAGAATCCGTTCAAGGCATCCAGCTTAGAGAATACTGTAGCTCCTTTCACTCTGGGGAGGATGTCATCCAGTGTTGGGAGGATATATATTTCTCTCACAATTTCTTTATTAACTCTTTTAAGATCCATACAGATTTGTATTTTTCCGTTTTTCTTTATAACATTGGTGGACATGATGCTATTGGCTTCGAGATTTTCTCAGTTATGCCAATCTGCTCCAGTCTCTTTAACTCAGTTTCCACTTTATGAAGCAACAGGAATCCTGTGAGGTTTATGTACACTGTATCATTCAGCATTGTTTCTTAAGGTTTGTACTGGATCTTCTTTTTAAAAGTCCAGTGTCACCAAATATTCCATTGAGTTCTTCCAGCTTTCTCACTAGGCACATTATGGCTGACACACTGCAACTGAGAAGGTTGAGTCTGTGGTCCTTGGATCACATATACTCTGAATGCATAGCTTTTGTCTTTGTAAGTTGTTTCTGGTGAACTGAACTGCATGGAGCAGAACACCTCCAGTGCTAGTCAGAGCTGTCAGGTGACTTCAGCTTGGAGAGGGAATGAGGTGACTATAAGTCCATTCTGAGATGACTGTTATATCAGCTCTTGGGTCAATTTTAATGTTGATAGTCTTGCCACAAATATTCAGTTTCATTGTCCAGACTGTTGTAGGAGCAGCAGTGATCTGTATGCTCTGTATAACCTGTATGTTCAAAAGGTCTGTTACACCTTCCCCCCGTTTTGTCTCCTCTCCCTCTTTGAATACCTGTAAAGTGGCTTTCCTCCTCACTCCTGGAATGCTTGTGAAATGAATGGGCTGCTTGAACAGCTGGAAGATCAGAAGAGCTCCCAGGCAGACAAGGTAGTGGGTCTCTAATTAGGCAGTGATCACACACCCAATGCATGGACACTGCCTGAGGTGGAGTGTAACCAACCAGGCACGGCCAAGTCATCTCTAGCTGCAGGCCATGAGGAGCAGGTCCTTAAAAGGGGAAGGGGACATGTGCTCAGGAGTGCACTCACAAGACTGTACCTCCTGTGAAGGCTCTTCGTCCGGACCACCTGGCTAGTGGTTCGCCACATTGCATTTCATCGTGCCTCAGGAAGACTTACCTTCATCGCACCGTCCATTGCTGAACTGTGGGACACTTACCTTGAAGAATCCTGACATCTCCAGTGCCGTGCCTGTCCTGGGAGCGTGATTATGCAAGTGTGAGTGTGACCTCCCGCACTTCTTTTGAGCTTCGCTATCAGTATAATAAAAGTGCTGCTTTCTGCCAAATTCTGGTGGGTCATTTGTCCTCCCTAAGCTTACTTTCGGGTAACACAGGCAGGCCCTATGATAGATCCAAGAAACACTGGCTCTTGATTGACCGTAGTATGAGTCAACTCCTTACTGCTTTGGTGCAACAAACAGCTGCAAAATATCCATATTTCATGCATTTATTACACTGAGCGCCTCTGGCTGGACATGCATCATGTCTTGGGAATCTGACATTTTCCACATCTTGTGCCTGTAAAATTTGGTCCCTCTTAGCCTGGGAGTTCTCTCTCCTTGCCTCAGGGGTCTTATGGTAATGACTTTTAGCACTTACGCTGCATCTGTTCATAGCTTCTAAACTAGTGTCTTGTTTTTCAAGTTCAGCAAGTTGCTTTCAATTTTTGCTGTCCCACCAGCTCAGACTGCTTTGCTATTTGAATAGTTGTGGCTACAGTTAAATTTCTCTTCAAATGTAGTACGTGTGAAAGGTTTTACCTATTAACCCAATAACCAGCCTTTCTCTGATATTTTCATATTTTGCAGTTCCAAAATCAGTTTTCAGCCAATGCATGCCAAGCTCTTATAAACATTAAACATTTTCCCCTGGTTCTTGAATTCTCTAATGAAAACATGCTCTTTCATAAACAACATTACTCTGTGGTATAAAGTATGCATCCAAAATAGCCAAAACCCATTAATAGTCACCTTTGTGACTGCTCTCAGTAAAGTATAAGGGTTTGGACTAGATGATCTCCTGAGGTCCCTTCCAACCCTGATATTCTATGAAATAATTGCTCTGATTGCTTTCCCATAGCATAAATTAAAGATGATACCTGTACATCTCTAGTTTCTTTGTGGAGTTTGCTGGCAATTTAAAACCTTGCAAAATACTGCTTCCAGTCAGTCCATGGTGAAGGTTTGTCAAGGGTAAAGTTCTCTGTGCATTGAGGAGTGACAGGTTGATGAGATCCTGCAACCTTTGTTTCTTTGTGCCTTTTGTCTCTGTTCTTAGTTTACTCTTACCACCATGTCATGACCCTATTCCAGATATGGCCTGGCTACAGAATTTGCTTATACACACACCAGATGTGTTCATCATAAGAGCCTTTAGAGCTCTGCCAGGTATGGCTTTAAATCAGGTATTTTACACACAGCACCGCATAGTGGCTGAACAGTATGATACAATTTATCATCCCATCGCAGGTAGGAGGACATCACCACTCACTCTTGCATCCCAACCTTATATATTCACATTCAGGTTGCTTTTAATTTCTTTTAAATAGTTCCTTAAAGCCATTTGACTAGCGACTGGGGCAAAGGGGGCAGAGGCGGGGGAGGTTGCGAGAGAGCGCATCTGACCTGTTATCTTCCATCCTGGGATGATCTCATAATGTGAGCCAAGGGAGCCCTGGTGCTAGGAAATGCCCTGCAAACGGCCTTCCCTTTCACACCAGGGAATATGTTTACATGAATGATGACTGGTGCTGGGGCTGCCTGTGGATTTAATGGTGGGATGCTGTTGGGAATGGCTGTCTCCCAAATCCTGGTCCCTAGAGAAGCCAATGCGAGGTGGCTAGTGAGGAAGAAGGGAACATGCCCGGCTGCCTCCCCTCCCCGCCAGGGGCTGCGGGCTCTGCTGCGGCGGGTCCCCCCTGGGGGCCCAGGGCTGGGCCAAGCGGCTCTGAAGTAAAGGAGAGAGAGCTTTGGGCTCCCCCGCTGCCCTGGTTTGAGTCGGCGGGTTGATGGAGTGAAATTTAACCTCTCCCTGGCTCCGCACACAGCCCCGGAGGGGGACGCTTGGCACTGACCCCATCTCCCCGCATCAGTCACAGCCGCGGGCGGTCCCGGGGCTGAAGAACGGCCCCAGGTGACATTCAGCCGCGGCCGGCGGCTTTGCAAAGACACCGGGGAGGGTGAGAAACCCCCCGTCTGCACACGCAGAACCGCCCGGCGCGGGCCCGTCCTTCGCTCGGCTCGTTCAGCCCGGGCAGCCCGCTCGGCACACGCCGTTCAGTCGGGGCAGTAGCAACCGCCGCACCTCACAGCACCGCAACGCGAGCGGCAGCCGGGGAGCGACACCCGCCGGCGGGCCTGGCTCAGCTCCCGCAGGCGGCTGCTTTTTGCCTCCACCCCTCCAGGCAGGGCCTATTTTTAGCTCCCTCTCGTTGGTAGCGTCCAGATGGCTCCCGTATTCCCTCCCCCCCCCCCCCCGTCTCAATGGTAGGGCCCGCCGAGGGGGGGCAGAGAACTGAGCATGTCTGGCCAGGCTCCGGCAGCTCCGCAGCCCAGCGCCGGCTGAGCCTAGCGAGCGAACGCGCGCGCGCCCCACGCAGCGCGGGACCCGGCCAGCAGCCGGCGCAGCGCTCCCCGGCCGCCAAGTAAGTTTGGGTGGGTGCTCGGGAGCCTTTGCCCCCCGGGCTCGGGCAGCTTCTCGCGCCCCGCGGGGGCCCCGCCAGCGGAAAGGCGCCGAGCTACGGGCAGGGCAGCCCGTGCCCGAGCCAACCTACACCCTCCGCCGGAGTGGGGCGCTCAGCTCCAGGTGCCCTTGACATGCCGCCGCCGCTGCTGCTGAGCGGGTCAGTCTGTCCCGGGCGTGCGCGGCACGGGCGAGAGACGGGCGCCGGGCAGAGGCAAGGATGCCCCGGGGGAGTGAGTGCCGGAGGAGGGTGCTGGGCGCCAGGCTGGGGGGAGTGGGTGCTCCCGGCAGTGGCCGGACTGCTGCTTGGAGCATTGTCCCCCTCTGCGCTTGGCAGCATTAATAAGCCTCTCTGAACCGCGGCGTTTGGGGGGTTTGATTACTTTGCATTAGAGCTGATGGAGATTAACCGCAGTTACCGAGACACTGCAGTGCCGACACACACAGCCCAACCCAGCCCTCCGCGCGTCCCGGTACTGCGGGGGGTAGGTGTAAACCCAGCCCTCCGCGCATCCCGGTACTGCGGGGGGTAGGTGCAGCTCCGCGGGGTGGCTGGCTGTCGTCCTCCTTGCAATGTGTGTGTATGCGAGTGAGTGAGTGAATCCAGGTGGAACACGTCCTTTTGTGAGCGTGTGGCTTGGAACTACAGTCGGTGTGGTACGTGTAACTTTAAAGTTGCTGCATTTGCTCAGAATCTGAGAACAGGGACGGGAGTAGCATCTATTATGCTTAGGAAACCCTGGGGAGATGATCTAGCAGAAGCTGCATGTGATTCTCTATCATCATGTCATGGATTTCCTTCATCATGTCATGGATTTCCTTCTCTCTCCTTGGGAAATCCATGGGATTGTTGTCTGTAGGAAAACAGGCAGTCTGTCTGTCCCGCGGTTTTCACAACTTAATTTTCACCCGATGACTTCTTATAGATTAGCCCATTTCCCTTTGGAGGAAATTGGCATGCCCTAGCTGTCAGCAAGACTTTTGCATCCTCATTTCTTGGCTATCTTAAGAGGTTCCCTGGTCTTTTCAGATTCCTTAATGAGAGGCTGCTTACTGATCTGATCAGACACTCTGCATCTCTTTTTCTGCTGGCATGTTCCAGTGGAGATGCACTTTTGCACTGTACTCATTTATTCTCAGTAGAGCAGCCTCCTGAAATATGCATATCTGGTGAGATGATTACACCAGTGGTGCTATTGTTCTGTAGTCATCATTATTAAAGGGGGAGTTTAACTATATTAATGCACAAAAGCTTCAACAGAAGTAAACTGCAACCAAAATAGTCAAAAATGAAGACTGAGAAGCAAATACAAAAACTAAGTTGTTTTTGTAATTAAAAAATCAAATTACATTTTTAAAAAAGTTATCAAGATTTTACAGGAGTTTCTGATAAAACCAAATTGCTACAAACAAAAATGGGAAATAAAATCTTGCTGGATTAAAATTTACTTTCTGCATTAAAACATTGCGTTAATTCATTGTTTATTAATATGAAATAAATATAAAGTGTGTTCATATAGTTTAGTACTGATTAAGTGCTTTCTTCATTAAATGTCTGTCAGTGGGGAATATCTTAAGTACTAAACTAAAATACATGTTTATCTCAAAGAATAGATGTTGATATTTAACCTAATAAGCATGATGAGATCTATTTAAAATATGCATATAAAATCATTTAAAGTGATGTTTGTTACTCATGTACATCAGAAAATTTTGGATGAAACTAACCTTATTAATCTATAAAGTAGTCAGTTTAGTTCACCTTCTTTCATATATAGGCGTTACGTTGTCTAAAATTAGAAGGATTTCAGGACCTATTTCTCCTTTCCTATGGGCAGGGGATTATTTGCAGATTGAAAATCAGATATCCATTTTACGAAATGATTTAATAATGGAAAAAATAATACTTTGCAATACTTCTGTTGGATTGCAGGGACATGGTTTTTGTTTATGAAAATATTTCTGTTAGGCTCCTGACTTGTGAAGCCTTGTAATGCCAATTTATTTGTGAATAGTTTCTGGTATTTTTCCATTTGATAGCATGATGGGGATCTATCAATTTAATGGTTTGATTCTGGAAACACACTGATGACTGTCTCTGCACATTGAATGAATTGTAGTGGGACTCATGAAAATAAATGTGTGCACATGTTTAAATGTTTTCAAGTTAGGCCTAATTAATTTAACTAGTAGCCAGTAAAAGTTAAAGGCATTTTGAAGTTCTCCAGTCCCCAATTTTTGCTACCTTCGTGCTGTGTACTCTTGACTCTATTAATTAATGGTGTTCTGGGTGTGGTGTGGGTTGCAAGTGGGAAATGAGGACTGTAGTGTGTTTATTCCTCCTTCACCCATCAAAAGGGGGGGGAAGGGGAGAGAACGGGCAAAAGAATCCTAATCTGTGTCCTTCTGCAAACCATTAAGAGTGTATATGAATAAATTGCTGTTCCATGCTGTGCTGGTATTCTCCTTTTTTTTATGAGGAGTGACTAATGTGAAAGTTGAATTCTTGCACATTTCCCTTTGCTGCCCGTTCCATAAGACTGGAAGAGAAGGGAAGAACAGATTGGGTTACCTATGATGACAATTTAGTGAAAACTATGGAGGAAAATTTTTGAACATGCCAACCTTGAGTTGGACCCTGCATTTGATTATCTTTGAGCTGGGGTCATAAATCTTATTTAAATCCAAGGAATTACCAGAACATTAAAAATGCCTCAGTTTATACATCTAACAGTCAAGGCTAATTTTATTTAATTGGAGGCACTTCTGTTGCACTCACCATTGTAGTACCTAAGTACCGCTCAAACACTAATTAATGTATTTTATTCATAAGGAACCTGACCCAAAGATCAGGCAATTTAATGGAAAGACTTCAATGGACTATGGATCAGGCCCAAGGTACTTAAACTTAGAACAGAAGTAGTGATTACCATAAGAATGTGTATATGTACAGAACATACTCTTTTTTTAAATTATAATTTGTATAGTGAGCCGAATCCCTACTCAGATGAAACTTCCTTTGATGTCCAGAACTCAACCCAATTAACAGAAATATTTAAGTGGTTGGAGTGTTGGGCATTAATTGTCCATAAATGTGTAGTTTAGCAGGATGTAGTTTTTTCCTCTCAGGCAGTAAAAGATGTAAATTTTCTGACTCCATACGTTTCTTTTCCTTGAAAGCTCTTATTGCTCCATTTTTTGCTTAGTCTAAGGCAATACAGTATATGCATTTTTTTTTTTAAAGTACAACTCCTGTTCCAGGGGTTCATATTATACTTCTATCACAATTCACGTCTCCAGCACTTTGGAGAATAATAGTGCTGCGTAAAGAGATGTTAAAATAATTATTGTAGTCAAATTCATTTTAAAAGGTTGTATTATTAATAATGCTCCAGGACATTTCCCAAGGAATTAATGCTTACGTGAGGTTAACAGTCAGAAGCAAAATTGTAAGGTTATGAACATTTCCAGTCAACTATTAAGTCACAAGAAAGTTTCTTAGCTTTTATTGTTATTGTTAAACTACCTTATGTGATTTTTCTTGCTGGTCCTTCAATGAGCCTGCTATTCTCTTCAGTCTATTGTAACAAAAATATTAAATTAATGACATTGTTGAAATAAATACCAGAGATGGCAATTTGCAGTCAAAATTCACTGACATTGCAGCCAAATATAGCTTAGTGGTGAGCTGAGTTAACTGAGGTGGGTACTAGGTGCTTTTGAACTTATTGGGCTGTTAAAAGAAGAACTTGAACTTTTGTGTTTAATAGGGGCCAATGATACCTGAATTGAGGAGGGCTTCCTTTTATGTTGCAACATAGCAAGGTCTGTGTCATGGGGGGTGCTTTTAGTAGGACTGAGAGCTATTACAATTAGAGAGCAGATGAAAGAAAAAGAAGCAGACACACCTGTTTGTTGGAGTTCTTGGGGCACATCTTCAGCTGGAGTAAATTGTCATCATTACACTTCAGTGGAACAATGACACTTCATGGCAGCTGAGCATATGCTCCTGCTGTACTTTTTAAAATGTATTTTTCTTCTGCATCTACCAACCCTATTCAAGGGTTGTCATAAATGAGGAGAGGATACTGTATCCTGTGAATGTCAACTGCTTTCTGTCCCAAACAGGAAATAAAAGGTGGGTGATTTTCAAATCTTCCTGATTGTGCAGAGGCTAGAAATCATGACAATTATCGGTGCTTATATGTGGTGGTGAAGCAGTAGCAGTATGATTAGTAAGTTTCTTGATGTGTGTAAGTATCCCTTGTGTACTTCCCCATTACCTTCAGAAGCAAAGTGATCCCGGAATGGCTTCCTGTTCCTTGTCCTTTTTTGTTAATGTGGGCAAACACAAAATTGCTATGTGGATTGTTAGCTAGTTTTAATCTGCTGCTTCTAAAAGTGGGGGAAGGAAGAAAACCAGAGTAAAAATAGAGATGCACAGAGAAACAAATGCAGAACATTGTTAATCCTAGCATCATTGGCCAAGCTGCTTCTGCAACATCGTGCTCTCTAAGGAGCACCATGTCTCCTCATAGGAACCAATGCTCCCTAAGAGCAAAGGACCCTTTGCTGCCTAACTCCTTCCCCTCCTCAGGGGATCAGCCATAAATGTCAGTTGGTGCTTTATGTTTGCAGCATTGTTGTGGCCATGTTGGTTCCAGGATATTAGAGAGAAGGTGGGGAAGGTAATATCTTTTATTGGACCGATGTCTGTTGGTGAAAAAGACAAGCTTTTGAGCTACATAGAACTCGTCTTCAGGTCACTGTGGTGCTTTAGTAATAATGTGGAGGGAGGCTCCTTGTTGATTTCTAGGCAGGAGTGGGGCTGGAGGTGGATTCTCAGCATTTGACTGACATGCAACTATGGGAACCTCAAAGGGACCATGCAGCTTGAAACTAATCTTGGAGCTGCTGTGCGCCAGGGTGAATAGTCAGGGGCCAGTTGATTGAAAGCTCTTCATTCACAATGGAGTTCATAAGAAGAGTTTACCAACTTTGCTCCTCACAAGGCAAATGGCTGTACGTTATCTGAGATGCATGTTACAGGGCTCCTATGTCCTCCAGATACTCAGCAGGAGGAAGAAAAAAGAAAGGGGATCAGGAGTATATGCACGGTATACTGCTGCTGCTTAGTGCATGTGCAAGTGCCTCAGGTGACATGTGACCAGGATTCATCTCCAAATTTGGACTGCTGGTTGGATCATTAGCTTGTCTGGGCTGGGTACTGACTGGGAGTGCGATGTGAACCGCTGATCCATGCCCACCCCCCTACCCCCATGATATGCTGATGGTGGTGGAAGAATGAGCTGCTTCCTTCTTGAGCAACTCGATGGCCTCTAGCTGATGAAAGGGGAACAGATTTCTTCTTTTCCCC
The DNA here is from genome assembly GCF_011386835.1 of Chrysemys picta bellii. Classification (NCBI taxonomy): domain Eukaryota; kingdom Metazoa; phylum Chordata; order Testudines; family Emydidae; genus Chrysemys; species Chrysemys picta. The sequence continues at coordinate 257,220,890 of NC_088792.1, forward strand.
ATACATATAGCCTGTAGGGCCCAACTGTCACCCGGCATGGTCAGACAGATCCACAGCAAGTTTTATGCATTTGTATGGGAGTTTCCTGCCTTTTATGGATAAGTAGATCAGGGCTCTATATATCTCTTTACAATTTATAGACCAGGTAACAAAACAGTGTACTGGGCTGTCTCAACGCGGGGGTTCCGTTCCGCGGTTAGTGCGTAAAGCAAAAAAACGCGTATAGCCAAAACCCCATTGAGTTTAATGGCGGGCGAAATCGCCCGCACTACAGGTATAGTATTAAAACTGTTGTTTTTCTCTTTTTGTTTTTTGTTTTGTTTTTGTTTTTGCCGACCGCATAAAGTTGAAATCGCGCATGTTAAATGCGCGTAAGATGCGACAGACCTGTATTGCCTGGTAGTTAACAAACTTGCCAGTCCAAATAATTTAGAAGAATAAGATGAAGGGGAAAATTAAATTTAATAATTTCAGAGGAATGATTTGATTTGTGCTAGATATTAATGTATAGATTCCTGGATTCCAGGGCCAGAAGGGACCATTGTAATATAGTCTGACCTGGATAACACAGGCCATAGGACTTCCCTGAATTAATTCCTGTTGGAACTAGAGAATATATATTTTTAGAAAAACATCCAATCTTGATTTTAAAAGTTCCAGGGTTGGAGAGGTCACCACAACACTTTTGTAAATTGTTGACACTCATTTTAAAATTTGCAACTTTTTTTGTAGTCTAAATGTTTCTAGGGTCAACTTCGAGCCATTGGATCTCGTTATACCTTTGTCTGCCAGATTGAAGAGCCGTCTTTTTATCACATTTTGGCTCCCTCTGCAGATATTGATCAAATTGCCTTTAACTCTTTGTTGAGCTAAATAGATTGAGCTCCTTGAGTCTTTGACTATATGGCATATTTTCCTTAAAATAATTCTTGTGGCTCCTCTTTGAACTCCCTTTGCCCTATTAGTGCTTGGATGATATGCCTCCTATCCTATTTTCAAGTCCTCAGGAGAGGCAAAATGCTGAAATATTTGGACATAATTGTTCCTTTCCCCAGGTGGATTTCATCTGGATGTGCATGCACCTTCAAGCAGCAGTAAAGCCGTTAGGTCAAAATATAGCACGTTGGTAGGGAAAAGGCACTTGTTTAATCGAAATAGATGTGAGTGTCTTTTTAAGTGTAGTCGTCTGCTAATAAATCTAATATTGATCAAAGTTGAAAGATAAATGAAAAAGCCAAAATTTTAAAAGGTCTAAACAGAGCCTCTTGTATTTATTTTGTCTCCTCATAAATCATTTTGACAGATTGCTCACAGCATGTACTGCATATTTAGCTGATGAATAATATTAACAATAATAAGCAGTATGTATAAGATGCATCTCCTATGCCCTCGAATCAATAAATAGTCTGACTGATGTATATGGGCTCTAGACCAGAATTGCATACTCAGGCAAAGCTTTCATTGAAGCTGATGGAACTCTTTAAAGAGTATGAACTTCATGATTTGGCTAGGAAACACAAGTGAAGTTTGAATAATACAATATGGAAACAAAACATTGAGGTGACAATTTACATGCTTAAGTACTACTTGCTATGAATTGCATGATCAGGCGTGTAAGTTTGTTCCAGTGTGATTACAGGTCTGTCTCATTTTACACGGGGGTTCCGTTCCGTGGTTAGCGCGTAAAGCAAAAACCGCGTATAGCCAAAACCCCATTGAGTTCAATGGCGGGCGAAATCACCCGCACTACAGGTATAGTATTAAAACTGTTGTTTTTCTCTTTTTTTTTGTTTGTTTGTTTGTTTGTGTTTTTGCCGACCGCGTAAAGTTGAAATCGCGCATGTTAAATGCGCGTAAGATGCGACAGACCTGTATTCAAAATAATGCGCTTCTGAAAAGCAGAAGTACTAGAAAGCTGCTCTGTCTGTATCTAGAGCCAGACGTGTTTCAGAATTTTTAACAAATTACACTTCATGCTGTCCGGAGAATCAACAACCTCTGTTGTTCAGGTTAAAGAAGATTCCTTAAAAATATTTAACCCTAAATCACCTTGAACTAGTGCTAAGCAAGACATTCCAGAAAACTTACAATTTTCTTTAAAAATAGAACACATCAAATGAAGTCAGCAAAAAAAAAAAAAAAAAAAAAAAGGCGGTGGGACACCCCCCCCCCCCCCCCCCCCCCGCCAAGTGACCAGCCGCTGCCGCTGGTAGGACCCCTCCTGCAGCTGCTCAGCCTCTGCAAACCGCCAGTACCCCCAACCCCACAGCTCCCAGCTGCCTCTGGCAGCGGCAGACAGACCCTGGAGCTGCTCAGTGGCTGCTGGAAGGGCCCCCTCCAGCTCCCCGCAATGCAGGGACCCCTGCAACTGACCGACTGCTGCCAGGCCCCCCTGAGCTGCCCAGCCACCGGCAACGGCAGCAGAAGGACCCTGGAGCTGTTCAGCGGCTGCAAGGCCCCCCAAAACTCCCCAGCCAGCTGCTGCCGCTGTCAGCCCTCCCCCTCTCCTCCCCCCGCAGCTGTTCAGCCGTGGTGAGCAGCCGTGCCCCCCGTCCCTCCCAGCTGCCTCCGACGGTGGCATAGGGACCCCAGAGCTGCTCAGCAGCTGCTGGAAGGGGCCCCGCACAGCTCCCCAACCACTGGCAGAGGTGGGGGGGGGATTCCCCCCAGCTTCAGCCCCGCAGGGCAATGGGGGCCCTGCAGCTCCCCATTTTGTCAGGGATGTTTTTAGTAAAAGTCAAGGACAGGTATGGCTTCCGTGATTTTTGTTGTTGATTGCGTGTGACCTGTCCTTGACTTCTACTAAAAATATCTATGACAAAACAGAACAGGAGTACTTGTGGCACCTTAGACTAACAAATTTATTAGAGCATAAGCTTTCGTGGACTACAGCCCACTTCTTCGGATGCACTCTGAAACCTATGACAAAACAGTAGCCTTAAGTATGACCATGCAGTAGCATGTCAGCAGGAGAGTAAACATTTTGTGGGGGCATAGAAAATATCCCTTGAAGAAGATAATTTTGAATTATGTGCAGTTTCCTCTGCATGGAGCCTGTCCAAAGTGACTTGTAAACCAAAGCTGTTGCTGCACTGAGTGGATATTTAAGATCCCATGACACTTTTCAGAAGAGTAAGGGATTTCCTCCGATGTCATGGGCTGCTACTCGTTCAGTGATGCTGTTTGTGAAGGTATATATATTGAAAAGGTATCCAAGTGGCCCTCCTTATTAGGCAAGGCGCCATCCCAGAGAGTACAGTTCTACTACTCCATGGTTAGATGACTCCATTTAAACAACTGATTGTCAGTCCTTTTAGGGGTCTGTTAAGAGGTTTGTGTGTGTGTGTGTGTGTGTGTGTGTGTGTGTGTGTGTGAGAGAGAGAGAGAGAGAGAATGTAATACATACATTAAATGTCATTTTTGTATGGCCTGCTTCTGCAGCTACTCAACATTTGGAAGTCCTATTGAAATCAATGGAAGCTCTGCATGCAGAGTAGTTGTGGGATCAAGTCTTATTTATATAAAACCCTTCAGGTTGCATTGGAATGAAACCATTTCACAAGTAAAATATTCATTGTATTAGTCATTAGGATGGTAATTTAGAAAGGTATGAAAAATACTACAGGTATGGAAAGGTGGTGGTGAATCTTAACAAATGTCTTGAATGTGGCCAGATCTATCTTTTGTGGCAATGTATAGCTTTGTCATCATGGTTCCATCCTCTAAAACTATGTCAAACATATAATTATTTTATTCCATCCTCAAACAGTTTGTATACAGTTACGAAATCAAGAGTTATTAAAAATACATATATTTCGCATATGAAACTCTGCTAAGGGTCAACATTTTGTATTGAATACAATGGTATTAGATTAGGTTGTCTCTTCCTTGATTGTATTTCCTTCATTGTATAAATTACCACTGTTTAATTACAGAACCCAGTGTATAGATATTGCTGATGTAAACCTAATCCATTAAGTTGTCTAGTTTTATGGTAGCTGAGTCCCAAGCTGTCGTATGCATTACCTTGAAGAAAAGACAAGATTTATGATGCTGATCTAAACACATTCCCAGATGATTAATAGATGATTGATATATTAAAGCTGCTGCAGTTACTGAAAAGAAAAACTAAAGCAGCTTTCAAATCCCCAGTGGTGGAGGAAGCAAAGTTTATTTTCTTTAGGGATCACAAGTGGTGGTAGCTGTCTAAGTCAAAATATATTTTATTTTTTCCTCTGTCTGTCTTTTATTTGTTTATTTCTGTTTTGTTTACTCCTTGGGAATGTTATCTTGCTCTGTGGTTTTTATTTAAAAAAAAAAATTCCTCTAGGATTATGTTTGTCAGTATTCTTCTACAGTGAAGTTAATAGCTGAAGGACTAATGTTAATCTATTAGTCTCTCACCTGTGGGTCATCATTTGCATCATCTATGGTACTGATTACAGCAAAAATATTTTTCATAGAGTTGAATCTTTCACTGGTGGATTCAGAATGTGAAATTAAGCCACTGGAAGAAGACCAACACACGGCTCTCCCTGCCACAGATCCCTTGAAGTAACTGGGTGGGGGCAGGAGGAGTCTGCACTTAGAGCTGGTCTACACTAGAAAATTAGATCGACCCAACTACATTGCTCAGGGGTGTAAAAAATCCACACACCAGAATGACATAGTTAGACTGAACTAAGTCCGCATGTAGAGAGCACTAGGACGATTTTTTTGTCGACCTACCTGCCTCTTGGGGAGGTGGATTGCTGACGGGAGAATCCCTCCCATCAGTGTAGTTATGGTCTATGCTGTAGTGTTTCAAGTGTAGACAGGTCCCTATTCTGTATATGCTTGCATGGATGGGAATATCGGGGATTGTCTGGGATGTAGAACATTGTATAGCACTGTTCCCTGAGCGTTCTTCCCTGACCCAGCCCACTATGTCTCCATTCTCTCATCCTCCATGTCCCTCACTACAATACACTTTTCTTGAAGCCCTACAAACCTGAATTCCCACACCTCTGAGAGGTTTTTACAAGACAGCTAATGTGCATAGAGGCCACAACGGAGACCCTATAAGAATCTAACTAGATACTTAAATGAAAGAAAAATTACAAAAAATCCCCCAAAACCACACACTAAACAAAATTCACAGAACTAACACCACACAGGCTAACCCTTCATTGCTCATTCACTTCGCTATATATTGCATCCCGTCCTTCTATATGTTGTGTATCTAAATTGTAAGCACTTTGCAGGTAAGATCTTATTTTTCACTTGTCTGCAAAGTGCCTACCATGCTCAATTGGCTATATAGAAACGGTTGTTTGTTCAGTAATTTATTTCCAAATTAATCCATTAATATGGAGTCTAATTAATAGGGATGCATAACTGAAAACACTCCTGGCTATTCTTATCTTGAAAAATTGAAAGGACTTTAGCTGTATAGTGAACTCCAAACAGCTGAATACAGTCGGTAGGATCTTCACCTGGTGTAAATCAATGTAGTGCCATTTTACACTAATTGAGAATCTGGCCCTCTGAGTCTTAGTGTAAGATCTGGAAAAAAATTCAAAGAAAAAAGCAGTCTCAATAAGTTATTGGAGAAGTAGTCCTGCTTATCTCATCATTTCACATTAGAATGAAAGGAAATTAATAGTGCATCCATATGTAGAGGTCTTCCATCAAATCTCATTGACTTTCGTTTTATTCTTGTTGCTTGATAGTAACAAGTTATATGGGCTTGTATTCTACTGATTTCTAAACTTGTTTTGAAAAATTACCCGTTGAAGGGCCTGAAGCACATGTGAGTAAAGCTGCTCAGGCGTGTATTTCACATTACTTCAGTTGCAAGTAACTTTACTCCTGGGCATAAGTGTTTTGCTAATTTGATCCCAAAAAGTGGACATGAAGAAAGAACACATCTTCTATCTAATCATTTTAATCACTGCCCTGTTTTTTTAGAGACTGGATCTGGATTAATCATTAGGGGCTGGATTCTGCCACCCTTACTCACTGTGAGTAGTATCTCAGTCCACAACTAGTCCTCCTTGATTTGCACCTTACTCTGAGTAGTCCCCTTTATTTCAGTGTGAAAAGAGTGGCAGAATGTGGATACCTTGGTTAATAGCAATTTACTAGTAGGAGAATATATGCTGATTCAAAATGTACTACACTTCAAAATAAACCATCTTACATTGTTTTGTCTCTTTGGGGGCATCTTCTAATACTCTAATATCGCAGTGTCAAGGGTTACTTGTGCATCTGCATTTAAAATATAAGTCATAGATGGTAAAACTCTTGGCAGTTTTTATGTTAAACGTAAATTACATAGTGTTCTTGGAGCTAAGAAATGCTCTCATAAGCATTTTGGGTCTGATTCAGTTCTCAGACCAGTCTTACACCGATGAAACACTGACTTCAGTGAAGGTACTTCTGATTCTCACTGGTGTAAGTGAGATGGGAATCAGACCCCCAAAAGAATTCCCAGAGTATTCAAGGAAAACTAGTTAATGATGGCATTATTTATTTAGAACCTTCATTTCAGAGTTACATTTCTGCATAAGAAATGCCTAGCTATGCTGTTAAGTGATGTTATAAACACATTTATTTTTGGTTTATTTTAAATGTCTAAAATGCTCCTCTGATATATGCTATAGGCACTTGAACAAACATGCTGGTGGGGGATTTTTAGTGAAGGCTGAGCTTGCCCATGCTTGGTCTAATTGGACCAAGAGAAGAATGAGGTCCAGTGGTTAGAGCCCTTGACTGGGTGTAATGTGCATCTGACAAGATATGCTGCTAACTGAGCCAGCTGCCAAATTATCTATTAATAGTAGCTTCCAAGAGGTCTTCGGGAGTAATCCTGTAACAAAATGCAGAAGCACTATCTAGTTCCCTGTAAACAAGGGGTTAATTCAAACTCCATTCCCTTTTGACAGGTCTTGAGAGTAGGGCTGCTGGACAGACAGAAGGATAAGAATGTCTAGGGAAAGGTAGGGCTCCTTTCTCTGGCTCTGAGGATCTTCTTACACAGAAATCTAGTGGGTTGTGTGTTTGTTTTTTTTTTCCTTTTTGCTTGTTATTTTGTTTGGCTTGTGTATACAAATATTCTCTACTGCTAAAGAGGCCTCACTGCTCGTAGCTCTGATTTGTTTCTGCTCAGCCATCCCACTAGGGAAGACACAATTGCCTCCATATGTTTACCTGTTGCTGGCGTTTGAGCCTGTTCTGTCTGCTAAGCGAGACAATCTCACATGTTAAATAGGTTGGAAGGGAGGCTAGGTCCCCATGGAACCTCCCAGGTGAGAGTGCTGAAATCCAAGGAGCAGTTGCCCACCTGGATTCTGAGTATGTTTTGAGAGGAAACATTGAGGCCCTTTCAATAGCATTACAGAGTCTCAGCACTGCAGGGGGATTCTCTTTATGTCAAGGGAGTTCCCTGGTAGCCTAAACCAGTGGTTTTCAAAGTTTGGGTCATGACCAAGTACTGGGTCGCAGAATGCAAGGCATTGGGTCGCCTTGTTCAGCACCCAGAGAACCTGGCGGACGGCCAGTAAAAACTAGTAATCTCTACCCGTTCTGATACCGTGCTGCGCCCCGGAAGCGGCCAGCAGCAGGTCCGGCACATAGGCAGGGGGACCACGGGGCTCCGCATGCTGCTTCCACCCCAAGCACCGGCTCCGCACTCCTATTGGCCGGTAACCAGCCAATGGGAGCTGGGAGGGGAATGCCTCTGGGTGAGAGCCACGCAGAGCTGCTTGTGCGCCTCCACCTAGGAGCCAGACCTGCTGGCCGCTTCCAGGGTGCAGCACGGTCTGTGGTGACTGGATGCCAGGACAGGCAGGAAGTCTGCCTCTGCACCCCGGCTGTGCCACTGACCGGGAGCCACGAGAGGTAACCCCGTACCCCAATGCCCTGCCCCAGCCCTGAACCCCCCAAACCCAGAGCCCCCTCCTACACCCCAACCTCCCCATTCCTGGCCCCACCCTGCAGCCCTCACCCCTGCACTCTAACCCTCTGCCCCAGCCCGGAGCCCCCTCCCACATCCCAAACCCCTCATCCCCAGCTCCGTTGGGTCATGGGCATCAACAATTTTCTTCAGCTGGGTCACCAGAAAAATAATTTGAAAACCACTGGTTTAAACCACAGGCTGTACTTTTTGTACTGATGGGGCCATCACATGGCATTAAATAAATGGGTCCACAAGTCAAAGTCCTGTTCACAAAAAAATAAAACCTGCATGAATTTTGACCATGGAGCCACCTCCTTCTCATTATAACAATCTTGTAACACCTGCTCTGGGCCACTTCAGAAAATGGAATATACTGTTCCTCAGTCTGGAAATATTATAGGCAGATTGTAGCACTGCTAAGTTAAGGTTGCCTGACACTTTCTATTTTGACACCCTGTTTTCAGTTGTTTATACCTTTGCCAAACTTTAACTGTTTGTGTTGAAATTTTTCTATGATGGATGTCTGCCTCGGACTGTATTTGCTTTTCTTGGGCAGCTTCACCTAAAGCTGTTCAGCTGTTTCAGAGAACAAGGCCAGGGAAAAAAGAAGTAGTTTGCCATGTAAAATAATCTTACTACTATTCTGGAGCAGTGACTTGAAATTTGGCAGGAGTGTCTCCCTGGTGTCAGAGATGTGTCTTTTGCTGCCTTTGGGAATATTTGCCCAAATTTAGTCAACTTATAAGTCTTGGAAAAACCTCAGTTTGCAGATGATCTGTAGAAACTTGTTATACTTTGATAGCCGAAGGTGCTCTCTGTACTGATTATGCACCGGCCCAGGGATACAGGGGCTGAGCTGTACTTTTCCTGCAACTGCTCCTCCTGTCTGCCAGAGGCTGTTGTGGCACAGGAACTGAGAGCAGGGAGGCTGGGTATCCTGTGCTCAGTATGTTTTCCCCCTACCCTGGCCCTGGCAGGCACCCAGGCTGCATGGAGAAGGAAGCAGCCTGACTGAAACATAGAGGGGATAAATGCTAGACTGGGGGGAGTGGATTGGGAGCTGGGTGGTGAGGGGATACTGGGATTGGTGGGCACAGAAACTAGGAGCTAAATATGGAAACTGGGATGGAGTAGTGGTGGGATACTGAGGTCAGATGAAGAGAGACTGGGACTAGCTGGGCAAGGAGCTTCAAGGGGGATACTGGGAATGGCTGGTAAGGAGACTGGAACTGAGAAGAGGAGAGTGGGGAGGGGAACTGAGATGAGGATTTGGATGGGGGAGACATGGGACAAGAATAGTACAGGGACATGCTGGTGGGGAGAAAAGCAGAGAGTCTGTTTTTCCCCCCCCCTCCTCCCCAGACACACTTCCTTCCAGAGCCTGGAGTGGAACCCAAGATTCCTGAGTCTCATCGTTCCTCTGCTGTCACCAAGTATCTGTGAAACCCTTTGGTAAAGTGTGTGTGTCCTCCTCTTCTAACACTGGTCCACCCAGAACATGGCAACTTGCTGCTGCTATCAGGTAATCCCTTAACTCAAGTGGCATAGGGAATTCTGTGTTCTACCCCTGCTGATGACCCAAATAAGGGTCAGGATGGTCATACATAGTAGGATTTCTCTTCTTAGTTACCTTTTAAAAAAATAAACATAGAGGAATTACATCCACAAATACGTTAAAATGTTAAGGTTGCAAAGTGAAGCTCTCAAAAGTTAGGAAATGCCAGAAGGAAGGTTGCCTGTGGACACTTGACCTTAATTTCCTCTGTGCCTCCATTCCGTGGCTGTGAAATGGGGACAGTACCATCCCCCTAACCTCACAGGGGTGTGGTGAAAAGAAATTCATTGTAGTTTGTGAAGAGCTATCTATTCTGTGCCCTGAATGAGGCAATGTTCTTTTGGGGGTGGGGGAAGTATGTGAACATGTAATTAAAGACTGTAGGATAATGCATACACATGAAAGGGGGAGGATGAATTAAAGTTTCACAGGGAATCTTAATTCCGGCATTCGCTAATTTGAGTGCTTGATTTGCAACCTTAACTTCCTTTTAAACAATTTTTGTGTGTTGTTTGTAAACACTGTTGGACCATTACAGGCGTGGAAACAGAGTAAAAACAGGGACCAGAGAGCACTGGGAAAAATTTTCTTGGGGGCTTTGTTAGTGCACAAAGCTCCAAACACAAGCCAGTACCCACGAGTCACAATTTATACTCTGAACTTATTCCCTTAAAGGTAAGGGGCTCCCAGCAGTGTCAGAGTGCAGGGAGAGCAGATTCCTTGTGGCCACTGCTCCTCCCCTTGAGTAAATGGGTGGAGAGTGCACAAACATGTGGGGAATAGGTGGAGCCTTGGCTGAGCCGGCACTGAGAAGCAAGTAATTTTGCTCTTGGCCAGTAGAGGATTACCCTCCCACCTCCAGCGCAAGAAGGGAACCATAGAGGGACTTGGACTCACAGGGGTTTCCATAGTTTGCCCTGAGGCAATGCACCCACTTACCACTCCTTACTTCTGACCCAAAGTCAGTGTTGGAATTTGAGCAAAATTTGGCCCTATGTGAATTTTATTTTTTTAATCAGTGACAGACTACTTTGTCTGTGGCACTAAAGGCTAGGTACTGGCTGAACAGCAGAAGTACAGCATGTGTGGAATATGTTGTAAATGTAGTCAGTAAGACATCTTTCTCAAAGATCCTCCAACCTGTGTTTCCCAAGTACTGTCTAAGATCTTTATAAAAGTACTTTAATTCATAAAAATATCGCTTAACATAGACAAATGTAATCTGTATGCGACCATACCCAATTCCATTCATTCACTGTTGGCAGCTTCAAATTTTCAAGGATGTTTGACTGCTGCAGGCAGAGGTACTCAGATTCTGTGATGATGAGTGTTGTAGAAATGAATTTCCCAGGGGAGAAAGCAAGCAGGCTCTGACTTTCTATAGTTGAAGCTTAGGTAATTTGGGAGAGCACTGATGGACTCTGAAAGGAGTCATAGTCAGCCTTCTTCAGCCAAAAAGGAAGTCTGCATAGTCCGAGGCTTTGAGGGGAATGTGGCTATTAACTTTGATGGGAGGATTCTCCCAACTCAGGAATCATGGGGAAGATCCCCTGTTCAAAGTACAAATGTCATCTAATTTCTTATCATTGCTAATTGCCAAGGTATTGTGTGCTACCTGCTCCTCCTACCCAATTATCTAAGTAATGTCTCAATTCACTCTTAGTGATATTACAACTTGTTACCAGGAAAGGGCCAGTCTCTTCTGCAGCCTTTCTGAATGAATCCATTAGGAGGAGGAATAGCAAAATTTAAATATTTTTTTTTCTGTCTCACTTGGTTTAATTTAGATTATCCCTTAACTGTTACAAATATGTGAAGCTTCATCTGTTTGGAACTGCAGGTTTTGTCTAGCAACTTTTTCTCTTCAAATTTTCCCTTCCCTTGCCCCTATAACTTGATTTTTGTGAAACTTTGTGTTTTATACAATTTGTCCCCTTGATAAGAATGCATATTCAAATGATCTTTAGAATTAATTAATGATCCTTGCTTAGTTCACCAGACAGAGCATGCTTTAGAAAACTGCTACACAGAATCAAATGGGCTAATGTTTTCTGCAAGAAATCAGATGGGTTTCTTTGTACACAGGTTACTTACTCTTATGTGAATCTCTTCATATATGTTGTACAGATTGTTAGAATTTTGATATGTTTTGTCCTTTTTGAGATCTTCCGGTTAATCAATGAAAACAAGAACTTGGGCTAAGGTATAGCAATTGAGTATTTAAAAAAGCCACTCTACGTTTTTTGTAGTCTGTTCTTTATTTTTCCTACTCCTGTTTGCATGCTGTTACCGAAGTACTCTGCTGTACACTTATAGTCATCAGAAGTTATTTTTTAAAACATGCAAATTAATCTAAATCATGCTAGTCAACTGGATTTTAAAGGGCTTAACACTAGAATGGTATAAAACACTAAAAGATGGTGTAAGTGGCTTGTAGTTTTCCAGATGCTTATACCTGACATTGTGCACCGAAATGCTTACACATTAGAACAACACAAATTTCAGTGCACAGAGCATTCAGTTTCAATGCCAGGATTAAGTTACTTAAGTTTCTTTTGGAGATCTTGGCGGTGGGAATTTTAAACCACTAGCTTTTTTTTGTCCTTCGCCTCTCAAAAATGTCCATGCCATTTTAATTTCACTGAAAATTAGTTTAGCAAAAATCTGTTTTTTTTTAATGATTATTTCTTCAAGCCTTAGTATTAACAAAGGGAAGGGAATATTTACACTAGTCGTGTACTGAATGGATTAACTTGAATGACAGCTCTTGTTACCTCCTTACTGTATGTCCCTGTGTACTGTCATCAAAACATGTGAAAACCTTTCTACCAACTTGTATGCAGTGGTCTCAGGATATTAGAGACAAGGTGGGTGAGGTAATATTGGACGACTTCTGTTCGTGAGAGAGACAAGCTTTCAAGCTTATATAGAGAGAGCTTGAAAGTTGGTCCAATAAAAGATATTACTTCACCGACTTCCTCTTTCTTAGTCTACAGTTATGCTTTATATTAGCAGGATTTAGATAATATTTTAAAAGTTTTAAAAAACACTTTAAGAGTACTTTGATTAAACACTCTTTTTACTATCTGTGTTGCTGTCTTGTTCCTGTTAGTATTTTAGGGAAAAAAAGGTTTCAAGAAGAGGCCCTTAATTTTGTGTGTCCATCACTGTATAATCCATTGGTTGCATGCCCATCCACCACGTTTATAGGAACGTTTGTGAATGCAAATGCAGACAATCAGTTGCTACTTTTGTACATGTAGGTGCCTATTTGCCTATGAAAATATATTACTTGCCCATGCAATTTGTGTGTGTCCATACAAAAGTCTTCCTTAAGCAATATTAAAGACCATGTTGAGGTTAGCTGAAACGTCTACAGTTAAAACATTAACAGCAATGCAAAAATTTAGTTACAAATGTTGGCAATAAATTTCAATGTTTTAAACATTTTAATTTTAATTACTACAGGTCAGTCATCTCCCAATTAAATGCTGCCATTTTACTGTCTTTGGACAACTTGATAGAAAGAGCTAGAGATGGGCTCAAAGTGCAGAAGTTAGATCTGAGCGTGAGTCCAGATTTTGAAACCAGAAGAATTCAGATTTGAATCTTGAAATTTAATCTTGAAATTCACACCTGGATTTGTACCAGAACTTTGACTCCTCTCCACAAAGTGCATCAGGGGATCAAAGTGTGAGTTCTTGTTCAGACTCAATTGTAACAGCAGACAACAGAACTGGCAACTCTACAGAGGGGTACATGATGTGAAACCAGTATTTGTGGTCAGAACAAAGCTGAAATGTTTTGTGGAGACTTATCTATTTCCAAGAAACTTTATAGATTTTTTTTTTTTTTTTTTAGTCCAGGGCAGGGGAGGGAGAAAGTGACACCTACCTCAGTGGCTTCATTCTCAATTCCAAACAATTTTTTTTAAAATTTTTTTGCTTAAAATGGAATTGCCATTCTCCTGTCCGCTCTAGAAACCAATGTGGTATAAGAGAATACCACAAGCTCCTTCCCTGTGTAACTGGACGGTCAGTTTAAAGCAGAATTCAACCAAAACAGCTCTGACCTACTTGTGAAGAATCTCAACAATTTCTTTGTCAGAGGAGAAGCAAATGGAGTGGCTCTGTGGATTTAATTGTATAAAATGTATATGCTGTCCACTGCTTCATAGTTAGTTGCTAACGTGGCCCTGTGTGCTGCAGTGGATTAGGCATCTTTGCTTTATAGGCTACTAAATATAATTTCTTTTGTACTTGAAACCTTTCCTGACACAGCTACTGCATTGCTGACTGCTACAGATTTTTACATGTGCCAACCCATTAAATCCTAGCCCCAGTAAATGGTACACAGGATCCAAGGCTATTTGCTTCAATGCTAGTGAAGTTTAATGAGAAGATACAAGGAACAACATGTTTGTCCTGTAGTACAATGCATTTCTGTAATAGTTTAAATGAAAGAAAATAGAAAAAAAAAATAATCCTTTGTTTTGCTCTTGTTGCCTGGTTAAAAAAATAACCTATCTTACATAACACAGTGTTGTTGTTTTCCCTCTCTTTGGTAAATTTCAAGTTGTTATACTGTGCCTACCAGACATGTAAAAAGATTACAGACAAATAGCAAAAACCTTAATGCCCTTTAACCCAAGTTAGTACTTACTGAAATCCTATTTGTTTTCGAAGGAAACACTAGAAACGTTTCAGTTCAGTTTTAGTATTAAATGGATATTGTTGAGGTCATGTTGATGTAAATAATGAGTGATGTGAATAAAAGTGACAAATGAGTAGGCAATGGATTTTTGTATATAATTACTCATCATTTTTTCCTCAATGTTAATTCTTACACATTTCATACAATAAGATTGTATAATTTGTAATATGAAAGTGTAGTTTATTTAATGTTTACTCCTGAGAGAATTATGTGCCTAAAAATTATGCGCACAATATTTTAAAATTCTGCAAATTTTATTTGTCAATAAATGTGTCTCCCCCAGTGCAGGGGGACTCGGCAGTGAGGCTGCACCTGACACAGTGCAAAGGCTGGGCCTGCCCCCAAAACACCCCAGGGCCCTGCCACTCTCTGCCAGGTGCACCAGATGTGGGTAGGCAGGCTTAGCCCGGCATGATCCAAGTGTGGAGGGGCTTAGTGTGTGGGGGATGCAGGTGTGGGATGAGAGGTTTCTGTTTGGGGCAATCTGGGTGCAGATAGCTCAGTGGGAAATCTGGATGCACAGGGGCTTGTTGCGCGGTTCCGTGTGCAGGAGCAATGGGACTCTGCAGGGGATCCAGGTAATGGTGGTTGGGATTGGGGGTGGGGGTGGGGTTGGTGTGGGGAGATGGGGCTTGGTGTGTGGAGGGGTAGGGCTTGTCAGGGTGAGGGTTCGATGGGCCTGCTTAATGGGGGAGCCCCAGCTGCTGCCGAGGGGACGCCACAGGCTGGGATCCCGCTTCCTCCCATGATTCCCCTATCTCCTTTTCTTCTCCATCCCCCTCCCCTCCCTCTAACATTCCCCTCTCCCTGCCTTATTCCTCCTCCCTTCTTCCCTCATTTCCCCCAACTCCGATTACCCAGACCCACTGTGGGAACTCCCTGTTCCACAGAAAATAGGAAGGCTCCCAGAATATAGAAGGGGAGCACAACTGGCACTAGGACCCAGGAGGCTGCGTTCAGCTGCAAAGTCAGCAGAGCCCCAGACAAGAGGCAGCCTCCCAGCTGGGCAACTCTGTGTTTGCAGAAATGAGGAGGGAGGGGGGCAATGGCACGTAACCCTGTGTGCCCCCCTATGCCTCACTTCTGTTTGGGGAGCAATCCTCCCAAAAAATTGCACCACGTGGTCACTTCCCTTCCCTGTCCCCCCTCCCCACGGCTGCCCTAGAATAATATAATATCGGGTTTGGAAGGGATCTCAGGAGGTCATCTAGTCCAACCCCTTGCTCAAAGCAGGATCAATCCCCAACTAAATCATCCAATCATGCAGGGAAAAGCAGGAAATGTGCAGGGTGGGGGAAGCGTTTTCTGCTGTGGGTGCGCAGTCCTACAGAATCCCCCCAGGAGTAAATGTTACTGAGACAGTAACATAACCCTCAATTCCTTATAAATTCTTTCTTCATTATCATCCTCATAAGCATAGGCATTTATGCAAAGAATATGTGAAATATATAAATATGGGCCAAATCTTCCTCTGTTGCACCACTGTAGCCCTATTGATTACAGCTGAGGTTACCCTGGTGTAATTGAGAGAGGAAGTTGCCTATGAGATCATAGCAGTAATGATTGTCCAGTGTGAATAAATGACTGTAAAATGAAAGCCTTGCCCTTGAATTGTGTGACTAATTTGTGGTAAACACTGGAAAATAATACAAGTATGTCATTGTTCTCATTTTTCCAATGTTAGTGTTCCAGTTTTGTGGTGGTTTTGTGCTCTCTCGCAATAATAAAATCAATTTATCCCATTCTTTATTCCATTTGGATAGCAGTAAAGTTAGTGTCAATCATTTTGGAAAGAACATTGCCACTTTGACTACTTTCATTCACCTGCAAAGTGATTTGGGACAATAAACTAACATTATTTACACTGAAAATTGCATCTCTAGAATATGAGATTATGGGGAAGTCTCTTATAATGGCCGTGTTCTAACATATCATGAGGAAAGAAATAAACAAAAAACAAACCAGTACTGTGCACAAATACACAGGGATTGAATATTTTAGCAGATGATAATTAACAAGCTGGTATGTTGGTCCAACCAGAAAGGCAGAGAGGTCTAAGTGATATTAAGTGGTACCACAGCATCTGGGTTTAAAAAAAATACATGTGACATAATTATTAAATCATATCGGCTTTACTTGAACAGAGAAAGAGAGACGGGGCATATTAACAAGATGCAGAAAACCCAAACTGTAACAGCGGAGCCCTGTTAGATATTTAAGAAATGCAGGTAAACAGTGTTTGATTTAGGTAAGAGTATATAGATAGGAGTGTATTTGGGTTATCTATGTTTACTAAGTACTGTATGTACCTTTTTTTTTGGCTGTTGTTTTTCTCTAGGTCATGTGCAGGGATCACAGCTAAGAAGGGTTATAAGATAAGCCCTTATCGGCTAAAAAAAGATCCCTGCTAAGCTTCAGAATGAGGCATGTAGTCCTTTCTTTGAACTTCCACATAGTGTTCTGTCAGTAAGGAGGCTTTGTGGTTTTCGGTCCCCTGCTCAGTTAATGAGATGTAGAGGTAGCCAGTACTGGACCACCTCATCTGTTTGTGCTTCCAGAGATGCAAGGAACTACCCCATAAAGTGATCATTCTCAGCAGAGAGAGTCAAACTGGCCATGTTGCCAGCAAGAGTGTGCTGAGCTTTCGAGTCTCTGGTACCAAGAGGACAGTAAAAGAAAAGACTTTTCATACTCCAAAATGTATGCTTAAATAAGCTATTTAATCAGAAAAGGGCTTCAGAAGAGGTGAGAAAATATGATTGATTGAATTATAGTGCCATGCTGCTTGCTTAGATGTCTTAAAGGTGGTTGAAGCATTATGCCTAATAATGACTTAAGTCCAAGCAGTATTGTTATCTGTACAGACTGAACTTGATGGGAAAATATGGGGTATTGCTTTGAGCATTAACATTTTATTCAATTTTTTTTGTAGAGACCTAATTATTTTAATATCAGATACAACTTTTATTTTAATAGTGCCCTACTTATGGAGAAATCTGCAATGAAAATATACATAAATTCTCATTCTTCCATACTCCTTTTTTGTCAATGAAGTGAAGCAGTGTCAAGAAATTCTGATTGTTCCCATTAGAAAAGGGCTAGCCATGTAAATGGTGATGTTAACAAAGGCATAATTAGAACTGATTTGATCCTCTGGTCTCACCAGTTCAAATCTCCCATGTGGGGGTTTATTAACTTGATAGCTCTGAAAATTTACAATTTTACACACTGTACTTTTCACTTGGGCCTTTTTTATTTAGAATGTTATCAAAACATATTCAGAGTGATTTTTGAATCCCTCCTAGGCCTGAATGACTTACCATGTTGGTCATTTTCATGACTTAGTCTCTCTTTCTCTCTCTCTCTTCTTCCACCACTTGCTCTCTGTCAGCATCTTTTACACCCTCACTTCATAACACATTTATTTAACAAACTCCAGCCTATAAAATATTCCATTTCCTCTGCTACTTTCACAGTATTGCCAACCCCAGCCCTTCAAAACTCATGAGTCAGGCCCCCCAAAATCATAAGATTGGCTTAAAGATAATGAGATTTCAAAAATAATAAATGTGTTCTTATTTGCTTTCTGTATTTTGTGCCTTTAGGGCTCATTTTGTAATCACAAGATCTAGGCTCTTCTTCTTTTAAATGAAATCTGATTCTAACTTAACATGACTCCAGGAGATGAGGCTTTAAGAAAATCTCCAAATATCATGAGTGTTGACAACATTGCGTCTCCAACCTTTTCCTCTCTCTGTGACCTCATTTTCTTCTGTGGACTTCCTAGTTCTCAACTCTACTCTATCTCCTTTGAGATTTTTTTTTTTTAATATAAATTTCAGTGTGTTTCCCTCAAAGTGGGAATCTGGATTTTCTTTCAAGGCTAAAATTTATCTTGGTGTTACATCAATTATGTTAACGATAGGGGAGTGCTTCAGGAAGGGGAATGTATGGAAGTAAAAAAATGAAAGTGTTGAGTCTTCCACCTTAAGGACTGGGGTGGGAAATACTGCATCGTCACAAGTCTGTGAACCCATGTCAATGTAGAACGTTGATGTCAGTCTACCTATTGTGCACCAAGCATACTGAATGATGATAGTCTGTGCCGTCTCCCCAGTCAGGGAGTGGCTGTGGCTTGATGAGCTCCCCCTCACCCAGTACAGCTCTGAGGCCCCAAAGCAAGGCTATGCCTAATTCTTCCACTAGCGTCTGCTCTTTAGCAAAGATAAAGACATAACAAAATGACACCAGATGTGTAGGCTAATACAGTACTTTGAGCATGTACCCAACCAATATCCAACCAATTACTCATGCTGCTATGAAAAGAAGAAACCAAAATAAAACTCCACTGAAGAAAAAAGTTAAATAAAGCTTCATAACTTCATCTGAGCACTGGATATTATGGATCTCTATAATACTTGTATTACCCCTTAAATAAAAATTATTGGTTTCAGATTTTTAATAGCACCTCAGAGAGTTAAGAGTAGAAGGCTGATTTGATAGACCTGGAACTTGTGCTTCTGACTTGCTTAAGTGTGACTGAAAATCTACCAAGACCAATAATTTTCAGACTTGGCTACTAAAATTAGGCAGCTAAATTCACACTTGGGCACCTAATCAAGAGGCCTGAATTGTAGAGGTTCTGAGCATCCACCATTTTAATTGAAGTGAATGGGAGCTCTAGGTGCTTAGTCCCTTTGAAATTTTAAATAAAATGAAGGTGCATAAATATGGATCTAGTGTCTAATCTCCCACGAAAGCTTATGCTCCAATATGCCTGTTAGTCTATAAGGTGCCACAGGACTCTTTGTCGCTTTTTACAGATCCAGACTAACACGGCTATCCCTCTGATACTTGACTAATCTTAGGCTCCCAAGTTTGTAAATGTTAGCCCATGTTTTTGTATTTTACAAACAAAAATATTTTATACAATTATATCACCACTGTGTAAAATAATTTTTCCATATATGTGCTTGATGTAAGACAATAAAAACCAACCAAACTTTCTGCCCTCATGGTCAAATTTAGCTGACTACAGAAAGCAAGAGCACTTAGCTGGCTATGTATCTATCTGTCAAAAGAGACGTCTGACCATCGTAAAGTAGGCTGACTCTCACTGGATCCATGTAACCTGCTTGTGAGCCATTGTCAGATGTGGAAAGCATCCCCTTATTCAATGGTGCACCTCTGTCAATTGTGCAAAACAATTACTGTAATTTCCTCAGTGTTTAGCTGACATAGCTTTAGCTGGTCTCCTCTTGGGAAACATGAATTTCATCACTAGTATCACTGACAATTTTCAGACACACCTAAAATAAATCCTCTATCTTTTGTCCTAAATGTTACAATGAAAATACTTTTCATAGGGCGAAATGGTAACTGAAGACTTGGCATCATTTTAAATTCCAGAAATGTGGGAGAAAACAAAGCCAACAAAAGATTCTTCCGGTTTTGCCTGGATTTCAGTTACAGTTCTTGGGCACTGAATGACAGTATCCACCAACATAAAAAAAGACTCTAGATATTTTGATAGAGGTTCATTGCTCTGCATATCAAGGTAAGTATTTTGTAACGTATAATGAAAATGTTGGTTGATCCTTCAGTAGAACAACATAAGTAGTACTGTACTCCTGGGGGCATTCTGTGCACAATATTTTAAAATTCTGCAAATTTTATTTGTCAAAATAACACTACATAATCATACGAGTTTCAATTATTTTGGTAATTTATTTCAAAATACCTGTCACAAATTCCCCCAGGAGTAGAGAGTTAACAACCCAGTCCCTGTTTCTCAGCCCAGCTGGGCGGCCAGACACCCACAACCCCTCCCCCCCAGAGCCCAGCCATGGTGCCCCCCAGCCAATACACCCAACCCCCCCACCCCAGAGCCCAGTCGCGGGGTCCCCCGGCCCAGATACCCGTACACTCTGCCCCCTGAGCTCAGCCATGGGTCCCCCTTGTGTAGATACCCACATGCCTTCCCCCCCAGAGTCCAGATATCTGCCTCCTCTCTCCCCCAGAGCCCAGTTGTGGCCCCCCAGCTCAGACACCTGGGCTCCCTCCTCCTCCCAGAGCCCAAGGATCCAGAGGAAGAAACAGCCTGATGTTTGGTCCCAGGTTTGCATGGAGTTTCCTGCGTGCCACCGTCTCTTTACCTCAGGGCGTGCTGGGAACTGCAGCTGCCAGGGACCCTCTAGCTTCCTCTCTCTTCCCCCGGCAGTGTCTTTTATGTGTGAGCTGGGCTGTGCCAGGTCCAGCAGCCGCTAGTGGCGGCCAGAAACACTGCAGTCCATTTCTGTCAGGGAAAGGAAATTCTGCGTGCACAACGTTAATTTCTGTAAAATTCTGCATTGCGCAGGGGCACAGAATTCCCCCAGGAGTAAAAGTACAATCATACATCTACAGAATGGTCTTTGCTACTATGTTAACTGCTTGATTCAATGTTCTAAACTTTCAGCAGCTTTTTAATTCATGCTTTTGACTTCTTTGTCTGAGGCAGTTGTTCTAGTCACTTTAGTATAACTAAAGTAGAGAAAATCTAATGTTTGGTTATGTTGGATGGAACCTCGGCCCTAATGAAGCCAATGGGAGCTTTGTTAATTTCATAGGGGCCAGGATTTCACCTCTTGAGTTATGCTTAAATCCTCTAATTCTGAACCTTAAATGCATGTACTTGAGGTGGAATCTTGCAGTCCTTACTCAAGTCTCTCTTTCCCCATGTTGTCCATTTGTTCTTACTGTCTTACCTTTTGGCAAAGTGAGGATCTTAACCATGCATGTTATTACCACTGTCTCTCTATAATGGTGACTCATTTAATTCTGTACTAAAGTTTAATGTCTCTCATTCCTGGTACAACTTTTTTGAAGCAATTTGTTTTATAGCAGGACTGAATTTGACCTGTTGTAAAATAAACAGTGACCTTTTTGATAGTGTGCTGTTCTTTCAAAGTATTCCATGATATATTCGATTATATGTCATATCTTGAGTCCTGTCTGACATTTCAGGTGCTTTTTTAACTTCATTAATCTTCAATGAATTAATCGGTGTTCTTAATTTTTCATTGTTTCTCGAGGTCAATCCCAAAGATTGCTTTGGCCTAGATTCCTTGCCGATTCCTTGGATGCTATTTCGGTCCTTTCTGCTGTATATGCAACTTTCAAAATGTTGCTGCTTATGAACGGGAAGTCTTTGGGCTTTTGTTTCTGAACTTACTTCATTTGGCAGTTAACAAAATCCATTATCTCTTTATTTTTCACTTCCTTTTTTGGACTTTGAAGGTAAGTAATGTTTTAAAATCAACCTGCATGTAATTTATATGCATGAGAAAACTGATTCAGTATTCATATCATACAATGTAGGATCAACACAAACTGTTCTTGTAGGAATAGTTTCTTCTGCTAGTATACAGTTACTTCTAATGCCTTATTTTCTAATTACTTAAAGAGTCCCAGCAGCATATTTTTCTTAATTTGAGGAAGGAAAAAAAAATCCCAAACTACTAATTAAAAAAACCTGCTTTCATTGTTTCTTCAAGAGCTTGCCTTCTACCTTGCCTCAAACGTGTATCATTTTTTAATTTTTGTTTTTTGCTTTTAAATGGGAAA
The DNA here is from genome assembly GCF_011386835.1 of Chrysemys picta bellii. Taxonomy (NCBI): domain Eukaryota; kingdom Metazoa; phylum Chordata; order Testudines; family Emydidae; genus Chrysemys; species Chrysemys picta. The sequence goes on from NC_088792.1 coordinate 257,242,702, forward strand.
CAGAAAAGAAGGTGAGACTATTTTAAAAGAAATCATTCCCCCCGGCTTTGGGATGTTATTAAACATAATAAAATAATATAATGTATGTATCTGAGCCCATAGACTTGTAAAAATAATAGCAGGAACCAAGCTAAATGAGAGGCAGATTCTGATCTCCATCGCACCAATATAAATCTGAATAACTCCAAATTAGTCTGGATTTACACTGGTCTTACAGGCATTAGAATATGAGCCAGTCTGATAGTGGTTAGGGCAAGGAACAAAACTAACTCTTCCATGAGTCACTATGTAAGCTGGGACAAGCCAGCTAACTTTCCTCACCTTGGTTCAGCCATCTGTAAAGTGGAGATAATATTTATTAGGCCATATTTACCACAGCTGTACAAAAAGGTGCAATTTAAACATACCTGCACTAGCTGAGCCTCTTGTGATCTACAGGAGATTGCCTGGCATCTGGGGTCAGTCTTTCCACTACTGCCTTTCTTCTATGAGATTTTCAGGGGGCAACTTTAGTTCAGGTCAGACCTCATGTATGGGTAGCATTACCTGTACTTTGGGCTGTTCGGGTCCCCTGTAGTTCCTCTCTCTAAGCATCACTGAGGCTGAGGTTGCCTTATGTCATTGCAATTTGAAGCCTTGTGTCTGCTCCTGGGGACTTGCTCGTTTTGTGCTGGCATAAACCAACATAATTTGAGTAATACTACTTCAGGAGTAGGCTAAGACTTATCTGTTAATTAATTAATTAATCAATCACTATTCCTGTTTCATTTGTTTAAAAACTGAAAAGTAGCTAATGAACAGTTCTAGTTAATCTGATTTACAGAAAACGAGCATTCTATTTTCACCCACCTCCCAAATTGCATAGAAGTCTATTTAGGGCCTTATGTTGCAGGATTGGTCTATTAGGGTGAAATTCACTCCTGTGCAGAGGGCACACACAAGCCCTATGTGCCACTGAAGCCTAGTGTTTTCAAATGTGATTTATATGAGACTTGAATGCTGACAGGCCGTGAATTGATTCACCCTTACTGAAGAGGGATGGCATTTATTTGATACAATTTGGAAAAAAAAATCTACTCATTATCCATTTGAATTCCAATTTACAGACAGTAAAATTTAGAGGAGCTATTTTGTTGATTTCACCCAAGGGAGTATCTTCCACTTTCATTCACATCAATGAGAAAATGAAAGTGTTCAATTTCACCAATTTACTGTATGTATTCCTGTGCAGTTGGATTTAGCTGTACTGTAGATCCATGAAATACACAATGAGCTGTTGCATAATTTTTCATTGGTGAAAATAGGGGAACCAGTTTTATTGTTTTTGCACGAGGCTCTTTGGCTACAGCAAAACGATAAGCAGAAACTGTGTTAATCTTACTTTGAAAGGAGCTTTCAGGATTGCAAATTAACAGATTCATAATCTGACTGTTTGTAAACAGCTACAACTGGTGACCTTATTATTTACTGTAGAGGTGCTTCATCACCATGGCATGTGTAAATTTGTAAAGCAGCATTCTTTTTCATTACGTAAGTTACACAAAAAAGGACTAAGGATGACATCTGCCTACCTCAGATTTCTGAAATAACTGCATCCTTCAGCATCTCATAGATGAGGACATACTGTGGTTTCATTTTCTTATGCAACACTTTTAATTATGAATGATATAAATCACATAAGAATTAGAACATTCACTTTCCCTCTCTTCTTGTGTTATGGATAAAAAGCCATGTTAATACAGATATGCTTCCTGGATTGACTGAAATAAATTGATTACTAAGAAGCTGTATTTTAGGGGTCTCTTGTTGGGCCTAGTGTTGTTGTATTATTTATCATGTGTTCTTGTTCTATTATGCTAAATAAATGGTAATAACTAGTTAACCAGCTCTGAAACGTAAATGCACACATGAAGCTCCTAAAGACTTCTTAGGGCTCTCCTTTAATGTATTATCTGACTGGATGTTAATTGGCTTTGTCGTTAGTCACAGTCTTGAGATGCAATCCTAATAAGGATACAGTATAATAGCTTTGGAAGAAAAACAAATCTTTGATACCAAGGCAATCTCAGGTAGGCTTGTTTTCTAAAGATGTACTTCTATAAAGAGAAAAATATGATGATTGATACCTGTTGTTCTTGAAGTTACCTTTGAAATGCCTACATCTTTTATGATGCTATTAAATATTAAATACCAAGTTAATAATTGCTGCTAGACATTTTGAATAACTTCTTGAATAATAGTAGCTTACAGTAGAAGTTAATTGGGGCTATTGGAAGATGCTTGAGAAGCAAAATAACGTTTGCATATCTAAATGATTAATGGTTATACCAACATAAATTATAATATAGTAGGTAGTATAAAACTTTTACATAATTATATACATTGTAACCATGTTGTGATTGCTGTCACGACTGTAATTACCAGGGCATGTTGAGAAGGCCAAAAGTCTATCTGGCTTCAAAAAAGAATTTGATACATTCATTTTCTTCAATGCCCAGGACATGAATGTATACCCAAGTGGTCAGGGATGGAACCCCATGTTCTGGGTGTCCCTAAACTTCCAATTGCCATAAGATGGGACTGGCTGACGGGATGGATCACTTAATGTTGCAGCAAAAATCTAGTTCCAAACCATGGCACTTCACAACCTGCCACTTCCCATGCAGAAAAAGCACCAAAGGGGAGTTATCAAAGGGTAAGGTCACACGCTTGTGCACCACATCCTCCCCTTCTGGAGGTGAGGCTGGCAGCAGAGCTGAAAGGCTGTGGTCACAAGTGCTGCATCAGGAAATGGGGCCAGATCTCTCAGATCTCATCCCACTTTTGTTCCTTTGGGTCTGCTTTTCCTGCCTTATTGCCTGCTGCAGTTCCCTCTGTCATGCCATCACTGCAGTGAGGGCGTTACTGTTATATTTTGCATTGGAAGTCAGCTGCCCTAAGAGGGAAACCTGCCTCAGAGCTTTTCACCCTACTCTGGTTGTCTACCCTCCCCCAGTATATGTTGCAGTGGCAGAGCAGAGGGTGGTGGAGACTGTGGAGTATGTATGTGGTGGAGGTGGGGGAAAGAACCTACTAGTGGATATAGAAAGTCATCCTCTCTACATGGCCTCTTCACCTCACAGTATTAAAGAAATCAGAACTAAAAACGAGTAATCAAAATTACTGTGTAATACACAGCAGTGTTGGCTGTAGCCAAAGTTCCACTCCTGACAAATGCAATCCCTTTACAGTAGCTTGCCTAACCAAAATGAAAACAAAATGCTGACCAAGAAGCAGTCACTGATAAAAATATCCTTCTCTACTGTGCTTTTAATTTTAGGCTCATTGATTTTTTTCTTGTTATATACAATTGCATGAGGCTTGTATGCTGAGATGCAGGAAGGTAAAGCCTTTAAAAGGAGGGGATTGCGAAGGTGTTTTCCATTTGAAGACTTTGGAATGGTGTACATTGGAAAACTGTTGGAATTTCAAAACTTTTTTATTGCAAACATTTCCATACATATTACAGCATAAGTATTTCCAAACCTGTTAATGATTTGGTTTTGACTTGCCAGAGTTATATAGGCATTTCTATTCCTGTTACTTTGGCAGGTACTGTAAAGTATTCCAACTCTGATGCTTTCCTCACCCTTCTTTGTGCGTACTGTGTTGAAATGTGCTCACCTGTGACTTTACATGCAGAGCTCACATTGCACTAGATCGGTAACCTGACATATTTTGGAGGATGCCACCTTGTTCTCTAGAACTTTGGGTTTAACTGGAAAATGAAGAAGGCATACTTGCCTGTATTGGTTATACTTAATTCATATTTTGCATCAAGGCAGGGGGTTGACTCTTGCTGTCCCTTGATTTTAAAGCTCTATAATTTTAAAGCTATTGTTTTCAAACATGGGGTTAGAAACTCTTTTTATGAAAGCTCAAATTCTGATGTCCTTGGGGCCCTACTCAAGTAAGTATCTGTTGTGCCTATGTCTGAATCCAGCCTTGCCTAAGAGTGTATGTGAACTCCACTCATGGCCAGCTCCAGGCACCAGCGAAGGAAGCAGGTGCCTGGGGCGCCCAATAGAAAGGGGCGGCACGTTTGGGTCTTCGGTGGCGGGTCCTTCAATCCCTCTGCTTCAGTCTTCAGCGGCAATTCGGCGATGGTCCTTCGGTGGCAGCTCAATCGTGTTTCCCCTCCCCCCCCTTCGCCGCTTGGGGCGGCAAAAAAGCTGGAGCCGGCCCTGACTCCACGGAGGGAGAATCAAGCCTGAGGAGCCCATGTGCTTTGAGTGGCATCTCATTTTGGCAGCTCAGGTGGGCAAAGCTTAGCATGTGGATGGAGCTGAGGAAGAATACCAATGGTGCTGCTGCTTTTTCCCAGGTTGAGTCAAGTTTGCATGATAAGCTCCTTGGAGGAGGAACTCTGTTATTTTGTCAACACATTGTATAGTGAGATGGCAGTGTGTGCTGACACATAAAGTCACTCTCCTCCTTTTAGGTTGGAGAACGGCTAGAAGGGAGAGGTAGTGGCTGGGCACACAGCCTGTAGCTTTTCTGTTCCTCTCCCTGGCTTCTGTGAAGCTTCAGAAAACCACACTATACAGAGCAGGGTCTGCTGTGTCTGCGGTGGGACGGGAGGGATAGGGAGATCACGGTCCTTGCTCCCTCAATGAAGGGGTGGGAGGGTTTTGTAGCCCCAGACGCTTTATGCAGATATGTCGGGGGTGAGGGGCTCAGGAGGTGCCCTTCTCCCCTGCCAGTGTCCCTACCCCAGTTGAGGGATGAACACTATGCTCTCTGACCCCCTCCCCACCCACAAGCTCCACTGCATTGTTTTTTGGGGCAGGACAGGGACCAGTAGTCCTCCTGAGAGATCCAACAGAGAATGAAGTACGTACGTACCCACAGCCCTTGAAGCTCTGTCTGTCCCACAGTAGCATTTCTGTGCTGTGATGAGGGAACCCAATGCGGGTTCCTTCTCAGTCATCCCATCAGGGGTCTGGGTTTATTCCTGGTTTGGTGATGGGACCTCTCAGGCCTTAACCCTCAGTCAAGGGGATCTGTCTGTGGTCCAGATCTCCAAAAGAGATGAGACAAATTCAGAGTAGGACCACCTTTGGGTCACTGCAAGACCTTCCGCTCTGAGAAAACCTTGTCACCATATCCCTGTGGAGCTCTCCAGTGGTACCCAGGGTTGTGAAGCACCTCACCATTACCTCCCCTTAGCATGAGGAGGCCTTGGCTGTGCCTGCTGTAGAGCAGCTCCCTGAAACTGCCAGTCTCTGGCAACACAAGCTGTGCCTTCCAAGCCTCCGCAGGCCTTGTGCTCCGCACAGGTAGCGAAAGGCATACCCCAACCACTGAGTCCCTTGGTGCTTTCCCTGCCATGCCCAGCCCCCTGTGCACAGAACACATAGAATTACCAGGCCTTCTGTTCCCAAAGGAACAGTATGCTCTAGCTTGTAAGATTTAACTTAAGAACACCATTGTGATTAACACCACAGCACTTAAATATATTTGTAATGAAAACAAGAATAAATTCATTGCCAAAGAACAGAGATTCAGGTAACAGTGAGAAATAAGAGTATTGGAAACAAATGGGTTGCATATAAAGCAAAATTATAACATACTTTTTAGAGACTAAGCAAACAAGTTATACTGTTGTCTAAAGAAGCTTATCTCACCCCAAGTTCTCTAGAGTGTTTTCAGCCAAGCCTGGTTGAGATCCCACTTTCCTGGAGCAAATTCGCTGTCAAATTACTTCCTAGGTGAGGAGTGACAGGATGTCTTCCTTGTCCCCCAAATATAGTAGAATAAACCTTTTGATATGCACCTCAAGATAGGGTTCCCCCCCTTTGCTTTTTTGTGTTACTTTTCTCTTCTAAGTTTTTTTCACAATCTGTCATTAGCATTTGATTCAGACCGGTGGGAGGGGACCCATTATGAAAGATACAATACTTATGTAAATAGACAAACATTTCTGGACTGACAGTACCTATTTTTCATCTTTGCTGGTGACCAGTCCCTTAAGAACATAATTTTCAGTGTGTATACAGGATTCCTTATACAACATCTATACATGCATTTTGCAATTATATTCATGACCAGTGTGACACTGGCTTTTATTTGAGACCTGACATGACACATTTTGGTGAACTAGAATGTAAATACCAGACTCAGGAAATCCCTGTAACCGCTCTGCACCCTCTTGCTAGATAGCATTATGAGGTTCTTGGGTCAAATCCACAATAACTGATGCCCCCACCCCCAAATCCAACCCTATTCCAAACAGAATTTTCTGTGATCATGGGGAGCACCCGATGTCTACTAACCTAGGAGGGGCTCAGATACTACAGAAATGGGAACTAGAACAAAACCCTAACATAGAGAATTCTCCCCCCCCCCACACACACACATGCAAACTTTAAATACATTCTCTTGTTAAAATTTTGTGCATCTTTGGCAATTACTCTGACTCAAAGGAATGAAGATTGTGAATGAGACCCAAGACAGTGCTACATTCAGGCTTTGTTCCTTCCTTCACATATATTTTCTACTTTCAGGAAGTGCTTGATGAGAAAGAAATTCTCTATGTTCCTAGACGTTACCCTATACATAATCATACTATAACGTCCCTATTGCCTAGTGGGAAGCTATCTTAACATTGTGGCTAATACATTGCCCATCATGATGAATGGTGGCTTACCAAAGGGCAATGCTATTTTTTCAGTTGAATTGTTTTCTAATCAGAAATATCTGAGTTGGCCTTGGTAGCAGTGGAGCCCAGGAGGCCTACATTAGCTGTCTTATTAAAATTGGGGATCAGTTTATTGTTTTTGTGCAAGACAGTTTCCAGGAGGCTATCTGGCTAAATTAATAGAAACCCCTCAATAAATAAAGCAAGAGTGTTTAAATTTATTGCTGGGTGCAAGGAAACAGCAGACTGAAATAATTCATTTTGCTAAATGGCAAGAGGGAGCAGTTCACAAGTTAGCGAGGAAAAACTATTTTTTATTCTTCTGTGTACAGTTTCATAGACTTTTCAGGAAGCTTGGAAAAAAAAGTGAGCTTGTCGTTTATGCATGTTTACTCCAAGCTGGGCTTATGGTGTCCCTAGCTTCTGTTTGCCAGAAGCTGGGAATGAACGACAGGGGATGGATCACTTGATGATTACCTGTTCTGTTCATTCCCTCTGGGGCACCTGCCACTGGCCACTGTCAGAAGACAGGATACTGGGCTAGATGGACCTTTGGTCTGACCCAGTAGGGCTATTCTTATGTTCTTATAAATTGAAATTGGTTTAAAAAATTAGTTCATCACATCTTAATTCCTTGTGCCAAGCAAAATAAAAACTAAAAATTGTTTCTGCAATGTTCTTGTATTTTGTGTGGATTTCATATACTTAGTTAGCAACATCATAAAATCGTATCAGTTCATTTTAAACTGGGAATTTTGTTCAATGGTATGATAAATATACCAGTTAGTTTCTGGTTTGGCTATTCAGTGTCTGATTACTTTTATTTAGTTTAAGATGATCTGAGTTATTCCCAGTATCTTGAAATAATTAAAGGGACAAAGTCAAATCATTCTCTCTAACATCAGAGTTTTACTTTGCTTTGTTTATAAAACATTCACGGTTTGAAAAGTAACATTATTGCTTGCTGATGTTGTCCTGCATTAATTTGAATGCTGATATCTTTCTAACTTTGTTTCTTATGAAGACAAGGCTAAAATGGCTTTGTGCTGCTTAACATAAAGGAATAAAAATTAGAGTTAGGAAAAGTCTTCTAGTCCATTCCCTACAGCAGTGATTCCCAACTGTTGATACCAGTTTATCAAACTAAGACTTTAGCGGTTTCAGTGTCTAGTCCACAATGGCCCTTAGGCTGTTCCAAACCCCAGCGTTGTTTTGAAATACTCCAGACTCCATTGTGTGTTAAAACATGTAGAGTTATATGATAGGGCCTCTCAGGCATAGGGAATAAAGATTTTCCTCCTCCCTCTTGCAAAGCCTATGTTAAGGCTACCTTTATTGCAGCGCCAAGCTCTTGGGACTGAATGGGATTATACAACAGATATAGCAGGTCATAGTTTTTTGAAATGTAGGTCTCAGTAAAGCTTTTTGTTGAAACTTTTTTTTTTTATGCAACATCTCCCTCTGAGGAAAATAGAGCTGGTTAAAATTTTCCAAAGGTCAAAAATACTAATTTAAATTTAGATACTTTTTGTAAAAATGTTGAGAGAATTTCCTCAACATGTATCATTTCTTTTACCAGCTAGAACACCAGATGCTCCCCACTTGAAAACAATGGAGTGGGGGCAAGGTGTGGGCAGATGTTAACTAGTTTTCCAAGCTGCATCTCATAAAGGACTCTTGCAAATTACTTACCCACCAGCATACCAGGGAATTTCCAAGAAGCACTCTGACTCAGGCACAGTGTCTCCCAGGAGTGGGTAATGAGATCTAGGAATTGCCGTACGGGGTCAGACTTATGATCCACCTAGGGTCGCCAACTTTATAATTGCTGAAAACCGAACACCCTTGCCTCGCCCCTGCCCTGCCTCTTCCCTTGAGGCCCTGCCTCTTCCCCCCTCCCCCCCCTCGCTCACTCACCCTCCTCCTGGGACTCACCTGCTGCCTGCGGAGCCAGGTTGGGAGTTGCTAATGGGGAGCCAGCCTGCCTGCCTGCTCAATCAGGGCACAACAGTGGAGGGGGGTGTTGGTCCGTGGAGAAAGGGGCAGGGGCACAGTGGGACACAGCAGTGGTCAGTTCCCGTAGCAAGGGGTCAGAGCCAGACAATTGGGGCACCGCTGGGGTCAGTCCTTGGAGCAAGGGGTTGGGACGGAGAGGGGTCGATCCCCCTAGTGATGGGCCAAGGCAATCGGGGCATGGCAGGGCAGAAGGGGGGAGGGGCAGACAGGACCCCCCCCCCCTCCCCGGGCAACAGCACCTACCTCTTGGAGCCCGGTCCGGAAGCCAGCCGCTGCTCTCTGTCAGGTGTCAGCAGCTGGGCAGAGAGCAGCTCTTCCATGTGGCTCCAGCCGCAGCTGCTGGCCTTCCCATCCCATCCCACCCCACCCCTAGTGGCGGAGGTTGGTTACTGTGGCCAACTGGATTTTAGCGTCTGTGATGTTCCAGTCGAAAACTGGACACCTGGCAACCCTAGGTCCACCCACTTCAGTATTCTGTCTCTGACCGTGGTTAGTGCAAGATATTTCAGAGGAAGGCATAAAAACCCTGTAATGGAATAATTTGTCCGCATGTTAGGTCATGTGCTGATCTCTAGTAGTTAGAGATTGGCTTAAACCTTGAAGCATGGGTTTTAATATATATTTAAATATTAGTGATTTGTGCTCCTAAGTCACTTGGGTGCTTTTTGAAAATCCCATCCTAAATTATTAAAACTGTAAGCCTCTTGTAACTTCCCTTGTGAACTTCACTACCTTGTTTATGTACCAAAATTATTCATCCTTTCAAACATCAAGACATCAATTAGCAGAGAAACCATCCTTTTTGGTGTCCTGCTATTTGGCTTTTAGAGTTTCATAGGATGCAAATCTTTTTTTCCCTTTAAACAATGCTACACTTAAGTGACCATTTTAAATATTTCTCGTAATGTGTAGCAACACAGGTGGGTAACTGAAAAAGGACAACAAGTCCTTTTTAGTGCTTCTGAAAATGAGGACAAAACTAAATTTAAACAAATAATGTTTAATAGAAAGCATGCACGAGCCTTAACTTATTGTCTGTTTCTTATATAACAGCTTCTTCTTGAGGAATTCTGGAAGAAGGTACTTGAACTCAGTATTTTTCAAAATTGCAGCAAGTCTGTATTTCTACTTTCACTGTGTCCACTTTCAACTGATTACTTTCATTTCACCATGCGTAATTCATTAACAAAAATATTCTTTCAGGATATGCATTGCTGGGTGAAATGGAAAATATGTTTTTTCAAATTTTTGAAGTTTCCACTTCCGCTTGAATTTGCCATTTTGAAAATCATGAGGTATTTCTTTTTAACACTTGTGAAGGCTTGAAATTCTGGAGACAAAATGACTTCCTTGATTTATACAAAATTCTTCATGTAATTTGTCCATATTAAGAACTTTATCAGTTTTGAATGTTTCAACAGCCTCTGTAAATTCTTTAAAAGAATGCTATTTTGCCAATAAGACAGGTTTTTTTAGTGCATATTATTTTCAGTAAAGTCATCTCTTTCATAAATATTTTCTAGTTCACTGATTTTTAAAAAAGCAGAAAATCTGTTTCATACTCTTCTTCATTCACTTTCACTGAGATTCTTCCATTTGGAGTTCAAAACACAACCATAACATTTCATTTATTCTATATTTTAGTTTATTGTTTAGGTTGGACATCAGTTCGAACAATGAAGTTACTGTGAGCAAGTTTGACTTGAGAGCTTCAGTACTATCTGTGAATGTTTTTCGAGCATGGTTCAAGAAGAAATAGTACAATTCAGCATCTCCAAAACTACCCCATATTACTTTATTGCATTTATCTTCCCCCAAAGATTGAAAGTAACTTGTAAACCCTTTTCAACACATTGCCGGTTGTTCAATGAGCAAGTACAAGTGACAGCCAAGGTGTGACTACATGACCTAGAATTTTACTGTATTTTACCCCAGCAAATTGGCCAAGTTCTTTAAAGCTGTTGAACTCTGTGACTGAATTCTTAAATGGCTGTAAACTTTTTAAACTAGGTTTTCTACATCAATGTTTAATTTGGTCGCTGCAAATCTTGTGTTGCTGCGTATGACATGAGCTAAACAATTGGTAACAACGTCACTTTTTTCTCTGTTTTTGGAAAACCGTTAAATTTAGAATAATTAACACCCACATTGTCTTCTGTATATGCTGACACATTTGATAATTTTAGTCTAAATTCATCAATCCTATTGATTAGGTTGGTAGTGATTTGCTTGAGAAGTTTCATGACAGTCTTCATAAAAATCTAATAAACAATATTGAATGTGGTAACACAGTGGAGTGCTGTAAAATATGTGGGAAGCCTTTCATGAAATCTTTATTGGAAATACCCAGTTATTTTGAATAATAAATGTTGTTCTCTTTAAGGTCATCTGTACACTTAGAAACAGAATATGGGGCTAGCCCATTTTCACAAAGTGCTTTTGATTTACTTTTTCCACAGGATATGCTTTTAAGGAGTTTTGGAATCAGTGAAAATAGAACTATCAACTTTTCCTGTCATCCACACTTTGATGAGTAGTTGCTTAACAACATGAAATGTTTTGGTGAGTTCTGCTATAGTAACTCATAAAGAGCATGAACTTTGGAAAAAACTTTTGAATTTTTGAACTTTTTGTCATCTTTGGCAGTTTTAATGGGATATGTTACATTACCTTTACCTCAAATCGAAACATCAGTGTCACACTTACAATAGCTGCAAAATGCATAGTTATCTCATTTCCTACTTGTAATGAATTTAAATTCTTTTTCTTAGGTCACTGAGAAACCTCTATTCTTTTTGGGATGGTGATTGGTGCACTATATTTATCACAGGAATGTGGTATAAAAATAGCAGACCAATACAGGCCACCAAGTTTTTTTTTATTTGTAACACCCTTGGAGTTCCTTTTCAGGGAGCTCAAGTATGGTGGCTCCCACTTGCACTGCCCAACAGTCTCAGGGAGCTCAGGTATGGTGGCCACCAGAGCTCCATAGATCCAGACCAAGCTGGGTTGAAGATAAGGGTGGCTGGAAGCCCTTGCAGGCTGGGGCCAATGAGTGAGGCTCCTGGGTGGGGGCAGGGGAAAGGACCCAATGTCTGAATAGGACTGCTGTGCCTGGAGGGGGAGTGAGATAGAAACCTAGAGCCAGTGTGACTCTCTGAGTTGGGGAGAGAGAGAGAAGGCCTAGCCAGAGAAGACCTAGCCGCTGAGCTGGCAAAGAAAAGGCCTGTTTCCTCTCTGGAGCAGAGCTACTTTTGGGGAAATTCTGTGCCACTGTGTCTCGAGACATGAGGACGACAGAGGACAAATATGTCAAAATGACTGTCCTCCTTGTTACATATAGATTCTGCTGGAGAGGTGTTGCAGTTACAAATTGCACCCACCAGGGGCTGCTGTGGCACCAGAAGAATGGGCAGCCAGCAGGTGGAGAGGGACTGGAAAGAGGCTGTGTTCCTCACAGTGGGGTCGGGTGAGGAGGCACAGGACAGACAGAGTGGGGCACATGGGGCTGCCTGAGGGTCAAAGACTGGGGTCAGAAAGGCTAGTAGGGGAGACAGACTGGGGTGCAGGCTTAGGTGCTAGTGGGATGACAGCATTGAGCCAGGAGCTGAATGTGGTGGGGTGGGGGGGCTGAATAGGGATGGGGGTGCAGGGATGGGGGGGTAGGGGGATGCAGGGACATGGGGGGGATTGGGGGCAGATGTGCCTGACTGAATGGGAGAGGCTAGAGGTCAGCCAGGATCTGCATGAGGGAGGCTCCCCTACTCCCTAACAATCCCCCCTGAAAACCCTGTTCCATACTTCTCCCACGCATACCCAACAACCCTCCAGGTTCACTCCCAGGCTTCTCCCCTCCTCAGCTCCTCCATTACCCCTGATTCCCTTAAGCCTTTGCCCTGCTTCTGAGGGGTGCAGGAAATACATTTTTGTATTGTAGTTTAAATGTATTACTGGAAGTTCTGTATTAATATGTCTAGTAAGGAATCTATGTATCAAAAAAAGAAATTCCTGAATCTTTTTTTTTGGTCTGTATTGTTACAGATGTAGTTGCTGACAAATATTTTGAAATAAATTAACAAAATAATTGAAACTGGTGTGATGTTTTATTTTGATAAAATATACACAATTTTGCAGAATTTTAAAATATTATATTATGTGCAGAATTTTTCAGTTTTTAGCATTGAATTTTTAATTTTTTTGGCACAGAATTCCCCCAGGAGTACAGAGTGGAAGAGCATTCATAGAACAACCCAGAGCCCAGTGAGAGCCAGGGGGCTTTGGGGAGGGGTTGCATATGTTTTTATTTTTAAGATTTTATTAATCATTTTCTAAATTACAAAATCCAAAGTGTCAAAAAGAGGTCATTTAAGCATCATTCTCGAGACATGAGGAGGACGGAGGACAAATATGTCAAAATGACTGTCCTCCTTTAAGGAGGACAAATGGTTATCTAGACCAGGGATTCTCAACTTTTTTCTTGCTGAGGCCCCCCTCAACATGCTATAAAAACTCCAGGGCCCGGCTGGGAGGGAGGGGGAGAGTGAGCACGGGGCTCTGGACCTGGGGGGGGACCCTTGGTCATAGGCATAGCTTTACTTCTATTTTGGGGGGGGGGCAAGGGCTGGCGGGGCTCAAGCCAGCTCCACACAGCAGGGTTCAGGGAGGGAGCGCCACCTCCACCCCCTGACTCACTCAGACGGCCACCCAGCCTGTCTGAGCTCTGGGGGGGACATAACCAAAAATATAACTGAAAGGGGGGACTCAGTTCAAAAAGTTTGAAAACTGCTCAGGGTACAGGGAGGGGGATAGTTGTGGCTGTGCAGGCAGGGGGGTAACTCAGGGTGCAGGCAGGGGGGTAGCTAAGGGCTGTGTGCAGGTAGGGGAGTAGCTCAGGGAGCAGGCAGCGGATAGCTAGGGGCTGTGTGCAGTCAGGGGGGATAGCTCAGGGTGCAGGTGTGGGGTAGCTAGGGGCTGTGTGCAGGCAGGGGAGTAGCTCAGGGTGCAGGCGGGGAGTAGCTAGGGGCTGTGTATGGGGGGGACGGATGGACTGGGGCTCCCAGTACAGCTCCCAGCTTCAGCGGGGGGAGGAGGCACTGGGGCTCCTGGCTTTTCAGCCCCCCCACTGCTTCTGGCTTGAGGGGGATGCTGGGGCTCCTGGCTTCAGCCCCGCGCCTCTCCCAGCTGCAGCACAGGCTCAGGGCACTGGCTTCCAACCACAGGGCTTTGCGGCCCCCCCTGAAATGGCTCGTGGACCCCAGGGGGCCATGGGCCCCCAGTTGAGAACCACTGATCTATACAATAGAAAACAATCAACAGCAATGGAGATCAATGTACCTTCCCTGCTTGTGGGACCTGGAATTATGATCGTTTACAGAAATTCATGGAAAGCTGTATTAAGTCTTTTTTGACAATAATATGCAGTAAGGCTATGCAGGTCCATGTGGATAGTTTCATTTAGTTAAGGTGGGTCGTAGTGCATTTTTCAAGTATGGTGTGATGTGGGTGTGATGGAATACTTTGTGACATGAATTAGCAGTCAGAGAGAGCTTTCCAAAAGAAATATTAGATAAACCAGCAATATAGAGTAGGACCTAAGGTTTCTTTGTTTTGTTTTATATAATTGAAAATGCATCTGGCCTTTTGAACTTTTGCTGCTAGCTGTACTGAAGTTAAATGCACACATGCTAAATAACATCACTATTCTATTTTCTTTATATGAAAATCCAAACTTAAATCTTTGAATGAACATCTGTGGGATGGGTCCATTAACTGGCTTCAGCATAGAAATTCCAGAGGAGGAAGATTAAAAAGTGCAGTGTTCATTCACAACACATACATCAGTTGCAGTTATTCACAATTCTGTTACAGCTAGTGAATAAGAAATATAGGTGTAGCGCACAGTCTTTAAAAGTCATCTCACTTTAATAAGCCAGCTTGGGTTTGATTCCTTCTCTCCCCCACAACCCTGAGTCATCTAACTCGTCCTTGAAGACTTCTTTCTTCTCAACAAGAACTCAGTTTTCTAATGCATTTATTTTTTTCTCATTATTTCTCCTGGTGATCACAGTATTTTCACTGCACTTTTTCTAGTTAAGGTCCCCTCTGTATGTTTCTTAGTGTCTGATTTTATTTTCTTTGAAGTTAATGGCAAAAATTCCATTGACTCTAGTGGGTGCAGGAGTGAGGCTTACTGATTAGTATTCCATTTAATCCTCAATCCTACTGTTACCCACTGTACAATATATATTACATATCTAACTCTGTCTGATCCCCAAAAGATATGAGTCTGTTAAAACTTTGAGCTACAGACCTGGTCGTTTAGCTTAAGCTGGAGAGGCTTGTGGTTTTTTTTTTTTTTTTTTTTTTTTTAAAGCTGTGGAGGTCCCTGGTTCAGTCCCTGATGGGGACCAAGAAGGTAGTGGTTACTAAAGTAGAGGCTGTGAATGACCACATGAGGAGCTCAGAACCTCACAGGATCAGGCCTTATGCCAGGAAACTATACTTCATAGGCCTTATCCGAAGCTCATTTAAGTCAGTTGAAACACATCTGTTGACTTCAGTTGTCTATGGGTCAGACCTCAAATATTTTCTTGTAAGTTTTGCAAAACTCTTATCTTCTGAAGAGATTTGCTGATATACTGTATTACTAACTACCAAAGTGACAATAGTCAAATCTGTTGTCTATTGATCTTTCCAAGATGCTAAAAGATGTACAAAGTGTGACTTCCAACCTGGAGAGGCATGTCAGATTTCCAACTGACTTGGCCAAGGGAGGAGGATCACTTTGCAACAGATGTTGGAACCCCATGCAGTTTTTTTTCAAGGCAATTGTATTACATTTATGAATGATTTAATGTATGATTGCATTCTATTCTACAACGTGGGTTACCAACGAAAAACAGAGGTTAAAGTGAGTTACTAAGACAGTAAACAGCTCCAGAGAGCTGTTGGGTGGTTTGTATATAATTACTCAAACTAGGTTTTTCAGAGACCAGGAGGCAAAGAAAGAACTTGAGGATATATAAATGGGGAGTTTAAACATACTAATGGCCTTTATTTTGAGTAAGAAAATGGACATGACATTTTGTCCAAGGAGAGGCCCCAATCCTGAGGTGTTGGAATGACTTTGGCCTTGTAAGCGCTATAAGGCTGATGGACAATTTCTGGTATGTTTGAGTAAGTGTGTAGGAACTTTTTGGGTTTTATATGATTTCTCTGTTGGCAATATACTGTTCATAGCCCTCAGAGAGAAAGCAGTTCACAGAGGCTGGCCTTAAGCCATACTGGCTTGCTGGAGATATTGGTGTATGGCAGGGGGCTGTGAACCCTTATAACACCTGGTGAGAAGGATCAGTGACAGCTGGGAGCCTGAACCCTTAAGAGGGTGCTCTCGAGGGACCATGGAAACAGTTACCTTGAAACTGTGATGCACTGTGTTGTCCATAGACCACCAGGGTTCTAGCTTAAGTCTTGGCTGCCATAGGCTGCACACAGTGCTAATTCAGTCTGTAGATGAAGATTTACTATTTAGTAGGTTCCCACTCTTAGACATGGCTACTTTTAGAAAAAATGGCAGACACCAATCCTAATGTAGCTATATTGCCCCCTTAAAGATAAGATACTATGAACATCTTACCCTGGCATTTTTATTAAATATTCCTTAATCCTACAGAAGATGAGAGAGTAAACAGATGATCCCCTCATTAATAAATGTCAATGGAACAACAGCTAGAGACTACAAATTAGATCCTTTACACCATGAAATATATTTTTAAAAGGGCAAGTGGCTAGACAAGCTAGGTAATAACAAAGAGAAGGCTATTAAAAAGGGAAATCTCTGCAGAAAGACATTTTGTAATGTGGTCAGGAAACTTTGCCTTACAGTATACCGGGCCAGGTGCTTCAGAAGGCTAATGACTGTATATTCATATTTTATTGAATAAATATAGCTCCCATTCACTTATCTCCTTTTGACTATTATAAAATAGGTCTTGTGGAAATGACTGAATTTATCTCTTAATAGAAAAAATAACATTTAGAAAAAAGTTGAATTATGCCACTGTACAATATGTGACAGTTTTGGAATAATTGTAGATTTTTTTTTAAATTAATGGAGATATCCTGTCTCCTTGAACTGGATGACCTTTCAAGGACCCTTCAAGTCCAGCCCCCTGCCTTCACTAGCAGGACCAAGTACTGATTTTTGCCCCAGATCCCTAAGTGGCCCCCTCAAGGATTGAACTCCCAACCCTAGGTTTATCAGGCCAATGCTCAAACCACTGAGCTATCCTTTACTAGAACTGTTGGTTAAAATACATATAGGTACCATTTTGTTAGGTTAAAATCAGAAAAAATGAAACACAACAACTTAGATGAATCTGCTATTGGCTGTTTTCTGAAGTTTCTGTGGACAGGAACACTTCAAAAATCCAACACTTTCCTTGTCATAATAGCGAATGCATCTGCTTATGTGCTTGACCTCTCCTACTTTGCTTACTAGAATCTTCTCCCCTTGGGCCTTTCTAGTACTTGTGTTGCTTCACTCTAATCAGTCCCCACCGCTACAGCCAAAATTACCTTCTGTTTCTTCAACCTCCTAGGCTTATTTGCTGCCCAGAACCTCTGCTCTGCATCATTTATTCTGTTATCTAGTTCCTGGATGTTAGTTCATCAGTTTTAGCTGACTCTCATCCACGGAGGAGAAATAACTCTAACACTGAAGTGCAGTGTTCAGGTGCTCCAGTAACTATCTGACTGCAGCTCAGGAGGGGTAGAGAGAAAGTATCATGTGATCTGCCTTGTCCTGAATGGTGCCATGTGGTGTTTCATCTCTCCTGTTTTTCCTATCAAATTATTTTCAACTTTTGCATTCCTCTACAACTGTGAGGCATAGTTCATCTGTAGCATTAGCAGAGGGTGCATAGAAAGCTGGCATTGGGGAGCTTAAGCAACTTACAATTAGTTCTGCCGGTGTGAAGCTCTGCTCTCTATACTTTTGATTTCATTAAGCTATATTTGCTTGAGGGACAACCAATAACAATTGCCAAATGACCTGTTGGTTTGTTTTTTATGATAATTGAACAATACCTGCCTTCCAGGATCTTCTTCTGAATGGATTGAATTGAGCCTGTAAATGGTCTATTAAAGCTTCTCTAGGCTTTAACATCCTCACTTTCCCTCTTGTACCCTGAGACGTCAGGCTGTCTGTCTAAAGTAAAATCAGTTTCTTCATCTTTAAGAAACAGCATACACTGTTCTTACACGTCTTGATTAGTGCCTTCTGTCCCTACAAGTCAGAGTCTTGATTTTTGGCAGATGTTCACCATCTTCATACATAATAACAGATGCAAAAGAACTATTTAATCATCATTAATGTCGCAGGAGCATTCTCAAGAAAAGGATAATCTTTCCCTTTGACGTTCATCTATTGTGTAGGTGCCTCACAATAAAATCTTTTGATTCATCAGATTAGATGCTCAATAAAAGAGGTTTTTTTGTTTTTGTTTCAGTTCTTCTATTCTTTTTTCATACTTCTGTAGAGGTTTGTCTCTTTATGATTAGGGGGAAAATAATTAAATTTTAAACCATCCTAGTTATTCCTGATTACGGACTTTCCAGTATGTGTCCTCCCTGTATATTTTCAGTGCTTTTTATTAATGATAAATAATTGGTAATACACTAATTGTGGCTAGAGAGAGATGATGTTTCTACTTTTAAAAATTTGGGAGAATCTCAAATGCTGTGTAGGTAGGAACTCACTTTTGTCCCAAAGTATCCTGAAATCACAGAAGAAGAGTCAGTGGGCTGCCATGAGGGTGGAAGAGGACAAAGTTATCTCCAAAAAGGAGATGAAATTTCAGAGTGACTGTCTGGCAGTCTCGTTCTGTCTTCAGTTAAGAAGTACTTTATGTTGTTTTGTCTTTTTTAAAAATTAAATATCAAATAAATAAAAAAAGAGTCTAGGAGACTTCCTCTCCGCTGTGAGAGTAGTGTAGATTTGTCTTTGGAATACCTGCAGGCAGAGAATCAAGATCCGAAGAGGAATGAGCAGTACAACCAGGCTTTAATATAGTATAGGACTCTATCCTATGTGGATTATAATGCTTTTGTGAAGTAGATGCTACTATAAAAGCTGGGCAATGAGGCAGAGAAAGATACCTGGTATTATGTGGAGAGGCAGGAGACTAAATGAAAGAGCAGTTAAAGGTGAAGGACATCTAGAAGATATGAATCTGCTTAAGTTGGTCATATTACTAATATTTATTTATTAAGAACTGGAGAGCAACGGCTGATTAACTAGGCTGTCTAGAGAAACAGACTGATAGTACTTACAAGCCCTGTCCTGCAGGGATCAGTTCTTGGCCCTATGATATTTAACATTTTTATCAATGACCTGGAAGACAACCTAAAATCATCACTGATAAAGTTTGCAGATGACACAAAAATTGGGGGAGTGGTAGATAATGAAGAGGACAGATCACAGATTTAGAGTGATCTGGATAACTTGATAAGCTGGGCACAAGCAAACAATATGTAAATGTATACATCTAGGAACACGGAATGTAGCCCATACTTACAGGATGGGGGACTCTGTCCTGGAAACAGGGACTCTGCAAAAAGATTTGGGGTTATAGTGCATAATCAGCTGACCGTGAGCTCCCAAAGTGTCGACTCTGTGGCCAAAGGGACTACAGTATTATTATCCTTGGTTCCATAAACAGGAGACTCTCAAGTAGGAGTAGAGGTTATTTTACCTCCATATTTGACACCGGTGTGAAAGCTGCTGGAATGCTATGTCTAGAGCTGGTGTCCTCAATTCAAGAAGGCTGTTGATAAGTTGGAATGGGTTCAAAGCAGAGCCACGAGAATGATTAAAGGGTAAGACAACATGCCGTATAGTGATAGACTCAAGGAGCTCAATCAATTTAGCTTAACAAAGAGACGGTTAAGGCATGACTTAATTACAGCCTATAAATACCTACATGGGGAACAAATATTTAATAATAGGAGTACTTGTGGCACCTTAGAGACTAACAAATTTATTTGAGCATAAGCTTTTGTGGGTTACAGCCCACTTCATTGGATGCATAGAATGGAGCATATAGTAAGGAGATATATACACACATACAGAGAACATGAAAAGGTGGGAGTTGTCCTACCAACTCTAAGAGGCTAATTAATTAAGAGAAAAAAACTTTTGTAGTGATAATCAATCTACCAATGTGATATATACCATCATGTGCCAGCAGTGCCCCTCTGCCATGTACATTGGCCAAACTGGACAGTCTCTACACAAAAGAATAAATGGACACACATCTGACATCAGGAATCATAACATTCAAAAACCAGTAGGAAAACACTTCAACCTCTCTGGCCACGCAGTAACAGACTTAAAGGTGGCAATTTTGCAACAGAAAAGCTTTAAAAACAGACTCCAACGAGAAACTGCTGAACTTGAATTAATATGCAAATTAGACACCATCAACTTAGGCTTGAATAGAGACTGGGAATGGCTGAGCCATTACACACATTGAATCTATTTCCCAATGTTAAGTATTCTCTCACCTCTTGTCAAACTGTCTGTAATGGGCTATCTTGATTATCACTACAAAAGTTTTTTCTCTTAATTAATTAGCCTCTTAGAGTTGATAGGACAACTCCCACCTTTTCATGTACTCAGTATGTGTATTTATGTCTCCTTACTATATGCTCCATTTTATGCATCCGATGAAGTGGGCTGTAGCCCACAAAAGCTTATGCTCAAATAAATTTGTTAGTCTCTAAGGTACCACAAGTATTCCTGTTCTTTTTGCGGATACAGACTAACACGGCTGCTACTCTGAAACCTGACCTTTAATAATAGGCTCTTTAGTCTAACAGAGGAAGGTATAACACAATCTAATGGCTGGAAGCTGAAGCTAGACAAATTCAGACCGGAAATATGGTGTAAAGTTTTAAGTGAGGGTAATTAATCATTGGAACAAATTACCAAAGGTTGAGGTGGATTCTCCATCACTTGCAATTTTAAAATCAATATTTTATTTTTTTTCTAAAATTCTAGGAATTATTTTGGGAAAGTTCTATGGCATGTGTTATACAGGAGGTCAGATTAGATCAGGGATCGGCAACCTTTGGCCTGCGGCTCGCCAGGGTAAGCCTCCTGGCGGGCCGGGCCAGTTTGTTTACCTGCCGTGTCCGCAAGTTCAGCCGATCGCGGTTCCCAGTTGCTGCGGTTCACTGTCCCGCAGCCCCCATTGGTCTGGGAAGCAGCACGGCTGAGGGATGTGCTGGCCGCAGCTTCCCGCAGCCCCCATTGCTTACCCTGGTGAGCCATGGGCCAAAGGTTGCCGATCCCTGATCTAATCTGACCTCCTGTATAACACAGGCCATCGAACTTTCCCAAAATAATTCCTAGAATTTTATAAAAGGTTGCTGAGCCCTGGATTTGATGATCACAGTGGTCCCTTCTGGCCTTAAAATCTATGAATGTTTGTCTGTCTCAGAATGAATACTCTAGGATTGTCTTGCAGTGGACAGAATGAAGCTGCCATGGTGAACTGTATGTTAAAATTAAGATCATGTAACAAACATAGTGTAATTAATAAAATACAATTACAGTGTACGAAGATTTAAATTAACAGGCTTACAAACATAATCCTAATAAGCAATGTTAGATCCTTGGAAACTGTTAAAAGTGGCTGCCATAAAGGACTGTTGACAGATGAAATGTTCACCAAAATCAAATCCATCAAATATAAATAACTTATAAACAGAGTCCGATAGTATTTCTTTTTCAGATAGCAAAGGAGCTCTGTGGCAAAAACAGTTCTTGATAATACAAGGCAAAAATTACAAAAAAAATTAGAATGAATAATGTGAATACTTCCCCATGGCCACAATCTTGGCAGGTCTAGTTATTTATGCTAAGAAAGTGAATTATTTATTCATTTTTACTACAGGACTGACCTTTGGAACAACAACAGATGGTAATTTTCCTGGTTTATTTCAAAGCGTGACAATTTCTGTTGATGTATTTAGTCATAGTTCACGTAAATCAGAATTTACCTTTTATTATTGTATTCCCTTTGTCTCCATTTGCAAAGTACTTAATTTTATTGGTGTGTTAATTTTAACATGTTTTAGTTGCTTAATTATATAAAGAACAATTACAGTAGAGTCACCAGAGTATCTCTGAGAAACCCTGCTTGCCAAGGTAAAACTTTTTTTATGTGAGAGGGAGGGTAATTTCATTGCAAATATAAGTAAATTTTGGTGGTAGGCTTTATAAATAAGTAAATCAGGCAAGAAGGATGCGTCTTTTAATTCTGAAATCTAAACATTACAGATCCAAAGAGTTTAAGTATAATCTCACAACTTCTTTTCACTTAATATAAATAATGTATTATTTTCAGTTTAAACAATATATCTGTGTAGATAATTCATAGACTTTTTTTTTTTTTTTTAAGGCCAAGGGGGACCATTAAATCATTTACTTTGATCTCCTGTGTAGCCCAGGCCAATACATTTCACCACTTACCGCTCTGTTGAGCCCAGTAACTTGTGTTTGGCTAAAGCACATCTTCCAGAAAGGCATACTGTGTGTCTGTATAAACATTCTAAACTTACTGTATGGAAATCTACAACTTACTTTGTTTCTGACTTCTTTACATTATCGTACGGTACGCAAGAACTTGGGTGCAACTTCAGATGCCATTGAACCTCAAGATCTTTGAAGGCCAACACACTGGCATTATATTTGCTACCTGATTACTACCTATTTGCCACTGATGGTTTGGGTAGTTCAGACCAAGTGAGAAGCAGCTCTGGAGAAATTAGCCTATTAGGAGTGCAAGGAAAAGTGAATTCTTTCATATGCCAGAGGCATTTAAAAAAAATCTTCCTGTATTACATCTCAACATAGCTATAAGTTATTTCAATATGTCATTGATAGAGAGAGGCAAGATCTCCTTCCAAGCCAGTGATTGGAGAAAAAGCACTGAGAACCATAAGGGGCCACTGGTCCGTGTCTGAGGCTTGTAGGTACCACAGCAGTGGAAATAAGCAATAGCTTCTATTTTTACTTGTTTTAAGCTTATCTTGAGGATTTTATTGGGGGTCTTTTTGGTCGGTGTTGGTCTTCCTCTTTCATTTTGTCTTTTCTCAATCCTATAGTTTTGAGACCTCTGGTGGTGGTGCTGGGTGTTTCAGATTGGGTTTTTCTAAGAACCAGAAAATGTTTCTTGCCCACTCCTAATCTACTGGATACAGGTTTAATTCCACTACATTACAAACTACACTGAACTTGAAAATACAGTAAAAGCTTTATCTGGCATGTTGGGAGAATATGGGGGTGCTGGTAAGTCAAAAATTCTGGTTAACTAAGACAGAGGGAGTTTGGCTGCAAGATGGGGCTGGAGGGGTGCGGAGTGCAGGCTGTGGGAGGGAGTTTGGATGGGGAAGGGGGCTCGGAGCAGGGGATTGGAGTGCGGGAGGGGTTTTGGGGTGCTGGATCCGGGCGGTGCTCATCTTGGGTGGCTCCCTGCAATCGGTGACATATCCCTGCTGCTCCTAGGCGTCGGCGTATCCAGGCGGCTCTGCGTGCTGCTTCTGCCTGCAGGTGCCATCCCCGGCCAATGGGAGCTGCGGAGCCAGTGCTTGGGGCAGGGAGGGGGCAGCTCACAGCCCCCCGGCAGTTCCTCTGCCTAGGAGCAGCAGGGACATATCACCACTTGCAGGGAGCCATCCAAGGTGAGCGCTGCCTGGATTCGACACCCTGAATCCCCTCCCACACCCCAACCCGCTGCCCCAAGCTCCCTCCCAGAGCCCGCGCCCCACATCCCCTCCCAAAATGCTGGTTTCTAGAGCTTTCTGGTTGGTAAAGTGCCAGGTAACACAGCATTTACTGTACATTGGGTAAAATATTCAAAAATTCCTATGCCCCATTTTCATAAGTGGAGGTTGTGTGATTTAACTGGGTGCAGAAACACTTGACAATATACAGGGCCTGCCTTCAGTGTAAGAAAATTATGACGTTAGTCATATGACTGTTACATCTGACTGCATGTACAATATTTTTTATTTTATATGTTGTGTATTTTTATTCACATTTTATACACTTTACATATTTGCATGGGTAAGGTACTTATGAGGAAGGCCATTTTGTATTGTTAAAGTTTTTTAACAATGGGATGAGGACTGTAAGCTAAATATAATAATAATTTAATTGTGTACCTAGCATGATATTGACTCCACTGGACAATTGTTGGGAAATATGAATGAAACTGGGCCTTATTCTAGTCCCTTTGACACTACACTTATTGCTTCCTTTCTAACTAGGCTGTGTCTAGAGATAATACAAGTAAATAATCAATTGCTAAATCAGTCTTTCATCCACTTTTGAATTTCATCATAAACATGATACTTAACCATATATGCCACATCAGTCTTTTAATGCAGCACTGTATCAAAAACTGCCTTGAAGTGCAAGTACATTATATCCATTGTCTCATCCCTATCAACTCATTGTCATTTTTTAAAAGACATTAATAGGAGGGTATGTCTATACTGCAATGTAACCCCAGGTTTAGTGGGACTCGACTCAGCTGACCCTGGGTTAGAGAACCCAGGGCATGAGCACCTACACTGATTGTTAACCCTATGTTAAGAATTTCCTAACATAGTCTCGAACCTGGACCTCTGGAGTCCACGCTGCAGCACGCAGACCTGAGTCAAACCAGCCATATCCCAGACTCTCTAGCACCCTCCTATTGCATTGTAGGAAAACTTGACTCTGCACCCTGCACATTACAGGAAGTTAGAACAGCCCACCAATGCAACGCCAAGCAGTCCTTTCTGTCTGTGTGCACCCAGCTACTGGAGCCAGCAACATGGCAGAGGCAACTTTTTAAAACTTCTCTTGCTTGTGCTTTTACTCCTATGTCAGGAAATGGGCAGAGCTTCTATGATGCACTGTTGAACATTTAGATGGCATTTTCTGACCCGCCAAAGGCACCTACCACAGCTTATGAGGGAGGAGGAGGAAGCATATCCGGGGATGGGAGACTCACACTGGCTGTGTTCATGACACACTATACAGTAGCTAATGCTCCTTCTGTACACTGGCTCTTCTAGTGCAGGGCCACAAACACAGACTTGTGGGATCATATAGTCATGCAAACCTGGAATGACCAGCAGTGGGTCCAGAACTTTCTCAAGAAGAAAGCTACATATCTGGAGCTTTGTGAGTAGCTTGTCCTGATTCTCCAGCGTAAAGATACATGCATGCAGGTGCCTTTGCCGGTCCAGAGGTGGGTTGCTGTAACCATCTGGAAGCTGGCTACTGCAGGTCCATTGTCACCAGTTTGGTGTTGGGAAGTCCGCTGTGGTTGAAGTGGTGATGGAGGTTTCTGAAGCAATCAGATGTGTGGTTTACCCAAGGGTGGCAGGCATAAAAGGTATTCCTGAAGTAATTGCTGGCTTTGAGAGAATGGGGTTTCCAATCTGCACTGGGGTCACTGATGGGACTCGTGATCATAGTTTGCCCTCCTCAAGGAGCAAATGGGTGCATAAACTGCAGAGGGTACTACTCCATCATTATGCAGACCTTCGTGGACCACAGAGGTCAATTTATGAACATCAGGGTGGGCTGCACTGGGAAGGTTAATGATTCCAGGGCTTTTTGCAGATTGGTAGTCTACGTTCGTGGACAGGCTGGGACACTCTTCCCACCAAATAACATTGTCATAAGTGGAGTTACTGTCCTCACCATTATTCTGAGGGATCATGCATACCCTGCATACTTTTGCTTTGGCTTATGAAATCATACCCAGACTTAAGAGGCCGCGGGCAAAGATGGCTTAATGACACTCTCAGCAGGTGTCGAATGGTTGTTGAACATGCTTTTTGCAGACTGAAATCCCATTGGAGATGTCTACTGGATTTGGATTCCAGTGTCATCAATGCTGTCTGCATTACTGCGGCTTGCTGTGCTCTTCACAATCTTTGTGAAGCCAGAGGTGAGCCCTTTCCCACTGAATGGACCTATCACAGTGAGGGGCTGCTGAATTGATATGCTCAGCCAGAAAGTGTAGCTGTCAAAGCTGGAGCTGGATGCACCCAGGCAACAGAAGTCAGGGATGCTTTGTGCTCCCACATAATGGATTTGCATGGCCCAATGGAAGAAGGGGAATAGTGCCTTTATGAATGCGCTTTTGAGGGATGAGGTAAAATGAATTGATTGTGTGGGGTTACAGTGCTTGGGGAGGGGTAGGAAGTTGATTGCCATGCAATGAAATTATGAAATGGTGGGATTGATGTAAGGAAGTGATTGAAGTATGGATTGCTGGAGGATTCTCAGAATCAGCTAGGAAGACCGACGCACTAACATCAGCATTCTCTCTGCTGCCAACATCAGCAGTATAGGAGCACGGGTCATGAAACACCAACTCTGCTGGGCTGGCCACTGTGTACGTATGCCTGACACTCGCCTCTCGAAGCAAGTACTCGTCTCTCAGTTAAGTCAGGGAAGAAGGGCTCACGGAGGGCAGCAAAAGTGTTTCAAAGACATACTGAAAGTACACCTTAAAAAGAGAGGCATCAACCCAACAAACCGGGAGGACTTGGCATGGAACAGAACACAGCGGCGCCACACCATACACCAAACCGCAGCTCACCTTGAGGAGAACAGACGTGCTTATGAGACAGAGAAGCGACAAAGGAGGAAAGAAAGGGCACAACAGTCCAGCCAACAACTATGTCTCCTCCAAGATTACACCTGCCACTTCTGTGGGAAAATCTACAGGGGAAGAATTGGGCTTCTCAGCCACTTAAAAACTCACCAATGAACCCCCTTGGCAGACATCATCCTTGCATCAAGGGATAGCCGAAGAAGCTATATCTATTGAAGAATAGATATTTAGTGTTTGCATACTAATTCCTAATTGTCCCTGATCATTTGTTTACCTCTGTTTTTTTAAATACACATTGAATATGATTTGATGCAGTGATGCAATAAACATTTTTGGTGAAATAAAAAGCTTTATTTAACATGTATTTGAAAAGAACAACATTCACCCATTGGCAGGCAGGCCAGCTGCCAATACCCCACCAGTACACCTGTAACAACAGAATCTTTAAACAATTTTTTTTTTTAATGAATGAATGAATAAGTGCACACAGTGAAGTCCTGTACGTGCCAGAAACCATCTACCATTGCATATCTCCTGGCCCTAGTTCTCCTTTCCCTGTTTGCTGTGCACTGGGCACTGGGATAGGGTGGTAGAGACATCCACAGGGGAGGTGGTGGCATGGAGGGATGAATGGGGCAAGGTTGCCCTGCCAGCCACTCCTGGAGCACAATTGCATGGGCCACCCTGCCATGGAGTTGTCCAAGCTGTTTCTGGACTGCATCCCAAGTACCATGCAGGGGACTCAGACCATAGTGTGGGTGATGCAGCAGGAGCCGGTATTCTTGTGATCATTAGTGATATCAGGTGCTAAAACAGTTCTTTCTGCTGAGCTCTGTTCACCTCCCTTAGCTGCCATTCCTGTTCCAGGAACTGCGAAGAAAACGTGGCTCTGGGAAGAAGGATAAAGGAGTTTGAGGCGCAAGTGGTGTTCTCGTCCATCCTCCCTGTGCAAGGAAAAGGCCGGGGTAGAGACCGTCGAATCGTGGAAGTCAACGAATGGCTACGCAGGTGGTGTCGGAGAGAAGGCTTTGGATTCTTCGACCATGGGATGGTGTTCCAAGAAGAAGGAGTCCTAGGCAGAGACGGGCTCCACCTAACGAAGAGAGGGAAGAGCATCTTCGCCAGCAGGCTGGCTAACCTAGTGAGGAGGGCTTTACACTAGGTTCACCGGGGGAAGGAGACCAAAGCCCTGAGGTAAGTGGGGAAATGGGATCCTGGGAGGAAGCACAAGCAGGAGAGCGCAAGAGGGGAGGACTCCTGTCTCATGCTGAGAAAGAGGGACGATCGATGAGTTATCTTAAGTGCCTGTACACAAATGCAAGAAGCCTGGGAAACAAGCAGGGAGAACTGGAAGTCCTGGCACAGTCAGGGAACTATGATGTGATTGGAATAACAGAGACTTGGTGGGATAACTCACATGACTGGAGTTCTGTCATGGATGGATATAAACTGTTCAGGAAGGACAGGCAGGGCAGAAAAGGTGGGGGAGTTGCGTTGTATGTAAGAGAGGAGTATGACTGCTCAGAGCTCCGGTATGAAACTGCAGAAAAACCTGAGTGTCTCTGGATAAAGTTGAGAAGTGTGAGCAACAAGGGTGATGTCGTGGTTGGAGTCTGCTATAGACCACCAGACCAGGGGGATGAGGTGGACGAGGCTTTCTTCTGGCAACTAGCAGAAGTTGCTAGATCGCAGGCCCTGGTTCTCATGGGAGACTTTAATCACCCTGATATCTGCTGGGAGAGCAATACAGCGGTGCACAGGCAATCCAGGAAATTTTTGGAAAGTGTAGGGGACAATTTCCTGGTGCAAGTGCTGGAGGAACCAACTAGGGGCAGAGCTTTTCTTGACCTGCTACTCACAAACAGGGAAGAATTAGTAGGGGAAGCAAAAGTGGATGGGAACCTGGGAGGCAGTGACCATGAGTTGGTCGAGTTCAGGATCCTGACACCAGGAAGAAAGGAGAGCAGCAGAATACGGACCCTGGACTTCAGAAAAGCAGACTTTGACTCCCTCAGGGAACAGATGGGCAGGATCCCCTGGGAGAATAACATGAAGGGCAAAGGGGTCCAGGAGAGCTGGCTGTATTTTAAAGAATCCTTATTGAGGTTGCAGTAACAAACCATCCCGATGTGTAGAAAGAATAGTAAATATGGCAGGCGACCAGCTTGGCTAAACAGTGAAATCCTTGCTGATCTTAAACGCAAAAAAGAAGCTTACAAGAAGTGGAAGATTGGACAAATGACCAGGGAGGAGTATAAAAATATTGCTCAGGCATGCAGGAATGAAATCAGGAAGGCCAAATCACACTTGGAGTTGCAGTTAGCAAGAGATGTTAAGAGTAACAAGAAGGGTTTCTACAGGTATGTTAGCAAGAAGAAGAAAATCAAGGAAAGTGTGGGCCCCTTACTGAATGAGGGAGGCAACCTAGTGACCGAGGATGTGGAAAAAGCTAATGTACTCAATGATTTTTTTGCCTCTGTCTTCATGCACAAGGTCAGCTCCCAGATTGCTGCACTGGGCAGTACAGCATGGGGAGAAGGTGACCAACCCTCTGTGGAGAAAGAAGTGGTTCGGGACTATTTAGAAAAACTGGACGTGCACAAGTCCATGGGGCCAGATGCGCTGCATCCGAGGGTGCTAAAGGAGTTGGCGGGTGAGATTGCAGAGCCATTAGCCATTATTTTTGAAAACTCATGGCGATCGGGGGAGGTCCCGGATGACTGGAAAAAGGCTAATGTAGTGCCCATCTTTAAAAAGGGGAAGAAGGAGGATCCGGGGAACTACAGGCCAGTCAGCCTCACCTCAGTCCCTGGAAAAATCATGGAGCAGGTCCTCAAGGAATCAATTATGAAACATTTAGAGGAGAGGAAAGTGATCAGGAACAGTCAGCATGGATTCAGGAAGGGGAAGTCGTGCCTGACTAACTTAATTGCCTTCTATGATGAGATAACTGGCTCTGTGGATGAGGGGAAAGCAGTGGATGTGTTATTCCTTGACTTTAGCAAAGCTTTTGATACGGTCTCCCACAGTATTCTTGCCGCCAAGTTAAAGAAGTATGGGCTGGATGAATGGACTGTAAGGTGGATAGAAAGCTGGCTAGATCGTCGGGCTCAACGGGTAGTGATCAATGGCTCCATGTCTGGTTGGCAGCCGGTTTCAAGCGGAGTGCCCCAAGGGTCGGTCCTGTTTTGGTTTTGGTCCCCACACTACAAGAAGGATGTGCAAAAATTGGAAAGAGTCCAGCGGAGGGCAACAAAAATGATTAGGGGTCTGGAGCATATGACTTATGAGGAGAGGCTGAGGGAACTGGGATTGTTTAGTCTCCAGAAGAGAAGAATGAGGGGGGATTTGATAGCAGCCTTCAACTACCTGAAGGGGGGTTCCAAAGAGGATGGAGCTCGGCTGTTCTCAGTGGTGGCAGATGTCAGAACAAAGAGCAATGGTCTCAAGTTGCAGTGGGGGAGGTCCAGGTTGGATATCAGGAAAAACTGTTTCACTAGGAGGGTGGCGAAACACTGGAATGCGTTACCTAGGGAGGTGGTGGAGTCTCCTTCCTTGGAGGTTTTTAAGGCCCGGCTTGACAAAGCCCTGGCTGGGATGATTTAGCTGGGAATTGGTCCTGCTTTGAGCAGGGGGTTGGACTAGATGACCTCTTGAGGTCCCTTCCAACTCTGATATTCTATGATTCTATGATTCTATGCATGCGCTTGCATTGAAACCCTGACCTCACGCTCATGCTGGCTGCACAGCTTTTCTGCTTGCCTCTCACCAAGCCTTTCCTCTGGCCGTGAGTCCCTCTGTCTTTGGTATTGGACCTGCTTGTTGGTCCTGTTCAGAACGTCAACCATAAGTTCATCATGGAAATGCTTCCTTTTGGAACAGTCCCT
The DNA here is from genome assembly GCF_011386835.1 of Chrysemys picta bellii. Classification (NCBI taxonomy): domain Eukaryota; kingdom Metazoa; phylum Chordata; order Testudines; family Emydidae; genus Chrysemys; species Chrysemys picta. The sequence goes on from NC_088792.1 coordinate 257,272,971, forward strand.
GAAGGTATGTTGGCCTAGGCTTCTGCTGCAGTGTGGGTGAACTTTGGAGGTACTGCAGCCAGTAGAGGTTCAAGGAGCCTGGAATAGGATAAGACATAGGATTATTCTCTCAAATAGCTCCGTGCAGGAGCATAGAAAAAATCCTTATGGAATTTCAAGGGCATAAAACGTTACTTTTCCAGTGTAACTTTGATATATTGTGGGAGGGATGCTTCAAACTGCAGAAGCTTCCTGGACACAGGTTGGTTAATTGCAGCAAAAGAAGTGCAGAGATAATGACGATTTAAAAATTCAAAGCTGTTTTTTGTTTTCTAAGAATTGCAGAATTAGTTGGGTTGGGGTTGGGCGTGGTCAGTGGCCATGCTACAAAAGCTTTTTCTATCATTTCAGGCCTACCACATTTTGGAGGACATAATCATTCTTGTGGTGCCTGATTTGCAAAGGGAAATGTTATTCCGAGCTGTTAATGGAAAGCCTGCAGTGTATGCAATCAAAGTATTAAAATGTATAGTGACTGGAGTGGGCTGGTCAGCTACTGAAGTGGCCCTGGAAAATGATGCCTTTCCCTGAAATGTGACTCTCTATCTGGAATTCCTGCTGCAGGGCAAGTTTGCAGCTATCAGCACCTAGGATTGGGTCAGAATTTGTGAGGGGATCAGCAAGATGCTGTGTTAGTTTCCACATGGCTTAGCCTGTTATAGCTGCATGCAAACACACAGAACTCCACAGCCATCCTCCTTACCCCCACCACCGCGTATTTCTAGAAAAAAAATTCAAACCCCAGTCAAATTTGGCACAAATTACTTTGTCCCTATGGGCTGAATGGACTACCTATAATTGAAATGGACTAGATTTGTAAATGGAAAACACTTCCCCGCCCGCCCGCAGTTCAGTGTTTCCAGGCAGCTTGTTACATGGTAGAGTGGTTACAGCCTGGTGTATTTATGGGCATGGTAATATAAGGTGGTGGCTATTTTTAGGAAATAGGAATAGCCCTAGCAAAAATCTCTACTGTCTCAAGTAAAAATACACTTTCAAAGTGTTCTTACTGTTTGCATTTCCCGGTCGCCATTTTGAACTGCACGTGGTGAAGGGGGAAGAGTGGGGGAAGCCAAGCTGCTGTTGGCATACAATCCACCATTAGCAGGTATGTGCTGCTAGCTGGTGCCTGTAATAACTTTTGCATTGTTTCAAATATTGGCAATCCCTCCCATTGCTGTATTAATAAACATTCAAATGGGGCCAGAAACTTGCCGGGCTCAGGGGCAGTTTTTGTCCCTTCTGTCTGCTGCAGGCTCCATGGTGGGTTGTTCCTGATGGGGAGCATCAAACAGCTCCTCTGAGCATGGCCTCAGGCTGTGCTGCTGGTGCTCCTGCTCCAAAGCCTCCTTTGGGACTGATTTCAGCAACAGTGTGACTTCACAGTGCTCACTTGGCACCTGTAGCTGGGTTCCTTCAGTTCCCATGCTGGATTCTGAGGCCTGCAGGGTGCCATCCTGGCTGACCAGGTTATCCTGCACCACCGTTGGCGCTGTGTTTTGGTGCAGTGCCCAGCACCCAGTCAAACTTGTTGTAAAATGGGCATGATGTCAGCAAGTTGCCAGAGGTTTGGTTCTTGTCTCTGGTTGTGCTGTACTCAGCCTTGAGCTACTTAATCTGCTCCCTGCACTGGTCACCGATCTGGTAAAATTGCAAAGCTGCCAGCTTCTTTACTATTTGTTGGTATGCATGATCATGGTACTTTTACTAAAGCCCACTGTTTTGCTGGCCTCACACCAGAAATTTACCAAGAGCTGGCTGTACACACCCTGGCCATAAAGCAGGGTGCTTTGCTAAAGGCTGTTTTTGTTCAGTCTCTGTGGCAAACACAGAAGTCTCTCTTCTGGTGTGTTTGCAGCGCGATGGCCAGAAGACAACGGAAGGTTAAACATTGACTCACCAAGCTGATGCACTTCACAAGGGAGGATTGTTTCCCTTTTCATTGGAGTTGATTGAAGATTCTTGGGATGGAGAGGAAAAGGAAATTGGCCTATGGGATTGTGGGATACTTTTGGCAGGCTCCCAGGACCTAAGTCGGAGGTGGGGGCATGGGGGAAGCAATGGGGCCAAAACCCTGGGTTCCAGCTTGATTTGGGATCAGACCAAACACCTGTGTAGGGTCCTAGGTCCGAGCCCAAGTCTGAAAGATTTGTGTGTAAACGAAAGTGGGGTTTGGGCTTAACCCTGAGTCTGAGCCCAGGCTTACATTGCAGTGTAGACATACCTTGAGTAGTTAAGTGTGAACTGTGCTTTATAAATCCTTGCTATCCTTTTTACTAGTCCTTTCTGTGTCCAAGAATTTCTCTCTCGCTCGCTCGCTTTTCTCTCTTTTCCCCCCCTCCATTGCTGTAGTAGTTTTCCCAGTACTGCGATTGCTCTTATAGTTTCCTTTATCTTCCATCGTCCTTTTAAAAACATGGATATCTGGGTCAGTCTCTCTCCACTCTCTAGGTTGTACCGTTTTGAAGTGATAAAACTCTACTTAGTTACTAGGTCTTCTTTAGTCTCGCTTAGAATTCTGTGACTTCAGAGATATTGGCTCTTGGAGCCTTTGTGTTGGTTGCAGTTTATTTTCTGTCTGTTATTATGTGACCCTAAGATTTAATTTTCCCATAGAAAATGTATATTTTTGCTGCTGCTTCTGCTTAAAGTTTGCTGCACATACTAACCTGCCTTTTCATAGGCATTGTGTAGTTTGCTTACTACTTCTTAACCCTTCGTCTGGTGATTTAAGGCATATTCTTATTAGATGGTTTTTTTTTTTGTTCCTCTTTTTAGCTTTCAGTTTCTAGGTAAGCATATTGGAGATAATTCTGTTCTCAGGAGAATTTAACCCATTATGTTTTTCCTACCTCTCTTTCTCAATATAAATTGTTTAAGCTTCCTCCCTTCATTTCCTGTTCTTTTCAAAAAGCCTGTACGTCTCAGTGATCAGACGTTCTCATTAATCTACCCTGCTTTAGTTATGTCAACAAATTCAAGTCATTGTCCTGCATGCACTTCTTGTTCCTTTATTCTCATTGTCATTCTCTGTATTCCTGTCTAAATGTTTTATCTTCTGCCACCCTCTGGGCACAGTCGCCTCTACAGTGAAACCCTCTCATAATGAAAAGGAGTCTCACTCTGGGTCAATTCCCTGTGTAGAAGCTTATTTTGATTTAGCTTAAATCTGTTCTTAAAATGAGTTAAGCTAACTCAAAATAAATCTGGTTTTAATGGAAATAAGAGCTTCCCCACAGCCTTTTGAACTATATTGATGTGTAAATAACATGTTTGGTTAAATCAGTGCTACTCCGAGTAGACAACTGGTAGACGAGGAAAATGCTTACCCATCAATATTCTACCCCTCACTATTGGGCAATTTGGTTAAAACATGGAAAAATATTCAAAATGTGGTGGTCTTTTTTTCTTCTGTGCCTCTTGTGACAAACTATATTATGTAAGTAGCTGTTTCCAAAAAAGGCGGAAGCTGTGCTGCCAGGAAAGAGGAGCACAGGGGGAATGTTGCTTGCAAAGATGGGTTAGGTGCTTATTGCTGAGCATCTTTTGATTTCTTTCTTTTACATAGAAAAATCAACCAAACCTAGAGTATAACTCTTTTGTAGGCTGTGTCTTTTTGCCATGAACTGCAAACTTGAGGGGTGGAACTATTTTAGTACCATGAACGTCAGTTTTTATAAAAAAGGTTTTGTCTTCTATTATTTAGCGATCAATCCTTGAGGTCCCTACTCAGTTTGCCTAAGCAGGGCTGGCGCAACCCATTAGGTGACCGCTACAATTTGGGGGGCGGCAACCGCGGCGGTATTTCGGCGGTGGGACCTTCCGTCTCCTCTGTAGAGGGGAGGCATTTCGGGGCGGGACCTTCCGCCGCCTAGGGCGGCAGAAAAGCTGTCGGCGCTCCTGTGCCTAAGTAAGGGCCAAGTAAGGAAGCAGTCATTGATATCAATGGCTGCTTTGCCTGAGGGAAGATTGACTAAAAATCTCAGGTTTCGGATCTACATCAGCATATATTTGGTTGCACGTATTTGCCTGTTTCTGTAACACTTCTGAATGGTCGCTCATGGGTTCTGGTGAAAGATGTTTAATAGTAAAGACATTCTTCAGGACATTTACATCCATCTCCTAAATGTCTTAGTCTGAAAATGTCTCTTTTCTTTTCTTTTTTGACCAGGTCAACTAGAACCTGTCTCTGTAGTGCAGAACTCTCATAAATGTGAAGCAAACCATCCACCATTATGTTTGGCACTAAAAGGTCAGTTTCTGTATTCTCTTATGTTTTTCATCATTCAAAAAATGTATAGTGAATGTGACCATATGGTAAAGCTTTGTTTGTGGTAAATATAATATTATGCAAGATACATAAGCAGGATATATTACTGTTGTTTTGTCTGTTTCCCCTCCTTTGCTATATAGTCCCTTAGTTCTTTTTCATGCACGGAGCAATATATAAACAGAATTATATTACTGCCACCAGAAGCACAAGTGACATCTCTAGCTTATGAAATAGAACATTATATTGGTATCAGAGTGCATCCAGCATTCAGAAGGAGAGATGCTGGAAATACACAAAATGGAGTAATACATATCCCATTTTCATGAGTGCAAATGTATCATTGCTGGGTCCATAGTAATGGGCTTCTAAAGCTGCAATTTTGAGGATTTCCATTTCTTGCTGCTTGTCTTTCAGGGTTGTGGGAAGTTAAAGCTTGTGTCAGATCAAATGATTCTACTAAACGTAATATTTATGCCATAAATTATGCTACAGTTGAGCTGGGATTGATATTTGATTGATCAATGACATAATTTCATCTGTAAACCACATGTTTCAAAGCATTTTGTTCTTCTACTATGTCTTTATTTCTTCAGAGTTTTACAACAAAAGGTCAACAACAGGTTTCATCCATTTCATCCATCCAGTGGCCTTGGAATTTTATTCTTTTTATCCACCCCCAGATTGTATCTTAAATATTATGTAAATGAAAATTCCCCACACAGGTTCCTTTCTGAAAGCCAAACACTTCCGTGTTGTATATGAGAAGGTCAAATACATGCCAAGAATTATGTGAGGTATTGTTAGACCGTGGGTACAAGAAGTTCTCACTGTCCACCTGCGAGATGCAGCTATTATGCATCTGTTTACTGTGTGTTGTATTATTCCCTACCTCAAACAGCTGTGCATCATGTACAATAGCTAAATGGTTCACTATATTCTGGAAGGATAAAGACAGAGTAGACCTTCCTGGCATACTGTAGATTCCTATGTATAAAGTGAGGAAATGCCTTTGACTAGATAGATAAAAAGGGTAAAATGTGTCATCACACTGTTTTATTTCCAATAGATCGTGATCCCTTGAATTTAGGTCCCCTTGTATTTAGGTCCAAATTTTCAAATGTGGCCATTAATTCTGGATGCCCAAACATTGGGTGCTCAATTTAGAATACTCAGAGGTGCTGAACCCGCCAACATCACAGGTTGACACCCCTGCCCCCCCAAAAATCAGTGGGTACTTTTTTGAAAATTTCAGACTTCATATTTAATTGTCTGTTTATGGAAAAATACTGTTTGCAAGGAAATGTTGTGTTACACAAAACAGTTAACTTATGGAAAAAGAAATTAAAGGTTTGTTTTCCTCTAAAATGAAATCTGAATGAGTTCTAATATTGTGGTGCCAATTATAATACAAAAGAGTTATTTTTAACAAAATCACAGCACTTTGATTTAAAGCCTAAACTCTCTCATCATCAAATTGTCAAAAGTTACCAGGTATATTGTAGCTGAACTCTTTTATTTCTACCTATTGCTGTGTTTTATGTGCAAGGTTTGCATTCAGTGAATCATATCTATTTGAACTAGTCTTGACTGAATAATAAAGTTTAAAAAGCAATTGTTCTATCAGAATAATTTTTTTGAACATGCAGCTTCTGAGGAAGGAAAATATTTCTAAGATGCTTTATCACAAGCCTCATTGACAACAGGTACTGACATTTTTAACAAAGATGTGAATTCCCCTTCATTTCAGTTTAATTTAAGAGCTGATCCCATGCCTTTAAATACTAAACTGTCATAAGTGTTTTCAGTATTCCATTCTCATCTTTTTTTATTTACCATGCTAATTTCTCTGTGATTAATTGAATCTACAAAAGGCACCAGCATGGAACTAGCAGAGGTGAGTATTTCCCCCCCACCCACCCAAATGATTGTCTGATGCGATGTTTTATTCATGCTACATACTTACTCCAGTTTTGCAAAAGCAATTTTTCATACCATCCCTTTGTGGAAAAACCCATAGAAGGGGACTCTTGGGTAGAGTTTCTATGAGCATTACTTTGCAGAGATCCCCTTCAGACTATCGCATGGGGTGGGATTTGCCCCATCCATAGAAGAGGCTAAGTGGTCTGCTGCTATTCCTGGCAGTGCCTCTGGGATTTACAGGTGGCTCTGGCTAACAGCTCTATCTACCTTCCATTGGAGGAGTCAGGCTATCAGGGATATCCCCAGCTGTGACTATCCCTGGGTTCCCAAGCAGGGGCTACACAGAAGATATAGTATAACCTAAGGCTCCTATCTTTTTGAACTAATCCCATATGGCTGGAGGAGATTTCTATTTACTGGCCTGCAAACTCTCCACGCTGTCTCCCAGTACAGACTCTGCACCATACCATAATGTCAAGGGGGAGCTGCCATAGAGGCAATTGCGGTCCCTGTATTCCTCTTGTATCATACAGCACATTGACAACACAATAATAAGTAAACCTGGAATAGGCTTCCACGGGAGGTTTTGGGGTCCCCACCATTGGAGGTTTTTAAGAACAGGTTGGAAAAACACCTATCAGGATAGCCTAGGTTTACTTGGTCCTGCCTCAGCTCAAGGGGCTGGATTTGAGACTTCTTGAGGTCCCTTCTAGCCCTACATTTACATTCCTATGATACTAAATCAGTGCAGACTCAAAATTTAACTTAATTGAAATTGTTAGTTTGGTTGGAAACATTTTCTGGATTCTGTGTGTGTTTATAAACTCTATCAGTCCTTAAGAAATCTGTAACAAGCATAGCTATAACTGATGTTTATGAGGGAGCCACATAACAACAATGGTTTGTGTCTTTGTGCTCTCTGCTCCTGGCTGTTTATCAGCAATTAACTAGTACATTTTGGGCTGGTTTAGTTTCTCCCCCCAAACCCCTCATTAGATGCACCTGCATGGTTCTCCTAAAGTGAAGACAGAGGACTTAGATGGAAGTCCACAGAGTTCAGGGAAGAGCTGGTGCAGGACTGGTGTATTTTCCTTTTTGGATAGATTGTAGAGGGCCTTTGCCTTAGGGTATGTCTACACTACGAGAGTAGTTCGATTTTACTTAAATTGAATTTTTGGAATCGATATTGCAAAGTTGAACGTGTGTGTCCACACTAAGGACAGTAATTTGACTTTGTGAGTCCACACTAACGGGGAAAGCGTCGACATTGGAAGCGGTGCACTGTGGGCAGCTATCCCACAGTTCCCGCAGTCCCCGCTGCCCATTGGAATTCTGGGTGGAGCCGCCAATGCCTTCTGGGTAAAAAAATGTGTTGAGGGTGCTTTTGGGTAACTGTCGTCATCCGTCCATCACTCCCGCCCTCCCTCCCTGAAAGCGCCAGCGGGAAATCAGTTCGCGAACTTTTCTAGTCAGTGACAGCGCGGACGCCACAGCAGTGCGAGCATAGAGCCCGCTGCGACCATTGCTGCAGTTGTGGCCATTCTCAACGCCTCGCAGCTTATCATCCACCTTTCCCAGAGGCAGATGCAGATAAGTCAGGCGAGGAGGCTACGGCACCGCGGTGAGGGCCTGAAGTCTGAGAGTAGCACAGACCTGTCAGAAAGCACGGGACCCAGCGCCGAGGACATCACGGTGGCAATGGGTCATGTGGATGTTGTGGAACGGCGATTCTGGGCCCGGGAAACAAGCACGGACTGGTGGGACCGCATAGTGCTGCAGGTCTGGGATGAATCCCAGTGGCTGCGAAACTTTCGCATGCGTAAGGGAACTTTCCTTGAACTTTGTGAGTTGCTGTCCCCTGCCCTGAAGCGCAATGACATCCGGATGCGAGCAGCCCTGACTGTCCAGAAGCGAGTGGCCATAGCCCTCTGGAAGCTTGCAACGCCAGACAGCTACCAGTCAGTCGTGAACCACTTTGGCGTGGGCAAATCTACCGTGGGGGTTGTTGTGATGCAAGTAGCCAAGGCAATCGTTGATGTACTGCTGTCAAAGGTAGTGACCCTGGGAAACGTGGAGGTGATCATAGATGGCTTTGCAGCGATGGGATTCCCAAACTGCGGTGGGGCCATAGATGGAACTCACATCCCTATCCTGGCACCGGAACACCAGGCCAGCCAGTACATTAACAGAAAGGGCTACTTTTCCATGGTGCTGCAAGCACTGGTGGACCACAGGGGACGTTTTACAAACATCTACGTCGGATGGACGGGCAAGGTTCATGACGCTCGTGTTTTCAGGAACTCTGGTCTGTTTAGATGGCTGCAGGAAGGTATTTACTTCCCAGACCACAAAATAACTCTTGGGGATGTGGAGATGCCTATAGTCATCCTCGGTGACCCAGCCTACCCGCTAATGCCCTGGCTCATGAAGCCCTATACTGGCGCCCTGGACAGTGAAAAAGAACTCTTCAACTACCGTCTGAGCAAGTGCAGAATGGTGGTGGAGTGTGCTTTTGGCCGTCTCAAGGGGAGATGGAGAAGCTTACTGACTCGCTGTGATCTCAGCGAAACCAATATCCCCATTGTTATAGCAGCTTGCTGTGTGCTCCACAATCTCTGTGAGAGCAAGGGGGAGACCTTTATGGCGGGGTGGGAGGTTGAGGCAAATAGCCTGGCTTCTGATTACGCCCAGCCAGACAGCCGGGTGATTAGAAGAGCCCAGCGGGACGCGCTGTGCATCCGGGAGGCTTTGAAAACTAGGTTCCTGAGTGAGCAGGGTAACCTGTGACTTTTAAGTTTGTGTACAGAGAAGCTGAACCTGCCCCCGTTTCTTTACCCAGTTAATGTTGACTATCCTCTCCAGTTACATACCCCCTTCACCTCCTTCCAACACACGTTTAGAAATAAAATCACTTCTACTTTGTTAATGAACACAGTTTTCTTTATTACTGTTTTCGCGGGAATGTTTTAAACCTGGGACGCAGACTGTGTTGGGGAGCGGGTGTAGTGTAGTGACGCAAATGACACTTCTAAACTCCAGGATTGACAGGCTCCGCAGTGGTGGACTGGTTGTTTCAACGGAGCCTGTCACCCCTCCTGATCGGGACTGTGTGTATGGGGGGGCTATGTGACTTTGTGGCAGGGGGAGGACGGTTACAGATCCCCTGCTGCGTGGCTCTGTGATCCAGGATAAGGACCGCCGCATAAGATCTGTAACTGCCCTCCCCCGCCACAAAGTCACAGAGCAACCCACCCCCCACCACAGAACATGAAAACCACCTCCCAGACTGACCAGGGTAACTAGTCACTGCACTGTGTATGTGCCCTGCTGCTGGACCTGCCCCCACCTATGTACCCTGCTAAAGGTGACTGTCCTGTCCAGTTACCAACCCCCTTCCCCTCCCTTCCCCGCCTCCTCCAAAAGAACATGATGGAAACAGTAATTAACACAAACGTATTTTTTATTAGCAACTACACATGAAACTGGGAGGTGAAACTTGGACGGGGGCTTGTGTGAGGTGGGAAGGAAAGGACTTGTCAAATTTTGGGGAATGAGAGCCTTCTACTACTAGAGCTGTCTGCAGGGGTGGAGTGAGAGTTTGCACGGACTCTGCCGCCCCTCCTTCTTTGGACTTTGGGTGAGGGGGGTATGGGACTTGGTGGCGGGGGAGGGCGGTTACAGATAGACTGCAGCGGGGCTCTGTCCTCCTGCCTCTGTTCCTGCAGAACATCCACAAGGCGCCGGAGCGTGTCCGTTTGCTCCCTCATTAGTCCAAGCAGCGTTTGAGTCGCCTGCTGGTCTTCCTGCTGCCACCTCTCCTCCCGTTCCATGTGTGATTGGTGCATTTGGGACAAGTTCTCCCGCCACTGGGTCTGCTGTGCTGCCTGGGCTCGGGAGCAGCCCATAAGTTCCGAGAACATGTCCTCCCGTGTCCTCTTCTTCCTACGCCTAATCTGCGCTAGCCTCTGGGAGTGTGATGCCAAGCTAGGTTGTGAGACAGTTGCAGATGTGGCTGTGGGAATGGGAAAAAGGGAGTGAATTCCTCAGAAAGATAAATGTAGTTGTGAACAAAGAACATAGTCTTTCTCTGTGAACAAGACCATGCACAGCACCTATCACATGCGCACTCAGGACAAGGTCGAATTCTCGGCCTTCGCATTCAGTGCCTGGGGTCTTGCACTGCAGATCTGAGAAGCGGGGCAGGACACCGGAATTTGTGTAGCAGGCAGACATGGTAAGCCGTAGACTTGTGGCAGCTTAAAACTTTAATAGTAGCGCTGGCCTCCTTTCACATTGAAAGCAATGCCAGTCCCTGCTGCCAGCAATCCGGCAAGCAGGAACTGTGCCCCTGTCCCACCCCCTCGCGGCTGTCCCCGGGAAAGATCCCTGTATGCTGCCCCTCTCCCGCCTCCACCGCGTGGCTGCAAACCAGTGGTTACAGTTCTGTAAAGGAACGGGCAAGCAGTCCCAACACTAACATTCCCCTACCTAATTCAAAGCAGGTCACCATGAGCGACATCACCCTGATGAGGATCTCAGACACTGAGAAAGAAAGAATGCTTCGGGAAAGCCTCCAAAGACCAGGGCCGTGTGCCGCCATGCTCTGCAGGGCAATGATCCCGGAGTACTTGATTGTCTCGTGGCGCGGAAACGTTTCATACCACGGAGGACCCAATAAGGCTGCTCTCCCCAGGAACCTGATGCAAAGGCTTTCCAATTACCTCCAGGAGAGCTTCCTCGAGATGTCCCAGGAGGATTTCTGCTCTATCCCCGGACATATAGACCGCATTTTACTGTAGCTGCACTGGCAGGGACTAAACAGTAGAGCGGCTTGGGCAGAACAATCATGCTAAACCGGACATTGTTAGATTTTTTTTCAATAGTTGCACTGCCCAGGACTGAAACGTTAAGCGCCTAGGGCAAACTAATCATGAGAAACCCATTGTTGTTATTCTTAATATTCCTGTTCTGTTAAAAATAAATGTTTAGATGTTTACAACACTTACTGGCTGATCCTTCCCCAGATTCTGTGTCCGGGTTAACGGCTGGGGACGGTTGGTAGGGGATCTCTGTAAGGGTGATGAAGAGATCCTGGCTGTCGGGGAAATCAGCGTTGTAAGCGCTGTCGACTGCCTCGTCCTCATCTCCTTCCTCATCTTCCCCGTCCGCTAACATGTCCGAGGAACCGGCCGTGGACAATATCCCATCCTCAGAGTCCACGGTCAGTGGTGGGGTAGTGGTGGCGGCCGCACCTAGGATGGAATGCAGTGCCTCGTAGAAACGGGATGTCTGGGGATGGGATCCGGAGAGTCCGTTTGCCTCTTTGGTCCTCTGGTAGCCTTGTCTCAGCTCCTTGATTTTCACGCGGCACTGCGTTGCATCCCGGCTGTATCCTCTCTCTGACATGGCTTTAGAGATCTTCTCATAGATCTTTGCATTCCGTCTTTTGGATCGCAGCTCGGAAAGCACGGACTCATCGCCCCACACAGCGATCAGATCCAAGACTTCCTGATCAGTCCATGCTGGGGCCCTCTTTCTATTCTGAGATTGCACGGCCATCACTGCTGGAGAGCTCTGCATCGGTGCCAGTGCTGCTGAGCTCGCCACGATGTCCAAACAGGAAATGAGATTCAAACTGGCTAGACAGGAAAAGGAATTCAAATTTTCCCGGGGCTTTTCCTGTGTGGCTGGTCAGAGCATCCGAGCTCGGACTGCTGTCCAGAGCGTCAACAGAGTGGTGCACTGTGGGATAGCTCCCGGAGCTATTAGCGTCGGTTTCCATCCACACCGAGCCTAATTCGACATGGCCATGTCGAATTTAGCGCTACTCCCCTCGTCGGGGAGGAGTACAGAAGTCGAATTTAAGAGACCTCTGTGTCGAACTAAATAGCTTCGCGGTGTGGACGGGTGCAGGGTTAATTCGATGTAACGGCGCTAACTTCGACATAAATGCCTAGTGTAGACCAGGCCTTAGCGGAATAGGTCTGGATACAACTGAGGATTATTTCTTGGAAAAGTAGAAGCTGGATAAGAAAAGGGAAAGGTCTCCCTGACACACATGATCACAATCACTGGTTGCAGGAAGTTGTGGGAGTTTTTGAATTCTTCTTTGTGAAAACCCCTTTGGTTTCATTTAACTTTTGGCGATAAGATGTGGTTTTACCCTGAGGCAGATGAACAGTGAATATGGGCCAATCACTTCCCACTAAGAGTGTGTCTACACTCATGCGTGTATGTGATCACATGTGCGTCATTGTGCCAAAGCCCTCCTACTGTCCTCATCTGAAGTACATTCCTGAAGCTAGCATGCATAAGGGGTGTGGGTATGTACACACCTCCGCTGTGGCATGGCCCTGTATCCCTTCTATAGTGCAGTGTGGACGGGGTAAGGAGTGTGCACCAGGTCACAGGTACTGATAGTCCTTTAGGGTCATTCCCCCAGTGCACTGATCACTTTGCTGTCTGACACTTACCCAAAGGTATAAAGGTCCCAGATCCCCCATTGCCGGCAGTACTAGGGACCTACACTGAGCAGTTTGTTCTCCTATGAACTGTACTGATCACCAGTGCTGACCATGGAGCATGTTCCAAGAGCTGCTGCCTGGTCTTTGGAGCACGCCCAGGTGCTGATCAATGTGTAGGCAGAATACCCCATCCTCCATAACTTTGCCTGTACCAGCCGGAACAAACACCTGTATTTGGAGATTTCACAGGGGCTGGAGGAGGCAGGCATTCACCACACTCTGTCCAAGTGCTGGGAGTACATGAAGCGCCTCAGGCTCCTGTACCAGAGGATGAAGGACTCGTACAGTCACTCTGGGAGAGGACCTAGTACATGCCCCTGCTAGCCTCATTGTACTGTGGGATGCTGGTGATGGGCAGCGTGAGAAGGCAGCCCAGGCCTCGTAGATAGTTCCAGAGGAAACTATAGGAGACCCAGAGGATTCCACGCATCTACCTGGCAGACCCGGTTGAGGAAGCCCCCTCTGAGGAGCCTGGGGAGGACCCCGAGCTGTGGCAGGAACTGTGATCCAAGTCTGGTAAGTTGTAATATGCCCCCAAACACCCCGTAAATATCCCCTATTGCTCTGGTAATACATGCCTGAAGCCAGCGCCCTCACCCCACCCATACTCCACCCTGACATGGTCCCCAAACAAGACATGGCTGCAAAGGGGGTGGTCAGGAGGGCTGTTCTTTGTGGTTCTCCATTCCTCTTCCATGGCAACTCAGTCTGCTACCTTATAATACAGTCAGTTTCCTCGTGAATTGTCATCAAGTCCTGTAAATCTAATCCAGCAAATTTTTGTTTTAGAAGAATTTTGAAGCTGGTTCCTCAGGCTTAACGGCAGGACAAATGTGCTTGGTCTACTGTCATAGCTCACCAAACCCCTCCACTCAGCAATATGAAGAGGGGTCACCACTATCAGAAGCATCTCTCTTACACAGGTGGCCAGGTGTCCTCCACAGTACTGGAAAGCCACTTTTCTTTTCCATTCTGAGGTAGCTTCAGTACAGCTATGTTCTCCAAGCGATGGCCAGCTTTTAAAGAAGAGAAAGGTGACTTGGGAACATTACCCTAAAGAAACCAAACCCCAGCCCAAGTGGTCCATCCATGCACTGTAAACGTTACATCTGAATACAATTAATTCATGTATCTTACCATTTTTAACCTCAGCTCTTTCCTTGTGGGCTGCAAAAGTAGCCTGAAGGAAGGAGACTGTAACAGTTGTAAAAAGCAACAGAGGGTCCTGTGGCACCTTTGAGACTAACAGAAGTATTGGGAGCATAAGCTTTCGTGGGTAAGAACCTCACTTCCCACGAAAGCTTATGCTCCCAATACTTCTGTTAGTCTCTAAGGTGCCACAGGATCCTCTGTTGCTTTTTACAGATTCAGACTAACACGGCTACCCCTCTGATACCTGTAACAGCTGTGTTCCTTGGATTCTAAGTAGTATCAATATTGTGGCCTTTGGCAGCACAGTTGTGTTATGTGAGGGGGAAGGGAGATTTAGGTACCTTCCAAAGAAAAATAAAATATAGTGCTACCCTTGTCTTTGACTTGTTAGGACATTCTGATACTGACAGAGAGCCTATTCCACTGGGAGGGCAAAAGCAGCACCGCAGAGATAGCAGAGGAAGACGCCAAAGGACTCTGGAGGACCTGCTTGTTGGCATAGACAGAAGGAGTCAAGGGTAGCTTAGGGTAAGAGAGGATTGGGCTCGAGGATGAGGCATTCCTGCACAGAGAGAACAGGACCTTGCACTCATGCAGTAGCTAGTCCAACTTGTGGTGGAATGCTTTCGAGGCCTGTTTGATGCCGTGGCCACTGCTCCTCTGCGGGAACAGGCACCATGTGTTGCTCCTCCAGCTGCTGTGCAGTTTGTTGCTGAAGTGGTGAATCCCAGCTCCCCTGCCAGGGAAAAGCATGCTGGACACCTGGCACCACATCCTCCTCAGTCACCCGAAATCCCTCTTGGAGGAATCCCCCCAGAATATTAAGGAGGGGAATGATGAGCCTGACCCGGTCCCTGTGGTCCAGCCTGTTTTCAGCCCCCAAATCCCACTCAGGACATGTCTACATTTTATAGAAATAGAAATTAATGGAGATATTCCATCTCCTAGAACTGGAAGGGACCTTGAAAGGTCATTGAGTCCAGCCCACTGCCTTCACTAGCAGGACCAAGTACTGATTTTGCCCCAGATCCCCAAGTGGCCCCCTCAAGGGTTGAACTCACAACCCTGGGTTTAGCAGGCCAATGCTCAAACCACTGAGCTATCCCTCCCTCCCACCCACACAATATTCCATGGCTGTTCCCCACCCTTGTCAGGGTGAGGGGGAGGTGAGGGGTGAGGAGATGTCTCCTGAAGGGATTTGGCTTTCTTTTTTTGTTCATTTGTTCCTATTACAAACTGTTCCATGTATGTATGTAAATAAAAGCTACTGTTCCTTCACTTGTGTCTGTATCTTGTTTTCTGAATATGATACTTGATACTTCCCAGAGATTTGGGGTAAGTAACAAGATTCACAGCACGTGACGGTGTGATTTCTGCAAAAGTCTTGTGCCAAGGAAATGCTAACAATTCCATCCCTTCCTAACCCTTCCCCATGCCCCTCAGCCATTAAGAAAAAAATAAAAAAAGTTCATGGGTCCAATGAAGTATGCTGTGCTCTCTAAAGCACCACAATGAAAAACAGAGAATTTTATTGAGAAGTCTGTCTTGCTTAATAATAAAAAGTGAATAGAAAGGAATCAGAACTAAACTAACAGTGAAGATACCTGACACTGACCGGTATTTTAAGGACAAACCCACCTGCACCAAACAAATACCACCGGTAACTAATGCCATGGGAACAATCATTGTAGGACTGGAAGAGACCTCGAGGTCTTCTAGTCCAGTCCCCTGCATTCATGGCAGGACTAAGTATTATGTAGACCAGTGCTTCTCAAAGTCGGGCTGCCGCTTGTTCAGGGAAAGCCCCTGGTGGTCCAGGCCAGTTTGTTTACCTGCCGCGTCCGCAGGTTCGGCTAATCGCGGCTCCCACTGGCCGGGGTTCGCCGTCCCGGGCCAATGGGGGCTGCGGGAAGGGCGGCCAGCACATTCCTCGGCCCGCACTGCTTCCCGCAGCCCCCATTGGCCTGGGATGGCGAACCGCAGCCACTGGGAGCCACGATCGGCCGTACCTGCGGACGCGGCAGGTAAACAAACTGGCCCGGACCGTCAGGGGCTTTCCCTACACAAGCAGGGGACCGTCTTTGAGAAGCACTGATGTAGACCATCCCCTATTTGTCTAACCTTAAAAATTTTCAATTATGGAGATTCCACAATCTCCCGAGGCAATTTATTCCAGTGCTTAGCTACACTGACAGTTAGGAGGTTTTTCCTAATGTCCAAATTAAACTGCCCTTGCTGTAATTTAAGCTATTGTTTCTTGTCCTGTTCTTGGAGGTTAAGGAGAATAATTTTTGTTCTTCCTCTTTGTAACAATTTATGTATTTGAAAACCATTATTATTTCCCCTGTCAGTCATCTCTTCTCCAGACTAAACCTATCCAATTTTTCATTCTTCCCTCCTAGGTCATGTTTTTCTAGCTCTTTAATAATGTTTGTTGCTCTTCTCTAACTTTTTTCAGTTGTTCTACATCTTTCCTGAAATGTGGCGCCAGGAACTGGACACAATACTCCAGTTGACCCCTAATCAGCACGTAGCAGAGCGGAAGAATTACTTCTCGTGTCTTGCTTACAACACTCCTGCTAATACACCCCAGAATGATGTTTGCTTTTTTTGCAACAGCGTTACACTGTTGACTCATATTTAGCTTGTGGTCCACTATGACCCCCAGATCCCTTTCTGCAGCATTCCTTCCTAGGCAGTAATTTCCCATTTTATGCAGAGGCGACATGGGGGGAAAGGGGGCTATGCAGGGTCCCATGCCCCACCCAGATTGCTCAGTCACATGGTGCGGCTGGGTCCCTTCCCTGCAGAGCAGCTGAGCCAGCGAATTGCACTGGGCAGGGAGAGGCAGGAACAGAGGAACAGCTGGGCGCTGCAGGAGGGGCTGCTGCTTTCTTGGAGGGAAGTGTCTGCTGGGGGGAAGGAGGGGCGTGACTTGAGCTGTTCTGGGGTTGTGCCCCTCCCCACTGTCAGCAGGCATGGGTTGTCTATGTGTGCAACTGATTGTTCCTTTCTAAGTGGAGTACTTTGCATTTGTCCTTATTGAATTTCATCTTATTTATTTCAGACTATTTCTCCAGTTTGTCCAGATCATTTTGAATTTTAATCCTGTCCTCCAAAGTGTTTGTGACCCCTCTCAGCCTGATATTGTCCACAAACTTTATAAGTGTACTCTCTATGCCAGTATCTAAACCACTGATGAAGATATGGAACAGAACAGGACCCAGAACTGTTTCCAGAACTCAGTATGTCCTTCCAGCTTGACTGTGAACCACTGATAGCTACTCTCTGGGAACAGTTTTCCAACCAGTTATGCACTCACCTTATTGTAGCTCCATCTATGTTGTATTTCCTTTTGTTTATGAGAAGGTCATGCGAGTATCAAATAGCCTTACTAAAGTCAAGATATACCACATGTACCACTTCTCTCCTACCCACAAGGCTTGTTACCCTGTCAAAGTAAGCTATTAGATTGGTTTGACACATTTTGTTCTTGACAAATCCATGCTGACTGTTACTTATAACCTTATTTTCTTCTAGGTGTTTGCAAATTGATTGTTTAATTATTTGCTCCATTATCTTTCTGGGTATTGAAGTTAAACTGACTGGTCTATAATTCCCTGGGTTGTCCTTATTCCCCTTTTTATAGATTGGCACTATATTTGCCCTTTTCCAGTCCTCCAAAATCTCTCCCGTCTTCCATGACTTTTTGAAGATAATTGCTAATGGCTCCGATATCTCCTCAGTCATCTCCCAGAGCAGGGGTCAGCAACGTTCGGCATGCGGCTCGCCAGGGTAAGCACCCTGGCGGGCAGGGCCAGTTTTATTTACGTGCTGACGCGGCAGGTTCGGCCGATCGCGGCCCCCACTGACTGTGGTTCGCCGTCCTGGGCCAATGGGGGTGGTGAGAAGCAGCACGGGCAAGCGATATGCTGGCCGTGGCTTCTCGCCGCCCCCATTGGCCCGGGATGGCGAACCGCGGCCAGTGGGGGCCGCAATCGGCCGAACCTGCCGCGTCAGCAGGTAAATAAAACTGGCCCGGCCCACCAGGGTGCTTACCCTGGCGAGCCGTGTGCCGAACATTGCCGACCCCTGTCCTAGAGTATTCTAGGATGTATTTCATTAGGCCCTGATGACTTGAAAACATCTAACTTGTCTAAGTAATTTTTAACTTATTTTTTCCCTATTTTAGCCTCTCATCCTACCTCATTTTCACTGGCATTTACTATGTTAGATGTCCAATCGCTACTAAATTTTTTGGTGAAAACTGAAACGTAAAAGTCATTTAGCATTTCTGCCATTTCCACATTTTCTGCTATTGTTTTTCCCTCCTCAATGAGTAACGGGCCTACAGTGTCCTTAGTCTTCCTCTTGCTTCTAATGTATTTTAGAATGTTTTTTTTCACCCTTTGTCTCTGGCTAGTTTAATTTCATCTTGTGCCTTGGCCTTTCTAATTTTGTCCCTGCATTCTTGTGTTACTTGTTTATATTCATCCTTTGAAATTTGATCTAGTTTCCACTTTTTGTAGGACTCTTTTTAGTTTCAAATAATTGAAGATCTCCTGATTAAACCAGGGTGGTTTCTTGCCATACTTCCTATATTTCCTATGCATAGGATAGTTTTCTCTTTTGTCCTTAATAATTTTTCTTTGAAAAACTGCCAATGCTCTTGAACTGTTTTACCCCTTAGACTTGCTTTTCATGGGATCTTACCTACCAACTCCCTGAGTTTGCCAAAGTCAGCTTTCTTGAACTCCATTATCTTTATTGTTCTGTTTTCCCTTTCCACCATTCCTTAGAATCATGAACATTCAAATTTTCAACCAGTTCCTCCCTATTTGTTAAAATCAAATCTAGAACAGCCTCTCCCCTAGTAACTTTCTCCACCTTCTGAGATAAAAAATTGTCTCCAATACATTCCAAGAACTTGTTGGATAATCTCTGCCCTGCTGTGTTATTTTCCCAATGGATGTCTGGATAGTTGAAGTTCCCCCACCGCCACCAAGTCCTGTGCTTTGGATGGTTTTGTTAGTTATTTAAAAAAAAAAGCCCCATCCACCACTTCTTCCTGGTTACGTGATCTATAGTAGACCCATACCATGACATCACCCTTGTTTTTTTTTAACCCCTTTTATCCTGACCCAGGGACTTTCAACAAGTCTGTTTCCATCTCAACCTCAGTCCAAGTGTATACATTTTTAATATATAAGGCAACACCTCCCCCCTTTTTTCTTCGCCTTTTCTTCCTGAGCAAGCTGTACCCTTCTATACCAATATTCTAGTAATGTGTATTGTCCCACCTGTGAGGCCAACTATATCATAGTTGTGTTTATTCACTAGCATTTCTAATTTTTCCTGTTTATTCCGCATAATTCTCACATTAGTATACAGACATCTAAAATACTGATTTGATTCCCCACCTCCATTCTGTCTGGTCTCTCCCTTATCCCTGTTATAACAACCCATGTTCCCCCTGGATTCTGACCCTTCTCTCAGGTCTCCATATTTTTGACTTACTTGTGGGCTTTTGTCTCCTGGCCCCATCGAACCTAGTTTAAATGCCTCCTTTGTAGGTTAGCCAGTCTGTAGCCAAATATGCTCTTCCCCATCCTCAATAGCTGGAACTCATCTCTGCTTAGCAGTCCTTCTTGTAATAGCATCCTGTGGTCAAGGAAGCTGAAGCCCTTCTGACAATACCATCCTTGCAACCAGGCTTTCACCTCCAGGATGCATCTGTCTCTTCATGAGCCTCTACCCTGGACTGGAAGAATTTAAGAGAACACTCCCTGTGCCCCCATCTCCTTCACCCTTATTCCCAGAGCCTTGTAGTTACGTCTGATCTGCTCAGGGTCATACCTTGCAATATCATTAATGCCCACATGGATGAGTAGCTTGGGGTACTAGTCAGAGGGCCAGATGATCCTCGACAATCCCTCCATAACATCTTGGATATGGGCCCCTGGCAGGCAGTATACTTCCCAGGATGCCATGTAGGGCTGACAGATGGGCGCCTCTGTCCCCTTCAGAAGAGTCACCAACCACCAATACCCTACATTTCGTCCTGGAAGTGGTGGCTGTGATCCTACCAGCCTTGGGGGTTCATGGCTTCTCCTCCTCCAGCTTTGGGGGCAATTCCTCATCACTTGTTGCTAGAGCAGCATAATAGTTCATCACTACAGTGGGTCGGTTGGGAGTAGAGGTGGAGCACTGCCTGCTGCCAGAAGTAACCAGCAGCCAGTGTCCTCCCCCCGTGGCGTGACAGCAGTGCATAGCACTTGTTAAGAGCTACAGTGTCAGAGAGAACTGTGTAGAATGAATGTCTTAAGTCCCTCCCAGAACCTTACAGAACTGTTCTTAATAACTTTAAACAATGCTTCAGTGCTCCCTATAAAACAACTTGAAACAGAGCAGATAACATGTGGCAAAACATTGCTAAGTCATTAAAGTGCACTAATAGTCTCCACAGCACAACACCAGAGCCAAAGGTATTAACCTTGAGGGTCCGCCCCCAAATGTCTGCTTTCAGTTAGTACATTACCTGCAAGGGATCAAAACCCATTGAAGTATCTTACAATGGAAATACATGGCAGTGCTCAATTGAGAACTTTCAAGCAGCACCATAGCATCGCAATAGTGTACCTTGATAGTCCCAAGTCACCTTTTGACTCCCCAGTGTTCCATTATGTATGAGCGCACAGCATCACAAATTTCCCTGGCCTGTTGGGAACCAGGAGCTATGTGTACAGCGAGGGATTTGGCTACCTGTAAAGGTTTGGAAAACAGAAGTGCCCTGTGCCCGATCACTATAGCAGTATTCTCCTTTAGCCTCACATACATTATGCAAAGCACGGTATGCCACAATAATCTGAACGGTCTTGGCCACATTGGCATCCAGATGGGTTTAAAGGTGTCCCAGATGGGTTTTCAGATGCCCCAACACACACTACGCCACCATTCTACGGCTACTCAGTCTGTAGTCGAATTCCCTTTTTCTTGGGTCAGCGATGTTGGGGTAAGATTTCGTTAGCCACAATAGTAGAGGGCATGTGGGATCCCCCAAAATACATGTCTTCACAGAAACACTGTACATAGTCACATCGTTTTGTGGGAATAAAGTCCTTTCTTCCCTTCTGTGATACAAACCTAACCTTCTAAGCACCTGGTTTCGTGGACCTTTCCCCATGTGTCCCAACTTTGTGTTCGTGAACTGATCCCTGTGGTCCACTAAGCTGTGGAGAACCAGCGAGTGGTAACCTCTGCTGTTTACATATTTACTGGACCCTTTTGGTGGGCAAAGTATAGGGATGCGCATTCCATCGATGGTCCCCACGCTGTTTGGAAAACCCATCCTCTGAAATCTTGCTATAATTTCAGGGACTTGGGTTATGGGAATCACCTGTGGGTAGATCACAGTATTGATAGTGTAGCAGACTGTACAATTACTGTCCTGACAGTTGACTTCCTAGCCCTAAACTGGTTGGCAACTGACCAATAGCTGTCAGGTGTTACCAGCTTCTGAAGGCAATAACCACCTACTTCTATAGTGGTATGGGCTTCTGAAATCAAGTGGTCTGGCACTGGAGAGTTGTGAGAGCAGCTTGCACCAACTTCATGACTGCCTGCTTCCTCATTCTGAAGCTCTGCAGCCACTGTTCATTATCCCCGTTTTCCAAGACAGTGTGTTCCCACCACACTATGCTGGTTCTCTGGGATCAGAAGTGGCGTTCCACCCATGGCATTCAACAAATCTGTTTCATGAGACAAGTGGATTTTCATTCCCCCTTCCCTGGTCAGCCATCTTTGCTGTCTGAAATCTCTTTGGACTGATTCAATCCAGAGTCCAGCACTGCACCACATGAACATTTGTCCTATGACCAGGAGCAGAACCACATCTTCATGGACTTACTTCATCTCTCCAATGGAATTTGGCAGAAGGGAGCGATGTCCGAGAGATGCAGGAGTGCTTGAACAATTTTTTATAATGGGGGTGCTGACAGCCATTGAACCAAACTGCAAACCTTGTATATAATGGAAACTCCTTCAAGCCAGAGGGTGCAGCAGCACACCTAGTTCCAGTACTTATGGGAGGTGCCGTTGTCAAATGTGTGTAGGTGGTGCACAGTGCTAGCAATATGCAGTAAGGCTGTTCATAGAGCATCTCCTGTGATGCACAGGAATCTGGGATACTGCCCCTGAAATGTTAGCGCTAATGACACATATTGAAAAGGGGCATGGTGGATGAGGATGCATACACCTGTGTTGCAGAGTGTACCTGTGCCCAGCACAGTGTATGTGGACACTTGGTGCAAGTATGGAGAACACGCACAAGTAACTGTCCACTTGCAAATATTGACATACCACTGCCCCTCTAAGGGTAAATTAAAAGAAAAACTGTTCTGTTTTGCATTGTCAGACTTTCAACCATCTATTAAAGGGTCTTTGGGTTAAAAATGTAAGCATCAGACTAGCCTTTTGTGTTGTACCGTTGTAAATCCTGAGGTCCTTTTCTGCGGTTGGCTCCAGAGCCGTCAAACCTCTGTCACTTTGTAACTTCTCTTGTTTAATGTCACCACTTTGCTTTGTAGTTTATTTATTGTTAGAGGAAAGAGGCATTAGTGTCCACTGCCTACACCAAAGATTGAAACACCATCTCATCCCATTCATCATGAAGCAGAACTCCCCTTTGAACTGGATTGTTTTCTGAAAAAGAGATGGGATGATACAGTCCACAGCATTATGCTTGGGGCTTGATCCTGCTTAATTCTATTCCCATGAGTAGTGCCATTGCTTTCACATAGTGGACATCTGTGCCACATGTGTGAAACCAAACACTGCATTTATGCCTGAGATCACTAATGGCTTTGTAAGGTATGTTGCATTTTAAAGTAAATTTGTGGCTTAACATCTAGACTGAGGTACATATATAGAACTTTGGCCCTCACTCCCAATGCCAGTTGCCACTGGAGTGCTGAGGAATCTCAGTGTGGGCAAGGAACGCTTCCCATTGCTCACAGCTGATCCCAGCTGGCAGTCACTCAGAAGAGACTAGCATTTATGCGAAAAGCATGTTTTTGTTTAAAAAAATAGAATATGCAAAACTGAGAGTCAGGCAGTGCAGATGAATGCATTCTTCTGCCCAGCTATAGTACAGTATACATCTGTATGCCATAGTATATCTGCTGTGATCAAATTAAAGAACAAATCCCCTAGCTATCAAACCCTTTTATATCACTCAGATTGCATACATGGAAGTGATAAGATGCTGCTGCATATTTGAGGTCTATATTTGGAAAATGACTATAAAGTTCATTACATTTTAATGGTGTATTTTGCCGCTTGCTACAGTAAAAAAAATTCAGCAATAACAAGGTTAACTGCTTAATACAGCAGAAGAGACAAGGCATGTTAAGTTGTATTCAAGCAGCGCTACTCTCTATTGCAAGGATCCAGAAAGGGCACAGTGAATGTCATATGCACGCAGGCCAAAACAGAGAGAATTAAATTTTAGTCATTTGTTTCTCACTGTGTTTTAAATATACGGGCGATTATGTGCTTCTACTGTTTGTGCTGCTGAAGATAATTTCTTAACAGATATTCATGTGGTTTTGACAGAGAAGCGATTAGCAGTGGGGGAAAGACACAAGAATGCACAATGGTCCAAGCAGCCTCAGAGAGGGAATGGGAAAGCATGGTCCTTTGTGCCTTTGGAAAATCTCCTCCTTTATTTCAATGTTACCTTTTTTGTCATTACTGTAATTTATAGAATTGTATTCTGCCATTGTTTTAATTGCTGTACCTGGGAGTTTTCATAAGAATCATCTGATTATTTCCTGCAGAGTCCATAATTATAGTACTGTATTCTAAATTCAAGTATAAACAGTAATACCATAAATTATAGCATCAAAAGTGGTTGACACTTGAAATTACAGAGCACTCTCAATAACTCCATCTTTTGTAATTTGAGTGTTAACATTTTTTTAACTCTCTGATTACGGGAGAATAACTTGTGAGTAATGCTATGCTCAGTTTTCCCGTTGTAGACCAAGTCTTGTCCTGTTTTATGAAATTGATAAGAGTTAGGAGGCAGTGTGATTGCTCATGGTTCAAGGAGAGACTCCTTCTAGATATTCATGGTTGGGCACCTTCCAATGCATGGTCTTATGGATACATTTGGAATGGGCATGGATTACACAGCATGGATCTGCTCCTATTAAAGGAAGAAATCCTGCCACAATTGAAATCAATGGGAGTTTTGCCACTGCTTTAAGTGGAGCCAGGAAGTCTTATAGGAAAAGGCACATTTATTTTAATGATGCAGGATCAGGCTTTATTGGAGCCTCCTCTATCTGGCCCTGATGTCGCACCCTCCTGGTAGCAAAGGTAATGCTTTGTCAAATGACTTCTGAACAATTTTGGGAGCCACAATGTGAGGCTACTTTCTCTTTCATGTCCATAGAAATGAATCCAGTCCCCTGCTAATGCAGGGAACCCTGTCATATAAATCCTTTCATAAACTTTGTAAGCTCCATCTTAAAACTAGATAGATTGTTTGCCCCAACTACTCCTACTGAAAGCTGTTCCAGAAGTGCACTCTTTTAGTTTCCCCTTGTAAGATATGCTCTCCATTCTCCTGATCATTCTAGTAGTCCTTCTCTGAACTGGTTCTAGTTTGAATTCATGATTCTTGAACATGGGTGACCAGAACTGTACAGTGTATACCAGATAATGTCTTACCATGTACAATGACATTAATACTTCCCCATCTCTATTGGAAATACCATACTTGATACAGTCTGTGATCGCATTTTCCTTGCCACATCACATTGGTGGCTCAGACTCGTCCTGTGATTGAGTAATACACACAGGTCTGTCTTCCAACTGTTACTCTGTAGTTTATAGCAGAAATTCTTGTTGTTAATCCCCAAATGCAGGGCCTTGCACTTGGTACTATTGAATTTAATCCCATTTCTATTACTCCAGTCCTGTGAATCATCTAGTTCTTCCTGTAGGATATTCTGCCTTCCAGATTTGTGTCATCAGCAGATTTCATTAGCACGCTCCTACTTTGTGTGTCAGGGTCACTCATGGACATATTAAACAAGATCAGTTCATAGGTCAGTTCTTGAAGGACTCCACCAGTATGTGACTAGGGCAAGGGGTGGGGAGGAGAGGATTGGAACAGGACAGGTTGGAGGGGACAGGGCAGACAGGGTCATGCTTGAGGGAAATGGGAAGAAGAGTCTGTGCCCACTAGAGCACATTCTCTCCTGTGCCTGGAGTGGAACCCAAGATTCCTGAGTCTCACCATTTCTCTGCTGTCAGCAGATATCGCTGAATCTCACTGGCAAATTGTGTGATGATGAGGAGAAAACAAAATATAAAAAAGGTGCTCATTAACTGAGGCAGGGGTCCTGTGGAAAAATAAGAACAGGAGGACTTGTGGCACCTTAGAGACTAACAAATTTATTAGAGCATAAGCTTTCGTGGACTACAGCCCACTTCTTCGGATGCATATAGAATGGAACATATATTGAGGAGATATATATACACACATACAGAGAGCATAAACAGGTGGGAGTTGTCTTACCACCTCTGAGAGGCCAATTAATTAAGAGAAAAAAAACTTTTGAAGTGATAATCAAGCTAGCCTAGTACAGACAGACAGTTAGATAACAAGTGTGAGAATACTAACAAGGGGAGACAGATTCAATGTCTGTAATGGCTCAGCCATTCCCAGTCCTTATTCAAACCGGAGTTGATTGTGTCTAGTTTGCATATCAATTCTAGCTCAGCAGTTTCTCGTTGGAGTCTGTTTTTGAAGTTTTTCTGTTGTAATATAGCCACCCGCAGGTCTGTTACTGAATGACCAGACAGGTTAAAGTGTTCTCCCACTGGTTTTTGAGTATTTTGATTCCTGATGTCAGATTTGTGTCCATTAATTCTTTTGCGTAGAGACTGTCCGGTTTGGCCAATGTACATGGCAGAGGGGCATTGCTGGCACATGATGGCATATATCACATTGGTAGATGTGCAGGTGAACGAGCCCCTGATGGTATGGCTGATGTGATTAGGTCCTATGATGATGTCACTGGAATAGATATGTGGGCAGAGAATTCACATCGGGGTTTGTTACAAGGATAGGTTCCTGGGTTAGTGGTTTTGTTCAGTGATGTGTGGTTGCTGGTGAGTATTTGCTTTAGGTTGGGGGGTTGTCTGTAAGCGAGGACAGGTCTGTCTCCCAAGATCTGTGAGAGTAAAGGATCATCTTTCAGGATAGGTTGTAGATCTCTGATGATGCGCTGGAGAGGTTTTAGTTGGGGGCTGAAGGTGACAGCTAGTGGTGTTCTGTTATTTTCTTTGTTGGGCCTGTCTTGTAGGAGGTGACTTCTGGGTACTCGTCTGGCTCTGTCAATCTGTTTTTTCACTTCAGCAGGTGGGTATTGTAGTTTTAAGAATGCTTGATAGAGATCTTGTAGGTGCTTGTCTCTATCTGAGGGATTGGAGCAAATGCGGTTATATCTTAGAGCTTGGCTGTAGACAATGGATCGTGTGGTGTGTCCTGGATGGAAGCTGGAGGCATGTAGGTAAGTGTAGCGGTCAGTAGGTTTCCGGTATAGGGTGGTATTTATGTGACCATCGCTTATTAGCACAGTAGTGTCCAGGAAATGGACCGCTTGTGTGGATTGATCTAGGCTGAGGTTGATGGTGGGATGGAAATTATTGAAATCATGGTGAAATTCCTCAAGGGGAAATTATTGAAATCATGGTGAAATTCCTCAAGGGGAAATTATTGAAATCATGAAAAATAGTAGCTGATTGCGTAATTAAAGGCTATCATAATGCATATGCACCAAGAGGTTGAAATAGGATTTCACAGGCAACTTTAATTCTGGCATTTCCTAACCTTTGGGGGGGGGGGGGAAGAGGAGTCCTTGTGGCACCTTAGAGACTAACAAATTTATTTGGGCATAAACTTTTGTGGGCTAGAACCTACTTCACCAGATGTATAAAGTGATAAATACAGGAGCAGGTATAAATACATGAAAGGATGGGGGTTGCTTTACCACATGTTAGGTCAGTCTAACGAAAAATCAATTAACAGCAGGATACCAAGGGAATAAAAATAACTTTTGAAGTGGTAAGAGAGTGGCCCATTACAGACAGTTGACAAGAAGGTGTGAGTAACAGTAGAGAGAAATTAAGTTTAGGTTTTATAATGACCCAATTACTCCCAGTCTTTATTCAGGCCTAATCTGATGGTAACCAGTTTGCAAATTAATTCCAGTTTTGCAGCTTCACGTTGGAGTCTGTTTTTGAAGGTTTTTTTGTTGAATTGCCACGTTGAGGTCTGTTGTTGAGTGACCAGAGAGACTGAAGTGTTCTCCTACTGGTTTTTGAATGTTATGATTCCTGATGTCAGATTTGTGACCATTTATTCTTTTGCATAGAGACTATCCGGTTTGGCCAATGTACATGGCACAGGGGCATTGCTGGCACATAGTGGCATATATCACATTGGTAGATGTGCAGGTAATGTGGTTAGGTCCTATGATGGTGTCCCTTGAATAGATATGAGGACAGAGTTGGCACCGGGGTTTGTAGCAGGGTTTGGTTCCTGGGTAGGTGTTTTTGTTGTGTGGTGTGTAGTTGCTGGTGAGTATTTGCTTCATGTTGGGGGGCTGTCTGTAAGCGAGGACTGGCCTGTCTCCCAAGGTCTGAGAGAGTGAGGGATCATCCTTCAGGATAGGTTGAAGATCCTTAATGATGCGCTGGAGAGGTTTTAGTTGGTGGCTGTAGGTGACGGCTAGTGGCGTTCTGTTACTTTCTTTGTTGGGCCTGTCTTGTAATAGGTGACTTCTCAGTACCCTTCTGGCTCTGTCAGTCTGTTTCTTCACTTCACCAGGTGGGTATTGCAGTTTTAAGAACGCTTGATAGAGATCCTGTAGGTGTTTGTCTCTGTCTGAGGGATCGGAGCAAATGCGGTTGTATCTTAGAGCTTGGCTGTAGACAGTGGATTGTGTGATGTGGTCTGGATGAAAGCTGGAGGCATATAGGTAAGTATAGCAGTCAGTAGGTTTCCGGTATAGGGTGGTGTTTGTGACCATCACTTATTAGCACTGTAGTGTCTAGGAAGTGGACCTCTTGTGTGGACTGGCCCAGGATGAGGTTCATGGTAGGGTGGAAATCATTGAAATCTTGGTGGAATTCCTCAAGGGCCTCCTTCCCATGGGTCCAGATGATGATGATGTCATTAATGGAGCGCAAGTAGAGTAGGGGTATAAGGGGACGAGAGCTGAGGAAGCATTGTTTTAAGTCAGCCATAAAAACGTTGGCATACTGAGGGACCATGCGGGTGCCCATAGCAGTCCCGCTGACTCGAAGGTATAAATTGTCCCCAAATCTGAAATAGTTGTGGGTGAGGACAAAGTCAAAGTTCAGCCACCAGGTTTGCCATGATGGTAATAGGGATGCTATTCCTGATGGCTTGTAGACCATCTTTGTGTGGAATGTTGGCGTAGAGGGCTTCTACATCCATAGTGGCTAGGATGGTGTTTTCTGGAAGATCACCAATGGATTGTAGTTTCCTCAGGAAGTCAGTGGTGTCTCGAAGATATCTGGTAGTGTAGGGCCTGAGGAAAGAATCTACATAGCCAGATAATCCTGCTGTCAGGGTGCCAATGCCTGAGATGATGGGGCGTCCAGGATTCCCAGGTTTATGGATTTTGGGTAGCAGGTAGAATACCCCTGGTTGGGGCTTGAGGGGTGTGTCAGTGTAGATTTGTTCCTGTGCTTCTTTAGGGAGTTTCTTGAGCAGATGGGTAATCCTCAGTGGGGTCAGAGGGTAATGGCCTGTAGAATGGCCTTGGGGGGGAGGGATAGCTCAGTGGTTTGAGCATTGGCCTGCTAATCCTAGGGTTGTGAGTTCAATCCTTGAGGGGACCACTTAGGGATCTGGGGCAAAATCAGTACTTAGTCCTGCTAGTGGGGGCTGGACTCAATGACCTTTCAAGGTCCCTTCCAGTTCTATGAGATAGGTATATCTCCATATTATAATGTGGTGTCAGAGGGTTGTCTAGCAGCCTTTTGTTCATTCTGACTTATTCATGATAACTACAGCACCTCCTTTGTCAGTCTTTTTTATTATGATGTCAAGAGTTGTTTCTGAGGCTGTGGATGGCGTTGTGTTCTGCACAGCTGAGGTTATGGGGCAAGTGATGCTGCTTTTCCACAATTTCAGCTCATGCATGTCAACGGAAGCACTCGATGTAGAAGTCCAGTCTGTGGTTTCGACCTTCAAGAGGAGTCCACGCAGAATCCTTTTTTGTAGTGTTGGTAGGAAGCTTCCTGTGTGTTAGTGTGCTGTTCACCTTTGAGGGACTGGCTTTGCAACTGTAATATTTTTTTAATTTAGTATTTTTGTGTGTAATCTAGATTGGATTCTCTAGACTGATTTCTGAAGGCAGCACAAACTCTCAGTGACTGACAGTAGGTTCAGCTTCTGGTAGCATTAGGTCTGTTCACATTGTCACCTTTAAATTTTGCATATCCCCATCCCTCCTGTACTGTTTCTCATTTTTTACCATATCTGGCCTCTTCATTTTTCCTCCCTTTTTCCTCTCCCTGACTAACGTCCCCACGGTCTATCCTCTCAATTCTTAACTTCAGTTCTAATACGTAAAGAAAATATCTAGGTAAGAAGTACGAGGATGGGAATGGGGAAGGGAAGAAAACTGGAGAGGAGCCATGAGAATGTCATGTCTTATTTCTTAAAAGAAAACATTGTATCTGTTTATCAGAGACTTATATAACATTGACCAAGATGCATTTAGATTTGAAGACATGGTTACAATGTTTTGATAAAAAGTGACTAATTGGTAAGACTTTTGGGGAAAGGTTCTTCCAAACCCCTTAAAGCAAGTGGTCTGAGACACTTATGAATAAATCATGCACATGCCACTGCAAACCTAGTTTTGCCTACCATTTTCTATTGCCACCAGCATCAACAGCCCAGGCATTTTGTTGGCTGAGTGACAGTGCAAGCCCCCTTTCTCAGCTCCAATACTCTCAGCTCTAAACTCAGCTCCATGGCTCAGATGACCAAAGTATCAAACATCAAGGTGTAGCTGATGCTTCTCCAGCAGGGCCATCTGGCTCCTTTCAGCCTCTGCAGCTGTTCCAAGGGCCTTTAAGATGTCTCTGCTATTATCATGAAGATGGTTAAGGGAATGGCTGGACAACTTTGCCCTCCTGAAAACAAAATTTCTTTTGACTTATCTTTGCTGTGCTTAAGCCAATGGGATGTTAAAGTACAAGCAAGTTCCTTGCATAACCCCAATGATACCCACAAGGCATATTTATAGAACAATAATAAAACAGTTCCAGGTGGTATGTATTTGGCTAAACTATTGCTATTTAGTCAAAATCGTGGGCCCAGTTGAAGTGAATAAGAATTTTGCCAAGCCAGGATTTTGACATTAGAGACTGCCTTTACTTAAAGATACTATGTAGATCTGCATATATTCTGCTAATACAGAATAAATTCACTATTTTTCTTTTGCTTAGCTCAGTTTGGAGGAGAGATGAAAAGTGCTTAATTGGTAAGACTTGAGATATGCTGAAATCAGTGAGAGCAGAGGGTACTTAGGTCCTGACTCAGCAGTCCATCCCTATCCAGAAAAGCACTTAAACGTTAAACCTAAGTACTTTGTTGAATAGGGATAGACTTAAACATGTGCTTAAATTCTTCGCTGAATTGTGCCCTCAGTGCTTTGTATTTTGAGTCCTTAGTATGCTAATGCTTAGCTCTGATTTTGGATATGGCTCCAATTTTACTAGAATTGTTGTTCTGGTCAGATTTTGGCCTCAAAATATCTGGAATCTCATGAGAACAATTTATCTTAATGGCAAAATCTTTGAGATCTGCTGGTCCCACAAGATATCTGCCACGATCGTTGAATTTTACTGAGACTGTTTCTCAAGATGATCAGTGCTGTGAAACCGGAAACCTAGCCCTGATTTGTAACAATCCTAGTTTCATCTTAATCTGAATGTGAACCCTCTCTCCCCAACCTATCTGAAATGTACATGTCTGGTAACCAGTGCCTGGCATAACACAGCAGCAGTTTCTAGGCACGATCACAATACAAATAATAATAACTGCCTATTCTCTTTCAGATATAGAAATAACAGCACTTCATCTTTGGCCAACAGGAGATGTTTCCTTATTAGGATGTCTCGTAACTTGCTCACTAGGTATTTTTCTGCTGCCTTCCAAGCATTGCAAGTGCATTGTAATGAAAATTTTTGTAATATTTTGCAGGCTTTTCAAACATTCCTTGCAATACATATTTTTTAAGTGATCTTCATTTCTTCAAGTGCTTTTTTGTCCTAGCCCACAAATTATTACAAGGTCTTTAATTTGTCTTTTTGAACCTTCACATCATAACAAGAAATCCCAACAATGATTTTTTTTGTGTGACTTCTATGATGTAACTGTAATAGCTGCATCCAGTAACATCTACATCTTTTTTTTTTTTTTTTGGTATAAGGCCCTAAGGGTAAATTTTGAAAGTGGAGAATAGGAGCAATCTGCACAGATGTTGTTTGAAAATGGGATTTGTTCATGCAGTTCCCTAGCACCTTTTAAAGGCTCAGATTGGTGATTTACTTTATTATGATGTTCTAGAAGATAACTGGTGTAGTATCTTCAGTAAGCATTCGGTAACATAAACCCGTCAAAAGCAACCAAGTGACTGTGTCTGAGACTGTATTGCACCAGCTGCAGATGGTAGACATATGTTGTCTGCTGTATATTTATATACAGTATGATCATAAATCATCCTTTTCATTGATACTTTAAACTACTTTTCATTAACTTAAGGGAAGAGTCAGCACTGCTGGTTTTCTGGCAGGGAGTCTAGGTACAACTTGGTATGCCTTGTGTGTCTAGCTAATGGTGCTTTAATGGAAAGTTTTAATTAAGCACATGTCTCTGCATGCAGAGGGGAAATCAAAGGCTCTTGGGAAACTACTCCAGACTTACTTTTGTGAGAGCACCAAATGAATTTAAATTAATTGGAATATATTTTTTTAAATATTGCCAGAGTAAGAGAGAGCAGCTGCTGTGTAAAGGAGGGTTTACAAATGTTAGTCTGTAGACATTTCTTATACTCCATTTTCCTTCCATATCTGTTGGAAAATGTCATGAACACAGCAGCATTATTCAGAGCAGTGAGGTTAGGCAGAGGACTGTGGCTGACTACTGCCAGTTTGTATTTCATTATCCTTCTAAATTTTAACTAGCTTGGGAATACTGGTAGCCGATGTAGTCAGTGGTGAGGATATTTTTGATTTGCCATTCATGCAGCAGTTCCTAGTCCACTAAACATCCAGGTATGTAGGGTTGCCATTTTATTGCAAGTTACATGATATTGGTATTTTTCTTAAAGCCCGAGCTCTTGGAGTCAAGTGGCTTACAGGTCAGTTTTTATTTAACAAAAAAGTCAGTTCATAGCCCTCAAGATTGCAGAGGAAAATTTGAAAACAGGAAAGAAGTGTAACCTACAGCCACAAGGCAAACATATGTTTAATAATATGCTTTTTCATCCATTCATTTTTGGAGGTCTGAGTCATGATTTTTGAATGCTTGTGGTTGGCAATGCTGAGTATGGGCTGATTATGCCTATCTGTTTCGAACACATGACAATGCTGAGGGATACAGTTTTAATCTTGGACACGGTGCCATTGTGCTAGGCACTGTGCATACACATCATATGAGACAAAATCTATTTGTCTTGATCACCAGAGTCTGTTCATATCCTCTGTTGGTTTTGAGTGTAGCCAGACACATTTATTCAATTTTATATCCCTCTGTGGGCCAACACCAATATGCTGCCTAAATGCATATAGAGTTTTCTCAGGGGCTGGCCCAAGGCTATGGGACAAACTCCCACAGGAGCTAAGGACCATCATAGACTCGCCACCTTCCAACCCTAGTGACCTGCCTTCACTAATATAAACACAGAGCAGCATGAACATATAAAAGAAAAAAAAACACCAAAAACCCTGCCAAGACAGTGTACCGTGAACAGTTTTTCCCCTAGGAAGAGGATGAGAGAAGGAAGGAACCACGTGTGACAGATGTTAGTCTTGTCGCTGAATACACTCAATACTGCAGGGATGAGAATGATACGAGAACCTAGACAGAATGACACTCACTCTACTGACAGCCACTGAGAGTATGCACAAGGAGCTAAATGCTTTTCCCACTTCTATTCTATTGGAAGACGATGGAGCATTCAAAGATTGTTTTTTTTTAATGCAGACTCCTTGTGATTTGTACTGGCAGCCAAACCACCAACCTGGTCAAAAAATTACCCTATTTTATTGTTGTTTCTCAGCATTATAGACAGAATAGTTTTGTGAACCTGCCCTTTTTGAACTACATGACAAAAACATTCAAAATCAGGTTTGACTTCCTGAGGATGTGAAATTTATAAAAGATCTTACAGCATTTTTCTAATATCCTTTACCAGTCCCATGGATATTTATGTAAAGGTTAATTTGATTACATATATGGGTAGGGTAGGTCTGTTTCTTACAATGAATAGTCAATCACTGTTTAACTTGTGTGCAGCAGTGGCTGGTGAGAACAACAAAAAAAAGCATACTCTTATGAATCATAAGAGCAAAAAAAAAAACTATTTAAAGGTTTGCTTATAAGAATAGAACAAGATGTCATCAAAGGGTTATAAAAGTTAGTATTAGCTCTACAGTTTAAGAGCAGCTCAGTAATTTGTGAAAAAACTTAGAGGGGAATGTGATCTAGGAGGAGATGGGAATAACATTGTGACAGGTTGGGACTCACTATCGCAGCGCCTCCCACTGGTTGTTCTGGGAATTAACTCAGTCCATGGGGAACACCCTCTGCTCTGGTGGTGTCCCGTCCATCGTCTCTTCCTCACTGGTGTCTGGACCCGCGTTGCTCCTCACTCGGCGGCGTCCTCTTCAGGCCATTGCCCTCTGGCAGTGCCCCCTAGTCCATCCTCACCCCCTTCTGGGGCGGGAGGGGGGGGTTGTTCAGCAGTCCTTGCACTGGCCTCAGTGGCCAACTACAACCTCCAAAGTCTAGCCCCTTATCTCTAGGGCTGGTTGCAGTTTGTCTCAGCCACCCTACTGCATGGCCAGGTGTAGTACAAGGGGGTGGGGGGGGGGAGAGACCCACTACTCTGACTCTAGTGGCAGCCTCCCTGCCCTCCTTCTCTCCCCTTGTCCCACTGTCCCTGGGCCACTTCCCCTCTGGCCCCTCACACCCTCTAGGCCCTTTCTCTCAGGGCCCGCAGTCTGGCAGGTTTGGGGCTAGAGCCCTACTGTGCTCCCCCTGAGCCTGCCCAGCACTGCTCTGTCCGAGGTGCTGGTCTCCTGCTCTGGAGACAGACCTTCCCCCAGGAAGGCCTGGGACAGGCTGACTGCTCCCTTCCTGAGCAGCCTTTTTATAAGGCTGAGCCGGGCCCTGATTGGCTGTCTCCAATCTGGGCCCTGATTGGCTCCCAATAAGCCCTCTTCCTATTGGCTGTTTGTCTGCGCAGGCCCACTGGCCTGCTGCAGCCCCCTCTAGCATGGGGGTGAAGCAGCCGCCGCCCCACCACAAGCATGGAGTCTACTATTGTAAGCTATGGCTGAGTAGGAAAGGGAAGGTCCTTGATATTTTTGGTACTGTCCTCAGTGCTGACATTTCTTATTCCATATATAGGCCAAATCTCCCCCCGCCCCAAAAAAACAAAACAGAACAGCCTTCCATCCCCCCCCAAATCTTCTGTTCCTCTTTATGATATCTGGAAGTCTGTAGGCAACATTCCCCCTACCCCCATCTTTTTCTTTTTTAACAATAGTATTCAGGTTCTTCCTGCCCTGGGAGAGTTAGTAATGGCCAGAGATTTTATAAAATTATGACACCACAGGAGTCAAGGAACTGAAAGCTGAGCAGCTGTGAGGAGAAGGATGTTTTAATTAGACTGTTTAGAGCTGTTTGATTTTTGTTTGTTTTTGATATCACTTATTTAATTTCAATGTTTAACAGACATTTTGGCAAGTAGACATCTTTGTTAAAGATTCTACAGCCTACCTCTTTAATTAAGATGCAAGAGCTCACAATACACATGCTTTTAAAACCCATATGAGTTCCTCCAGGAAAACCTGGGAAGACCAAATTTAACATTTCTGATATTTCTAAAGTCAGTCAAACAAACAAAATAACTAAATACAAAAAAACCTTTCATTTCTTCATCATATACTATAAAGAAGCAAAAAAGGACACAACACCCATTATTTTAAAATCCATAGCTGGATGTTTATAACAACTTGCCCTTTTTACATAATCATATTTCAATAAATCTAAGACTAGGGTCTTGCGGGGAAAATAAGACTTTAATCATCTGCAGGCCTAGTCTCCCCTTCATATGGCACCTTACTTGCTTTGACTAGAGAATAAAACTTAGCTGTATTTTAAACCTGCCCTTTTCTGGGAACCCTCCTGGTTGTGTGATTGTCCTTCTGGAGGAGGTTGTGATACTTCTTTACTCTAGCTCAGGCCAGTCAAGAATGCAAATATCATTATATGGTATTGCACTTTTGTTCCTTATATGCCATTAAGTACTGCTATAAAATTATGTTCCTAAAATGAAGCAGTACTTCTTGGGTAGGTGATCTTAGCATGTCGGACAGTGGCCATAAGCTGTGATAAAGGCCTCAGGAAACACCTTCTGTACACTGTGGAATACCAGCATCTACCACGGAGAAGCATAAAGAATGTACAAGTACAACTGGAGCAGTAAGCCTGAATTATCAGAAAAGAAAATGTCATGACTTGTTGACATTTGCCTCATTAAAAATTACCAAAAAATTACCGTGATTTAGGAATTTCTAGTCAATATACCGGTAGTCTCTTTACCAAGGAGGCCAAAAACTTTACAGGATTAAAGACTACATTAGCAGTTTCCCCGGAGCTTGAATATTCCACTCTATTTTCATACCTTTAATAAAAAATAAACATGCACACACTGCATGCAGGCAAGGAACTTGACTGGTGCACCGCTCTCCAGGGAAAAGGTGCCATGAAGGTAGGAGTAGGATACTAGGGCTGGGGTAACAATTGACTGTGGAGCACAGTGCTGATGGGCAATGTTTGAGCTTCCTGAATAAAGCAAGAGATACATAGGATTGGGAGATGTAAAGGTTAATTTTTTCATGAGCTGTTTCCACTCCAGCACAGTTCTTTTCAGTGAGGCAGCAATGGAACCTAATTAATAGCTCAGATAAATTTTCTGAGGTAAAGCCTTCACTGGATGGAGAGTCAAGGACCTTGACAATTTATTATATGTGAATATTGATAATGAAAATGTTGCTTTGTGAATTGTGTCTTGATTGTGATGTGCGTGTTTATTACAAGAAGGCTCCATAAGTACAAATATAGTTCTAGTCTCTCTTGTTGTTCTGCTAGGAGAAGGAAAAGGTTGTGTAGGAGGTGAGGGATTTAATTCAGATTTTCTTGATGATCATGTTGTATGAAGTTTGTGTGCCTTCTTCACTGACATTGTATATTTTGAAAACAATATGACTTGACATCTAAAATTGTGTTTCCTCTTCATTGTTACTTTGGGGCAGATGGCTGCAGCTAGTAATGTTTAGGCAGAAAGCCATTAATCCATCCACAAGTCTGCAGGCTGGTAACAGTCACTCAGGTGTAGAAAATGATTCTCAAAAATGTAGCACCACATGTTTTTGTTTGTTTGTTTTAAAAAATCTTTTAAAAAACTGAGAAGAAATAAGAAAAGTTAAGTACCCCCTGTGCCCTCCCCCAAATTAATCATAACAAATTTGACAACAGGAGGTAAGGGAAAAATCTCCTGTACAAGCTTTTCCTGCTCTTTTGCAATAGGCTAGCTTTGGATTGATTTGTGTGCACATGGCATTTCCCAGGACCTATTGTGAAAATCTGCCTCTTGAGAACTAACTTTCCACATAGACCATATGGACTGGATTCTCTTGTCCACTAAAGTCACTTTGAACCACCTATGTGGAGCAAATGGCCTTAAAACGGCTGGGAATGGTCAGTGGAGAATCCATTGTGTGCAAAGGAACTCTGCTGGTGCAAACCTGGTGAAGACAGCTCTGCCTCCTATTCCACCACCACCACCCAGTGTAAGGGGAGGGTGGAATATGTCAGGGTTGTTCTGGGAGTGGGACAGGACAAGAAGGGGAGAAGGTGTGGCAGAGCATGACCCTCCAGTGGCATAAGTCAGCACTCCTGTGCAACTCCTAGGTTTCAGTGGGTCTGGTCAGCTCAGAATCAGCCTTAACCATCTCCCTAAATGCCCATAGAGAGTAACTTGGGGCCCTGGTACATCATGTTCACTGGGGCCTCATCCCCTCCCCTTTCCCTTTTTTTACACAGACCTTACAGATGTTTTGGGAGCTCCCGTGAGCTCAGAGGCCCTGGTATAGTGGTCCCTCCTTTCCCCCCTTCTGTCAACCTTGCCTCCCTGTGACTGACTTCTTCTGTCCACTGTATCCAAGCCCAGCTCAGACAGAGTAAAGAATCAGCACTCATATAATTAGAAGAATAATCTCTCTCTACATTGATATTTATTATTGCAAAAACAATGCATCATTAATATGAACTCAGAGTGCAATTATCTAATCTAAAACTAGCCCTGGAAGCAGCACATCACGAACATCAGAGATGCCTTCAATAGAGTTATTCCAGATGTCATATCACTTGTAACAGTGAGCAGTGTGTGCTCCAGGACCTGCCTTTCAAGGTGGAGTCACTTAAAAAAATCATTAGCTGTTGCTGCTGGCTTGCTCTTTAGTAAGATAAAGAAATGCAGCGTTCAAACACACTTTGAACTACCTGCATGAGCAGGTGAGCTATGGTATTTCAGTTACAATCCATTGAGCTCCTGTAAAAAATATCCTTATAAGAATACTAGCAGTTAGAAATATACAGTACTGCACTCTAATAAGCAACACAACTAATGAGCACTGTCTCACTAGAGCTTTAAATACGATGCCCTCAATGCCCACCTATTCAAAATATGTTTACCTGAACTTTAGATACTTTTTAAGTGACACGAAGGTTTGGTACAGTACAGAACAAGTGGGAGTAGATACTATTCATTTCAGACATTTGTTCATTTGTGTGTATATGTGGTTGTATTGCTTAGAGCAGTGGTCCCCAAACTGTGGAGTGCTCCTCCTAGGGGTGTGTGGAGGAACATTTGGGGGCCGCATGCAGCAGGCCCTGGGCCAGCTCCCACATGGGGGTTGGGGGAGCACACCCAGCTCCACTCTGCCCCCAGCCTAGTCCCTCTCTGTCCCCAGCCCAGCTCTGGCCCTGACCCCAGCTCCGCCCCCTGCTCCACACCCAGCCCAGCTCCAGCCCCAGCTCTGCCCTCATTCCCTCTCCAACCCCAGGACAGCTCTGCGTCTAGCCCCAGTTCTACCCCCAGCTCCACCTTCAGCCAAAATTCCTCTACTGAGGAAGCCTTGGTTGTGTAGTAATCAAGCGGGAGGGGGCCACGGGCAGATTCCATTACTGGTTGGGTGAGTTGGGGGGTGACAAGAAAAGTTTGGGCATCACTGGCTTAGAGGCACCAGCAAAGACTGGGGTCCCATTGTGTTAGTCGTTGTATGAACAGGCCAGAACCTGTCCCACTTCACACTACATTCACTTCCATTGTACAAAACCAGAGCAGGAAGGATTTGTGCTGGGGACCAATGTTTTGCAAGGAGGTGTTGTGTACCCTGCTCCATGCCCTCTACATGGGACATGTAGTCAGTGACTTGAGTTTGAGGATCCAGTAATGATAATTTTACTAGCCTTGGCCTAGTCACAAACCAATCTTCATCTTCCCATAGAGAAAGCCCACACAGAACTAAGATAAGTAGCATCCTCCTTCTGTCCCTGCTTCCTGACCTCCAAGTGCAGTGGAACCATCGTGGTTCCATTGATGTCGTCTCTTAATAAAACTGCACAGGAAGCCAGAAGATTTCACCCTGATGTGTTTGGAAAATGAAAAGAGAGTATTTAATGAATGCCATACTAGCATTTCTAAAAAAAAAAAAAAAAAAAAAAAAAAATGTGGGCATTAATTCTTCCTTTTGATAAGGGCCAAGTTCTTCCCTAGGTTTCATATGTAAGGCTTGCATTGACTTCCTATCGAATATATTCATGCATTTGAGAACATAAATCTGTCTCTTACACTGTGAAAAATAACCGAAGGACCTAATAATGACCTAGCAGCTTCCTTTTCATTTGCCAGAAGTATCACACTGCCAGCCACTTCAAAGGGATCAAGATTTCAGAGCTGCTTTCAGTTTCATAATTCCTGCTGTGAAATTTTCTTTCTGAAAATAATCTGCACTGTACGTGACTAGTCAGTATAACGTTTTTTTAGTTGCAACCCTTATTGTTGGAGGTGGTTGTGATGCAGCAGGTTTTAATCTCATATTAGAACAAAGTAATCACTCACTTTCCTAAATGGAAGAGATTGTTAGAGATGGAGTCTCTTGTCTATTTAAAAATAACATTTCTTCATTTCAGTTTTAAAGCACGTAGAGGGCTGATCACTCATTTATATGCAGGCCTTGCTCTTGTCTTCAAACACAGACATATAGCCATACATCTTATATATAAAATCACATGCATGCTTGAGTCTGATTTAATTATCCTAGTATTTCAGTGTTTTCATATGGATGATTACCTTGAAAGCAAATAAAAATACCTTGTGTCTATTCAAGGACATGGCCTGTCCAATTACTGTCCATTTGGGGGACAACGAATGGAGAAGTTTTAATGATTTAAAACATGTTGGTAATATATTATAAAATTTTAGAAATTAGCTGATGATAATTATTATTGTTTCAGACAGTAAGGTGTACACTTTTAGTAGTGAGGTTAAGTAGCCATTGGAACAGTTTACTAACACTGCTGTGCTTGAAGACTTTAAATCAAGATTAGAGGTCTGCCATAAAGATCTACCGTAGTTGTACCAAAAGTTACTGGGTTTGATTCAGGAATAATTAGAAAAAATTCTGTGCCCTTTGTTATCATAATGGTCCCCTTTGAACTTAAAATCTATGAAATTATGAACTGACAAATAAAACCTGGTTTTGCCCAATTATAGACAGTGTGCGTAGAAAGATTAGCTGACTTTACACAACAGTTTGCAATGGATGGCATTCTACTGGAAAACCCAAATGAAATCTTATGTTCTTAATTGGTTACTTAAAATTAATTGTGAATTTGAAAATTATGAATATAAGCCATTCTTCCTTTGCCAAGTGCTCATGGGAGGCAAATGTTGCTTGTTACACATGTTGTAAAGCTCATCACAGTGGAATGATTAACATTTGATACTTTTCATGGATCCTGTTATGTGAATGCTACTTTAAAAATGTCACATCTTTTGCAAATCTACAAGCAAAGACCATGTTTTGAAACATGGGATGAAATCCTGGCTCCACTGAAGTCAATGAGAGTTTTGCCATTGATTTCACTCTCATAATCCTCTAAAATGAGGATTTTACTCATTAATTGATTCATTACTGCTAGAATGCTGTGAAGTTTTGAAACATTTTGTAGGCCTTTGAGTAGGAATTGAAGCATACAGTAAACGAATGTATAGAAAATGAAAGATATTATGCTATATGCACTTTTGAGTGCAAAATCTATTTACTGACTCCTCCTGTCACCAGTGATTTTACAAGGACACTTTAAACACCTCAGATATTATCATAGATAATTTTGCTGGTTTTTGTGATATAAATAGGGATCACTGTGAGTGTGAGCATAGTAAGGGGCTTCTAGACTTCATAGAATGTAAGGGTTGGAAGGGACCTCAGGAGGCCATCTAGTCCAACCCCCTGCTCAAAGCAGGACCAATCCCGAGGCAGATTTTTGCCCCCAATCCCTAAATGGCCCCCTCAAGGATTGAACTCACAACCCTGGGTTTAGCAGGCCAATGCTCAAACCAGACTTGAAAGCTTAAATCATGTCCTAGACATGCAGATATTTATTGTGTGTCATACATATCAAGGTTAATTACTTCACAACTATGGAAACATCTGTGAGAATCTGTGTGGCCAATTTAGGTCAGCCAAGCTAAT
Organism: Chrysemys picta bellii; assembly: GCF_011386835.1. Taxonomy (NCBI): domain Eukaryota; kingdom Metazoa; phylum Chordata; order Testudines; family Emydidae; genus Chrysemys; species Chrysemys picta. Next base: position 257,314,047 of record NC_088792.1, read on the forward strand.
TATCTATGTTTGGCTTGTTACCCAGACAAGGTGGATAACGTGCCTAGTCTTGCAAGAAGTGTTATTGGGTCTTTAATGACTATGACCAGCCAGGATGTTTATTTTTAGTTTCACCCAAAGAGGGTGCCAATATAGGACATTTGTTCAATAATGACTTGGAGTGAAGATTCCCAGCTACTGAATTGCCTTTTATATGGCACCAGTGGAAAATGGAGTGGCTCCACTAGTTCATTCAGTGGGCAAATGTGGTTACATGAATTCTTCACAGCTGATGTTTATGGCCCTGTTTCAGGAAAGCCCATCCCTATTCCAGAACAGCTCTTAAGCAGGTGCTTAACATAAATATATAACATGAAACTTTAGAACGTGAGCTAACCTAGTAAACTAATTTCTTTATATGATTTTGAAATGATGTAAATTTCAATTAAACCAGAATATAATAATTATAGTACTATAGTTTTTTTTTAACTTGACAAAAAAAAAACTCTAATAACTGGTGCTGGACTCTAGCTGCAAAATGTAAATCCAGTCTTTGAAACCCTAAACGTGCAGGGGCTGTTTCAATTTGAGGTTCGGGTTCAGCCAGTTAGAGATAGAAAATAGCTGCAAAATTACGGTTTGGATTCTGAACGGCCTCTTCCCCAGGTTTGGGGGTAATCTAATGTTTAGGGTTTAGTTTAGGATTGGGCTCACCTCTAGCAGTAGCAGTGGTATATAAATGAGCTTCTGTAGTGTTATATTTTATCATTTTTATTGTGAACTATGTTTATCTTAACATGCATTCTAAACTAAAGTGTTTATTGCATTGAAAATAAAATAATTTTGAATTATTGATGGTGTATTTGATGTTTACTTGGTATATTGAGCTGTTCTGTAAACAGCTAACTTCAGGTATTTGTGTACTTTCAGTGAAAGCAGGGACTGTGACTACATGCGTAAGTCAAGTACAATGTATTGTTAAAGTTATTATATTCTAAGGACACATGGAGATGAATTCAGTATGTTGCACAAGAGAGTTGCTTAAGGCTGATTTGTTTCTTGTGACATGCACAAAAATTCCCCTGATGCAGAGTATGTTCTTCATGATGACATCTGAAAGAGGACTGTGACACTGAAGCAACTTGTGTTTTGCTGCTACTGCTGTACAGCATTATTATAAAATGTATTTGTTCTTGCTTGGAAGCTGCATTCAGAGGTGATGAAAGCATATTCACTAGAGAATGTTTTCATGGAAAAAATATATTTTCATTAGTTCGGAAAAGCTACCCCAGGGACCGTCTATAATGGGGCGTGGGAAGGGGGAATCTCTGGAAAGGATGCCTCTCTCAAATTAGGGTGGAAAAGGAAGCTCAATATAGAATGCACTGAATATATTTGTAATGGTTGTACATTCCCAAACCTAGCTCCAGTAATTTTGACTTATTTTAAATGTGGATTCAATCCAAACCTCAGGAACCGGACAGTCCTGAATTTTGAAGATGTTCAGAATCTACACCTAGATCGAGATCCAAATTTCAACACTGGCTACTCTCTCTATATAATATGGCAAGCTAAAACCCTGGTTTCAGCCCGTGAACTCTGGGGAGCCTTCAAAATCCAGATATAATATTTCATCTCAAAAGATTGCTAAATGATGTACAAACATTGACAATGCAGTCTTACAGCAATAGAGATCAGGAGGGCTACAATATCTGATTGAAAGTGAAGAAGGAATGTAGCTTAAATGAGTTGGAATTTGTCCAGAAGACCATTGCTGCTGTGAAAAGTGTCATGGAATCTTTAGAGACCACAGTAATGTCAGGACTTATTAATTATTTCGTCCAAAAAACAGAACTTCCAGTAGGATAGTTACCACTAACATTGTGTTGTGATACTCCTAATGAAAATAGCACACTTCTGTTGTGCCTATCAACAGTGGGTCTCAAAGGATTTTTACAAACATTAATTAATGAATTACAATGCCCCAGGAGTATTAATCTCCCCCATTTTAGACAGGGTGACTAATGCATAATGATTAATTAACTGGTCCCAGATCACACAGCAAGACATCGGCTTTGCTGGGAATAGAACACACATCTCCTGACTCCCTGCCCTGTGTTCTACATAGAAGACATATTCTCTCCACCTATTAGTTGAATACAGGGTTAGGGGAAGAACATAATTTGCTGCAGCATGTGGGTATTCCATTAAGGTCTCCCATTCAAGTATTGGCTCAAATCGACCTTGCTGAGGTTGGGATCAAGGTTGGTCCTGATTAGTTGCAGGCCATGTTTTCATAGCATATTAATTTAATACTTTTGATATTTGCATCCAACATAGACACATGAAGCATATTCATCTCTGGTGTAATGCCATTGCCAATGATAAATATAGTCTACAGAGTCTGGTTTTAGTTTTAAAATTGAAAGCAACAGGGGGATTACTTCCCTCTCTTCAAGTTAAATCTAGATAAATAAGACATTCTCCTAAAATGAGAAATTCCAGTGGTAGATATTGGCAACAATGCAGTCACAAATACAAACCAATGTTTCTCTGCCCGCCAGTATATGCTGAATTTGAAACCCCAAGTTGATCAATCTATTGTTATGCCACCTTTTTTCCCCTCCCCCTCCCTCCCCCTTTTTTTTTTTTTTTTTTTTTTTTTTGCAGACCAATAAAAGCTAAGGTTCTGAAGTTTGTTGTCAATTCTGCAGGACATAAGGAGATTTGGGGTAGAAACAGACCTTATGTAAACAGAAAATTCAACCATCATAATTTCCAAGTGACCCATAGAACCTTCGGAATAGTTTGAGTCCCTAATCTATCTGTAGCAGAGCACAAAGATCTGCGTTAGGGTATGTCTACACTGCAATAAAAAACCTGCGGTTGGTCCATGCCAGCTGGCTTGGGCTAATTGTGGTGTAGACATTCAGTCTTGGTGTGGAGCCCAGACTCTAGGATCTTGTGAGCCTGCGAGCCCAAGTCAGCTGGCACAGGCCAGCCACAGGTGTTTAAGTGCAGTGCCTTTTATGTCTAAACTCAAACCCTGTCTGAGATTTGGCTTCACTGTGTTTAATTTAAAAACACAATATCCACCCCATCTTAAGCTTTTTGCCTTAACCGTGGCTCTTTCTAGGGCATCCTAACCCTAGGGTGGCCCAACAGATGAGCCTGGTATTCCTATACAGGGTCTAAATCTGCTACTCTGCAGTCCTGCTAGAGCCAATACTTGACTGGAGAAAAAATGCTTATGGAAGTAACAGATGGTCCTGTGGCACCTTTAAGACTGACAGAAGTATTGGGAGCATAAGCTTTCGTGGCTTGAAGAAGTGAGGTTCTTACCCACGAAAGCTTATGCTCCCAATACTTCTGTCAGTCTTAAAGGTGCCACAGGACCCTCTGTTGCTTTTTACAGATTCAGACTAACATGGCTACCCCTCTGATGCTTATGGAAGTGTTGCGTCTCTCTCAAAGCAATTATGATCATGATCAAAGAGCATCACATCAGTTCCAGATAACAGATACTGAGCAATTTCATTTAGCATCAGAAATTTAGCTCACTAGCATTATCTACTACCTAAAATGAGTAGTTATTAAAATCAAATACGGTATTTTAGCATTTTTACTCTAGAAATTCCATTCACAATTATTTTCAGGCCCTACCAGTATCAACTATCTATATAAATTCTATCATCATAATTTAAGTGCCTCACAAAGATGAATGTGTTTATCCTCACAATAACCTTATGTGGTAGGGAAGTGTTAACTTTATTTAACACGTGGGAAACTGAGGCCCTGATACAAAGTCCTTTGACTTTGGTAAACCCATAGAGATTAAGGCTCTGATTGACTTCAGTGGGATATGTGCTTTGAATAGGAATGGGATTGCTCACGTTTTAAATTAATCATGTGTTTAAGTGCTTTGCTGAATCAAGGTTTAAGTGTTGAAGATCACCCAAGAAGTTTATGGCAGAATCAGGAATTCAGCCCAAATTTCTTGCATCCTAGTTCGCCACAAAATCATCTTTCCTCAAAAGACAAGATCAAAAAGATGCCTATTAATTTTACTTTGCAGTGTAGTTGTACCCATTTTGGTCCCAGGATATTGGTCCAATAAAATATATTACTTCACCCACCTTTTCTCTCTATTAATTTTAGTGTAATTTGATTTCATTGTTGAGCATTAACACAGTCAGTCAGTTTAGCACAAAGCCATGAAGAAGTCTGAGTTAGAAGATAATTTAATTGGCAAACTAAGCCAAAAGATCACATGTAACCTTTATAGAATTAAGGGCCTGCTTGACTTTCATATGTTCTTTATTTAAAATGTTTAATTAAACAGTGGAATATCATCAAGCAGCAGTTACATCAATCTCCTCAATCCCATTTACTAAATTGTGGATAAACCTGATGGTTTAGTCTTTTACATTTCACCTTATTGATCCTGGTTCAAATAACTCGTAGATCAGAATACTCCAAAGTTAACATTTGGTAAAATATGCAACAATGTCATTTAACTTAGCTTTTAAAGGCTTGTTGAATAAATGTATAAAGTGCCACACTTCTTTTTTATGCCATGCACATCTAATGACCGGTTCAATTTGGCCATTAGGACACTCCAAAGTGAACATGAATTGGTCTCTCTAGAACAAGATGCAAACAAATATTCCCTATAAGACAGTGCTCTTGTAGTGTGTCATCCATTTATTGTAAAGCCACAAGTAAAATGAAATGGTGATGAAAAAGGAATATTGCTTTAACAGTATTTATTTAGCTTCCTGCCAAAGAACAGAAAATCTCAGAAAATCATTTTTCATCTGTGCAAGGTACAAAATATATAGTGTCTAGAGATCCAATAGTGTCGTTGAAATAAAACTGTATACCAGCTTCTCAGCAAACAGCGGCTTTATTAGATGAAGATAATAATCCTTGTGTAGTTAATGTTGCAACCAAGTTCCATGGTAATCCCTGAATTTATTAAATTTTGCTTAGGAAAATCAGTTTGCTCTGAAGGCTAAACTTTTCTACAAAGTTTAAAGAAAATTGGTTGACCTTTTTTAACCTATAGGATATTGAAATATTGCTTCAATTTGAAATGTCTTAATGTTTCCTTGAGTCCCTTTAGCTGCAAAATATATCATTACTTACCCTTCACATTTCGCTCATAGTTAAATCTCCTCGAAATCTTGTGCCTAGGTTATATTTTAAGAAAATAGGTGTAATTAAGCACATTAATGATTATTGTTATCTGTAAGCCAAACTGTTGTGGGGCTTGATTTTTCAGCCCTGTGTTTTTTATTGACTTCATTTGGGAGTTGTGGTTGCTTGGTACTGCTGAAAATCAGCCCCATGGGATATTGTCAGGTTTTAGAACTCTGTGTGAAGAGCTATTCTGCTAACCAAATGATTCTCAGAACTACTCAGCAAGAGAAAGGGCTCTGTTACGTAACCAAGCAAGAGGAAGGAATAGGAAGTCCTGTTGGAAGAAGCTTTGTGAATAAATGACCCTGAGAGGAAGTTTGAGTGAAGGTCTATGGAGAGCTGTTTTGGGGTACAGTCCTCCCTCTGTGTTGTTACTTGTGTTGATTTTTCTAAAGCCACAGAATAAAGCCAAATCCCAGGAGGAGTAGAGATTTGGACCAAGATCATCTTGTGTGTGTTGTGCACAGGAACAGTGTACTGGATGCAACAGACTACCAGCTTAGCCTGACACGCATTCCCATGTGCATATCGCCCTCTTGCTCTGCTTGCTGCACTGGTTCCTCGTTAAACTCAGAGTCCCATCTTAGGTCTCTGTTGTGATATTTGAAGTCCTCCATGGGAGTGCCCCCTAATTGTCTGGGAGGCAGCCACTGACTCAGCAACCATGACATGCTGTGACAGCTACATTCCACAGGAGCAATAAACCTGTCTATCACTAGAGGGAGACCTGTGAGCACAAGAAATGTCCCGTAGTGAGTAGCGGTAGCTTTGAGTGAACGTTAGGTTCCTTCTGTAGCTAACAGAGAGCTTCCTTAAACTCAGGTCATAGAGTGCTATGATTTTGGAGCTGTAGAAGCAGAATTCTAGTCCCAGCTCAGCAGGTGTGAATGGTTCATGTAGTTATTGTATTATTTGTTCATTTATAACAGTGGTTTTCAACCTCTTTTCATTTGCGGACCCCTAAAGAATTTCGAATGGAGGCGTGGACCCCTTTGGAAATTTTTGACCCCCAGGGGTCCACGGACTCCAGGTTGAAAACCACTGACTTATAGGAATGGATTTGTTGCGGGACAGCACTTAACTGTCTTATTTTGTATGAAAAAAGTTAGTCAAGCTGTTCATGAGATGCAGGGTATGAGTAACTACAGTACTTTTATTATAAATCCATTCTCTAGAGCTCTGTAGTTTAAAGTTGGTAGGAGAGTTCCATTATACATTCTTTTTTCATTCTCCTTATAACTTTGCATTTGACATGCATTTATATATATATATATACGTATATGTAAAGTAAGTGTGTGTGTGTGTGTGTGTGTATATATATATATATATATATATATATATATATATATATAGTATGTAAAATAATTTGGTAATTTACAAGCTATACTGCTGCACACTTTTTTGGAAAGTTTGAAGGTGATTCATCAAACACTTTAAGTTATGGATACTTTAAATTTTTTTTACTCAGGGTCTGTTTTGGGGATCCTCTAAAGCTTAATCGTAACACTTCAAAAGCTATACAGAGTTCATATAATTAAAATTTAGTGTATAGATTAATTAAAAAATCTTGTAAACTGCAGAGGGCAGTACAAAGGATGGTGCTCTGGATAGCTGTTTAACCCATGCAACTCTAAAGCATTGCAGGGCGGAGAGAGCAAGTGAGAACTAGAAACTCAGATCCTGGCACCAGTGTTAAGAGAAAGTTACTTCTATTAATTTAAGAGAAAAGTCAATTTATACTAATTTTCCAGACCAAATTATACTTTTCTTTGTATCCAATTTTCCCACCCCATATACATCAATAATTCCCATTGGTATCATTGGGAGTTGTGGGTGTTCTGTAGAATCAGACCCACAGCCACGATAAGAACATGAGAATGGCCATACCGGGTCAGACGAATGGTCCATCTAGCCCAGTGTCCTGTCTTCCTACAGTGGCCAATGCCAGGTGCTTTGGAGGGAATGAACAAAACAGGGAATCATCAAGTGATCCATCCCCTGTAGCCCATTCCCAGCTTCTGGCAAACAGGCTAGGGATGCTTCAGAGCATGGTTTTTGCATCCCTGCCCATCCTGGCTAATAGCCATTGATAGACCTAATTTATGATAGTTACCAGGTGACTTACCTGTTCTTGCATCTTGTGTGTAGTACAAATACTGGCTCAGATTCTTCAAGATCTCAGTAAACATGGTGATAAATAGCTAGACAGGTGTTTAATAGTGGTCTGTATTAAGGTATGATATGATTTCAGAAGGCCTGATTTTGAGAGCCTTAAAGACACTCAGCACAAAGCAGGAGGTATTGAGCACCTTGAAATCAGGCCCACTGGAATCCTGACACCATGCCTTACTGAAGAGTAATGTTAAACAGCAGCAATGTTTAATAAATCATTAATCTCAAAATGAATTCAGAAAGTGTTCCCATTTGTAACAGAAAACCACATGCTGCTGATGTTGATCTTTCTGCTTTGATGTAAAGTAGCTGTTATGAATGATGTGTGTTGACTGTCAAAAGTGGTTTGTATGAGAGGAATTTGAATAAAGATGCAGCCTCACTGATGAAATGAAGCCCTTTAGATGGTATCTGTATGTGCAACAAACTTTCTTTGTTAGAGTCAAGGTGGCTCACTGAAGCTGGAAATTTCAATGCAGAAAGATTCCAGAAAGGCAATGAAGATGCATCGTTTTCTTTTGAGTTCAAAGTTGCATGTCACACTGCCTTTTCCTCCATTTCCCTACCTAATCCTTTTTTAATAACTATGGACTTGATCTAGTTCAGCTCTGTGTGAGTGGCTACACTACGAGGAAAGGAAAGAGGATCTAAATAACTGAGGACTACTTTTGTGCTTTGTCACAAAAGGAAGATTTGGATAAGTGATGCACTCTTATCTAGTGGATAGGGCACTGGACTAGGGATCAGGAGACTTGGATTCTAATCCCAGCTCTTCCACCTCTGATGTGACCTTGGGCAAGTCCCTTCACCTCTCTTCCCTCCCACCCTTTGTCTGTCTTGTCTACTTAGTCTCTGCCCTGAGAAGCTTACAGTCTATCTTTCACTATGTTTCACTATGCATTCGTATTAGACATGCTGGCTTCCCGCAGCTCCCATTGGCCGGGAACGGTGAACCACAGCAACTGGGAGCTGCAGGGGGCCGCGCCTGTGGATGGTCAACGTCAGCAAAATGTCTCGCAGCCCGCAATCAGATTACCCTGATGGGCTGCCCGCGGGCCGCAGGTTGCCCACCACTGACTTACACTCTGAGTGCCTAGCTTTTATCTTTGTATGTGATCAAAGGCTCAAAGACAACAACCTTCTCAGCCACAGTGTGGCAGCCATGTGGGCCTAGTGAAGAAGGTGGAAGAACTTGACGGAGTACTTGATATTGGACTTTTGAAAGGAGATTCTGTACAAATAAGCGTGAGACAATGGTGAACCATATAGTGTACATACGCCCTATTCCTATCCCATTGCTTTATAAAGTGGAAACTAAATTAAAGAGAATGGAACAGATTGGCATTATCAAGAAAATGTCTGTGCCAACAGCATGGTGTGCCCCAATGGTACCCATTACAAAGCAAAATGGAAAGTATCTGTGTGGATTTAATAAATCACTTGTAAGAGAAAACTATATCCTCCCAACACTAGATGACTTCCTCCCCAAAGTGAAAGGAGCTACAATATTCTCCAAACTTGATTCCTCCAATGAATTCTGGCAAATTCCTTTAGCCAAAGAGTTCTAAACTGACTACATTTATCACATACTTCGGGAGATTTTGCTTTTGAAGATTACCTTTTGGGATTACCAGAAATTTTCCAAAAAAAGGGGGCAGAATTGTTAACCAAAACAAATGGAGTTGTAGTTTTCATGGACGATATTTTTATATATGGGTTTTCAATAGAAGAACACAACAAAATCCTCAACAAAGTCTTAAGCCTAATCAGTTGTGGAATGAAACTACACAAGGAAAAGTGTGTGTTCTGCCTACCCGAAATCAAGTTTTTGGGACAGATAATAAACAAAGATGGAATCAGTCCTATCCCTGAGAAAGTAAAAGCAATTTGAGAATTGACTGCACCAATGAATGTACCATTATTGAGACGCGTACTGGGGGATGGTGAATTACCTTGGTAAGTATCTAGAAGACCTTTCTACAGTGACACAACCACTGAATGAACGTTAAAGTCCAACACATCTTGCTTATGGGTGCCAAAAAGATAAAAAGATAGAAAATATTTCAACCACTTCAATTCTCAAGTACTATGATGTGAACAAACCACACTGGTCAGTGTGGATGCAAGTATCTATGGCAGAGATGGGCAAACTATGGCCCATGCGCCACATCTGTCCCATGGGACCCTTCTGCCCAGCCCCTGAGCTCTTGCCCCGGGAGGCTCGCCGCCGGTGCAGTGCTCTGGGCTGCCAGCTCCTGGGGCAGTGCAGCTGCAGAGCCTGGCCTGACCTGGTGCTCTGTGCTGTGCAGCGTGGCTGTAGCGCCGCCAGCCACTGGTGCTCCAGGCAGAGCGGTAAGGGGGCAGGGAGCAGGGGTGGTTGGATAGAGGGCAGGGGAGTTCGGGGTGGTGGTCAGGGGGCAGGGGTGTGGATAGGGGTTGGGGCGGTCAGAGGGCAGGGAACAGGGGGGTTGAATGCGGGCAGGGGTCCCGGGGGGGCAGTCAGAAAGGAGGGAGGGGTTGGATGGGGCGGCAGGGAGCAGTCAGGGGTGGGGGTTCTGTGAGCGGTCAGGGGACAGGGAGTGAGGTGTGTGTGTGGATGGGGCAGGGGTCCCGGGGGGGCCCATCAGGGGGCAAGAAGCGGGGGCAGGGTAGATTGGGGGGCGGGCGGCCCACACCCTCCTCCCCTAACCAGCCCTCCATACAATTTCTGAAACCTGATGCGGCCCTCAGGCCAAAAAGTTTGCCCGCCCTGATCTATGGCCTACGTGGTGTATTGTTGCAACAACATGGCTATGAATGGAAGCCAGTTGTATTTTGCTCTTGCACACTCACAGAAGCAGAAGGACAATGTGCACGGATTGAACAGGAATGCCTGGCAAGCACATGGGCATGTGAGAGCTTTTACAGATATCTGTGTGGACTGGATTCATTTACATTGATAACAAACCATAAACTGCTTGTAACCTGCATCAACAGAAAAGACCTGGATCAAGCACCTCTGAGAGGCCAACGTGTATTGCTAAGGTTAATGCAGTTTAGCCCAATTGCTAAATATGTTCCTGAGAAAAATCTAGTGGTAGGTGTCACTGAGACCAGCATCACACTCAACTAACTGTTAGCTTGAATATAACAAAAAGGCCCTTTTAATGCCTTTCAGGCCTCATTAATATTAAAAAATCTGCTTTCATATATTGCTTGTGTGACACTTCTGCATGAAATAATTTCCTACGGCAGTTTTTGGAGAGATTTAGTTAATGACTTCCCTGAACAAGCACACTTTTATTAAATAATTACTGACCTTCCTCGCATGTAGATCTATCCCAACTACTCCTTAATAGGTATTTGTCTTTAAAGTAATGTGATTATGGTGACTTTTTTCAGTTGGAGGAGCAGTTCTGACTGCTTCTGGGAGCAGGCTTGCCCTCTTGCAGCACATCCTCACGTCTTGCAGCAATAGCCGGCAGAGGTTGATATTTCAGTGTACAGGTCTCAAACATGCGGCATGTGCAGCTGCAATGTAGGGAGGAAGGCATCCTGAATGTGAAGCGCTGATGTGCATTAATGAACATACCAATCCTGTGGGCCAAAGAAGCATTGATTCAGTTAGCAAATACCTGATTGGCCAGTGGAGCACTTTGGACAGGGTTAATTTTGAAGCTGGCAACCACAAGAGCTGTACCTGTGGATCTTAAAGCAAAATTTGGCCTGATTCCATTGGTATTATGTACTGCAAGGTACAGCATTTTATACTTCTCTCTGTGTTATCATGGCTTTGCCCCTTTAGGCCTTATTTTTAAAAATTGTTTTTTGTGCCCTGCACTGACTCATATATTTAGTTTCTAATCAGCACAAACAGAGTAACTATGTTAGATTCTAAGATGGGACTTTCAGCCTCTCAGATAATATAGTTAACTTTGTACTGGATGGAGCTTTTAAATTAATTAAGATTTTTCTGGAATCCTAGGACAGTGAAATAACATTATTAAAAATGATTGCTAGATTTGTCATCATTATTCAGGCTGCCCCCACCAGTATGAATTGTGAGATGCAGCATTTCATTTTCAGTGGAGGGTTGAGAAATACAGGAAACAATTGCAGTAATTGGCATCCACACAGCAATCAAATCATACTGAATACATGGGCATGTTTGTATTACATGTTTTTAGATTGTCCCAGTGCGTGTTTCATTATGAGGAAACCCTGTCGATATAGCAATAGCTACTTCTGTGTTAAAGCTGCTTAACACTTCTAATTTTTTTTTAACTTAGGAAATTACACACACACTCACACACACACACACACACACACACACACTGTATTAAAAGCACATTATTAAGGTTGAAAGTCAAACACTCACAAGTTAGGAAATGCTACAGTTAAGGTTGACTGCATCTTTAATTACATAATGTCATGCTGCTTTTCCCTTAGGATTGCTGATAAATTCATTGATGTTTGTGAGGCCGAAATAATTTTGTGTCCTTGGGAGCCAAAAAATCCTACCGCGTTATAGGTGAAACCGTGTTATATCGAACTTGTTTTGATCCGCCGGAGCGCGCAGGCGCCCCCCCCCCTCCCCCCGGAGCACTGCTTTACCATGTTATATCCGAATTCATGTTATATCGGGTTGTGTTATATCGGGGTAGAGGTGTATTAATATAATTTACATTAAATACAGAAAATAATATTAAGCAGTTCATGTTTGCTGCCAAGCGTTAAAGAAAATCAAATCACTGAGCTTGTGAAAGTTGCTGGCTAAGCATCTGGAACCAGAGTGTGTTGGACTGCTAAACTGGCTTTTACAGCAGAAATCTCTTTTGCCGGTGTAAAGAGATTTCTTCATTTTAGTTTATGCAGCTAGTTCAGTTCAATGACTAGTTCATTTAAAGTTAAGAAACCAGTCAGGAATTGAAAAAGAGGAAAGCTTGTTTTCCTCTTCCAGCCTATGAATAAAAACAGAGTGCGAGAGGATGAGATCTACAAGTTCTAAAATCTTGAAGAATATGATGACCAGAAACTGTGAGTTCAATTCATTAACTACAGATAATACTCCCTTTCTCACCAATTTCAAATATAACAAAATGTAAAAATTAAGAGTCTGAATAAATGGAAATCAAGCTATATAATTGCTTAAATAAAAGTGTATCGATATAATGTATCCCCTGGTCAGTAAAAAGAAGAACCAAATTTAGTGTAAAGGCTGTATTTAGTTTCAAATCAATATGTTTTTATGATTACCAACCAATGAAAGTCAACCTTTCTTCAGGAAAATAACTGAAGTGTACAAATGCAAAACATATTTAAGAACTATAATTTAAAAATCGAGGCTTTCTGCTTTCTGATTAGGAGCCTAAATACTTTTGAGGATCTGCGCCTATGTGACTTGCCCAAGATCACATAGAATCATTGAACGGTAGAACTGGAAGGGACCGTGAGAGGTTATCTAGTCCGGTCCCCTGCGCCCAGGGCAAGAATAAGTATAGACCATCCCTGGTGGGTGTTTGTCTAACCCGCTCTTAAAAATCTCCAATCTTGGAGATTCCACAACCTCCCTAGTCATTTTATTCCAGTGCTTAACCAACCTGACAGGAAGTTTTTCCTAATGTCCAACCTAAACTGCCCTTGCTGCAATTTACTGCCATTGCTTCTTGTCCTATCCTCAGAGGTTAAGAAGAACAAATTTTCTCCCTCCTTCCAGGAATAATCTTTTATGTACTTGAAAACTGTTACCATGCCCTCACTCAGTCTTTTCTTCAGACTAAATAAACCCAGTTTTTTCATATCTTCCCTCATGGGTCACGTTTTCTAGATCTTCCGTCATTTTTGTTGCTCTTCTCTGGACTTTATCCAGTTTGTCCACATCTTTCCTGAAATGTGGCATTCAGAACTGTACAAAATACTCCAGTTGAGGCCTAATCAGAGTGGAGTAGAGCGGAAGAATTACTTCTCGGGTCTTGCTTATAACACTCCTGGTAAAACATCCCAGAATAATGTTTGCTTTTTTTGCAACAGTGTTACACTGTTGACTCATATTTAGCTTGCAATCCACTATGACTCCCAGATCCCTTTCTGCAGTATTCCTTCCTAGGCAGTCATTTCCCATTTTGTATGTGTGCAACTGATTGTTCTTTCCTAAGTGAAGTACTTTACATTTGTCCTTATTAAATTTCATCCTATTTACTTCAGATCATTTGTCCAGTTTGTCCAGATCATTTTGAATTTTAATCCTATCCTCCAAAGCACTTGCAACTCTTCCCAGCTTGGTATCATCTGCAAACTTTATCAGTGTACTCTCTATGCCATTATCTAAATCATTAATGAACATATTGAACAGAACCAGACCCAGAACTGATCCCTGGGGCCCCACTTGATATGCCCTTCCAGCTGGACTGTGAAGCACTGAATCCTAAAGGTTTTTATGTCTACGGCACCCAAAAGAATTCTAGAGACTTTTGTGAAGAAAGAAGAGGATGTGCTCCCTGATGAGTGTACAATCTCAGTGTGGATGTGAAGTGTAAGAAAGAGCATTACCAATGGAAGGTAGCTTTAAATTGCAGATAGGAATCCACAGAAGATGGATAAGCACACGAGGCTTGATGCAAAATCCATTGAAGTCAAACCTTCAAAGAGCTGCTCACATATTGTGGTGACAAGTGTGCTATAAAGACTCAATTCTGCTAAAGGCAGTGGGAGCTTTACTATTGAATTCAATTGGATCAAGCCCTATTTGCCTAGACAAATAATGATAGATGCATTGAATCAGGACGTCTCCCAGTGGTGCTGACCGTGTCCCTTCCCAGCTAGCACTGACTTTTCTGGGACTGTGTTGTCTTGGTGCATGTACTCTCCTGTAGCAAAGAGGATGCCAGTGCCTTGAGCCATCGCAGTCTCCTCTCCAGGGGGCTTCTGCCTAGTTTCGAGGGTTTTAGTCTAGCCCATTGTGTGTTGTAATAAGTGTATTGATAGAACAATGATAAAAGCAATTTTAATCGAAGAACTAGATGGTGCAATGCATTTTTATTGCTGGGTGATCTAGTTTTCGGCTTAGTTATTGGTCTGTTCTAAAAGAATCATTATAAACTGATACCTGTAGATACCAAGAATGTGTGATCTTTAAGCAACAGATCATCCTGCCTCACTTTTCTCCATGGACTGTAGGTGTGGAGCAGGAGTTATCAAGCAGGTTTTCTCAGAACTAATACCCTTCTTAAGGTATTTTCCATTGCAGTCATTTCTGTTTTGAGGGATATTTGCAGGAAGTGCAACTGAGGTCTTGCATTATCATATGCATTTTCCGTGAAATTATAGAAAAGTGTGCTTTCAAAACAGCAGGATTTTTGCTGCATTTTTTATTCCATTTCTGAGCCCTTTGGCGTTTGGGTGATGCATTGTCTTTATTGGTCTATGACGGTTTCCCTGTCCTGAGAAAGAACAAAAACAGACAGAAAGAAGGATATTCATCCAAGAGGCAGAGTCCAGTTACATTAAATAAAATAGCCACCACTCAGAGATGAGGTTGGGAGTCAGCCAAAAGCATGACGTGACATTTTTTAATAGTCTGTCCCTGTATCTGTCTTTCCATGATTTACAAAGAATGTAATTTTAACTTTCAGACTGTTCACTTATAACTACTATGAAGTGAGTGCTGATCAGATTTGATTCAAACAGAATCAAACTAGCTCCAGATTGGAAGACATTTTTCCTTCAGGTGTGTGTATTGCTCTACCGTTGGAGTAAAGTATCAGATACTTTGGCTAAGTATTTCTGTATTTGGCTAAGTAAATTTTTTTTTTAGTATCTTGGCCCTTCCTGGGTAATTCTGTTCCTGTAAGAAACAATCCTGCACTGGCAGGAGGATGGACTAAATTAACCTAATAGGCCTTTTCCATCCCAAACTTCTCTGATATTCTGATCATTTTGTTTAATTTTAGTTGGTTTAGTTTACATCTCTGTTCCATTAAGACTGTTAATCTCTACTTTCTATGCGAGGTCACACTGTGAGGTATTAGATGTGATACGAGACAAATTTGACTGACTTTTGTAATGTGAGCAAATGGGTCTGAGTCACGTGATGTCATCTCTTAATTCCAGATCTCTTGGAGTTCCTCTGGTGTGTAGTCAGGTGTGGTTGCTTAAGGACCAGAGTCCAACCTCATAAAACACCCCCAATTTCAAGATAGTTGTAACTCAGTTTTGTCCCAATATATAGGGCCTAAGTGTGACTTCGCAGTCATGTAAATCAGGAGTGATGCCAATGAAGTCCATGGGGTTACACCTGTTTGACACCAATGTAACTATGATCTGAATTATGTCCATTGTCGCTTCAGTGCAAGCACAACTCCCAGTAGCATCAGTGGGAGTTACATATATACTCCAGGGGAGAAGTATGCATTTACATCTATGGCTCAGATGATGTGAGGAAATTTAAAAATAGTAAGTTGAATGGATGTAAAATATGGTTCATTAATAAAATATGAGCCTCACTTCCACAGTCTGGGCAAAGTTCAAGGTCTTTCAGTTGAAATATGTTTGTTTATTCCTCTGGTATATATTTTAGTCCAGTGCACATTTTTCTTGCTAAAAAATAGGCATTATATTTTAGTGTGCTAAAAAGAATCTACTCTGTACAAACAGTAGAATAAAAGAATTTCCTGGGCAAGTAAGAAAATGACAACACTGAAACAAAGTCCACACTCTCACAGTATATAAGGAACACTGTGTTATTTTGTAAGTGACAAAAATTGTGCTCAGCACTGTCCAAGATTCAAAACAGAGCCTGTCCTGAGGAGTTTACGATCTATCTTAGGTACATGTTCTGGCCCCATTACCCTAGTGTTTGAGTGCCTCACAATCTTTAATGTGTTAATCCTCACAGTAACCCTGTGAAGTTGGGGATCCCTATTTACAGATCAGGAACTGAGGGACAGAGAGTGACTTGAGCATGATCACACAGTGCCCTAACCACTGGATCAACTCAAAAGCCCCAGTCCTCCCCTTGACTGTGTAGGCAGACCCCTGAACCAATGCAGTGTCAGTTCCATGATTGGAGTCTAAGGGCTCAGTGCCACAAACACAAATTACCCAGGGTAGCATACTCCCATGAGTAGTTCCATTGTCTTCAATGCCAGTGGGGCTATCTCAGTAAACACTCCATAGGATTTGGAGGATTGGGCCCTAAAAAATTGTATGGCCAAATTCTGCCCTTGGAAGAGCATGCACAGATCTGAATGAAGTCAATGGGAACCTCAGCGGCTTCATACACGAACTGAATTTGGCCTTAAGTTTTCTCACTGAGTGTAAGTTAAGAAAGAAATGTAACTGTATTTAGCTAAAATCTGTGAATTTCCATGTTATTTAATTATACAGCAGCAACTAAAGCTGCTCTAGTCATGATAGTCATATTCAATAACAGAATCCAAAGTGTATGTGTGTTGGCGGGGTGAAAGATCCATTTTATATCCACTTTTAAATCACAGCACTCCGTAGGAATATTGTAATCCAGTATATCACAGTTTCAGGGTAACTGCACTGTTTCCCACCATCTGTTTGCCCTCCACTTCTGGAAGCATTGTCTTTTTCGGAACCATTTTTGTTTGCAAAACTGTCTGCCTTGCTTTTTCTCTGAGTATATTATTGAAGAAGTGATGGAAATTTCAGTTTAACATATGAGCATCCTGGGATTTACATATAGAAACTTTAAACATGGAGCACTGTGTATTGCATGTGATTTGACTGAAAAGCGAACATAACTGGGTAGCTTAGCCATTTGCAAAACAGCATTCGGCAAAGATCGAGACTTAGCATTGATATCTACCCTATTCCTATATAGAATTCACTAGAACTTAAAGTACAGGAAAGCCTACTGCACGCAGTGGGGTAGGGCTGCTTGTAAGCTCTACGCCCTGGACTGCATCTTCTCCACCTCATTGCTCTTGTACAGCAGCCCTTAACCAACAACAGTAAGTAGACTTAGCTCAGCAGTCCCTCTGTTCTCCAGTGTGAATGCTGATCACAGAGCTCCACTTCCTGCTATATCTTTGTGGGAGCAGGGGCAGAACTGGAGAAGGAGAAGTGGAGAGAGAGAGAGCGTGGCAAAGAGTGAGATGATAATGGAAAGACTGAGACAAGGAAGAAAGAGGGAACACATGGGAACCACTAGGAAGGGGGAAGAGAAGGATGAAAGGCAGAGATTTAACAGAGAAGGGGGAGGAGGAGAGAAGAATCAAAGCAAAAGTATAAAGAGAAAATATTCCAAGGGCAAAATACTTTGGAGTAAATAATACTGAATAGAAACAGGATGAGAAAATAAATTTACCGGGGAGGGGGGAAAAGACAGATGTGATAGATGTATTAAATGAGAAGATTAATAATAACTGAACTAATATTTAGGCAGTAATTAGTAAATTAGTCTAATTGTTAAAGTATTCAGTGTGGAAAAATTAGATTGAAGCAGAAGAGACGCTGGAAAAGGGGGATGGGAGGGAGGAGCGAGAAAGCAAAGACTAATAGTGACCAGTGGAGGAAAAGAAGAGAGGAACAGAAAGGGAAGGAACAACAAAGGCCAGGGAGACATGGTAACTTAATGTTTTCTGTTTGAACTTGTGTGAAAATACATTCAGTGTGAAGGGCACTGAATATTTTCAGTGTCTTGCTTCAGTATTTATTTTTAAAGCAAATAAATACCATTTCCCTCCATTTTGATTCATATCTCCAAGGATACAAAGAAAACAAATTATAGGACAATCTAAAGATGTATGTCACATACATTGCAACAGTACCATCTTATCCAGCAGTCCCCTTGCAAAACCTACTGCGCTTTTCCAAGATCAGAAAGATTGAGTCCTGTGAGATTTCACCTTTGACAGAACACGGCACTCATTAGCATCGCACAGTTGAAGACAGGTCTGGTTTTGTAGGAACCCAGAAAATCTCAGTGGATAGTACTCTTGCAAAGCTATCTCTGGCCACAAAGTATTGAATTTATTCTGGCCTTCTAAAAATGTCATGAGGTTTTCCTTAGTGATTACTGTAGGTCTAATTTATGGAAATCTACCTTTTAATACAATTACTGATATTTTTCTTGATCTGTTATTCAAATATCTGTTCAGTAAAAGGGTGTATTTTAAGTATCATAGCAACCCATGTATCATGTGATACCAACGATATTGCTGCAATACAAAACCCCTTATTAAAGGAACACAAACAATAATATGTAATATGAACTCCTGTCCCATCTCCATTTTTGTGGTGGAAAAAGTATTCTTTTTGGAGTTGATTTCTTATTAGACTTGATTTTTTTTATTTTTTAAAATATGCAGTGAACATTTATTCATGTGTGAAACTAAATGGGATGATGGAGGAAGTGAAGTACCTGAAAAGTAGATGGTGTGTGTGTCTGTCTGTTGTGCGGTAGTTTTCAATGCAGTAGCATCTTCCTAATCTGAATAGTTGATAATCTGCATAAAATTCTGCTGGTTTCTCTCCACCTTTCTGTAAAAAATTTACTGCAAAGTTAGTGTCACTGTGAGGGTTCATTAAATTTCCTGATGTGTACAAATTGTATGTCAGCACAATAAGCACATTACAAATAAAGTAACTGCAAACTACAACTGTCACCATGAATGAAGAAACTGTGTGATAATTTATAGTTGGTTTTCCCAAATACACTTATGCACATGCATTTACTTTGAAGTGTGTAAGGGGTTTGCAAGAGTGGGGCCCTATTGTTAATTCTTAAAAATTAATACCGTAATTCTTAATCGGTCTTTGAGTTTTAATGGAAATTAATTAAGCTGTAGTCAACATCGGCTTTGACTTTAAATGACTATTATTGTTTATGAAAAAAGTATTAAGTGCACAGTGGTTCAAACAAATAGCAGGCCCTATGTCTGGAATGCTGTTTAAGGGCCAATCCTGAAAGGTGTTAGTTATGTTGTGCCTTGTACTCCTATTGAAGTCAATAGGAATTGCCTCAGCAACCCCCAGGAGGTGCTCAGTACTTGGCAGGATCAGACTCTCCAGTACTGAGTCTCCTGTGAATCCCAAATTCCTTCCTCACAAGCCATTTCCATTGCCTTCAAATAAAACCTTCATCTGACATGAAAACAATGCATATCCTTAATTCCATAGAATGTTCTTACCCTAACCAAAACCCAAAGCATTCAAGTGTCTACCCAAAACCACATCCATTTCTTCTTTGAACATGAGATTAATGCTTCTGTGGGCAAGAAGGATGCCTGTCTAATGGTTATATTTGCCATCTGCTTGTAACCACAGACTCCTCCGGGACACTGCAGATCAGTACTGCACTGTCTGGTAGTTTAAAATACTCCGTTGGGTTTTGATTTTTAATTCCACAGACACATCAGTCCAAATAGGAGCACAGCTATTTTGTTAGGGTTTAAGCCCTTCCTGCACACACGTGTTGCCTCATTTAATCTGCTGTATTCAGCTCAGAGTTAAATGAAATAATAGAATATGCCACATATTAATGCAGATATTATTTCAAGTAACTGGTCTGCTGAATTGGAATTATTTTTGGGTGACTTCAGTGATAATATCCACAGTCTCTCGTGGTGATTGGTTCATCTAAGAATTATTGTTTTGATTATTGACCTCAAGATTGTTTTGTGTTTCGGGTATTCCTGTGTTATTTTGTTATATTGTTTTAAAAATATGACCATTTTGTCTAATCTAAGGTATCTTTGTCTATCTGTAGCTACCTGTCTGTCCCATCTATCCAGATAGATAAAAACACAAACATCTGGTTAGTATATTCTTTGCTGGCATGACTTTCATGTCTCCATGAGAGAGCTGATAAATCAGGTGTATACACATGTATCTGTACAGGGGGAAAAAAGGAAGTTGTGCTACCTTTTGAAGCACGCAATGCAGAAGGTATGAAAAGGGTTCAGAGACAGGTGATAAAAATTGCAAGAGGTATAGAGAGATTTCATTATGGGAAGAGATTGAAAAGAGTAGGTATATTTAGTTTACAAAATGACACAAGAGTGGACAAACTATAGAGAGGGAGAGAAGGTGGGTGAGACAATATCTTTTACTGGACAGAAATTGGTCCAATAAAAGATATTACTTCACCACCTTGTCCCTAATATCCAGGGCCCAACACAGCTACAACAACACTGCATGGACAAAATATAGGTGTAAAAATAAATGATTTGGGAGGAGGTAAATGAATCCTCCTATTACATGCAATAATAAAAGAAGAGGGGGATATTTATTAAAATTGAAAGATGGTAAATTCAAACCTAGTAAACTTTTTACACAATGTATAATTAACCTATGGAACTCATTCCCACATGATGTAATTGAGGCCAAATGTGGTGTAGATTTTGAAAAGGATTTTATGTGCATATAGAAAACAAAACAATCATTTTATTAGACGGGATGAAAAAGTTCTTTTTTTTTTTTTATAAAAGACAGGGTATAAATTCTCAAGGTTCAGATAATAAACCGACCACTAACTGACAAACATTTGGAAGAAACTCTTCCTGTTGGCTGGTTAATTTCATAATTGTCCTCTCTATGGTTTCCTACCCCTCCCTTTGTGAACAGCTGGCATTTTCTCTGTAAAAGATCAAATATTGGATTAAACAGATCACTGGTCTTATCCAGTATGGCAATTCCTATATTTCTATAAGGTATTTCAAGTGGAACCTTCATTCACTAGAAGGAATGGGACTAATTATGAACACAAAGCAAGTCCAAGAGAAAATGGGAAAATATCATGTTCATAAAAATTGTAATTGGTGTACCACTGATGTATGGTTCTGGTGGTGCATAAAGTATAGATAAAAACAATGTAAGTACTGGATGTGTTTTGCTTAGCATGATGGACAGACACATCCACTTAAGAGAAATGGTAGTCTGTTTCAGCAATTGTATAAAAGCTATTTATATAGCTCAATACTACTTAGAAGAACATCTTTACATTTTGCAGTCATTGTGCTCTGATCCCAGTAATGAATAGGGATATTAATTGTGTTGGTGATTGTATAAGCAAGCTCTGCTGAAATAATATCAATGAGTTTTTCTTATTTTATTTTATTTGCACTAGCTATTAAATCTAAAAATGCAATATAGACATAACCTTGCAACTTCATCCAAGAATAGCTTTTTAGGACAGGGAGTATCTTTCATTCTGTGTTTCTACAGGGCCTAGTGCAATGGGGTGCCAGCTCATGACTATGGCTTCTAGGGCTATGATAACATAAATAATAATAATAGAGGATACTTCTTGGGAGAACAGGGAGCTCATTTACATGAATTTATCTCCTCATTCTACCCTGAACATGTCTAAAAACCCAGGCTGTAGAGTCGCTCCCTTGTATCAGAGTGGTAGCTGTGTTAGTCTGTATCAGCAAAAAGAATGAGGAGTACTTGTGGCACCTTAGAGACTAACAAATTTATTTGAGCATATGCTTTCGTGGGCTAAAACCCACGTCATCAGATGCATGCAGTGGAAAATATAGTAGGAAGAGATATATATACACAGAGAACATGAAAAAATGGGTGTTGCCATACCCACTATAATGAGATAATAGCTCACCTTAACTGATCACTCTCTTTATAGATAGTGGGTATGGCAACACCCATTTTTTCATGTTCTCTGTGTGTATATATCTCTCTTCCTACTGTATTTTCCACTGCATACTTCCGATGAAGTGGGTTTTAGCCCACGAAAGCTTAAGCTCAAATAAATTTGTTAGTCTCTAAGGTGCCACAAGGACTCCTATTCTTTTTGCTCCTTTGTATGCTATTCTGAATTCTTCCTGAACAGGTCAGCTTAATGGCAGGCCATTTGGGCTTCTGTGGCATATGCATAAAAAGGCTATTTGTTGTGCTAGACAAGATTATAAAAGATTAGAAGAAATCTGATGAAGATCAATAACGTCTTGATCCTGCTCCTATTGAAGTCAAAACTTGCATTGACTTGAATGGTGCAGGTTTTCAGATGGTATAAAACAGAGGTGTTATAATGCTATCTGGGATTGTATCTGTACAAAAAAGGAGAAATTTTAATAATAATAAATAAAATAACACCTTGCTCTTAAATAGCAATTTTCATCACTAGCTCTCTATGTGCTTTACAAAAGAGATTAGTATCATTATCCCAACTTTACAGGTGGGGAAATTGAGGTACAGAGGTGAAATGAATGGCCTAAGGTCACCCAGCAGGCCAGTGACAGAACTGGGGGAAGAACCACAGTCTCCTGAGTCCCAGTCCAGTCCAGTCCTCTGTCTACTTGCCCGCCCTGGTCTGAAGTTAACCCACAATGTGTAAGGGTTCTGAGTCATATGTAGGGCCTTACCAAATTCACGGCTGTGAAAAACGTGTCATGACCTATGAAATCAGATTTCCCCCATGAAATCTAGCTATTGTAGGGGAGGGGCAGAGCTGGGGGCGCCCCAGCAGGGGGCTCCTATCATGCACCCAGCTCCAGCTGCTAGTCCTGGCGGGGCTGGGGAGAGGCAGGACTTCCTCCTCCCCTGCATGGCTGCTCTTGTGGGGACATTAGACCCATCTCTGGGTACCTACCGCCATTGGGGGAAGCTCCAGTGCAGAAGTGAGGGTGGCAATCCCACGACCCTCCCCTACAACAGCTTTTCGACCCCCTACAATCCCTTTTGGGTCAGGACTCCCATGGTTATAACACTGTTAAATTTCTGATGTAAACATCTGAAACCATGAAATTGACTAATATTAAAATGTTGTGGCCATGAACTAGACTAAAATGGACTGTGAATTTGGTAATAATAATAATAAATAATATATTAATCTGTGGTGAATCCTGGCTCTATTGCAGGCAAAGGGAGTTTTGCCATTGACTTGAATAGGCCCCGGATTGCTTTACTATTAGCTACAGCCTCCCTGGCTGTATTCTCCCACTTTAATATAAATTCATTAAATCTCTTTGGCCTTTTTGTATGAACTGTCTAATGGGATCAATGGTTTCATGAGATTGAGTTGCAAATTTGTCCCCGATCCTGTTCACTTTCTTTCATTAAATTACTTATTGATGAAATGCTGGGTTGAAAAGTACAAAGAAGTACATTCATTGATAGTTTTTCATATGGAAAATACAGCCTGGTAATTTCAGAGAGGTCTATACAATCACAAGACTAGTCATTCATGTGCTTTACCATTCTGCAAACTAGGTTGATGCAAGTTAAGATACATAGGATGTTCAGGTAGATTTGAAAAGGCAATTGAGAGTAACATATCCTTGAGCTTGATATTATTATAGAGGATTTTATGTGGAGTAGATGTTCACTTTTTCTAGCATCTAAAATAAAGCTGAAATGTTTTTCTTTAGCATGAAAGTGCAGTGGATCAGATTAAGTAGACTTGGCCTGATTTCTTGTCTAGCCTTCCATTTCTTGTTTTAGATTTCACTTTAAATAGTGAAAATATCACCAGGAAGTATTCTGCCTTTTTGTTTTAGGAAAAAGAAATCTGAGTGAACCTGATTTATTCTGATGATAGCAAATAGAAATTTTTACATGAAAATCCTATTCTGTGTTATAAGCAGCAGTAGACTATAGGTCATTAAAGTACTGTCAGTAAATTACTGGAATTAATAAAATAAGATCTTGTTAGAAGAGCATAATACCTGACCCATGACCACATTTTCTTAAATAAGTCACTGTGTAATATATGCATGGTGTGTGTGTGTGTGTGTGTGTGTGTGTGTGTGTGTGTGTGTGTGTGTGTGTGTGTGTGTGTGTGTGTGTGTGAGAGAGAGAGAGAGAGAGAGAATGAATTGGCTGTTTTATAGGTGGTCATCAGAGGAAAATTCTGTTCCATAACTATAGCCTTTCTTCCTGATTCAGGATACACACATTTATAACACAGGAAGCCACAAAATGTTCTGTGGCAAATTTTCCAATATAAGCAATTTTATTGCTGTCTTGATGTGGTTGCCAAAAAATCAAAAACATTCTTGCATCTGTTTTTTGACATCTCTTAGTAAGGCTAAGAATCATTCCTCTTTATTTATCTTTTAATAAGACTTTAACTAGAGAATTATAGTCCATTTGAGGCTACAAAACAGAATATGAACATTGATAAACTGGAGGGAGTCCAACAAAGGATTGCAAAAATGATTGACAAGTGAGAGACATTCTATAAAAACAGGTGGAGAGAGAGGGCTATTTAGGATGTTAAGGAAGAGGTGGCACAATTGGAACATGACAGTTTTAAAT
The DNA here is from genome assembly GCF_011386835.1 of Chrysemys picta bellii. NCBI lineage: Eukaryota > Metazoa > Chordata > Testudines > Emydidae > Chrysemys > Chrysemys picta. The sequence continues at coordinate 257,338,623 of NC_088792.1, forward strand.
TCCTGATGGGTAGAAATAATAATGCAGTACAATAATATGGAAAGGGCAGGAGATAGATTATTCCAGGGGTGGCCAACCTGAGCCTGAGAAGGAGCCAGAATTTACCAATGTACATTGCCAAAGAGCCACAGTAATACGTCAGCAGCCCCCCGTTAGCTCCCACCCCCCCGCTCCCAGCTTCTCCTGACCACCGGCAGCCCCACCAATCAGCGCCTCCCTGCACCTCCCGATCAGCTATTTTGTGGTGTGCAGGAGGCTCTGGGGGAGGGAGGGGGTGGAGCGAGGGCATGGCAGGCTCAGGGGAGGGGGCGGGAAGGGGTGGAGTGGGGGCAGGGCCTGTGGCAGAGCCAGGGGCTGAGCAGTGAGCACCCCCTGGCACATTGGAAAGTTGGGGCCTGTAGCTCCAGCCCCGGAGTCGGTGACTATACAAGGAGCCACAAATTAACCTCTGAAGAGCCGCATGTGGCTCCGGAGCCACAGGTTGGCCACCCCTGGATTATTCAAAGCAGTCAAAGAAGGCAAGAGAAAAGGAAATGATGTGGAGACAAAGCCTCCCCCCAAATTTTTAGCTAGTATTGAGAAACAATTCCTAACAGTAAGGACTAATCAGATAATAGAGTCATCTACTGCGGAATGTTATTGAAGCACCATTGTTTAGGCCTTGAGTCTTCTGCCATTGAAATCAATGGCAAAATTCCCACTGACTTCATTGTTGGCAAGTTTGGACTTTAGATGCATGCCAGTGACCTAGCTTTACCACACAGAGAAGTAGTGTAGCAGATGCTCTTGCACTGAACTAGATGACTCAGGAGTTTCCTGCCGGAGTCATGAAAGATGGTTGGTAATTCTTTACCCAGGTAAAAATTCATTGTAAGTTGGTTAAAAAGACTAAACAAAAAAGTTACCTTGTCCTTAGCTCAGTGCTTGTAGGCTATATTAATTAAGTTTCCTGGGTTCAAATTAGGCTTAGGCTCATGTAGAGTAAAATATGAGTCTTAACTGTTTGACAGGAAGGCTATCCACTATACCAGTGCTACGGCCACTGAAGAACAGTCATGTTCACTTATGGGCAGAACACCAATTGCCAAAACAACCAATCAGTGGATAAGAAGCAAATACATGAGTTAAAATAATTTGCATATAAATCAGAAAAGAAATACAGATATAGCATTTTGAAAAAGTCATATGGCTAATTGAAGCAGTTCTCTGAGCTGTACGTTACCTGGGAGCAGCCACAGCAGAACATAGACTCATTGACTTTAAGGTCAGAAAGGACCATCGTGATCATCTTGTTTGACTTCCTGCACATTGTAGGTCACTGAAGCTCACCCACTCCTGAAATAAACCCTTAACCACAGGCTGAGTTACTGAGTCTCAAATCCTGGTTTAAAGACTTCAAGTTACAGAGAATTCACCATTTATACTAGTTTAAACCTGCAAGTGACCTGTGCCCCATACTGCAGAGAAAGGTGAAAAAAACCCCAGTGTCTCAGCCAATCTGACCGGGAGGGAAATTCCTTCCTGAACTCAAATATGGCAATCAGTTAGACACTGAGCATGTGGGCAAAACCCACCAGGCAAATACCTGGGAAAGAATTCTCTGTAGTAACTCAGAGCCCTCCCCATCTAGTGTCCCATCTCCAGCAGTTGGGAATTTTTGCTACTGGTAGTTGCCGATGGGCCACATGCCCATCATACCACCCCCTCCATAAACTTATCAAGCTCGGTCTTGAAGCCAGTTAGGGTTTTTTTTGCCCCCGCTGCTCCTCTTGGAAGGCTGCTCCAGGAGTATTCGGGTAGCTTATCACATGATGTCCACTTGTTCCTGACTATTACACACCAATAGAGGTAATTTCAGTGTATTGTTAGCTGTACAAGCTGTATACTATATTGCTTATTCCCTTTATATAGTAAAGAGGAAAAAGCTGCTTTTCTCCTTGTGTTTGATGTGTGTGTTCAGGTACATCTGCCACTGCTTACACAGTCTAGAGCTCTGCTGTACATGACCAGGCACAACACTGTTGTTGATCCAAATGATGGATAGTGTGGAGATTACACATCTATATAGCCACATAGAGGAATTGTATATACTCTCAGGGCAGTTACCTCTGTGTGGATGTGTAAAAGAGTTCTAATATGATAACACAAATGTAACCGGGAAACACTCTTTTCTGTTGTATCCCCAGATGCAATGGACCACCATGGTAACATACCACAGTCTGATTCTTTTAGCAGCTTGTGCTGTATACTGCTACCTCAATATAACGTGACCCGATATAACACGGATTCGGATATAACGCAGTAAAACAGTGCTCCGGGGGTGGGGGGGGGGGAAGGGCTGCACACTCCAGTGGATCAAAGCAAGTTCAATATAACGCAATTTCACCTATAACGCGGTAAGATTTTTTTGGCTCCCGAGGACAGCGTTATATCGAGGTAGAGGTGTATTATAAAGAAACTAATTTTTTGTTCCATGGTATGCCCGCCAACTGTAGCAGTGCCATGTAACTGTGATCATTCAACCCCCTTATCCACTACCATAGTAGTGTATAAGAAAACTTCTCCATTAATATGATAGATCAGCCCAAATGTACTGAGCATGGAGTATGACATTTAAAAGACTTTTTTGGATTGTTGCCAGGGGTATTGGACACAAACTCATAGGATATTGCAGCTCTTCTTGAGAATATGCAACTGTGTTATTAGTGAGTTAATTTCAGATTACTTTAGTGTGTGATTTTTCATCTTGTTTGGGGCTAGTTTAAAACTTACAAATGTGTGTCCATTGTAAATTGTACAGTATCATATGTTATGAACTACGAGTCCCAATTTCAAAGGGCATTGCACATTCAGGCAGTTTTATAATATTTTGTTAAAGCCAAGCTAAATTGATTCCCCATGACAGCAGTTTTAATGAGGCTCAATAAATAGTACAGTCTATAACCTCAGGCCAACTGCTGAGCGGAAGCCAAGAGCTGTGGTACAGAATTAGTGAACACATTACTGTGAAAGATGCTGGATCCTAGAGCAGCCTTAGTCACCCATTGCACTAGAGATGAAGCTCCGGTAAATCTAAATGAATATCCAAGGTGACAGGTGACAACTTGGTGCAGAACTGACTTTCTTTGATTTGACAGTGCCTCGATATGGTCTTAAGGCATTTAACTTACTAGCAACCAATTACTTTTCTAGCTATCAAAGATTTGGTTTCCTTGCACCCATTGCAACAAGTGCTGTGTTGTGATTTCATATACAGTATGCATAAAAATTATTTTGTCTTTCTTCTTGCTTTTTATGGGCCTGAATTTGAGAAGTGCTGAGTGCCCACAACTCCCTTTGGGGACAATGGAGGATCCAGGTGTTCAGTACTTCTCCGGATGATACCCCATTATTTTACCATCATATTGTCATTAAATTATTTTGCTAGGGAGGCAGTAGAAATGGCATTAGCTGCATTTTGATTTATCATGCACATGAAGATGCCCCTGCCATTGATTACAACTTCCATCACTAGACTATTTGTTCTTTAACCTTTAAATATAAGGAGTAAATTACATTTGATTTGTCACCAGTCCTAATCTATAATTTTCCCCTGCCCATTTTTTATTTAAAGCATCCCTTGTTAACAAATATCTTCTTTTTAATTTGGTGATTCTAATGCTCCTGAAACAGAGGGACTAAGAGCAGTGGCTGCAGCCAGGTGCAGTGTTAGTACATACTAACCAGCTTTCCCATATCGTTCACCCACAGGCCCGCCAACGGGGGAGAGAGGGGCGCAAAGGGGGCAATTGCCCAGAGGCCTGGATGATTTAAAAGGGCCCAGGGGCACCTGGCTGCCGCCTCTGCTGCAGCAGCAGTGCAGCAGCTGGGCACCCCAGGACTTTCAAATCGCCCGGGGGGGCTGCAGGATTCCTAGGCACTCAGGTGGTGGTACCGGCGGCGGCGAAGGCAGCCGGGCGGGCATGTGGACGCCCTGGCCATGCTGGAAGAGCGTGCCCAGTAGCGCAACCGACAGCTCTCTGGGCACCAGCACCGCCCAAATGTCAGGCAGACCTTTCTAGGTGGCCCATTGACTGTTCTGTCCTGGGCCTCAGAATTGCTGTTGGCGGGCCTGTTCACCCAGTATAGTTCATTGTGGACCTGTGACGTCCCTGCTGTTTCAGTATTCTGAGCAGAAACAGCTAATTATGCTGAACTGTTCTGGGATACAAATAATTGTCTACTGGGGACTGCTATGAGACCACCAGATCCTTTCACTTCTGATCTTGCTTAGATTTAAAACTAGGGGTAAAAACTCCCAGCCTGGAGAATGCAGAAGAGGGCTAAAGTGGCTTTAATTCACCTTTGCACCTGCCCCATCCTGAGAGCCTGCTCTACAGAGAACTCCACAGATGCCCTGTCTAAAGCTCACAGAACTCCCTGGAATGTCCTCAGCACTCCAGACTAAACAAACCCATAACTCATGTTTTTTAGATCTTTAATCATTTTTGTGGCTCTTCTCTGGACTTTCTCCAATTTGTTCACATCTTTCCTGAAATGTGGCCCCAGAACTGGACACAATACTCCAGTAGAGGCCTAATCAGTGCGGAGTAGGGCAGAAGAATTACTTCTCGTGTCTTGCTTACAACACTCCTGCTAATACATTACAGAATGATTTTTGCTTTTCTTGCAACAGTGTTACACTGTTGACTCATATTTAGCTTATGGTCCACTATAACCCCCAGATCCCTTTTCGCAGAACTCCTTCCTAGACAGTCATTTCCCATTTTGTATGTGTGCAACTGATTGTTCCTTCCTAAATGGAGTATTTTGCATTTGTCCTTATTGAATTTCATCCTGTTTACTTCTGACCATTTCTCCAGTTTGTCCAGATCATTTTGAATTTAATCCTATCCTCCAAAGTACTTGAAACCCTTCCCAGCATGGTATCATCCACAAACTTTATAAGTGTACTCTCTGTACCATTATCTAAATCATTGATGAAGATATTGAACAGAACCAGGCCCAGAACCGATCCCAGTGGGAATCCACTCATTATGCCCTTCCAGCATGACTGTGAAGAACTGATAACTACTCTCTGGGAACAGTTTTCCAACCAGTTTTGCACCCATTTTATAGTAGCTCCATCTAGGTTGCATTTCCCTTGTTTGTTTATGAGAAGATCATGTGAAACAGTATCAAAAGCTTTACTAAATTCAAGATATACCATGTCTACTGCTTCCCCCCATCCAGAAGGGTTGTTACCCTGTCAAAAAAAGCGATCAGTTTGGTTTGACATAATTTGTTCTAGACAAATCCATGCTGACTGTTACTTGTCACCTTATTATCTTCTAGATGTTTGCAAATTGATTGCTTAATTAGTTGCTCCATTATTTTTTCGGGTACAGAAATTAAGCTGACTGGTCTGTAATTCCCCGGGTTATCCTTATTTCCCTTTTTATAGATTGGCACTCTATTTGCCCCTCTCCAGTCTTCTGGAATCTATCCCGTCTTCCATTACTTTTAGAAGATAATCACTAATGGCTCAGATAAGTCCTCAATTGTTTTCTTGAGTATTCTAGGATGTATTTCATCAGGCCTTGGCAACTTGAAGATACATAACTTGTTCTTCCCCTTTTGTAGCCTCTGATCCTACCCCATTTTCGCTGGCATTTACTATGTTAGATGTCTAATTGCTACTAACCTTTTTGGTGAAAACTGAAACAAAAAAGTCAATTAGCACTTCTGCCATTTCCACATTTTCTGTTGTCCCCCCCCCCCCCCCCAAATGAGTATCGGGCCTACCCTGTCTTTGGTCGTTCTCTTGCTTCTAATGTATTTGTGGAATGTTTTCTTGTTACCCTTTATGTCTCAGCTAGTTTAATCTCGTTTTGTTCCTTGGTCTTTCTTATTTTCTCCCTACAACTTTTGTTATTTGTTTATATCCATTCTTTGTAATTTGACCTAGTTTCCACTTTTTGTAGACCTCTTTTTGAGTTTCAGATCATTGAAGATCTCCTGGTTAAGCCAGAGTGGTCTCTTGCCATACTTCCTATATTTCCTACGCAGTTGGATCGTTTTCTCTTGTGCCCTTAATAATGTCTCTTTGAAAAACTGCCAACACTCTTGAACTGTTTTTCCCTTTAGACTTGCCTTCCATGGGATCTTAACTACTAACTCCCTGAGTTTGCTAAAGTCTGCCTTCTTGAAATCCATTTTCTTTATTGTGCTGTTTTCCCTCCTTTCATTCCTTAGAATCATGAACTCTCACATTTCATCCGAAGAAGTGGGCTGTAGTCCACGAAAGCTTATGCTCTAATAAATCTGTTAGTCTGTAAGGTGCCACAAGTACTCCTGTTCTTTTTTCACATTTCATGATCACTTTCACCTAAGCTGTCTTCCACTTTCAAATTCTCAAACGGTTCCTCCCTATTTGTCAAAATCAAATCTAGAACTGACTATCCCCTAGTAGCTTTCTCTACCTTTTGAAATAAAAAATTGTCTCCCATACATTCCAAAAATTTGTTGGATAATCTCTGCCCTGTTGTATTATTTTCCTTGTCAGCTTTGAGCAAATAGGGAATTACTTTTTCTAAGATATAGTATCAAACTATTATTGATAGCATCACAGTGGTATTGCCCATGCTTTTTGGCTGTTATTGTGGTTGGACATGCATCTTATGAACTTCTTGACTTCCAGTAGTACTGCAAATGTTTAGCCTGTTAAATTGTCTCTTTAGATACACTTTTTACTCATAACATTTAAAGGCTATACTTACAGGTGCAACCCAAATGTTGTTATATACTCCGTTTAACTTCTTCATAATTGCATTTCTAGAATGAGGATCAACTTAATATCTAGACATCTGGGGTTGAACAGGTTTTGTTGGAGAATTTATTGGAGGTCTCAGAGCACTCTCAGTGTGGATTTTGTTGACTTGTGTCATAGATTCAGAAGTTTTGAGGCCGAATGCATCTTAAGGCTGTTTTTGTCATTGCAATTTTTTTATTTTGATTATGTACAGGAGTCAGTTTTGCATTTTATCGGGTAGGACTTCATTATCGAGTTTGTAGGCTTTATTGCTGTGTATTGCTGTAAGGAGTTATGCCTTAGTATGATTCTGCGCTTGTGTCTGATTTTACATAAAGGTTTATTTATCATTAAAGTCTCAATTCTGTGTTTATCATTTCTACTTGCTGTAACCCATTGATAGCTTTCACTTTTAGGTCATCTTGTTGTGGTGTCTCATGCTGCCTACTGCCACATCTGTGGACATAATTGCCTGATCATTGCACTCTGCCAGGTCACTGGAATAGCATTCACACTCAAGTACCTGGCTTCACAAGCGATGCTTCATATCTTGAGGTCCTCTGCTGCAGTCACAAGTGTTGGGGCCAATGATGTAGCTCCACTTGAGCTTTGCATCTCTAGACCTGCCAACTCCAGTGCAGAATTGATTAGGTCAACTCCATATAGTTTGGGGCTGACCTATACTGGATAGTAAGTGTTTGACTGGTGGGAGCCACAATGCACAAGTTACTGGGTTGTTCTCTACTCTTATTTGCCATAACTTAATGCTTGTCTGTTTGGGTGACAATATGAGGGGTTTAATGGTGTCAAGAAAACTTTTGACTTCAGTTGACTCAGCTTTGGTGTTGTATCCTATAGGGGATATATTGGATCTATGCATTGCCTTGTGGGCTTGACTCTACTGGTAAGTTCCTGGTGTACATCAGGAGGGGCAATACCTGCGAGGATTTAGAGGCTGTTGACATGAGCAGTGTTAAGTACAGAGTCTAGCTTCTTTGTGTGAGGGGATCGTGCCCGCACTGCACAAACGTATTCAGCAGGGGAGTAGCAAAGTGCCAGTGCTGTTGATCTCAGAGTGAATGGGTCTGCATCTCAGTTTGATGTAACCAGCTTGCTGAGATTGTTCTTTCAACTGCTAAGCTTTGGCTTTAGTTTTCTTGATGTGGGTGTCCAGAATGCATATCAATGTACTAGAACTTAACCCTAACCCTAACACTTCAACACCTTCCTCCCACTCATCCAATCCAGACAACATGGGAACGGCATTTTATCTAAACAAGCGGGGGGTGTGGGATGAGATCTCTCCTTGAGTGAGTAGAGGCAGTCAATTGGTGCATCAGCCAATCTGTAACCCTATCAGCAGCATAATTACCTGGGATGCAAAACTCCCAATGGACAGTCTGAGCAGACATTTTTCCATCAATCACAAATGGGAGATTCACAGTTTGGGTTCTCAACAACATCTTCACCCAATGGGGAACACCAGCCTAGGATCCATTTGCCCCAGGGGCAAACGGGAAACTTCATCTCCAGAGCAGCCCTGGCCAAGGGCTCGATGGGAGATGCCCTCCTGATGTCATGGAAGGATCTCCTGGGATATACCTTCTCTCCCATTCCATTGATACCACAAGTTCTAAAGAAGAGACATCAAGATAGAACTTGAGGCATCCTGATTGCTCCCAACTGGTGAACACAATTCTGGTTTATGGATCCATGGAAGCTAGCAGTTTGACCACCCATGAACGTCCCTCCATTGCTGCCCTTTCTAACACAGCACTGGGATAGGTTCAGGCACCCCAATCAGGGACTGCCGCAACTCACAGCTTGGTATTTGGATGGGCATTGGAAATAGAGGGCTCAGGTTCCAAAAGGGTGCAATGCGTCCTTAACCAAAGCAGAAAAGACTCTATAAGGAGTTGTTACTCATGAAAATGGAAGTGTTTCTCCTCTTGCACTCACTAGCTCCATTTGTCTCTGGAATCTGCCAGGATCCTTTCTATCTTAGCGTATCTACTTACCTTGAACTCTTTGGGTCTTATGCTCAGTTCTCTGCAAGTGTATTTAGCAGCGATCAGCGTTTTTCATCCTCCAGAGGATAACCATACAATCTTCAATCATTCTGTCAGAACTAGACTTCTGAAGGGGCTTCTCAGATCCTTTCCACCATTGGTGAAGTTTGCACATCAGTGGGACCTCAATTTTGTTCTATCATCTCTCAGTAAACCTCCCTCTGATATCCACATGCTCTATGGCCCATCTGTCTATGAAGGCAGTCTTTCTAACAGGCTTTCTAACAGCTATAACATCAGCTAGAAGAGTCAGTGAGCTGTGGGTGCTCATGGCAGACCTACCATATACTGCCTTCTATAAAGAAAAGGTCTAGTTATGCCACCACCCTTGATTCATGTGAGTCAGGTCATCCACTTACCATTATTTTTTCTTTAAACTATTTTATTTTTTCTTTAAACTACATGCCTTGGAGGAAGAGCGTAGGCTGCATTCTCTGGACATCCAAAGGGCTTTGGCCTTTTATCTATAAAGAACAAAGGACGTTAGAACAACACCTAAGCTATTTGTTCCATAGCAGAGTGATCAAGGGGTCAAGCTATATCTGCATAGAGACTTTGTAAGTGGGTCTCGGATAATATTACAGTTTGTTACCAACTAAAGGACCTTCGCAACCAGTATGGCTCTCAATTTGCAATTTTGGGTGTCTGAGATTTTTATTTTATTTTTTGTCTTTTTTGGTTATGTCTAATCTGAATATTGTGTGTTTGTCCACATCAGACAGCAAGTACCAGGGCAGTGACAGCATGGCTTAATTTGTGCATTTTCTCTGTGCAGTGAGGAGGAATTCTTCATATCATGCATGGATCATTTATGTTTTTCTACAGTGACTCCATAAAGTCAGAATACATGTAATAGAAAAGGAAAATAAAAACTCTTTGTAGCCTGCTTTATAATCCACAAGTGGATCTGACCGTAACAACAAGCAGTGACTGTAATGCTCCAGAATTCATAAGTGGTTCTGAAAATATTTAGTTGCTAAATATAGCAATGAGAGAGACAACAACAAAAGACGCAATTGTGGAACATTCAGGGTAGATTAGCCAGGGAATAATAATAAAATAGTCCTTCAGGTAGTACCATAAGAGCTCTCCAGACTTTTGTCAATTTAAGGGAGAGAGAGGTAAGGCAGGAGATAGAGGCAGATGTGACCGTGAAATTAGTAAGAGAAAGGCAGATAACTTCAATCAAAGATGCAGCAGCAGTAGCAGCACAGGGTGATGCAGGGCAGCAAATTGCAAAAGCAGCTCTCTTTCCTCTGCTTCCCAGTAAATAGACAACAATTAGTCCTGTCTTTTTCCTCAGCCTCAAGATTATCACTCGAATAGCAACTACCAAAAACCACAGCTGCCTCATTCCTCTACAAATGCATTCTTTGAAATACAATGGGTGTGTTTCAGGAAAAGTATTAACCATCCACTGAGATCATCTGTATTGGTGGCATCTGCTTAGCTTAGACTATAGGACATAGCCTACCAATGTCAATGGTTCTGAGTCAGACATCTCCTCTGACTCATAATATTAAAGGTGTTTTTATTGCTATGTGCATAGATGAGTAGACTTGGATTTTGAAAGCCAAAAATAAGCAGAGGTACAGAAGCATCTGTTGCAGCAGGAGGAAATTTAAGTTATTTTCATAACTGTGGTGTATGTGTTTTATCTTATATCTCTTAATAAAATGTTTAGGAAACTCTAACCAATGGTGATTATGGTCATAGGTACTGTAGCAGATTTTCTCTTACCAAAATAGCCTCATTCCCTGTGTAAACCCTAGGTTGGCATACCTCTTAACCTGCTGAGTAGGGCTAGTAAAAAAATTTCAAATTGCGAAATTTTCTAATTGGGGAAAAAGGGGAGACGTGTTTTATAAAAAAAATTGATTTTTTAATTTTAAATTTTTTTTATTAATTTTATTGGCTCTACTGCTAAGACTTAATGCTCTGTTCTACTCTTATGTAGAGTCTTATACCACTTTACTCACTGTTGTACCTGGCAGGTTTCAGAGTGGTAGCCGTGTTAGTCTATATCAGCAAAAACAACAAGGAGTCTTTGTGGCACCTTAGAGACTAACAAATGTATTTGGGCATAAGCTTTTGTGGGCTAAAACCCACTTCATCAGATGCATGGAGTGAAAAATACAGTAAGCAGTGTATGTATATATATAAAGAATTGCCACGTTTAAGTCTGTTGTTGAGTCTCCAGGGAGATTGAAGTACTCTCCTACTGGTTTTTGAATGTTACAATTCTTGATGTCTCATTTGTGTCCATTTATTCTTGTGCATAGAGACAGTCCGGTTTGGCCAATGTACATGGCAGAGGGGCATTGCTGGCACATGATGGCAATTCTTCAACAACAAAAAATTCAAAAGCAGACTTCAATGAAAAACTGCAGAACTGGAATTAATTTGCAAAATGGACACCATCAAATTAGGCCTGAATAAAGAAGACTGGAAGTGGATGGGTCACTACAAAAACTAATATTCCCTCTGCTGATACTCACACCTTCTTGTCAACTGTTTTAAATGGCCGACGTTCACCTTGATTGCATTGGCCTCATTAGCACTACAAAAATAATTTTCCCTCTCTTGATATTCACCCCTTCTTGTCAACTGTTGAGAATAGGCCGCTTCCACTGCTTACTGTATTTTTCACTCCATGCATCTGATGAAGTGGGTTTTAGCCCACAAAAGCTTATGCCCAAATACATTTGTTAGTCTCTAAGGTGCCACAAGGTCTCCTCGTTGTTTTTGTCGTACCTGAGTATTTGCCAGTAGTGCATTAAGCTATGTGACATAATGTATGACATACGTAATTCATTCTCTCTCTCTCCAGGGGGAGAATTGGTTGTGCAGTGTAGTATTTTATTCTGGCATGATGTTTTTTGTTTTTGTTTTAATATATATGCTGCAGTTTTAGAGAAACCTACTTCGAAGAAGTGCCCCTTGGTGTGGAAGGTGGTGAGGTTTGTGATGGTCTTTGGTTCCTTGGTATTCCACAGTCTCAGGCTGGCCCTGTCTCCTGCATAGAAGAGTTTTACCCTTTTGGTAGGATGTTCTATTGTGCCTGAGGAGAGCAGCTGACCATGATCTTCATCCCAGAGCTTTGAGCGACATTTTAGACATGCTGGGTCCAGGCCATTGATCTCCTTAAAGACAAGGACCAAGACCTTGAACTTGACTTGATATTCTATAGGAAGCCAGTGTAAAGACTGGAGGACAGGTTTCATGGGAAAGACCTAAAATGAGAGAGAGAGAAAAATTATTCCTTCAGGAAACCTGAAATGCTGTGGTAATTAATGCCTTTAGTGTGAGTAACTTTCCTTAACTTCAGTTTCATGATTCTTAATTTCTGATGTAAATAAAAGGAGTGAAAGGTCACTAAATTTGTGCAGAGCATAAGAGACTTTGCAAATAAATTTAGTGACATCCCTTCAAATGGAAATATGTGAAACATATATATTGGTTATTTTAAAGTATATCCACTTTTAATGGATTGTGTTACTGTAACTATAAATAGCATAAGTACAAATAAACATTACATTGGAGCTTTGAGATGCTAATATATTATCCACTTCAGTTTAACGATTTCACTTCCAGTTTGTGTAAATAGTTGTTTTGTTGCACCAATATCCTAAAAGTATGTTGAATTGGACATTTGTGCCACATAAAGATACCTATAGGGTTATAGGAACTTTTGGCTTAAAGAGCCCTACATATTTTCTGACAGGAAAGGGGTTAAAATATTTCCCGAATGGCCGGCTGCTCCTGCTAATTGGGATTGGTAGTTCTGCAGGTTCTCCCAATAGGAATCCTATTAAGTCTCATTAAAAGCAACTCTTAGATCCCATTGACAGCTGACTTTTAGGGGGTAGAGTATTGTGGAGCAGCGGTGTTAGCTTCCACTAATAAACCCAGTTTTCAATGCCCCATCCCTCAAATTTTGCAGAAACAAAATAATCCCCCCTAAAATTGCATATTCCATATTTCATGCCAAGGTAGAATTATATTAGAAGCTTGGGGGTGGGGAGAAGGCGGAGAAGCAGAGCCATTTTGAAGCTGTGGTCTTCAAATCATTTTCATGCCTTTGGATTTTTGAAAAATTTCCTGACATTTTTTGGGGGGGCTTATTGTAGCTCCTACGCACCTTGGTCTACAAATTCCAGGTTTGTATTGTTTTGTAGGCCTTGCTGAGGATAAGTGCCTTTTCTAGCTGACTGATAGGGGAATTAGATAATATATGCAATTTGTAGTCCAATGTACATATTGTACACTGAAGTAGACAGGGAAGAGTTAATTGTGGGTCATTAGTGAAGGAGGAGGCAGTGGAGGAAGCAATCTCTATCCCCTCTTAGGTGGGGTAGAAACAAAGCCAGGAAGTACCCAACTGAAGGCCAAGTAAGCAAGGAACAACTGGGAAAGTGACTGTCATGCTTTCTAGCATGGTGAGGCGTCTGGCAGTGTCTCCCCTGTGGGTATGCTGCAGGAGCCCAGAGTAAGACAGGGATATATAATTTAAACTACAAATCTCTTTATTAGATATATAACAAGATGGCTCCTACAGACTCAGAACATGCAGACCCTAAGTGAGTCTGCCTCATGTGAGAGACCCCTCTCAGTGGGAGGCCCTCTGGTGATTACATGATTACCTTTTAAAGAGACAATACCACAGTATACTACAATGACCATCTTGGTCTTTTATTAGTTAAAGACAATTTGTTTATTTTCTCTCCTTTAAGCAAGCCATCCCTTGTGAACCAGGCTGAAGTTACCTTAGTCCTGACTCTTAGTACATTCTTCCAGGTGAGAGGAATGCAATACACAGGAGACCATGTGCCTTAAAATATGCATGTGCCAGAACCCAGTAATTTCTTGTTACCTTTAGCTATAGTCCAAGCCAAGGGTTTCCTCTTGCTCGTTCAGCCTGCTTGTTCCCCCTCCCCTTCTTTGAGAGCCTATGGTTAAGCCAAGCCTTCTAGTGTTGTTTGGCCTTAAAGGGGCAGGGCATTTTCTTGTAAGTTTTTTCTTTTAAAATAAATTGTACTGCATATTTATATGAACTCATCCCAGACATGCAGAATCCCTCACTTGTATCCTTCTTCTCAGGAGGATAAGGCTTTCGAAGCAGGACAACATGGAAAGAGGGAAAAAAATCATTAGCTTTACCTACTACTGTTATAAGTGGCTTGTCATCATATGCGCACACACACACATATATAACTATAAATATATTATGATGGTCTTTGTGGAATATTGTGACACTACTAAAGATAGATGGATTTTGCAGTGTTTGCATCTGTATTGATAAAACAAGCAAATGATTTTTGCAATCTGTGGTGCCAGAAATCAAATAATCAATAATTAGGTGCTTGATAATCAGAATTACTGTTACATAAAGAGTTAAAAAATGCAGTTTTTTATATCAAGAATTTCACCCTAGAACAGCTTTGCTTTCTTACTAGTTGTTATCTTCTTAAAAGGCAGAGCCATTATGACTAGGGGTGCTCCATCTCCTAAAGAGTTCAAAACATGCATGATGCAGACCCAAGGACTGTTGTGATGTATTAGCTGTTGAATTTATAGTGACGTGCACAGTATAGATATCTGGATGGTTTAAAAATATCATTTTTTTTTCAAGTAGGTAATTGCATTGGGAGCAAGATATTCATTCTTTAAATAAGATTTTGGAATTAAAATAGTGTCCCCACTTGGGTTTTTGTTTTTGTTTTTCCTGCTCTTGCATTTTTAGTACATTTTTTTTTTTTTTTTTTTTTTTTTTAAGGAATGAAAAAACACTATGAGTCCGGAACATATTTTGGTGTCTGTGGCTAACTCAGCCATTGTATTAAGGAAATTTATAACACAATTTTTTGACTTTAAGAGTAGGATCAGATGCAAATTGCAGTGCCTGCTGCATCTAATAACTTTATTGCATCGTGATTTCAACCATAAAGGATTCAGTCTTTTGCAGGGGGGAGTCTTTTTCTAATGGTTTAAAACAATGAATTTACTGCATTCTCTGGACTGCTGAAAGACAAACAGAGGACGTAGCTGAGTGAGAATATGAAAAGGGGGATTGAACTGAATGGTCATTAGCTGTTGTCTAGAAAAACTAGGGTAGTCACTAGCAGAGGGGAAGATTTCTAAACAAACACACAAAACAAATTAAATTAAATTAGACACTCAGCACGATAATGTGGTTGTGAATAGAAGAGTGCAGTCTGGACTTCAGAGTGCCTGAACGGTAACAAGGTTCCAAGTGAGGATTCATCCCTCATTAAAAGCATCCTCTGGGATATAGAATGGACACTGAAAAAACTAAGTCAGTCCAATGTGGGAAATGTTCTTTTATCTAGATGAAAACAGAAGGAATATCTACCTTGTATGGCAGACAAGCTGGGTTTCCTTTCAGAGGGAGGGACTCTGAAAGCAACTGAAATTACTAGGCAAAACTAGGGAAGACATAATGGGTTCCATATAAAGGAAGACATCAGAATTTGAGATTGCAGATGGGGTAGTTATGGAAGAATGTGAAAACTAAGGAGAAGAGTAGAGGGGGAATATCTATGGAGTCGTGTACCTAGTAACAACAATAGAAGTAATGCATTTTATTAATATTGCCCTCCAGGCTGCTGTACCTCATGCCTGGACTAGGAACAATGTAGAATGGCCCACAAAATTAAGATGCCCCCGTCTCTCCTGTGCCAAACAGATCTTGGATGATGGAGAGAATAAATATATGGAGATATACCTACCTCATAGAGCTGGAAGGTCATTGAGTCCAGCCCCCTGCCTTCACTAGCAGGACCAAGTACTGATTTTGCCCCAGATCTCTAAGTAGCCCCCTCAAGGATTGAACTCACAACCCTGGGTTTAGCAGGCCAATGCTGAAACCACTGAGCTATCATTCCCCCTGAATCTGACCCAAAATGTATTTAAAGTGAGCGTATATAAATGTGAGCAAAACTAGTGTTACTAAATGACAGTGCTTATGATTTAGTAGGCATAACTAAAACCTGGTGGGATGGTTCTCATATCTTGAATGTCAATATAGATCTCTATTGATGGGTAAATTACCAGAATGATGACAAATATTCAGCAAGATACAAAAAGGGTTATGCGGATACCAAGAATATCCAGAGATACAACAGTTAATACTTAACTAATTCTGGAAGGGATATTAAACCTCATGCTTCAGGGTTTAAACCAGTTTCTAACTATTGGGGATTAAGATGAGCCCTAATGGGAGGAGGCATGGGCAGATTACCCCACATCTGTCTAAAGTGAGGTTTCTATCCCCTTTCTTGAGGCACCTGGTGCTGGCTATTGTCTGAGATGAGATACTGGACTACATGGACCAGGGGTCTGATCCAGTCTGGCAGTTCCTACGTTTTTAGAATTTCTGTGCAAAAATCTGTAATTTCTCTGAAAAAGAACATAAGGCTAGGTCAGTAATCTCTGGCAGAGTTACAAAGTAAGAGAACACAGAATGAATAATAAATCAGATTTCCATAATGCATTTTCATTCACTATCTCGCAGAATCTTACTTGCAAAGTAATTTGGATTGTCTTGGGTATAAATGCTGCCCATTGTAGACTGAGAACTGGCTGAAGGACTGTAAATGGAGTAATGATGAGCAGTGTACCGAGCTGGTGGGAGGTGTCAATGAATAACCCACAGGGCTTTTAGGTCCAATCTTATCTGTCATCTTCCTTCAAGATACAGAAAGGAGTCTGAGCTGCTTCCATGTCCCCTCCCTGGAACTCTGAGATCTCTCTGCTGTTCTGGGATCCCCATGAGTAGAGGAAAGGCACTGTGCGGCCTGGTCTGGTCTGCACCAAGGATTGGAGGGGTGTGAGGTAATGGAAAGCCACTTATGTCTTTTATGCTCCCACTTCCCAAGCGGCAGAGGTTAGGCATGCCTGAGGATCTAGTACCAGTGATTTAACTTATTGTCTGTTTTAGGTACTTATGAGACCCCCATTACCATAATATCTTAGCACCTCACAGTGTTTAACATATGTCCTCACAACATCCCTGTGAGGTAGAGAAGTGCTATTATTCCCATTTTACAGATGGGAGATTGAGGCAGAGAGAGACTAAGTGATTTGGCTGAGGTCACACAAGGGGTCTGTGGTAGAGCAGGGAATTGAACCCAGGTTGCCTGGCATAAGTTTCAGGCTATGCCCTTGGCTGCTGGACCATCCTTCTTCCCAGTTCATGAGAAAACAAAGTCTCTCTTAAATAAAGACAGGGAAAGTATTGTCCTTTTAAGCCTGTTTTAAAATGTGAATGGATGGAGCTATCTGAATGATCTTCAGTGAAAATGAAATTTTTATTGCTGTTCTTTGTAGGTGGGTGCACTCGTACCAAATAAAAGTTTGCAGTTTCAAACTGCTGTCATGCTGGTGTCTGTAGCTTTTTCTAACACAGTAGGCTGCCAATATAAGAATGAAATTGATGTGATAAACATGCACATCTGCACTTGCTATTTCATTTGTAGGATTTATTTTTGACACATTTCATTGCTCTCTGAGTGATAAAAAATTGCAATTAATCCTTAAAATGGAGGAAAATACATACAGCTTCCCCAGAATTGGAATGTGGAATAAGAATCTTATCCTGAGAGTTTCAGAGGCCATATTGTGCTCAAGACACTTGGTATATATAATAATATTAGGTTAAGATTTTCAAGCAACCCAGAAGCCTAATTCTCATTACAATTATTGGAAGATGGGCATCCATACCGTAAGCAGTTTTGAAAACATTATGAGCCTTACACGTTTCCTAGATGTAGAGAGATTCTGGGAAGGCTGGTCAGAAATAGTATTTTGTGCCCCCCCCCTCCTCTGCTCCTCAAATAAACCTTCATTGTTTCTAAACTTTTCACAGATTTTTTTATTTTTCATTTAAATGAAAAATTGCTATTCAAAACAATGTTTACATTTCAATATTTTGGTTTATGTGGATGTTTTACACTTCTTTCTCTTCCCCTCACCCCACTTTTTTCCAGTGGAAAAGGGAGGAGGAACCCAATAAAAATAATTTTGAATATATGAAAAATAAAAAAATTCAGCTACAATGTTCCACAAAAATATTCCTATGGTTTGCAAAGCCATTTTAAAAAAAGATCCCCCCTCCCCATTAAAAAAAAAATCAACCAACTCCAATTTAGGGACATTTTATAAGAAGGGAATAAGAGCTATTTCATTTGCACTGGCAGTCAAATATAGCCAAGAAAATAGGCCTGGATGCACAAAAGGTGTTAGGCACCTAAGTCCCAGCTTTGAGACCACTGCATAAAAAGTCCTGCTGAACCCTATAGGTGCCTCAACTTACTTGGCCCCGTGCCCTGCCTTGCCTCTTCTTTGAGCCCCCCCCCCCCCACTGACTCCACCCCCTGTCACTCGCTCTCCCCCCAGGGGCGGCTCCAGGCACCAGCGCACCAAGCACATGACTGGTGCGGCAAGCCGCAGGGGGCGGCCTGCCGGTCGCTGTGGGAGCAGCAGTCAGGGAGCCTTCAGCGGCATGCCTGTGGGAGGTCTGCTGGTCCCGCAGCTTTGACGGCAATTTGGCGGCGGGTACACCGAAGCTGCGGGACCGGCGGACCTCCCGCAGGCATGCCGCCAGATCCGCATGACCAGCGGACCTCCTGCAGGCGCGCCACCGAAAGCCGTCTAACTGCCGTGCTTGGGGCAGCAAAATACATAGAGCCGCCCCTGTCTCCCCCACCCTCGCTCACTTTCACCGGCTGAGGCAGAGGGTTGGGGTGCAGGAGGGGGTGAGGGATCTGGCTGGGGGCGCAGGCTCTGCGTGGGGCCAGGGATGAGGGGTTTAGATGCAAGTGGGGGCTCCAGGCTGGGGCAGTGGGTTGGGGTGTGGGAGGGGGAAAGGGTGAGGGCTCCAGATGGGAGTGTGGGCTCTGGGGTGGGGCTGAGAGATTTGGAGTGTGCGAGGGGCTGGGGCAGGGGGTTGGGTGTGGGAGGGGGTATGGGCTCTGGGCTGGGGATGCAGGCTCTGGGGTGTGACTAGAACTTAGGGATTCAGGGTGTAGGAGGGGGCTCCGGGCTGGGCAGGGCAGGGGGTTGCGGTGCAGGACGGGGTGTGGGTTATGGACTCCAGGAGGGAGTTTGGGTATGGGAGGGGGTGATGAGTGCAGGCTTCAGACAGCACTTACCTCAGGCAGCTCCCAGGAAGTGGCCAGATGTCCATCTGGTTCCTAAGCGGGCCAGGGAGTTCTGTGCACCCACAGGCAGTGCCCTTGCAGCTCCCATTGGCCATGGCTCCTGGCCAATGGAAGCTGTAGAGCCGGTGCTCGGGGTGGGGGCAGTGCATGGAGTTGCCTTGGCTGTGCCTCCACCTAGGAGCCAGAGGGACATGCCAGCCACTTCCCAGGAGCTGGGCACGGAGCCTGCCTGCCAACCAGACTTTTAACGTTCCAGTCAAAAACCGGACATCTGGCAACCCTTCTTGGTGACTAAGTTTCCGCTGTAAAAGTTCCTACCTCTGAGCATGTGCACTGCTGCTTCCTTCTAAGCATCTGGGTGCCTGTCTCCCACCTAAGCCCCAGAGTGATTCACAAACTTAGGGAAGACAGTGTCTGGCCACCTAAGTGGCATGTAGGGCCTGAGTGGTAGGTGCTTCTGAGCACTCCTACTGGACTGGGCCCTTTTCGCGAATTCATGCAAAACATCCTGAGGGGCAGGGGAGAGGAGTACCTCCCTCTTAACTTTTAGTTCACTGATTAGGAGACCCGCCCTCCAGCTCAAGTAGCCCTCCATGTGAGGGCTAGAAGGGATTTGAACAAGGATATGCTTCCTGTCATGTAAATGCACTAATCACTGGGCTATGGGATACTCTGGTATGAAAATCCCTCAATCTCTCCTATTGAAGCTGTTGCACTCTGGATAAATAACGAACCATTTTGGCCACAACGAGCAAGGGAGCACACAAGTATGGGAATGACTCTATAGCCTGATGGTTGGACAATCACCAGGGATGGGGGGAAACCTGGGGCCCAATCTCCCTGTTCCAATGACTTTCTAATTATTTATCCAGACTGCAACAGCTTCATCAGGAGAGACTGAGGGAGTCTCACATCAGAATATCCCATAGCCCAGTGGTTACAACACTCACCTGAGAGATGACAGAACCCTCTTCAAATCCCTTCTCCGCCTGAGGTAGAACCAGGGGTCTCCCAGATCACTGGGCTAAAGTTATGGGGGAAGGCCTTGTCCTTTCCGTTGGCTTCTTGTTCAATGGCATAGGCACTAACTCTAGAAGAGGATTCACCATTCAGAATTGCTGTCAGAGATAGACACCTCCCTACTGCCTGGATTTAGCTGAGAGAGATGGAGCTTGGTGCACACCCTAGTGGTTGGTATCTCTGATTGGATTTTAGGCAGTTCCCTGCTTAGCATACTGGCTTTTGTGAATCACAGTTTAAGGGCATGTCTACACTTACCGTTAGATCGGCACTGCGACAGTCGATACAGTGAGTGTTGATTTAGCGGGTCTGGTGAAGACACGCTAAATCGATGGGAGAGCACTCTCCCATCGATTTGTGTACTCCACCTCCCTGAGAAGCATAAGGGAAGTCAATGGGAGATACTCTCCCATCGACACAATGCAGTGTAGCCACTGCGCTCGGTAAGTGGATATAACTACGTCAACTTCAGTTACGTTATTCACTTAACTGAAGTTGTGTAAGTTAGATCGATTTACCATAGTAGTGTAGACCTGCCCTTAGGCATTTTATCTCTCCTCCTTCATTGTGTAGGGAGTCTAGGCACCTAACTCAGGCTTTGGGAGTTGCAGTGATTTTCTAGGTATCTAAAAGTTAGGCACTGTGATGCACAGTTTCACAGCGCCTAACTCCTTTTTGTGCATCCAGGCCATAGTGATCAAAAATTGTTACCATGCAAAGTATTTTGTTGGTCTGTAGTATGTGGAATCAGACGGCCTCAGTCTAGTTCCTAGTGGACAGGTGAATAGAGATAATAGAAAGCTGTTTAAAAAGAAAGTGAGTAATCCACAGCATCTAGAAAAAGTTAGGTTATGACTGTCCTATCACAGACCCGACTGTCCAAAATTGGAAAAAATTATCAAATGTATTCTCATTGCTAGAATTTACCATTAAGTTATAGATTCAGAACATTTCAGTCATTACTGTACCATAGTGCTGGGAAGGGGTCACCAGATGGCACTGTTACACATGGCCTGAATTCTTTTTTTCTTAGTGAAAGGGCAAGTTTTTAGTTCTGGAAAAAATGCTGTCTTTTCTGATGTCGTTCTTTACAGGAACTATGGCAAACAGCAAGGAAATTTCCTCACTGCCTTAATCTGTCTAACTAGAGTAAGTTCTTGATGCAGAGCTGCTCCCTGGGAACCAGGTGTCAGTGACTGGGATGTAGGTGGTTGTGTCAAGTGATTGGAGCAGGCATCAGTAGCCAGGTGCTGGAGTCAGGTGTCGGAGCCCAGGTCAGAACTGGAGTCAAAAGGCAGGAATCGGAGCTGAGGGTCAGAACAGGGTTACCGGAAGTGAGGCAAGACAGGGCTGGAAACAAGCAGCAGAAAAGCTATCACAGCTGTGGGCAAATACTGTTGCTGGACTTAGGTTGGAACTGTCAGCAGACCAGCTCTTAACAGGCAGTGTAGCCAGTTAGGTAGCCTACTACAGGCCAGCTGCACTTGTTATGTTGCCTGGAGACTGTCTCTGCTGCAGTCCCTGTTTCCAGACTGGTTCTGCTGCAGGCCCTGATTTGAGACACCAGGCATTAGTATTGGGCTGAGAATCCTAAAGGAGGGGCTTGCCTATATTCAGTTTGTTTGCTGTTCTAGGGGTGGTGTGTGTGTGTGTAAATAACACAAGTTACACTAAGAATATACCCAAACTCCTTATCGCTGGTTTTTTCCTCCACTGGGAAGCTGATTTGCAAGGCTCCCGACATCTGCTATTGCTCTGAAAAAGGGCACACTAATAATTAGGCTGGCATACAACAGTTCCTTGGCTAGTGCACTTATTCGTGTTGCCTTAAGTTCCAGTCTCTAATCACTTGTCGTGTTCTGCCAGGTTCCTCCCCCCAATCCCACTTCTCTTCCTATTCTCCATGTGCCTTGTATATAATTAAATGTATGTTTTCTTTATTGTTTTTACAGTTTTCCTTTCAGTTGACTTTTCTGTAATTTTCATCTTTGTAACTACTTAAAGATTTGCTGAAAAGCTCTGAACTCTATTTTGTATAAACAAACACGTTTTCTCAGTTGGTCTAAAAAAAAAGGTAGAAAAAGTTAATTCTTCTTTGAGTGCTTGGTCATGTCGATTCCATTCTAGGTGTGTGCACGCCCACATGTACAGCCGGCGGAGACTTTTGCCTTAGCGGTACCTGTCCTCTGGATTGCCATGCTCACAGCATGGTACATCAGACGCCACTGGCCCTGCGCCTTCTCAGTTCCTTCTTACCACCCATGGTGGTCAGTCGGAGCGCCTTCCTTGCTCGTCAAGAACTTGCGGTTACTTCCTTTGGACTTAGTGCCTTCCAGCTTTGTATATAGTTATCTTTAGTGTTAAGTACGTGTTAATTGTAGTAGTTAGTGTTAGTCATTAGTTCCCAGCCAGACTTTGCCCCTGGCAGGGCATGCCCCAGTCTCCAGGCTTTAAGCCCTGCAACTCCTATAAAAGGACCTATGCCTGTTAGCAACCCCCATGGCAGCCATCTCAAGTACCTGGGGGAAGCGCACGTTAAAGACTGGTGCCACATTTGTAAGAACTTTAGGTTTTGCATGCAGAAGGAGAGAGACATCAGGCTTAGAGCCCTCCTTATGGAGTCTGCCCTCTGCCTGGCGTCCGAGCCCTCTCGGCACGAGTCTCCCAGAACCTCAGCATCGGCGTGAAGTGCAGCACCGGGACCCTCCTGGCACCACTCCACCTCACCGGTGCTGAAGAAAAGGGGCAAGAAGCACGGTTCCCCGGCACCGACGAAGAAAGGTCCAGTCGGCTTTGAGCAAGGAGCCGGACCCAAGCTGCCTGCCTACACCGGAGCCCCGTGGTCGGTCCTCCCTGGTCAGGGCTGTCAGCCCGACAAAAGGTCATCCTTCAACTCCTGTGAGCAGCACTTAACCTACTCCCCTGCCGGCACCGACGCTCTCGACAGCCCCTCTGTGGTCTCCAGATGGGGGCTTCTCTGGTACCAAGGGCCACTTCAGCCTGTCACCTCGGCCTTAGAGGCGGGACTAGGCATCGGAGCTGACATCGGTGGCAGCTGGTCAGTGGCAGCCAGGTTCCAGTCATGGCGATGCCCCCCTTGGTCCATTCGTCAGCCGCCGCCACAAAACAGTGACCGCCGGCGCCGGGCCCAACACCGGAGAAACATCCGGTGGCCAAACTTCAAGAAGCTGTGCTTACCCCCAAGCCATCCTCCCCAGTGGAGGAGGAGACACTGGCTCCCCCTGAGCCCAAATAGTGCTCATCGTTCTCCCCTGATGAGGCGGTTGTGGGCCCATCCAGCATTAGCCCGCCTGATGACTTTAAGAACTACCAGACTTTGCTCTGGCGGGTAGCCGACAACCTGGGCTTGAAAGTGGAGGAGATGGCTGAACAGGACACTCTGTTTAATGTCCTGTCAGCCTCGACCTCTGCCCGTTTAGCGCAGCCGGTGCATGAAGGAGTCCTCAAAATTGCCAAGGCCATTTGGTAGATGACCTCCTCTATCCATCCCACCTCAAAACGAGCCGAGAAAAAAGTACTCTGTTCTGGCCAAAAGTTTTGAATATCTTTATGCCTACCTGCCCCCCAGCTCGCTGGTGGTTTCAGCAGCCAATGAAAAAGAGAAGCAGGTGCACTCTAGTCCCACCCCAAAAAACAAGGAGGCCAAGTGGCTGGACTAGTTTGGAAGAAGAATTTATTCAACGGCAAGTCTACAGTTTCAGGTGGCAAACCACCAGACCCTCCTGGGCTGCTATAACTTTAATTTATGGGACACGCTCCATAAATTTAAGGAGTCCCTCCTGCAGGAAGCAGGCCCAGGAGTTTGGCACTCTGGTGCAGGAGGGCACCTCGGTGGCCCACTGTACCCTGAAAATGGCATGTCTTGAAATAAAGCAATAAATAAATAAAATAAACTGTACAGTGTTTTCCATTCCACTCTGCATGGGATGGGAATGGCATGACTTTGCAAAAACAATAGCATGAATGGGAAGTTTTGCCAGAGTATAGCTACAAATAAAACAGTTTCCCATTCTTCTTT
Organism: Chrysemys picta bellii; assembly: GCF_011386835.1. NCBI lineage: Eukaryota > Metazoa > Chordata > Testudines > Emydidae > Chrysemys > Chrysemys picta. The sequence continues at coordinate 257,362,722 of NC_088792.1, forward strand.
ATGAATGTGAGCCTACTGTAAAAATCTTATCTGTAAGGTGCAACATTCTGACTCTTGAGTGGACAGCAAAAAAGCACGTAGAAAGGAAATGCACAGACAGCTGAAACTTAGATTCTTAACCAGAACCATCAAACCTAGGGAGCCTTTCTGCATATATTTATTTTATTTAATCTATTCTTGAATGTAATTAATTACTCACTTGTCCATCAGCCTTTACTAGCAACCCCCTATTGTCCTGACCACAGTTTCCACCCTAAGGAACAACTTCTGTATCAAATTTCTATTGCTAATCAGAGCACTTTTCCCACTACAACTAGGTGCTAAAGGATAAATCTGCTCCTCCACTGGGTGCATTCAGAATTCCATGAGACTGATCTCTTCATGTTTGCCCATATGCCTCCTCCCAAGCAGTCTCTGCTATGGAACTTTGTTCTTTCCAAAATGTTGTTCCCATGGTACCTTCCCAAGCTAATGCTGCAATATTACTACAATGTGCATGGAGATTTCTTAAGTTGTTGCCACTACTTCTCTCCAGGAGAAATTCTATCTCTGTAGAGGACTCCAGATAAAACAATGCATGTAAGCATTGAAATTAACAACCTGCTAGAAGATCATTAGAAAGTTGATTAGGATTAGAACTAGCACTTCATGGGCTCAGCCCTGCTCTCATGACTCAAGTGAAAACATGATTGTGTCCTAGATCACCACCATCTGTGGAAGCCAGCTGCTCAGTCCTCTGCTTCTGTGGCTTTTCTATTTAGTTCATTAGAAGATATTTGACCCTGATTTATATATACATATATATGTAAAATACAAAAATATGTGTGAGAGGTTCTAAGATGGAAAGGGACAGCGATGGGGTTTGGATCCAGATTCTAAGAAGGAAAAGGGTACAGAATCGAGAGTGGCTGCCATACCCCCTGCCTAGAGAGAGAATGTGGACGTGTAACCCACACTTGTGCAGTGTGGTACTCTAGTTAATGGTCACACATAGATGTTGATGAAACATCTACGGCTAACAGACCTGGATCTCTTAGGCCTTGTCTACACTACGAGAGTAGTTCGATTTTACTTGCATCGAATTTTTGGAATCGATATTGCAAAGTCGAACGTGTGTGTCCACACTAAGGACAGTAATTCGACGTTGTGCGTCCACACTAACGGTGAAAGCGTCGACATTCGAAGCGGTGCACTGTGGTCAGCTATCCCACAGTTCCCGCAGTCCCCTCTGCCCATTGGAATTCTGGGTGTAGCCGGCAATGCCTTCTGGGTAACAAAATGTGTCGAGGGTGCTTTTGGGTAACTGTCGTCATCCGTCCATCACTCCTGCCCTCCCTCCCTGAAAGCGCCGGCGGGAAATCATTTCGCGCACTTTTCCAGTCATTGACAGCGCGGACGCCACAGCACTGCGAGCATGGAGCACGCTGCGACCATCGCTGCAGTTGTGGCCGCTCTCAACGCCTCGCAGCTTATCATACAGGTTTCCCTGAGGCAGCTGCAGAAAAGTCAGGCGAGGAGGCTACGGCACCGCGGTGATGTCCTGAAGTCTGAGAGTAGCACAGACCTCTCAGAAAGCAGGGGACCCAGCGCCGAGGACATCACGGTGGCAATGGGTCATGTTGATGCCGTGGAACGGCGATTCTGGGCACGGGAAACAAGCACTGAGTGGTGGGACCGCATAGTGCTGCAGGTCTGAGATGAATCCCAGTGGCTGCGAAACTTTCGCATGCGGAAGGGAACTTTCCTGGAACTTTGTGAGTTGCTGTCCCCTGCCCTGAAGCGCAGTGACACCCGCTTGCGAGCTGCACTGAGTGTACAGAAGCGAGTGGCCATAGCCCTCTGGAAGCTTGCAACGCCAGACAGCTACCGGTCAGTCGCGAACCAGTTTGGGGTGGGCAAATCTACCGTGGGGGTTGTTGTGATGCAAGTAGCCAAGGCAATCGTTGATGTACTGCTGCCAAAGGTAGTGACCCTGGGAAACGTGGAGGCGATCATAGATGGCTTCGCAGCGATGGGATTCCCAAACTGCGGTGGGGCCATAGATGGAACTCACATCCCTATCCTGGCACCGGACCACCAGGCCACCCAGTACATTAACCGAAAGGGATACTTTTCCATGGTGCTGCAAGCACTGGTGGACCACAGGGGACGTTTTACCAACATCTACGTCGGATGGCCGGGCAAGGTTCATGACGCTCGTGTTTTCAGGAACTCTGGTCTGTTTAGACGGCTGCAAGAAGGTATTTACTTCCCGGACCACAAAATAACTGTTGGGGATGTGGAGATGCCTATAGTCATCCTCGGGGACCCAGCCTACCCGCTAATGCCCTGGCTCATGAAGCCCTATACTGGCGCCCTGGACACTGAAAAAGAACTCTTCAACTACCGGCTGAGCAAGTGCAGAATGGTGGTGGAGTGTGCTTTTGGCCGTCTCAAGGGGAGATGGAGAAGCTTACTGACTCGCTGTGATCTGAGCAAAACCAATATCCGCATTGTTATAGCAGCTTGCTGTGTGCTCCACAATCTCTGTGAGAGCAAGGGGGGGACCTTTATGGCGGGGTGGGAGGTTGAGGAAAATAGCCTGGCTGCTGATTACTCACAGCCAGACAGCCGGGCGATTAGAAGAGACCAGCGGGAAGCGCTGTGCATCCGGGAGGCTTTGAAAGCAAAGTTCCTGAGTGAGCAGGGTAACCTGTGACTTTAAAGTTTGTGTACTGAGAAGCTAAACCTGCCCCCGTTTCTTTACCCAGTTAATGTTGACTATCCTATCCAGTTACATACCCCCTTCACCCCCCTTCCAACACACGTTTCGAAATAAAAATAGTTCAACTTTGTTAAAGCACACCGTTTTCTTTACTACTGTTTTCGCGGGAATTTTTTAAAACTGGGACGCAGACTGTGGTGCGGAGCGGGTGTAGTGTAGTGACGCGAATGCAGCTTCTAAACTCAAGGATTGACAGGCTCCGCTGAGGTGGGATGGTTGTTTCAACGGAGCCTGTCACCCCTCCTGATCGGGACTGTGTGTATGGGGGGGTCTATGTGACTTTGTGGCAGGGGGAGGACGGTTACAGATCCCCTGCTGTGTGGCTCTGTGATCCTGCCTAAGGACCGCCGCTTAAGATCTGTAACTGCCCTCCCCTGCCACAAAGTCACAGAGCAACCCACCCCCCACCACATAACATGAAAACAACCTCCCAGACTAACCAGGGTAACTAGTCACTGCATCACTGCACTGTGTATGTGCCCTGCTGCTGTGCCTGCCTCCGACTATGTACCCTGCCAAAGATGACTGTCCTGTCCAATTACCAACCCCCTTTCCCATCCTCCTCCAAAAGAACATGATTGAAACAGTAGTTAACAGAAACGTATTTTTTATTATCAACTACACATGGCATTGGGAGGTGAAACTTGGACGGGGGCTTGTGTCAGGCGGGAAGGAAAGAACTTTTCAAATTTTGGGAAATGAGAGCCTTCTGCTACTAGAGCTCTCTGCAGGGGTGGAGTGAGACTTAGCAGGGACTCTGCCGCCTCTCCTTCTTTGCACTTTGGGTGAGGTGGGTATGGGACTTGGTGGCAGGGGAGGGCAGTTAGAGATGGACTGCAGCGGGGTTCTGTCCTCCTGCCTCCGTTCCTGCAGAACATCCACAAGGCGCCGGAGCGTGTCCGTTTGCTCCCTCAGTAGTCCAAGCAGCGTTTGAGTCGCCTGCTGGTCTTCCTGCCGCCACCTCTCCTCCCGATCCATGTTGGCTTGGTGCATTCGGGTCAAGTTCTCCCGCCACTGGGTCTGCTGTGCTGCCTGGGCTTGGGAACAGGCCATAAGCTCAGAGAACATGTCCTCCCGTGTCCTCCTCTTCCTACGCCTAATCCGCGCTAGCCTCTGGGAGTGTGATTCCAGGCTAGGTTGTGAGACAGTCGCAGATGGGGCTGTGGAAATGGGAAAAAGGGAGTGAATTCCTCAGAAAGAAAAATGTAGTTGTGAACAAAGAACATAGTCTTTCTCTGTGAACAAGACCATGCACAGCACCTATCACATGCGCACTCAGCACAAGGTCGAATTTTCGGCCTTCGCATTCAGTGCCTGGGGTCTTGCACAGCACATTTGAGAAGCGGGGCAGCACAACGGAATTTCTGTTGCAGGCAGACATGGTAAGCCGTACGCTTGTGGCAGTTTAAAACTTTTATATTACCACTGGCCTCATTTCACATTTAAAGCTATGTCAGTTCCTGCAGCCAGCAATCCGGCAAGCGGGAACTCTGCCCCTGTCCCACCCCCTCGCGGCTGTCCCCGGGAACGATCCCTTTCGGCTGCCCCTCTCCCGCCTCCACCGCGTGGCTACAAACCAGCGGTTACAGTTCTGTAAAGGAACGGGAAAGCAGTCCCAACACTAACATTCCCCTACCTAATTAAAAGCAGGTCACCATGGGCGACATCACCCTGATGAGGATCTCTGAGAGCGACAGACAGAGAATGCTCCGGGAAAGCCTCCAAAGACCAGGGCCGTATGCCGCCCTGCTATGCAGAGCAATGATTCCCGAGTACTTGATAGTCTCGTGGCGCGGCAACGTGTCGTACTTCGGAGGACCCAATAAGGCCGCTCTCCCCAGGAACCTCAAATTACCTCCAGGAGAGCTTCATCGAGATGTCCCAGGAGGATTACTGCTCTATCCCCGGACATATAGACCGCATTTTACTGTAGCTGCAGTAGCAGGGAATAAACAGTAGAGCGGCTTGTGCAGGACAATCACTGAAAACCGGACATTGCTAGATTTTTTTTCAAAACTTGCACTGCCCATGACTAAACCGTTAAGCGCCTAGGGCACACTAATCATGAACAACCCATTCTTTTAATTGTTAATATTCCTGTTTTGTTAAAAATAAATGTTTAGATGTTTACAACACTTACTGCCTGATCCTTCACCAGATTCTGTGTCCGGGGTAACGGCTGGGGACGCTTCGTAGGGGATCTCTGTAAGGGTGATGAAGAGATCCTGGCTGTCGGGGAAATCAGCGTTGTGAGCGCTGCCGACTGCCTCGCCCTCATCTCCTTCCTCATCTTCCCCGTCCCCTAACATGTCAGAGGAACCGGCCGTGGACACTATCCCATCCTCAGAGTCCACGGTCACTGGTGGGGTAGTGGTGGCGGCCGCACCGAGGATGGAATGCAGTGCCTCGTAGAAACGGGATATCTGGGGATGGGATCCGGAGCGTCCGTTTGCCTCTTTGGTCTTCTGGTAGCCTTGTCTCAGCTCCTTGATTTTCACGCGGCACTGCGTTGCATCCCGGCTGTATCCTCTCTCTGCCATGTCTTTAGAGATCTTCTCGTAGATCTTTGCATTCCGTCTTTTGGATCGCAGCTCGGAAAGTACGGACTCATCGCCCCACACAGCGATGAGATCCAAGACTTCCCGATCAGTCCATGCTGGGGCCCTCTTTCTATTCACAGACTGCACGGCCATCACTGCTGGAGAGCTCTGCATCGTTGCCAGTGCTGCTGTGCTCGCCACGATGTCCAGACAGGAAATGAGATTCAAACTGGCCAGACAGGAAAAGGAATTCCAATTCAAATTTTCCCGGGGCTTTTCCTGTGTGGCTGGTCAGAGCATCCGAGCTCGCACTGCTGTCCAGAGCGTCAACAGAGTGGTGCACTGTGGGATAGCTCCCGGAGCTATTAGCGTCGATTTCCTTCCACACCTAGCCTAATTCGACATGGCCATGTCGAATTTGGCGCTACTTCCCTCGTCGGGGAGGAGTACAGAAGTCGAATTAAAGAGACCTCTATGTCGAACTAAATAGCATCGCAGTGTGGACGGGTGCAGGGTTAATTCGATGTAACGGCGCTAACTTCGACATAAACGCCTAGTGTAGACCAGGCCTTAGGAGCGGTCTTTGTAGTGCTATATCAGCTTAGAAACCAGAATAGTAGAAGCTCCTACTGTGGGTACAATTTATATTGGTGCAAAAGTGCTTCTCTTGGCATCTGTATACATATATCTCTATCAACAGAAACACCTTTATACTGATGTAACACTAGTGAGTTGTATCACTTCAGCAATATTGATTTCTAAACTGATATAATTATAGCAGTACAAAAACTGCCTGTATCTTAGCTCTTAGTTCTGACCCAGGCTCTTAGATCCATCAGTCTTGAGTAGAGCTTTGTGGAGGATGACCTAGGCTTCTGAAACAGGTACCTGGAAGAACAAGCACAGGTAAGTATGCTCAGTTCAGGGGTATGCTGGACAGCATACATGGCCCATACATGGATATGGTAGGAAACTGGTCTACACTTTGTTCAGGCCCTGTTTTAAGGGTTAGAATGTAATGTGCAAATGGAGAAGCACAAGCCATTTAGCCTTCAAAGTGCATAGGAAGGGGGAATTTACACAGGAAAAAGTAACAGCTTTTGATACAGATGGTGCTTCCCAACATGAAGCATTTTTTCTGTATGCTTTATGAGGCTTCCGTTAAGCCCTGATTGTCTACACCACCTGTCTAGTTCAATTTTTGGTAGTAGGTGCTAGTGGTTTTGAAACAGCATTATGTCAGTCATAATCTTCAGTAAAGAAAGCTTTTTCTTTAACACCAGCCAAATGGAAGGAAGATTTATGACTCTTAACATCAGTAGGATAATACATCACTTGGCCAGCAGTAAAAGGTTGCAAACACCTGCTGCAACAAGAGGCTGTCATATATAATGCCTGCTGTTTCCCCACAATCAAACAGTTGTTGCTTGTGCGGTCACACACACACTTTTGAAAAGTTATATGGAACGCTTCTGCCAGGTATTGTCAGCCGCAACAAGGGCCAGGTTCAGATAGCTGGGAGCCCCTTTTCAAACAACAAACATGGATTCAAGCTCCCAACCAGAATTTCTGGGATCACTAAATATCTTCCCTGGGTGCCCTTAACAGGAAATACTTCTTCACTCGCAAATACCAAGCCTGTGTATGAAACAAGGAAAACTTTATTAGGGGAAAAGAAACACACCCTCAGCTTGGGGAAAACACAACTACTACATATCTAAATGAATGATAAGTAAAACACTCCCCCACAGTAATTTTGGCAGTGGTCTGTTAACTCTGTTCCCTACCTTCCCATGTAAATGTGCGATAGATAAATGTCCCATTACCACCTTACTCCACATCCCTCATATGCTAAATCCCACTCACAGTTTGGTGTCAGTAGGTAGCACAGTCCCAGGTGCACTTGGGCAGGCCTGTCTCCAGTCCCTTGGGCAGTGCTCCACCACCTAGTCCAGCTGTAAAGAAATCAGCTTGATTTAGTGACTGGGTAGGAGGGGCCAGGGGCCGGTGCAAGGATCTTTTGCGCCCTAGGCGAAACTTCCGCCTTGCGCCCCCCCCGCCCCCCCGTAACATCGGTTCATTGAGGGGCAAATCCCAACGAGCCTTTATAGACCCCAGGGGCCAGCCGTGCCCAGGGGCTGCTCCCCAGACCAGGTTCCCCCCTCCCCGCCCCCTGAACTCCCCTGGAGGGTGCACAGCCTCCCCCCCCCTCCCCCCGAGTCCACTCACTGGCTTTGCTGGGCTTGGGCTGCTGCAGCAGCTCGGCAGGGAGGAGCTGCCATCTGGGGGCTCCTGCAGCAGATGCATGTGGGCAGAGACTCCCGTGCACCCCCCCCGGCTTCCCCTTCGCTGCGCTCGGGCTCTGTGGCTCCCGGAAGTGTGAGCCGCTGCTGCCCCTCCCGGAGCAGGCTTAGGCACCCCGGCGGTGGCTTACATGCCCGGGAGCCGCAGAGCCCGAGCGTGGCGAGGAGGGAGCTGGGGGGCGCACAGGGGCCTCTGCCCGCATGCATCTGCTGCAGTCTGCAGCGGCCCCCCGGGGGGGTGCCAGGCCACAGCCTGGGCAGGAGGGGCGGGGGGGGGGCGGCTGCTTCCCGCTAACGGCGCCACCACCTTTGCAGGGCTCCTGCCCCCCTGCACCGCACCGGCTCCTCCATGGCTGGGGCTCACTGCCCCCGCAAGCCCTATGCAGTATTATTAAACTGGTGCCCCTATGCATAGGCGTGTGCACGGGGTGTGCCCAGGCACACCCTAATGCCCGCGGGCCGGATCTGGTCCCTCAGGGCTTTGGATACGGCCCACGGGATTTGCCCCCTGTTGTGCTGCAGGCCCCGTGCTGCTTTCAGAAGCGGCCGTTGCGGCACCACGTCCCTGGGGCCCCGGGGCGGGGGCAGAGGGCTCCGTGCGTTGCTCCAGGCACTGCCCCCCACACCTCCCATTGGCCGGGAGCGGGGAACCACGGCCAATGGGAGCTTCGGGGAGGTACCTGGAGGTGTGGCAAGGGCAGCTTGCGGAGCCCTGTGCCATCCCCTCCCCAGGGGCCGTGCAGGGACGTGGTGAGCGGCGCAACATGGCATGGGGCCAGGGCAGGCAGGCAGGCAGCGAGTGCGCCGCTGCAGGTAAGCGGCGCCGGGCCGGAGCCCAAACCCCTCCTGCACCTCGCCCCCCAACTTCCTGCCCTGAGCCCCCTGCCTGCACCTTGCACCCCTCCTGCACCCCAACCCCCTTCCCTGAGCCCCCTCCTGCACCCTGCACCCCCATGCACTCCAACTCCCTGCCCTGAGACCCCGTCACATCCCGCACCTCTCCTGTACCTCCAACCCCCTGCCCGCACCTCACACCCCAACCCCCTGCCCTGAGCCCCTTGCCCTACCCTACACCCCAACTCCCTGCCCTAAGCCCTCTCCTGCACCCCAACCCCCTGTCCTGAGCCCCCTCCTGCACCCCCATGCACTCCAACTCCCTGCCCTGAGCCCCCGTCACATCCCGCACCTCTCCTGTACCTCCAACCCCCTGCCCTAAGCCCCCTGCCTGCACTTCACACCCCAACTCCCTGCCCTAAGCCCCCTGCCTGCACCTCACACCCCAACCCCCTGCCCTGAGCCCCTTGCCCTACCCTACACCCCAACTCCCTGCCCTGAGCCCCTTGCCCTACCCTACACCCCAACTCCCTGCCCTAAGCCCCCTCCTGCACCCCAACCCCCTGCCCTGAGCCCCCTCCTGCACCCCGCACCCCTCCTGCACCCTAACCCCATTCCCTGAGCCCCCTCATATGCCCTGCACCCCTCCTCTGCCCCAATCCCTTGCCCTGAGCCCCTTCTTGCACACCACACCCCCTCCCACACCCCGCACTCCCTCCCACACCCCAACCTTATGATGTTTTGCCTTTAAAAAAATAAATAAATACAATTCCCTGGGTGCACACCCTAATGAAATGTGCTGTGCATGTCTATGCCCGACGGCAGTCTGAGCTTGCAGCCCGGCGGGGGCGGAGGGACAAGGCAGAAAGAACAACAAGACGCCCGGTCCGCCTCACGGTGGCGGAGAGTCACAGTTCCCTGCAGAGAACCCTGTACCCTCTCCGTGACGCAGAATGGCCATGCAGAAGGTACCTAATTAAAAGCACTAAACTTGGGAATAAAAAATGTCAGTCACAGGTTTTTTGATATACCCTGAAGTTTGTCAGACATTTATTTGCAAAAACTTTGTAGTAAGGGTGAGTCAGCTGTCTTGCTGAATACAACATTAAATATTATGGAATACATGATGCAGCTCTTCTCTGTTTTACATTTCTTAATCAGTATTTCTAAGCTGATTTTATATTTTAAATGTACTCTTAAACCTTCATAAAATAATCATTCCAGATTACTACATATTTAACTCACTGAAACAGACATTATTTTAAATTAATCAGTCACAGAGGTTTAGTGTGTTCATAGCAATGTTCATTGCTTTAGAAAAAGGGAACACTAATTTACTGTGTGTGATCTTCATAACAATACACATGTTTATGAAATTTCACCAACTTTAAAAAATATGTTTCCAAAGATTTTAGGCATGACAAAGGATTTTATATCTTACTAAGGTACTGATTTTGCTTAAAACTAGTTCATCAGATAGTCATACGTAAAGAAAGGGAAACTCTGTCCAGCTATCTGGAAGCAAAGGGCTGTTGCTTCCTTCAATGGGTGGGGGGGGGGAAGGGATGAAGGGAGAAATGGATGGACAGAAAGGACAGGAAGACTTTGAAAGTAAGTTTTTTTACTATAGTAATTAAAATGTGTATTTTAGATAAGGGTGGTCTTTTGAAGAATTTATGTAAAAAACCATGTCAAGGCTCCTTCCCCACTCTGAACTTTAGGGTACAGATGTGGGGGCCTGCATGAAAACTTCTAAGCTTATCTACCAGCTTAGATCTGGTCCGCTGCCACCACTCCCAATGTTCTAATTCCCTTCCCTGGGTAGCCTTGAGAGACTCTTCACCAATTCCCTTGTGAATACAGATCCAAACCCCTTGGATCTTAAAACAAGGAGAAAATAACCATCCCCCCTCCTTTCTCCCACCAACTCCTGGTGGATCAAGATCCAACCCCCTTAGATCTAAAAACAAGGAAAAATCAATCAGGTTCTTAAAAAGAAGGCTTTTAATTAAAGAAAAAGGTAAAAATCATCTCTGTAAAATCAGGATGGAAAATAACTTTACAGGGTAATCAAACTTAAAGAGCCCAGAGGAACCCCCCTCTAGCCTTAGGTTCAAAGTTACAGCAAACAGAGGTAAACCCCCTAGTAAAAGGTACATTTACAAGTTGAGAAAAAAAGATAAAACTAACACGCCTTGCCTGGCTGTTTACTTACAAGTTTGAAATATGAGAGACTTGTTCAGAAAGATTTGGAGAGCATGGATTGATGTCTGGTCCCTCTCAGTCCCAAGAGCGAACAGCCAGCAAAAACAAAGAGCACAAACAAAAACCTTCCGCCCACCAAGATTTGAAAGTATTTTGTCCCCTTATTGGTCCTTTGGGTCAGGTGAAAGCCAGGTCACCTGAGCTTCTTAACCCTTTACAGGTAAAAGGATTTTGGAGTCTCTGGCCAGGAGGGATTTTATAGTATTGTACACAGGAGGGCTGTTACCCTTCCCTTTATAGTTATGACACGCCCCCCAAATCACAGATAGTGTTGGACAGCCGGTTCCACACTGGCTGTGATTTCTTCCTGGAGCTCTAGGAGAAAACAGTTAATAAGACACATGCACCTTTAGACATACTACTGATTATATAAAAACTAACAATATGTCCCACATTCCAAGAACAATTTTTAACCAGTTGATTCTGGGAAACTTTCCCGGGAGAGTGCATCAGCCACTTTATTAGAAGCTCCTGAAATGTGTTGTATTTCAAAATCAAAATCTTGAAGAGCTAAACTCCACCGAAGAAGTTTTTTGTTATTCCCCTTGGCAGTATGAAGCCACGTTAGCGCAGCATGGTCGGTTTGTAGTTGGAAACGCCGTCCCCAAATGTATGGGCGTAGCTTTTCCAGCGCGTACACAATGGCGTAGCATTCCTTTTTGCTGAGTGATCAGTGGCTTTCCCTCTCAGACAGTTTCTTGCTGAGAAACACGACAGGATGGAATTCTTGATCTGGTCCTTCCTGCATTAAAACTGCTCCCACACCCCGCTCGAATGCATCTGTGGTTACTAGGAACGGTTTGTCAAAGTCTGGGGCCCTTAGCACAGGGTCAGACATGAGTGTCACCTTAAGCTGGTTAAAGGCCTTTTGACACTCATCAGTCCACTGAACTGCATTTGGCTGTTTCTTTCTGGTTAGGTCTGTCAGTGGGGCGGTGATTTGGCTGTAGTGTGGTATAAATCGCCTATAATATCCGGCCAAGCCTAAGAAGGATTGGACCTGTTTCTTTGACTTTGGAACCGGCCACTTTTGGATAGCATCCACTTTGGCCTGTAGGGGATTTATAGTTCCTTGACCCACCTTTTTCTAGGTGCTCCAGGTGTTCTGCCCATGAATCAGAAAAAATGGCTACATCATCGAGGTAGGCAACTGCAAATTCTCCCAATCCTGCTAGGAGACCATCTACAAGTCTTTGGAAGGTGGCGGGTGCATTTCGCACCCCGAAAGGGAGCACATTAAATTCATACATCCCTGCCTGGGTGATAAAGGCTGACCTTTCCTTGGCAGGTTCATTTAGTGGTACTTGCCAGTATCCCTTGGTTAAGTCTAAGGTAGAGATGAATTGGGCATGTCCCAATTTCTCCAATAGCTCATCTGTGCGTGGCATTGGATAGTTGTCAGGACGAGTTACAGCATTTAGCTTACGGAAGTCCACGCAAAAGCGTATTTCCCCATCTGGTTTGGGAACTAGAACCACTGGAGATGCCCATGCACTCTTAGGGGCGGATTATACCCATCTGTAGCATGTCCTGGATCTCCCTTTTTATAGCAGTTTGGGCATGAGGTGACTCCCGGTAGGGTGGGGTTCTAATTGGGTGCGCATTACCTGTGTCAATAGAGTGGTATGCCCTTTTGGTCCGTCCTGGAGTGGCTGAGAACATTGGCGCAAAGCTAGTGCACAGCTCCTTGATCTGCTGTTGCTGCAGACGTCCAAGGGTCGCGGAGAGGTTCACCTCTTCCATGCCACAGTCACTTTTTCCTTCGTAGTAGACACCTTCAGGCCACTCCGCGTCATCTGTTTCCTGGGCTGTAAACTGGAAAACCTTTAATTCTCTGGAATAAAAGGGCTTAAGAGAATTAACATGGTATACCTTAGGCTTTATGTTGGAGGTGGGGGATGCTATGAGATAGTTAACAGCTCCTAGGCCCTTCTGGACCGTGAATGGTCCTTCCCACGACGCTTCCATTTTATGGGCCTGGAGCACCTTTAAGACCATGACGTGGTCTCCTACTTTGAAGGACCGTTCTCTGGAATGTTTATCATACCAGGCCTTTTTCTCTTTCTGAGCATCCTTTAGGTTTTCTTTAGCAAGGGCTAAAGAGTGTTGGAGGGTGTTTTGTAGGTTGCTTACAAAGTCTAGAATGTTAGTTCCTGGAGAAGGCGTAAACCCCTCCCATTGCTGCTTCACCAACTGTAATGCCCCTAACCTTGCGGCCATACACAAGTTCAAATGGTGAAAACCCTAAACTGGGATGTGGTACAGCCCTGTAGGCAAAAAGCAACTGCTGTAACACTAGGTCCCAATCATTGGAGTGTTCATTTACGAATTTACGTATCATGGCCCCCAAAGTTCCATTAAACCTTTCCACCAGGCCATTGGTTTGATGGTGGTAAGGGGTGGCAACCAAGTGATTCACCCCATGAGCTTCCCACAGGTTTTTCATGGTCCCTGCCAGGAAATTAGTTCCCGAATCTGTAAGGATGTCAGAGGGCCAACCTACCCTGGCAAAAATGTCTGCTGATGCCTGGCACACACTTTTAGCCCTGGTGTTGCTTAAGGGTACTGCTTCCGGCCATCGGGTAGCAAAATCCATGAAAGTCAGTATGTACTGCTTTCCTCTGGGTGGCTTCTTTGGGAAAGGACCCAGAATATCCACAGCTACTTGCTGAAATGGGACCTCAATTATGGGTAGTGACTGGAGAGGGGCTTTGACCTGGTCTTGGGGCTTTCCCACTCGTTGGCACACCTCAGAAGACCGGACATAATTAGCAACGTCCTTGCTCATTCCCTCCCAGTGGAAGGACTTCCCCAACCGGTCTTTGGTTCTGTTCACCCCAGAATGGCCACTGGGATGATCATGGGCTAAGCTCAAGAGCTTTACCCGATACTTAATGGGAACTACCAACTGTCTTTGAGGATGCCAGTCTTCCTGGTGCCCACCAGAAAGAGTCTCCTTGTATAAAAGTCCTTGTTCTACAACAAACCGGGATCAGTTAGAAGAGCTGAGAGGCGGTGGGGTGCTCCGTGCTGCCACCCAAGCTTTCTGAAGGCTGTCATCTGCTTCCTGCTCGGCCTGGAACTGTTCCCTTGATGCTGGAGACATCAGTTCCTCCTTGGACTGTGGACTTGGGCTTGGTCCCTCTGGAAGCGATGCAGGTGCTGGGGCTGTTTCCGTTGACTGTGAACCGCTGTCCGCTGGTGCACTATGTGGTATTTCAGGCTCTGTCTGAGCCTCTTGGGTAGGGTTATCTACTGTTTCTGCCAGTTCAGGCTCGCTGGTGCCCTCTGGCGTTGGAGTTGTAGACAGGTTTGCAAACGCTGTACTCAGTGCTGGCAATGGTTCTGGTGCTGGTTGTGTTGCCAGTTCCGGTTCTGGGACTGGCTTTGGCTGGGTCTCTGGGATTGGATCCACTACGGCTGTTGCAGTCGTTGGCAGGGGATCCGGTTCCACCACCTCTGTCTGGGTCTCTGGTAACACAGACGGGGCCCTGGTGGATGGCTCAGGAACAGGGATGGGTGTGAAAGCTTGCATAGCCTGGCTGCGGGTGACCATTCCCATGCTCTTGGCTAGCTTCACATGGTTGGCCAAGTCTTCCCCCAGCAGCATGGGGATGGGATAATTGTCATAGACTGCAAAAGTCCACATTCCTGACCAGCCCTTGTACTGGACATGCAACTTGGCTGTAGGCAAGGTTACAGAGTGTGACATGAAGGGTTGAATTGTCACCGGAGCCTCCGGGTTGATGAGTTTGGGGTCCACTAGGGATTGGTGGATAGTTGACACTTGTGCCCCAGTGTCCCTCCACGCGATAACCTTCTTTCTGCCCACTCTCAAGGTTTCCTTTCGCTCCGAGGGTATTTGAGAGGCATCTGGGCCTGGGGACCTTTGGTGTTATTGTGGTGTAATGAACTGTAATCGGTTGGGGTTCTTGGGGCAGTGATCCTTTATATGTCCCAGTTCATTACATTTAAAACATCGCCCTGCTAAGGTATCACCGGGGCGATGTTGGTTGGTGGAGACTGGTGTGGTGGGGTGAGAAGGCATCTGGGGTTTCCCTTGGGATGTAGGTGGGGCCTTGGGTTGTCCCCGGTGGTAAGGTTTTGTTTCGGGTCGCCCCTTCTGATATTCGCTCCAACTGCTACTAATTTTTTTCTTTTCTGCCACCTCCACCCATTTGGCTCCAATCTCCCCCGCCTCGGTTACAGTTTTGGGCTTCCCATCTAGGATGTACCTTTCTATTTCCTCAGGAACACCCTGTAAGAACTGTTCCATTTGCATTAGGAAAAACAGATCTTCCAGAGATTTAACATTTGCTCCTGATACCCAGGCATCACAATTTTTGTCAATGTGGTAGGTACGTCGGGTAAATGACCGGTCTGGTTTCCACCTTAGGGCTCTGAACCGCCGACGGGCATGCTCGGGTGTTAACCCCATTTTGATTCTGGCCTTGTTTTTAAAAAGTTCATAACTGTTCATGTGTTCCTTAGGCATTTCAGCCGCCATCTCTGCTAAGGGTCCACTGAGCTGCGGCCTCAGCTCTACCATGTACTGGTCTGTAGTGATGCTGTACCCAAGGCAGGCCCTTTCAAAATTTTCTAAGAAGGCCTCAGTATCATCGCCTGCCTTGTAGGTGGGGAATTTTCTGGGATGGGAAGCAGTACCTGGAGAGGGGTTGTTAGGGTTAGCTGGTAGCCTAGCCCTTACCAATTCCAGTTCATGCTTCCTCTCTTTTTCTCTCTCCTCCATAGCTCTTTTTGGGCATCCTCTTTGGCTTTCTCTTCTCTTTCAGTAACTGCTTTCTCGAGTTCTTTTATTTTGAGCAGTCTCTTATGATTTTTTTCACTTTCTTCTGCTGCCAGTCTGGCCAGCTCTAGTTTAGTAGCGGTGTCACTGGTATTCATTTTCCTGCTTTGTTGGGCTGGGTCACACCCTTCTGCAGTTCACTGAAACTGGGATGCACTCAGCTCAGGGCTGCTTAGGTAACAGAGACTTTCTAACTAGCTATCCCCGAGAGGTAGAAAGAAAAAAAAACAATTCAGCTTGTAAATTCCTTTTGCCAGCTGTTTGCTCACTGCTTGAACCCTTCTCTTAACAAAGACCCTTGTTAAAAAAACTTGCCTTCAGGCAAGGAGACATCAGATATGCATCTACCTTCAGCTCTGCTTCCTAAGCAGCTAGAAAGGAGAAAAAAAAGTCTTACTGGCTTTTGGTTTAAAATGATCCCACCGCTCTGCCACCATGTCAAGGCTCCTTCCCCACTCTGAACTTTAGGGTACAGATGTGGGGGCCTGCATGAAAACTTCTAAGCTTAACTACCAGCTTAGATCTGGTCCGCTGCCACCACTCCCAATGTGCTAATTCCCTTCCCTGGGCAGCCTTGAGAGACTCTTCACCAATTCCCTGGTGAATACAGATCCAAGGGCTTTTTAAACAAATTTTAAACTAAGGTCCTGTAGACTGACATGTTCTGAGTAAATATTAGTCATGCACAACTGTTTTTGTCAGTACATTCAGAAACTGACAGTAGATACCTGGGGGTTGGCAAATGCCTGTTAAATGTCTTCATTACCCCTTGAATGGCTCTTTAACAGTTTCAGTGTTGTGCTAATAGGTCTGGCAGGCTGGAGACTGTTTCTCTTTTAACTGCTAGATCCCCTTCCCAGAAAGACTCAGGCTACGTCTACACTATGGGGGGGGAATCGATTTCAGATACGCAAATTCAGCTACGGGAATAGCGTAGCTGAATTCGACGTATCTGATCCGACTTACCCCGCTGTGAGGACGGCGGCAAATCGACCGCCGCGGCTCCCCCGTTGACGGCGCTTACTCCTACCTGGGCTGGTGGAGTACGCGCGTCGATTCGGGGATTGATTATCGCGTCCCGACGAGACGCGATAAATCGATCCCCGAGAGATCGATTTTCTACCGCTGATCCGGGCGGGTAGTGAAGACCAGCCCTTAGAGCCTGCAGGAAGGGTCAGAACAGGGATAGGAAAACCAGTGGGGTGGACACTAAGACCCAGTGGTGCCCCAAATTTTCAGGTGCCCTACCCAGCTGCCTATGCCTGAGGACTGCCCCGGGCGCCCCCAGCCACTTGCCGCCATAGGCCACTGTCTAGTTCGCCTAGTGGTTGCACTGGCCCTGGGAGGGGCCTTATTCTTCTCTGCAGCCTCAGCAAAGAGCCCTCTCTGTGTTGCACCCCATCAAAGAGCCATCTCTGCATCATCTCCCACTGAAGAGTCCTTCCAACAGCAATGGGTTCTCAGTGGAGGGAAACCAGTGCTATGTAGAACTCTTGAGCCAACTCCTTCCAGGAGGTAGGAGTCCTTTTCCCTCCTCTTTGTGTTTCATTCCCAGTACCCAACAAGTTTTGTTCCTGTACAGTTATGGTGGCTCTCAAAGTTTCACTTGAGGAATTCTGGATACAAATCTTATGCAAATGAAACTCGTTGTAGCTATATTTCTCCCTGTTCACCAGTAGATTGGGGCAAAGAGCTCCTTCCCCTCTGCAGCTTCTGTGCATCCCCGGTTCTCAAGATGAAGCAGCTCTGTGGCTGTTCTTGCCCCCATTCACCAGTGGGTGGCAGCAGACAGCTACTTACCCTCTAGAGCTTCAGGACAATGCGCTTGCGTATACATAGCAGAATTCAATTTTTTAAATCATTTCAATGGATAATATCAATGCTTAATTTTAAGCATTTTTTTAATTATTTAAATTTTCACAGTTGTGGGAAATTTTGGGAGGGGTTCAGACAATAATTATTTAATGACAGTAGATGTTGAGATTAAAAAGTTAAAGCTTTATAACTGTAAAAACACAACTTGTCAACATCACACATCCAAATATCCTTAAATAAAATTCCAATAAGTTCTCAAGCAGCATTTTTCTCACTTTTCATATCTCAAAATTTTGATAATTATTGATGGGAATATTTTTTTGTCAGTTTGTATGTGGCTGGTGAAATTGACATTGACCAACACTTACCCAATACAAATTGAATCCTTCCAAACCTACAAAATCAGAATAAACAGATAATAAAGACAGTCTGAGGCCTGCAAATTAGCCTGTGGATGGAGTTTAGGTAAATTCTCTCTCCTTGTAAACAGAGATTATTTATCTTACAAGTGAACAGGTGTTTAAGGATCCCTCATGGACATTTTGGCTTCTGTTCAGTGAGGTGCAGCTAAGAAACTTTAAGCTGTTGCTGGTATTTTGGGTGGATAAAACTCTTTAGAATCTGCAGCCCGCTGAACACATCCCAGTCGGAAATCCTCGTAGCCACAGAGACGGTTCACATACTGGCAGGATCTCCACACTAGGCTGTAAAACAAAACAAAAACTAAGCAGTATTTAGCCAAGCTCTAAAGGACTGGACATATTGATAAAAAATTGAGATCTGAATATAAAACGTTAAGATTTACTTTGGCTTTAGTCAATAATACAAATCTAAGGTGCAAAATATAAATTATTATACCAAAAAGAGAAAGTTGTTAGGAATGCATGACTGCATGCAGAGATGATCAGACTTGTTGATAGTTTCAGGAAACTGACATTTCACTAGCCTACGTGAACCCAAGTTCTGTGAATGAAGTGTGGGTGGCAAAAGCTTCACTGGAAAAATAATTTGCCTTCTCTTCCCTCCTGCTCTGTATGAAAAGGCTGCTGGAGTGTGAGCCTTTGGTTTGCTGCTTCTCCATATTGCCTCCTCTCTCCTGATACCTGTTCTTCAAGGATGTGTTACCAGAGAGTGATTTCTTCTGAGCTTATAAGTCATGCATATTTCATCATGATATGATGCAGCCTCACAACAATGAGATAACAAGTTTGAGAAGGCTGCACTCAAACTAGTGATGTTTGGATTGATTTTTGGCAAACTGGAACATTTTTTTTCTGATTTGTTCACCTAGCTTTAATGCAGGCAAAATGCTCATGGGGTAATTGCACCCATGTGGTTTGGGGGATAGAATTTACCAGTGTCTCCTCCAAAAAAATAACGATTGTACTTTTCCTCTGTAGATCTCAAGGCACTTTACACAGGTAGATAATCCTTACCATATCTGTCGGACAGTGAGAGTAACTGAGATAGAGAAGTGAAGTGACTTGTCCCATGTCAGAAGCCAAATCAATGGCAGACTAATAGAGGTAAAATGAAAACTTGGGTCTCCTGGCACCCAGACCACTAGCACATAGAATCATCGTAGAATCATAGATTCCCCTCACATAGCTTCCCCTCACAAGCCTCTGTTGCTTGGAGCCCCTTAGCTTTCATTGATAATAGGCCTGACTGATGTCCTGTTTTTCTGGTGAGACAACTACAAATTCTCAAAGTCCTGAGTCCATCCAGTAGATGGCAGTGTTATAGTACCTTATGTGTTTGTGTATAACCACCATTCAAAGAGATCCTTGAAAGCATTTTTTTTATCTAAAGTCAAATCCCAAACTCCCATATGTGTTCATTATTTATTACTAAGCATGGCACCAAATTTGCTCTGTAACCCATAAATGAACAATCTAAACATACCATAACTGGTTGGTAATCTAGCTTTTTAAAATGTTATTTCAATTTAAAATTGTCAGCTAATATTTTGGTTTAGTTTACATTCTTGTAAACATTTTTTGCTACAGTAGAAATTGCTTCAGGCTTTCTTAAAAGCTCATGTGTAGTTACAAAATTGCTTGGGGAGAACTGTGGGCAAAGTTAATGAGCTTTGAAGAAAGTCTGATGCAGTTTTTACTATGTGTTGTTTCCTTGAACCATAGTAGCAAACAGTGCTCAAAGGGTGGTAAAGTAAAATGTTAATCAAATGATTTTAAAAACGAGAAAGGCATTTAAAAAGCTAAATCATAGCCACAAATGTTTTTTTGTCCTTTCTGCCTGAGGAGGTGGAAGGAACCTTACCAGTCCAGGTTTTCACAGAAAGTAAGGAGATGCAATGCAGCAAAAACATAGAGTGGCAAAATAATGCTATATAATGGCATATGCCTCCAGTACTTTTCTACCGACAATTGTCTTGGTTTAGGGAGGCCAAATCTCAATGTTCCTTCCTTGGTTGCTGTGGAGCAAAGCCATGTATACCACAAATCAATGTTAGGTATTATTTTTTTCATTATTTGAAGCTGCTCAAGGCAAACAGACAATGAATTGCATTTTAAGGGCACTTTTAAAGGCATCACTATTAATAATGAGACAAGGTGGGTAATTTAATATCTTCTATTGCACCAACTTCTGTTGGGGAAACAGACAAGTTGTTGAGATTACACAGAGCTCTTCTTTAGGTCTGGGAAAGATACTCCAAGTGTCACAAGCTGAAAACAAGGTGGAACAAATAAGGAATTATGTTGCAAGAGATCATTCAAGGTAAAGTTGGCATCTACAGATGTAGGACAGAGGAGGGTTAGATTGTTGTAATGAGCCTGAATCTAGTGTCTTGATTAAGTCCTTGATTTTGGTGCCTAGTACAGTTATGACAAACACCTGTCAGGGATGGTCTAGATAATACTTAGTCGTGCCTTGAATGCAGGGGACTGGACTAGATGACCTCTCAAGGTCCCTTCCAGTTCTATGATTCTATGAATTTAAATTCCCAGGCACACCTTTTGAAGGCGTTATACACCTTCCTTTGAAGATGAGGACTGAGAGGTCAGTTACAGAGTGATCATTTTGTGAAAAGTGTTAACCTACGGGTGATATGGTGTTTTTGTCTTTTATCATTTTGTGTGTGAGTCCATTTGAGAGCATAGGGATTGTCTTGATTCACCCACATTTAGTGTCCTGAATGAGATACACTACGTGTAGGATCCATGGATCTTGAAAGATGTTTTGTGGGGAGTATTGATCATCGTTGATTGGAGCTATGTTTGCAGGTTTTGCATGTGTTCTTATGGCAGGGTCTGGTGTGTTTGGGGTAGATAGCTGAGTGTTGTCCATTGTCTTGCAGATATTTGAGGCATACGGCAATTCTGTGCTTTGTGAGGGATGTTGGTGTATAGAGTGCTGACATCCATGGCAATAAGAATGGTGTTCTGAGGGAGGCTGTTAATGTTGCGGAGTTTCTGGAGGAAGTTGGTCATGTCCTAGAGGAAACTGGTCTTTTGTGTAGTGAGTGGGTTGTGGATGATTTCTATAAGTGCCAATATTCATCCAGTAAGTGTAGCATGGTCAGATATGATGGTTCTGCCTGGATTCCTTTGTGTATCTTAGGAAGCATGTAGAAGGTCCCTGGGATGGGTTAATGGGGAATGAGGTTGTAGAGTTTCTCTTGAGGTTGTCTGGTGAAGGATTTAATGATATCCTTAAGTTCCTGGGTGAATTGTGGTTTGGAGTCTTATTTGAGTTCTTTATAGTCACTGATGTCGGAGAGTTGTTGGTTGGCCTCATTGATATAGTCATCACGGTTGAGGACTACAATGGTGCTCACTTTGTCTGCTGGTTTGATCACTATCTGGTAGTTGGCTTTCAGGGACTGTCTAGCTGTCTCGGCAATGGAGAGATTGTGGTGGATGTGATGTTTGTTAAGGATTTCACAGTCAATTTTTTCCCCCTGAAGTAATCAATATACTGATCAAGTTTGTGTTTTATCTGCTGTAGAGTGTCCAGTCAGATTATTCTTTTTATGACTGTCAGTAGAGACATGGTAGATGTAGGTGATGTTGTCTTTGTTATGAAAGAGTTCTTTGAGGCGGAGTTGGTGAAAGAGTTATTCCACTTTGCCATATGTTAATATGGTATCAGTGGTGGGGCAGAAATTCAGTACCTTGGGGCTGGTCCACACTAACCCCCCACTTCGAACTAAGATATGCAACTTCAGCTACTTGAATAACGTAGCTGAAGTCGAAGTATCTTAGTTCGAACTTACGGCAGGTCCACACGTGGCAGGCAGGCTCCCCCGTCGACTCCGTGTACTCCTCTCACGGAGCAGGAGTACCGGCGTAGATGGCGAGCACTTCCGGGATCGATTTATCGCGTCTAGACATTACGCAATAAATCGATCCCAGAAGATCGATTGCTTACCGCCGGACCCGGAGGTAAGTATAGACGTACCCTTTGAGAGTATATATAATTCAGCTCCAGGTAAGGGAGTCTCAATAAGTTGATGATGTGTCCTACATAAATCTATCACAACATGTGGTATATCTCCTCCAGTGCACTAAATGCCCCAATAACAACTGTGTGGGTGAAACAATGCCACAATTATGTTCTTGAATAAACTTGCACAGAAAAATAATAAGACAAAAACACCATATCACACATCGGTGAACACTTTTCACAAAATGATCACTCCATATCTGACCTCTCAGTCCTTGTTCTCAGAGGAAATCTGCACAAAACATTCAGATGACTAGGTTTGGAGCTTTAATTCATCACTCTGCAAGACACCAAAAATAATTAATTTAGTAAAGACATTGGATTTATGGCTCATTATACCAATCTTTAACCCTCCTTTGTCCTACAACTGTAGAGTTGTCAACTTCCCACTTCACCTTGAATGGTTTCTTAAAACATCTGTTAATCTCTTATTTGTTCCAACTTGTATTTATCTATGACAGTCTGAGTAACTTTCCCAGACCTGAAGAGCTGTGTATACTCAAAAGCATGTCTCTTTCACAAACAAAAGTTGGTCCGATTGTTTCACTCACCTTGTCTTTTTAATATCCTTGGACCAACATGGCTATAACACTGCAAACTATTGATGATTAGCTCACTGAGAATAAGGAGATGAATTTGCACAGTGATGCATTTTACTGGACATACTGCCCTTTTTAATGACTTGTCAGGAATTCCCATCTTTGATTAGTATATCCTATGTTAATAGTGCCGATGTGATAAAATCTTTATAATCTCCACTCTGGAGTGAATACTGTAACCTGATAGGTGAGTGGACATTTTATAAAAAGTCCAAAGTACCATGTTTAAACAGCACATGAAATTAAATCCTAAATAATTCACAATATTCCTAGTTCATATGCTTATCTGGGCAAAAAAAAATCAGAATGGGTAAAAGCCATTCTGGGTTTAGTGGCAGATGATTAATACCCAGAGAGTGGTCTATAAAAACTGTTTGAGATCTGGGTGGCTTGCAAATGACAATGCAGCCTATGAAATTGCAGTATATTTGCAATGTCCTGTTGGAAGTCTATGTGACCCCAGATGTTTTATTAAAAACGTTAAAACAATATAGTGAAATATAGATATAGAGAACCTCATTCTCTGAAAAACACCTGACCTCAATTGTCATCTGTACATATTTAACTGTGGTTTTGGTTTTTATGGTGGTCAACTTGTCCTTCCTTCCTTCAGGTATTTCAGCAGATTTGTATTTGTTGTTCTTGAACCCATAAAACCCAACATAAGTGGGGCAAAAAAGTTCCCTCTTCTCTACATTCTGAGCTACCATTATTTCCATCACTCCTTCTGAACCCTGACTTCCTGTCATAGGCATCACTCCACTGACCTTCCAGTTGGGAGCTTTGCAACCTGTTAATTTCAGCTTTTTAAATCAGCAAGCAAGAGGAGCTCTAGGAGCATACAGCATTCTCAGGGAAATCCCTGCACATGCTATATACTCTGTAGGAATGTACAGTGTGCATGTATAGTGTTTGTGTATTTCTTCAGTTAGTTTAAATTTGTTTTATAATGGATTAGCAAATCTGTGTTGAGGCCTTAGGACAGTGGGATTCTAAAACCTTATATAACGTAGAGTAGCTCCGTGTTGAATGTATCTTCTGAAGATGGTAACTAGGGCAATAAAAGATCAAATCTAATGAGTCTTAACAAGCCATGTATGACTAAGCTGCCATGAAGAAATGTTTGAGAGTTTAAACTAACCCTGTGTTAGTAAAGGAAATGTAGGAGTTACAAGAAAAAATCAGCAGTTCTTGGAATTGTTTTATTTTTTCAAACAGTCTTGATGCCAATATTTTAATCCCTTTCTGCACTGAAGACACTGTCACTGTTCAGGGCAACTGCACCTGTGTTCTCCCTCTGTGATCCAGAATAGGCACCCACTCTATGCTTTCAGCTCTACGGCCATTGCCTCTCTTGGGTGGAGACGTGTCACTCTCCCTTCTATCCTGTGATATCCCCAGCAAAAGAGCGTCTGTTTAAAACGATGCAGAGATAGTACACAGTGTAATTGCCACAAGTATTAGTTACTTCACAGCTCTTTCTAAGCAAGCACAGTTTATTCTTAAGATAAAAGCATTACAGAGAGAGACCATTAAAAGGACCTACACACATGCTAAGTAGCTGAGCAGAGATCACCCCAATCCCAACATAGGATCTGGCAGGTGAGCAGTCCCACTAGACTTCACATAGCAGTTTTCCTGTAGTTTCAAGGTCTTAACACCCTGTTGCCCAGAACAAGAACCCTCATGAGTTTGTGGGGGCACTCATTTATCCAGTTTGGGCCTTGGGCCTTAAATAGGTAATCAGCCACACAATGGATTTCTGCTCAACGGGCAGCTTCAGAAGGATGGACTCAGAGGTGGGTTAATTGCATTCCCCTCACCACATGTGTTTCCAAGGACATCCACTTCACACATATTGTCCCCAGAAGTCCTTTGAATTCCTAATACTTCCCAGCAATTGCATTAGGGCTTGCCTGGACTTATAGCGCTGCAACAGCACAGCTGCACCTGTGCTAGAGTAGTGCTTAGTGAAGACGCTATTTATGCCAATGGGAGAGCTTCTTCTGTTGGCATAGATACTCCACCTCCCTGAGAGGTGGTAGCTGTGTTGACGGGTGAAAACCTCCCATTGGTATAGTGCTGTCTGCACCATGGTTTAGGTCGGTATAACTATGTGGATTTTCCACACCCAAGTGACGTAGTTTTACCAACATAAGTTTGTTATGTAGATCAAGGGTTTGTCATGTCCCTTAGAGAAGATACATTCAGTTCCACAATAACACAAACAATTTCATTTTAATACAATGGACCCACCCCAAATGTATTAAACTTAATTTAATAAAGTTTAATGTAATTCAGTAAGATGCATCTTAATTCCATAAGGTTTGTCCAGGATATTGTCATATATGTCACAGACACTTCATATTTTTTACTTTTCTCAGAGAGAGAAAAATCTTCTATGTTTTTCCTTGCTATTTGTCTTCACAATTCTGTGCCTTGTGATGTCAGGTTTTTTAAAACTTTATTACTTTGGTTCTCTTGGCACTTGTGTTCTCTTGTGCTTCATGGTCCATTGCTTAACTAGCCCCAGGCACTGAAAAATATATCAGTGAAAGCAGGCGTCATCTCTAATGCAAATACAACATGTCAGGTCAATGCAGTAGAGCTGATCTTCAAGTGAAGCAAAGAAAGAGCACAGTGAGTCCGCACTAATCATAGATGAACAAAAAACCTTACCCATTGCATTCAGTTTGACTCTGCTGAAGTAATACTCAATAAAACCACTGTAATATATTTAATCATAGTCCTTGTTTTTGAAGAAGAAAAATCAAGTTAGTGAACTATAAGAACATTTCCACTGTTATTAATTTCATGTTGCTTTATTTTCTGTCACTTCAGTGCTTAAAGTTAAATGCCTAAAATGGGTATTCGGGAGATTGAATAGTGATTCAGACATGTAGATTACTACAATGGGTATTTACTGTGAGTGCTCAAATAGGCACCTAGAATTATGCACCCTATTTTGCAATTTGGGCCCTGTAAGGGCAAAGCTATAATTAATTTCACAAGATCCTCTTATAGTCCACTGGAAGGGCATGCTCTGTAACTATTCCTGTGGTCCATTTATGGCTTCAGCCACGGCGGAAAACATTTTAAGGGGCATATGCCACTGACCTCGCTGGGGTTGACTGCAAGGTTTCAGGGCAGTTTATCGCCATAATACTGATGTGATCCCTTATCAGGAAGGTTCCATCTTGTAATATGCCATCTAATGCGAACCAGCAAACAGCCTTCTGAATAACTTGCTGATTATTTTCCAGCTTCTTTATAACCAGATAATAATCTTTTTGAAAGTAGAAAAAAAGTGGGCCATATTCTGTATTGGAAGAAGTTTGTCTATGTTCTGTAACAGAATGTAACCTTATATAAACATCAGATTATCAGGTCAACACCATAACTTGCATCCACTTCCCATTTCTTCTGAGTAGGTGTATGAAATATGGTTGGGTTAACATGGTACGCAAATGTCATTAAAAGCCTGAGGTAGGGTTTTTAAAAATGCTCAGTGTTAGCCTAACTCAGTTCTCATTGACTTCATTGGGAACAATTTTTCCTCAAACATGAGAGATGAAAAGTAGTTCCTCTAGTTCTCTCAAATTTCTGGATAGGCTATGAAAAGATAACATAGAAGGGATAAGTAATTCATAGAAACGTAGATGTGTAGAACTGGAAGGGACCTTGATAGGTCATCTAGTCCAGTGTCCTGCACTGAGGCAGGACTAAAGATTATCTAGACCTTCCCTGATAGAAGTTTGTCTAACCTGTTCTTAAAAACCTCCAGATTCCACAACCTGTGTTTAACTAACCTTAGAATTCAGAAGTTTTTCCTAATGTCTAGCCTAAATCTTCCTTCCTTACTACTTCTCCTATCCCCCGTAGAGCAACCTTTTACATACTTGAAGACTGTTATCATCTCCGACCCTCAGTCTTCTCTTCTGCAGATAAAACAAACCCAGTTTTTTAATCTTTCTTCATAGTTCATATTGTCTAGACCTTTAATCATTTTTGTTGCTCTGCTTTGGATTTTCTCCAATTTGTGCACTTCTTTCTCTAAGCGTGATGCAAAGACCTGGACACAATACTCCAGCTGAGGCCTTATCAGCGCTGAGTAGAGCGGAAGAATTACTTCTCGTGTCTTGCTTATAACACTATTGCTAATACATCCCAGAATGATGTTCAGGTTTTTTGCAACAGTGTTACATTGTTGACTCATATTTAGTTTGTGATCCATTATAACCACAAAATCCTTTTCTGCAGTATTCCTTCCTAGGCAGTCATTTCCCATTTTGTTATTATTCCTTTAAGTGTAATACTTTGCATTTCCCTTATTAAATTTCATCTTGTTTATTTAAGACCATTTCTCAAGCTTGTCAAGTTCATTTTGAATTCTAATCCTATCCTCCAAAGCTCTTGCAACACCTGCCGAATAGCATCATCCACAAACTTTATAAGGGTACTGTGTTTGCCATTATCTAAATAATTTATGAAGATATTGAATAGAACCAGACCCAGGAAAGATCTCTGTGGGACCCCACTGAATGTGCCCTTCCAGCTCGATTGTGAACCATTGATAACCAGTTTTCTTAGCCAGTTGTGCACTCACCTTATAGTAGGTTTGTCTAGGCTATATTTCTGTATTATTATTTTTGAATATTTTTTCCTGTGTGTTACGTTAAGGACATGCTTACTACATAAAATAATGAACATTTGACTAAAGATAGTGATAAGGCTCTATATAAACTTATGCTACCTGGTTAATCATAATGCAAATCCAGAAAGTTTCCTTATTTCACCACCTTGTGAAATATAAAACAGAGTACCAAGAAAAGCGAGAGAAATAATAATGTATGAAATATTTCAAAGACTGGTACCAAATACGCATTTACCAGTAACACTGATTTAAATATTATTGAGGGGGCACTGTAAGGAATTTAAGGACATGCATTTTAATTGCCATAAAATTGTTAGAATCTGATGTGATGTTTATCTAGTTTTTACATTATGACCTTCTACTGCATTTAGTATCTAGACAAGACATTTAGATCAATTAATAGCCATATTTTGAAAGACCCAGCAAAATATTTCTCATATTGCTTTTTTACCTGAAGTTCTCAAATAACATCTTTTATAGTACTTTACTTCACACCCTTATGATTACAATTTTATTTAATTCATTATCTTTTGTCAGCTCCAAGGTTTGCAACATAAGCCTCGATATTCCAAGTGTTCTGTACAAGGTCCAGAAGTTCTGAAGTTATTCTCAGATAAACAACAGAGCTGGCTTAAAATTTTTCAGCAAAACATTTTCTTGTTAAAAAAAAAAGTCATTTTGTCAAAAATAGAATATTTTACGGAAACATATTGGTTTCAACCAAAATTTCAATTGGGAAGTGTGGCCTTAGAGCACCCCAAATCTAGATGGCATGGAGCTCCCTGGTATATAGTAGTGAATCTCAGCTGGCCTGAACAGTTCCAGCACCTCACACACTGTTGTCATGATATTTATCCAAAAGGTGGCATGTCATATATCATTAGAAAACTAATACCTCACTGATGATTAATATTCTTGTGTGATGCATGTACAGTTAACCTATAAAAATTATATAGATGTGCTGGAAATACGGGACTAAAATGCATTTGAACCAGACATGTCAGGGGAAGTTGATAAACAGGTTTTTCCAGATAAAGAGCTGAGACCTTAAGCCAGGTCTGGCCAAGGACAGTGGCCTATTCATTTGAATCAGAGATTGCAGGAAGATCATTGTAAAATAAAAAGCAGGGGAGAAGCCAACATGGCATCTACACACAGCAGGGGAAAATAACTTTACCTGGGGACGCTCTTCAGAAGAATACATTGCAAAAGTTTACATGGATTATAAAGAGACGGGGAGAGAAGCCCTAACTTATCCTTCTCTTCAGGAGACAGAAAACCAGGCAATTGGGTTTTGTGATTGGATCCTGGCTAAGGACTAGCCAGCCATGCTGGAAGAATGACTATGGTGAGAAAAGTTTGAACAAAACCCTATAGTTTGTTAAGTTGTGTTTCAGTCTTAGTAGCATATTTTCACTGTGGTTTTTTGAAACTGCTTCCATCCCTATTATTTCTGCTTGGTATCACTTAAATCTATGTCTTTATGTTAATAAACTTGTTTTACTTCTACTATAAACCAACTCAGTGCTGTGATCAAAAGGAAGCGTGTGTCAGCTCAGTTAAGTTAATAAGCTGCTTGTACTGTCTCTTTAAAGGAGCAGCGAACTTGATACTGTAGTATCCACAAAACTTTAAGAGGGGCTGAGCATGGTAGAAACTTTTTTGGGAGACCTCAGGGATGGAAGGATTGCTGATGTCCATCTGCAAATAGTAACTGGGTGGTGGAAGCCTGGGTGAGACCTCCATGCTTGTAGGCTGAAACAATTTAGAAACCTCAGTTTGTTTTTTTAAAAGGAATTGTTTTCTGGCAAGCCGTACTAAGCACGTTTTTGTTTGTTTGCTCAGAATTTCTCCTAGATTGTGATGCTGGGCCAAGATACCTATGAGTAAAGTTGAAGATAAATCCAAACTATTAACAAGTGACATCCCTTTGATTGATTTACTATAAGCATAGCTGATAATCACCTGACAGGAACAAGATTGGAGGGGTAAGGTAGGGGAAAAAGAGCAGAAGAGCAGTATTGGGAAGTGTTAGGGAAAACACGCTCATTCAGTCTTTGGTCTCTATGGGGAGTCTGCTAATTGGGATCACCAATTGTGATGGAGAATGGACTGAGAACACCAAATCATTTCATGTAGGACACTGAGCTACCTTTGGGTGGTAGCGTTTCACTCACTGCTGATCTGGGCTGGATTTGAACAAGTGACTTTGATGTGAAATGCTCAATAACCTGTTGCCCATACACCAAGCCATCTAGTCTCCCCCATGAAGTGATTATTAAAATTTGACTTCAGTAGCACTGCTTTCTTTCCAAAATATTATATTAAAAGCTCGTGTACTTTGAAATTGAGCCCATGATGACTGTCATAGCTCTAACAATGAGGAGTCCTTGTGGCACCTTAGAGACTAACAAATTTATTTGGGCATAAGCTTTCATGAGCTAAAATCCACTTAATCAGATGCATGGAGTGGAAAATACAGTAGCAGGTATATATACACTGTACATGAAAAGATGGGAGTTGCCTTACCACGTGGGGAAGGTCAGAGGGTCAGTGTTAACGAGACAATTCAATTAAAGTGGACTATTCTTATATATTCTTAATATATTCTATTACTCATAGATATATGTTGGGAAAATAACACAGCGGGGCACAGACTATCCAACAAATTCTTGGACTGCATTGCAGACAACTTTTTATTTCAGAAGGTTGAAAAAGCTACTAGGGGGGAAGCTGTTCTAGACTTGATTTTAACAAATAGGGAGGAACTCGTTGAGAATTTGAAAGTAGAAGGCAGTCTGGGTGAAAGTGATCATGAAATCATAGAGTTTGCAATTCTAAGGAAGGGTAGAAGGGAGTACAGCAAAATAGAGACAATGGATTTCAGGAAGGCAGATTTTGGTAAGCTCAGAGAGCTGATAGGTAAGGTCCCATGGGAATCAAGACTGAGGGGAAAAACAACTGAGGAGAGTTAGCAGTTTTTCAAAGGGACACTATTAAGGGCCCAAAAGCAAGCTATTCCGCTGGTTAGGAAAGATAGAAAATGTGGCAGAAGACCACCTTGGCTTAACCACGAGATCTTGCATGATCTAAAAAATAAAAAGGAGTCATATAAAAAATGGAAACTAGGACAGATTACAAAGGATGAATATAGGCAAACAACACAGGAATGCAGGGGCAAGATTAGAAAGGCAAAGGCACAAAATGAGCTCAAACTAGCTACGGGAATAAAGGGAAACAAGAAGACTTTTTATCAATACATTAGAAGCAAGAGGAAGACCAAAGACAGGGTAGGCCCACTGCTTAGTGAAGAGGGAGAAACAGTAACAGGAAACTTGGAAATAGCAGAGATGCTTAATGACTTCTTTGTTTCGGTCTTCACCGAGAAGTCTGAAGGAATGCCTAACATAGTGAATGCTAATGGGTAGGTTTAGCAGATAAAATAAAAAAAACAAGTTAAAAATCACTTAGAAAAGTTAGATGCCTGCAAGTCACCAGGGCCTGATGAAATGCATCCTAGAATACTCAAGGAGCTAATAGAGGAGGTATCTGAGCCTCTAGCTATTATCTTTGGAAAATCATGGGAGACAGGAGAGATTCCAGAAGACTGGAAAAGGGCAAATATAGTGCCCATCTATAGAAAGGGAAATAAAAACAACCCAGGAAACTACAGACCAGTTAGTTTAACTTCTGTGCCAGGGAAGATAATGGAGCAAGTAATTAAGGAAATCATCTGCAAACACTTGGAAGGTGGTAAGGTGATAGGGAACAGCCAGCATGGATTTGTGAAGAACAAATCATGTCAAACCAATCTGATAGCTTTCTTTGATAGGATAACGAGCCTTGTGGATAAGGGTGAAGCTGTGGCTGTGGTATACCTAGACTTTAGTAAGGCATTTGATACGGTCTCGCATGATATTCTTATCGATAAACTAAGCAAATACAATTTAGATGGGGCTACTATAAGGTGGGTGCGTAACTGGCTGGATAACCGTACTCAGAGAGTTGTTATTAATAGTTCCCAATCCTGCTGGAAAGGCATAACGAGTGGGGTACCGCAGGGGTCTGTTTTGGGACCGGCTCTG
This sequence comes from Chrysemys picta bellii, assembly GCF_011386835.1. Taxonomy (NCBI): domain Eukaryota; kingdom Metazoa; phylum Chordata; order Testudines; family Emydidae; genus Chrysemys; species Chrysemys picta. Next base: position 257,393,858 of record NC_088792.1, read on the forward strand.
TTCAATATCTTCATCAACGACTTAGATATTGGCATAGAAAGTACGCTTATTAAGTTTGCGGATGATACCAAACTGGGAGGGATTGCAACTGCTTTGGAGGACAGGGTCATAATTCAAAATGATCTGGACAAATTGGAGAAATGGTCTGAGTTAAACAGGATGAAGTTTAACAAAGACAAATGCAAAGTGCTCCACTTAGGAAGGAAAAATCAGTTTCACACATACAGAATGGGAAGAGACTGTCTAGGAAGGAGTACGGCAGAAAGGGATCTAGGGGTTATAGTGGATCACAAGCTAAATATGAGTCAACAGTGTGATGCTGTTGCAAAAAAAAAGCAAACATGATTCTGGGATGTTGTAATAGGTCCTAGCCGGGGCTCGACCCTTCCGGGCAGGAGGGGAGCCACACCGACTCACTACTGTGGGAACAAGCAGTCAGTTAGTCCCGAAGCTCCGGCTCTTTGGTGCAGGGCCGGAGCAAACACAGTAAAGCTCAGGCCCTTGTTTGCAGGGGGCTGAGCGAGCAAGCAGTTCAGGAGCCCAGGCCCTGGATCAGGGCGGGGCAAACACAGTTAAGCTCAGGCCTTTGTTTGCAGGGGGCTGAGCGAGCAAGCAGTTCAGAAGCCCAGGCCCTGGATCAGGGCGGGGCAAACACAGTTAAGCTCAGGCCCTTGTTTGCAGGGGGCTGAGCGAGCAGGCAGTTCAGAAGCCCAGGCCCTGGATCAGGGCGGGGCAAACACAGGTAAGCTCAGGCCCTTGGTTGCAGGGGCTGAGCGGATAAACAGTTCAGGTAAGGCATGCCTAGGCTTTCTGTAGCCGAGCGTTGGGTGAGGGGGAAGCCTGCCACCCGTGAGCGGGGGTGTCAGGGGGGAACGCAGGCCCACCCACTCCACTGCGTTCCAGCCCGGGGCCCTAGCAGCGGTTACTGCCGCTGCTGGTCAGTGGGGTATCCAGACCGCAACACACTGACATTGGCTCACACTCGGTTGCAGCTGGACCGGGGTCAGCTACCCCCGGGCTACTTCCACGATCCCCCTCAAAGCCTACCTCGTTCGTCGCGCCGGGCTCGGGCCAGTCCATCTGCATGGGCTCCTCTCGGCCAGGGCTCGGTGGCAGGTCCGGTAGCTCTGCCGGGAAGTCAGGCTCAACGGTCCTCGGGCGGCTCCTCTGGGTAGCAGCAGGGGCGGAGGGGTTCGGGTGCAGTCTCACCCTCCGGGTTGGTGGGATGGGGTTCCCAGGGATTCTCCCAGTGTCGGGCGTGAACGGGCTCCGGCGGCTCCTCGTAGCGGGCCCGGGGTAGCTCAGGCCAGCTAGGGTCCAGGCCTCAGTCTTTGGTGGTCTCCTGGCCGGGAGCTCCCAGCCGCACGTCTGCTCCCTGTGGTGGCTGGCCGCAGACTGAGCTCTGGCGGCCGGCCTTTATACTTCCTGTCCCGCCCCTTGACTTCCGGGGGGCGGGGACAGGCGGTGGTGGTCCCACCCACTCTGGTGCCTGCACGTGGGCTCCCTCTTCTGGGCAGGAGGGGAGCCACATCGACTCACTACAGATGTATTAACAGGAGTGTTGTGAGCAAGACACGAGAAGTCATCCTTCCGCTCTACTCTGCTCTGGTTAGGCCTCAGCTGGAGTATTGTGTCCAATTCTGGGCACCGCATTTTAAAAAAGATGTGGAGAAATTGGAAAGGGTCCAGAGAAGAGCAACAAGAATGATTAAAGGTCTTGAGAACATGACCTATGAAGGAAGGCTGAAAGAATTGGGTTTGTTTAGTTTGGAAAAGAGAAGACTGAGAGGGGACATGATAGCAGTTTTCAGGTATTTAAAAGGGTGTCATAAGGAGGAGGGAGAAAACTTGTTCACCTTAGCCTCTAAGGATAGAACCAGAAGCAATGGGTTTAAACTGCAGCAAGGGAGGTCTAGGTTGGACATTAGGAAAAAGTTCCTAACTGTCAGGGTGGTTAAACACTGGAATAAATTGCCTAGGGAGGTTGTGGAATCTCTATCTCTGGAGATATTTAAGAGTAGGTTAGATCAATGTCTATCAGGGATGGTCTAGACAGTATTTGGTCCTGCCATGCGGGCAGGGGACTGGACTCGATGACCTCTCGAGGTCCTTTCCAGTCCTAGAATCTATGAATTCTCAACAGTAGAATACCAAGGGAGGAAAAATCACTTTTGTAGTGGTAATGAGGGTGGCCCATTTCAAACAGTTGACAAGAAGGTGTGAGTAACAGTAGGAGGAAATTAGTATGGGGAAATTAGTTTTTGTAATGACCCATCCACTCCCAGTCTTTATTCAGGCCTAATTTGATTGTATTCAGTTTGCAAATTAATTCCAGTTCTGCAGTTTCTCGTTGGAGTCTGTTTTTGAAGTTTTTTTGTTGAAGAATTAACTATTAACAAGTGACATCCCTTTGATTGATTTACTATAAGCATAGCTGATAATCACCTGACAGGAACAGATTGGAGGGGTAAGGTAGGGGAAAAGAGCAGAACAGCAGTATTGGGAAGTGTTAGGGAAAACACGCTCATTCAGTCTTTGGTCTCTATGGGGAGCCACTTTTAAGTCCATTATTGAGTGATCAGGGAGATTGAAGTGTTCCCCTACTGGTTTTTGAATGTTATAATTCCTGATGTCAGATTTGTGTCCATTTATTCTTCTAGCCCATGAAAGCTTATGCCCAAATAAATTTGTTAGTCTCTAAGGTGCCACAAGGGACTCCTTGTTGTTTTTGCTTATAGACTAACACAGCTACCACTCTGAAACCTGTCATAGCTCTGTTACTGAAGCTATGTGGGAGAGACTTTTTCTCCATGTTTTCCTCCACTCTTCAAACAACTTCAAAACAGAATCCTAATTCTCGTACATGTTTCCAACTGAGGGATTCAAAATGACTCTTGTAATATAGCAAACTGAAAAGTAACCCTCATTCGTTATCTCTTCTACTCATTAATCTACTATTTTAAAATATATATTTTAGTTTAGCAATATTTGGGCCAAGATTTTCAAAAGTGACTGGTGATTTTTGGATTCCTTAATTTTTTTAGATACCTAACTCGAGATGCCTTAAAGAGGGCTGGTTTTCAGAAAGTGCTGAGCACCCATGTTCTACAGCTATGTCTACGTAAGAATTAAACATCCGTGGCTGGTCTGCATCAGTTGTCTTGGGCTCGCAGGATTTGGGCTACGGATCTGTAAAATTGCAGTGCAGTATCTGTAAAATTGTATGCTTGGGCTGGAGCCTGGGCTCTGGGACCCTCTCCCCTCGCAGGATCCCAGAGTCAGCACTGAAGCTTTATAGCCCCACAGCCCAAGCCCCGCAAGCCGGAGTCAGTTGATATGGGCTGATCACGAGTGTTTAATTGCATTGTAGACACAAAGTATAAATCAGGTCCAAGGTGTCTCAAGTTGGGTACCAAAAAACTAAGGCACCCAGAATCGCTAGTCACTTTTCAAAACTATTGTCCTTTGAGTCCATTCTAACAACTGAACATTGCACTGAAGCCCATAGTACTTTCCTGGACTTAAGTGTTTTCCTGAATCAGGGCGTAAAAATGATTTAATCTTTTCTGAAGTATCTACAGGGATTGAGGGGTTTTGCATTTCCCTCTGATCATTCTATTCCTGTTTGCACCATCGGGATTTGTCATTTTGAATTTATCAGCCTTTTTGTCCAATTAATGAAACTGAATTAAGTAGAACTATTTCTTTGGTGGAGTCATTCGGTGGAAGTGTTGGGATCAGTAGCGTAGCTAGGGGGGGTGCAGGAAAGCAGCTGCTTCCCCTCAGCACATTTTCCAAAAGCGGCGTCTTAGTTAGGGGTTACCATGGCGCCAGCGGGCAGGGCCCACGCTCCACTCTGAAGCTTGGCCTGCCGGGCTGGCGCTGGGCTCCTGCAGGCAAGGGGGGACAGCACAGCCGGAGGAGCCATGGGGAGGGGGCGGCACGGCCAGAGGAGCCGGGGGGGGGGCAGCACGGCATGGCCGGAGGAGCCATTGGGGGAGGGGCACGGCACGGCCGGAGGAGCCAGCCAAGGGGGGGTGCGGAGCAGCTGGAGGAGGAGCCAAGGGGGTGTGGCCAGAGGAGGAGCCAAGGGGGGGCGCCTTTTTAATATTTGCTCCCCCTGCTCTTAGAACCTGGCTACGCCACTGGTTGGGATAATCACTGCACATGTATGTGTGCGTGAATGGCTGTCTGTTGTATCCAATTTCTGATGTCATGGCATCTCGTGTGTTATCTTGTAGCTATATAGTCCAATCGGCAAGGAGAAAAGTTGCAAACAGATGTCATATAGGAATGTGTAGGCTCCCACTGAAGACTTGGCATGACACTTGCCCCTTTTTTCAATCAGTTTTTTGCATCTGTCTTTCTCAAAACCTTTATTGTTAGTTGCTCTCCGTTCAGGTCTGTCCTTGCCTGTGTCTTCAAAGTTATCAATATTTATGTTACATGAGTTGAGATTATATGAATATTAGGCTGTTCATCTTAGTTAAGGTTCATTTTTTATTTTTTTGCCTGGGCAACTGAATTTTAACTAGTTGGTTTCCAGAAAGGGACAAACCCAGTGAAATTCAAATGAGGAGACTACCCATAGTCCTTCAAGCAGAGTGTGTTTAATCTTTTATTATTTATTTCATTCAGTTTTCTTACCGCAATAGCATCTTACGAGCCAAATTTTGCTTCTCTGTGAGCATTTCTGACAATAGCATCCTCAGACCCTGGGTACAACTCCCACTAGAGTGCGTGTGAGCTCTTTGCATGGATCAAAAGCAGTGTACAATGTTGAGCACATAAATTCTGAACAAATACAGGGTGTTCAGAGCGTTGCCCTCTTTGGACTAGAAAAATGTATCCTCGCTGAATGAGTGTAGGAAAGGTTTAGCTTAAGGCAGGAGTGGGGCAAACTTTTTGGCCTGAGGGCCACATCGGGGTTGCAAAACTTTATGGAGGGCCGGGTAGGGAAGGCTGTGCCTCCCCAAACAGCCTGGCCCCCGCCCCCTATCTGCCCCCTCCCACTTCCCACCCCCTGACTGCCCCCCTCAGAATCCCCGACCCATCTACCCCCCCCAGCTCCTTGTCCCCTGACCCCCCCCCAACCACTCCCGGGACCCCACCTCCTGTCCAACCCCCCCTGCTCCCTATCCCCTGACTTCCCCAACCCTTATCCACACCCCCACCCCCTGGCAGTCCCCTGGGACTCCCATGCCTATCCAACCCTCCGTGCTCCCTGTCCCCTGACAGCCCTAACCCCTATCCACAATCCCCACCCCCTGGCAGTCCCCCGGGACTCCCATGCCTATCCAACCCTCCGTGCTCCCTGTCCCCTGACTGCCCTAACCCCTATCCACACCCCGCCCCCTGACAGGCCCCCTGGGACTCCCACATCTATCCAATCCCCCCCTTTTCCCCACCCCCTGACCATCCCCCCCATTCAGAACCTCCACCCCATCCAACTGCCCCCTGTCCCCTGACTGCCCCCCAGAATCTCCTGCCCCTTATCCAACCCCCCTCCCCGCTATCTGCCCCTTACCATGCCGCTCAGAGCGGCAGTACTGGCAGCCACGCCGCTCGGCCGGAGCCAACCGTGCTGCACACGTGGTGGCATGGCTGCAGGGGAGGGGGGACAGCAGGAGAGGGGCCGGGGACTAGCCTTCCCAGCTGGAGCTCAAGGGCTGGGCAGGACGGTCGCCTGCCGGCCATAGTTTTCCCACCTCTGGTTTAAGGAGTGTTTTTACTGCAGAAACTGCATGTGGGCATGGAAAAACAATTTGCTTTCAGACCATGTAAAGAGAGAAATTTCCAGTGTACGTTTGATGCCAGAAAGATACTCAGCTGCACTCAATCTGTTTTTAAAATGTTTTAAAAGATGTTAAAAGGGGGCGAAGGAGAAGGAACAAGTTGATTATGTGTATTGGCCAAAATCCTCCCATAATTCCAGAATCAAAACTGTACTTTCACAGAGAAGTCAACTATGGTTTTCCCTAGGTGACTTCTAAAGGTCATTTCTAGTCCTCTAACAACTGTAATAAAAAATTAAATTATTAAACATCTATTTAGGAATTATTAGTCTGATCCTCTTCCCATTGAATTCAGTGAAAGAACTTCTATTGAAATCCATGTGCAAATGAGTATTTTACACACACATTAGGCAAATTATAGCAACAGAAATATGTTTCTCTCATTTTTGTATACCATATCTTAAATTGTAAAACTACCTGAAAGAATAAAAGTATTTTGGTCCATTTCATGTGTATATAGGGAGCTTATCTACGAGCTTGTCAATACAAAATTGTAAAATTCCTCTTGGTTTTATTGTTGGCATTATGAGACAGCAAGTACTGTGCACAGAGGAATCCGTGTCATGTTGTTTTGCAGTAGAATCTGACACTGCTGAAGTGCATTAAGTCTTAAAGTGGGTATTAACTGTTAGCCAGCATATGGAATTGGTGCCGCTTATCTCTCTGTGTTTAACCCAGGAGCCTCTCCTCTGTGTTTTTTCCATGGTAAGCCCTGTAATTTAGTGATAAAACATATATTGCACCACATTAATGGAAAACTGCATAAATATTGTCACTTGGTTAGATCACAGCCCATCCTGTGCACTCACAGGAAGCAGTAAGAGGACTAAGAAGGCACCATATATCTCCTATACCAACCAGCTACACACCGTGGTAGCAGTTTGTGGCTTTGGGGAAAGCAGTCTTTGAAGAGCACTTACTCGCCTTCTTGTTCAGTTGAGTGAGGAGGCGGAAGTGAGGAGCTCTGAACTCCAATACACCAGGCAGTTTACCTGTGTTGGTGTGTGGGGGATTACATTGGGCCAAGTATAGTCTGGCACAGGGTGTTTGTTTTACTGCCCTCTCCCTCCCCAATATTCCCATGGAACGGAGGAGGCCAAGAGGCAGGTTGTGACTGTGGGTCACTGTCTCCTTCCCAGAATGTTCCTGACTTAGGGTTTAATGCTGATGCCCATCACCGTAGTAGTTCTGAGGGTCTTCCATTTAAAATCGATGGTGAACTCCCTGCTGGATTCCTTGGAGTCTCTGGCATGTCTCCCTTTTGGGGGTGAAAGGTCTACATGGGATAGCTGAGATATTTTTAGAGGCTATTTAGATTTTAATATAAAAAACAAAACAAAACCATTTTTTGTTGTTTTGGAGTTTTTGGATGGGTGGGTTGGTTGGATGGGGTTTTTAGGGTAGAACCCTCCCGGCTCCCTAGAAATTTCAAGGAAAGAAAAATTATATTTTTGGAATTCTGTATTTGTACACAATCAGGATTTTGTTTCTGAATGACTGCTCGGGTTACTAGTGCCCCAATATTAATTCTCTGCACAGTTGCAATTTCACAGAGAGATTAAAGGATCCAAAATGTGTCTGTAGAGTAACTCATTTCTGTCCTGGATTCGACTCTCAAATTAAAATTCTTTACATTGATTTTATGTTGTTTAAGGAGGCTGTAGATCTCTTCATGTCGCATGCTAGCCATATCATGTGCTCTAGGCACCTAATGCATCCCTCCACGTAGATGAATTGGATGGGAGAGAGAGGGAGCTCTACTGACTGCTAATAGAAGCCATAGTGGTTGGGAGGGGTGCTGCGGACAGGGCAGCATGCCTTCCTTAGAGAACTATGGCTATGCATGCAGAAGTTAGCACTGCTGTTAGCAGCATTAATGCTTGCATCACATTGCACCCGTTTGGGGATTGAGGCATTCATGGCCAGAGGCAATGATAGCACCATGGATTCCTAAGGGAGGTGCATAACTTGTGGCAGGGTGTTGTCCAGATAGCACCTTATGGAGACAGGCCCTCTTAGGAGTTAATGATCCCTTTTCTTGCAGTTCCCTGGGATTCATGGGCTTTGGAGACTATGTCTCTGCCCTACTGGTGGTTCGATTTTCTGAGCTGTCGGGTACTCACAAATCACATTAATGTGAACTTAGCATAGTGGCTTAGCATAGGGCTACCATATGTCCGGATTTCCCCGGACATGTCCGGCTTTTCGGTCTATAAATAGCCGTCCGGGGGGGGATTTTTAAAAATCTAAAAATGTCCGGGATTTCCCCCCGGTCGGCTATTTATAGATAGAAAAGCGGCGGCCAAGCGCCGCTGGGCACCCAAAGCCCCTTCCCGGCTCCCCCCATCCCCTGCAGCCTTACCACACTGTCCGGCCCGCAGCTGTCTTCCCCCTCCTCCCCTCCCCTGAACGCTCCGCCCCCTGCTCCTCCTCCTCCCCTGCTTCCCGCGAATCAGATCTTCGTGGGAAGTCTGAAAAGAAGCAGGGGCAAGCGGGAGGCAGCAGCAGGTAAGGTGGGGCGGGGGGGGCGCGAGGAGGAGAGCTCTGGGGAGGCGCGGCCTTGGCCGAGCGGCTCCCTCCGGCCCGGGCCGAGCTGCCCCAGCGGCTCCGGCCTAGCACCCCCAGCCCGGCTCGGGCCCCAGCATCCCCAGCCCGGCCCCGGCCCGACTCGGGCCCCAGCACCCCCGGCCCGGCTCGGGCCCCAGCAGCGCCGGCCGAGCACCTCCGGCCCGGCCCCAAGCCCCGCAACCCCGGCCGGAGCGCAGCCCGATTCCTGGGATCTTTAAAGCCGGCCCTGGTCAGGGGACAGGGGCGGGGGGTTGGATGGGTTGGGAGTTTGGGGGGGGGGCTGCCAGGGGGGGGTTGGGACAGTCAGGGACAGGGAGCAGGGGGGGTTAGATGGGTCTGGGGTTCTGGAGGGGCTGTCAGGGGGCAGGGGTGTGGAGAGGGGTCGAGGCTGGCAGGTAGCAGAGGGGGTTGGATGGGTCAGGAGTTCTGGGGGTCCTGTCGGGGGCGGGGAGCAGTTGGATAGGGCATGGGAGTCCCCGGGGGTCTGTCTGGGGGCGGGGGTGTGAATATGGGGTGGGGGTGTGGATAAGGGTCGGGGCAGTCAGGGTACAGGTAGGGTCGTAGGGCGTTCTCAGGAGGGGGCAGTCAGGGGACAAGAAGCAGGGCGGCTTAGATAAGCGGTGGGGTCCTAGGGGGCAGTTAGTGGCAGGGGTCCCAGGAGGGGGCAGTCAGGGGACAAGGAGCAGGGGGGGTTGGGAGTTCTGAGGGGGGCAATCAGGAGGTGGGAAGTGGGAGGGAGTGGATGGGGGTGGGGCAGGGGCGGGGCTAGAGCGTGGCTCCTCCCCCCCCCAGTGTCCTCTTTTTTGCTTGTGGAAATATGGTAACCCTAGCTGAGCATCTTTGACAATGAAGCTTGGGGACTCCTATCGAAATCCAATAGGAACTGTAGTCTGTCAAAAATTCTGCAAGGTGAACCTACAGGGTTGACTGCACCTTGTCTCCTCTTGTTGCAGATTTTACACTGAAGGGAACAATCTGACTCTAGATATTTAATTTAAACTTCAAAACAAGCAACCTAGGTGCTTTGCTTTTTCGTAATGGAATCACTAGGGAAGCTTAGTGATTGAAATATATTTTAGGCATCTGAAGTTTGCTTCGGTTGCTTCATATATGTGTAAGGCATGTGTGTGTGTACATAGTATGTCAATTCACGAATTATTATTTCTCTTTGAAAATGTCTAAGGCTTAGTCTACACTAAAAATTTAGATTGATCTAGCTACATTACTCAGCTGTGAAAAATTTTGTGTCCTGAGCACTGTAGTTAGATTGACCTAACCACCGGCATAGATGCGACTACTGCCTCTTGTTGTCAGTAGTTACCGGTGTGGTGCTCTGCTCTTGTTCGATGATAACAGTCAGCTGCGTGCGTGTTCCCTCTGTGTGCTGGGCCAGCTCTGCGCAGATAGCTGACACAGCAGACCCCGAGAGAATCCCCAATGACCACAGACTCTAGTAAGGTACGAAGGAACCCAAGCCAGGTTTATTGTCAAACGAAGCACAGTAATAGTTTCCCGTAGACTCTACAAGACATACTACGAATTTGTGCCCCTGGCAATGGATCGGCTCAGTCAGTGGCGGGACTTTCCACTGCCCCCTAGGCCAGACAAAGATGCGCACTCCGGTACCTACTTTTATAAATTACAGGACAGATTACTCATCCCTACTGACGTATTGAGGTACAGCCTCTTGGCTCATTAGGGTGCTGTCTCCCCCTTTGATCATGTTGTTTCAGACAAACAGAGCTATCCATCATGCTGTACTTTTGATCTTGTCTTTAAGTTACACCTGCCTGTTCCTTGTTATGTCTATGGAGTGTCCTTGTATCGGACTGTCCAGGTGCCATCTTGGCACAAGTTCCTCTTATTAGCACTTATATGTTAAGCACCTGCTTCTAACAATCTTCTTCTCGCCAACTTCTGTGAGCGGGGCCTGCCTCTGGCTCACAGCCCAGCTTTTGCTTAGCAGTGCCTGGAAGTACTTTGGTTCAGGCTCCAGGCCTCAGACTGGGCCTCTGACACAAGAGCTTATGTTTCAGGGCCTCATCTTACTATACCTCTCAGAGAGGTGAATTAACTACATTGATGGGAAAACCATCAATGTAGGAAGTGTAGTCTACACTACAGCACTGCAGATATGCCATTGTAGCAGCTGAAGTGTAGACATGGTTTAAGAGTATAGAAATGGCTCAACAAATAAGGAAATTGTATAGCATGACCTAGATATGTGCTATTTTCTAAGTGACTGAAACAAAATTGTATCCTGGAAAGGGCAAATATTGTGTTCTGTGGTGACAGAGAGAGCCTTTCATGCAGGCTTTGGGTACCTTTACTGTACATAAGCTCAGCTACAATGGTGAGTCAATTAGCATACTATTCCTTCTGCTGTAACACTGTAGAAGATCTGAAAAGTCATAATCATTACAATGAACAAAACCAAAACATCTCTGTCCTTAATAGTGGTTTCCCCTTTTACAGTTCAGCCCAGCTTAAGCTTTCTTATTTCAAACGAAAGACTTCCCAAGAGTAGTTCAATATTTTAAGCCAATGTGCTTGTACTTTTGTGTTTTAGCATATTTGCACTTTTTAAAGATCAACCATTTAAAATTGAGCTTCCCTAACTAAAAAGTAAACAGTTGATAGCATTGTTTAAACCAATAAACTAAAATTACTTCTGCTTTTTTTCCTTGTATATTCCATGCATAGTAAAGAATCAACAAAGAAATATGTCAGGCTGCCTGTAGAATCATGGAAGCCTCTTATGCTATTTTTCATGTTTGCCCTGTGGGGTGATTGCTGCTGGAGATGAAGAGTTGCTGTACACAGCCAAATTTTGACATCTATGAAAGATTTAGCGTTCTATTTGTTTATCTATTATGTATGGCAAGTACATAGTCTGCAGGTGAAATAGTAATAATAATAATAAAAATCCCATCAGCTGAAAATGTATGTTCTGTGATTGCTATTATAAACATGTCTGCCTGGCCTGTCTGTATTTGAGAGCCACTTTATAACTTTCTGCATGACAATTAGAGAGAAGTCTGTATAATGTGGCTGAAACTGCACATACACTGTGAATAAAAGCCACAAGAGTTACTGGCTCTTTTTGACACAATGATTTATGATGAAATATTAAAGAATAATATCAGAATGTTTGTAGCTATTAAAAATACAGTTGGATTTTTATCTGCCTAGCTGCAAAAGCTTGGTCAAAAATATAAACACAATTTATAAATACTGTAGCTTTTTGCATGCTACTGATGTGTAGAATAGCAACCTGGCATTTGTAGGGCTCTTTAATGTTTTTTGAATTACTGGCTCTGTTGAAAAGGGGAATGTATGTAAGCACTTTGCAAATGGGTAGCCTGAGCTCCCCATGCTCTTCTCTCAAAGGAGTGTGCGTGCCATCTATCACAGACTTTTCATAATTCATCTGAACAATGTGTGCAACTCAGTGCTGTCATGAAACTTGCATAAAAAGTAGGATTTTGTTATTCAGTAAATTGTGAGGCTGTATTGCTTTTAGATGTAGTTGTATTATGTTAGTTTGAAGTCAAGTATTGGCACAGAACATTTTAATTGATTTGCCATAGTTTTAACATTTTTGCTAATGGCTTGACTATAGTATCCTTAACAACATGATTATCAACTGTTCAGATGGCTCTAAAATGCCATAAGTCTCTAATTTGTTCTGCATCCTTCTGTTACTTATAAATTTTTAAGTAGTTTTTAGAAAAAAAAACATATCCCAGAGAGGGAAGTAATAAAGCAGTTTCAAAGTGTTCTGTAAATGTCTGAAATTAACAACACTCTGTGTTCATAATATCTTAGATTCCTTGGGAGTCAGAGTAATTGCTCTTTCTAAAATTATTAGTGCCATTTAGCCTTCAATGTTACAAGATGAAAAGTTACTGGTGGTTAATAGTGTTTAAGACCAAAGGACTAAGATCAAACCTTTAAGATCAAATAAAGTTTCATCATTTTGGATGCAGCTATTCTTGATGTTGTATCATGGTACTGAAAAAAATTGCTGTTAAAAACACACTCCCCTGCGTTAGAAAAAATGCTTAAAATGTCTTTCAGAATTTAAACCAGAATAACTTTTTATAACCTTTAAATTATTCTAGTTTTGTTATTACAAACTGTCTGGACTGAATTAACGCCTTAAGTATATTTCTAAAACCAATTACTGTAGCGTGGTCTGAAAAAAGTGCACACAGAAATGGTCAAATTCTGCTTGCATTCTCACTTCAATGGGTTTACTCTTGTGAGTATGGCAAACAGGATCTACAGTAGCTCAAGTGTCTAACAGGGCCAGTGATTTAAATCAATTGGTGTCTTTCCACTGACCTTCAGTGGTATTTGGATCAAGCCCAAGATGAATAGGATAAAAGTCAGAGAATAAATATTGATTTCTGTGGAAGTTACGAGCCTAGGTATCTTTGAGGATCTGGGATTTAATGTCTCTTCCTATAACAGTGAAGGACAGGGTTCCATGTGGACATGGAATAAGGCTTCAGAATTTAAAGCTGTGCACAGTTTATTTGTTTCATAGAACAGAATATCAGGGTTGGAAGGGACCTCACGAGGTCATCTAGTCCAACCCCCTGCTCAAAGCAGGACCAATCCCCAACCAAATCTAAATTTTCTTTCAATCTATAAAAAGAGGCTGAATGAGAGACTAGGCAATATACAATCATTATAAAATTTTAAAACACACAAACATATAGTATAAGCATCAGACAAATGGATGGCACAGTCCTAGTTAGTAACGGAGCAGCTGATGTAATAGAGTAACTAAAACCATATTTATTCAAGAGTCAAGAGTACACTGTGTTGATCTTCTTGATTGATACTGTGCACCTCTGGATTCTGAGAATGTACTATGGTAATGTGCTGGCAAAGGCAGCTCATCGGATAGCTTTTTATGGTCAAGTATAGGCTTGTGATTTTGAATGATAGCTTGGTGTAAGACAGGCTGGTGATCTGTAGATGAAAAAGAAATGTGAAAGCTGATGTAATGTCTGTGCTGTACATCTGTCACAGGAACATTGCAACATGTGCAAAATAAATTGGACACAAGGTAGGTGAGGTAATATCTTTTACTGGACTAACTTCTGTTGGGAGAGACAAGCTTTCTAGCCACACAGAGCTCTTCTTCATGTAAGCGGGGGAATGGTCCTGCTATTGTGGGGAACTTTCCTGGCTTCTGCACTACCCTGGTGAAGTGGGCTAGCGAAAGGATCTGAGTCCTCGCTTCCACTTCCTTTACCCAGAGCGCCTCCCTGCCCTTGAGGGCTCCCCTTCCACTCCCTATGTGGCAGAGTCCTTGTACAAGGCTGGCCCCAGGATTCCTGGGCTTGACCCCCCAACCTTGTTGTGGTCACTTAGGGCAGGGGCTAGGGTGTCCCCACTCTGGGGTGCTTTCTCTGCACTGGATGCTTCCCTGACCCACTGATCATTACATACAGTTCAATGTAAATACAATTTATTAAACAGCAACCAATTTTAAAAAATAAGAGAAAAAATGGGAAAGGTTAAACAAAAACACATCACCCCACTCTGTGGCACGGGGATGTCAAAACCAGCTGTCTCTGGAATGTAAGGGAAGTTCACAGTTTGTTCCTCACAAGTCCCAGGCCCCTTCTCAGGCCCTGGCGGTGCTGCAGGGAGGCTGCGGGTCGGACACTTGCTCTGGCGGTGGCCACATGCCCTCAGGCTTTAGGTGGCAGGACCCTTCCTCCCAATGTCGCCCCTGCCCTGTCGGGGTTACAATCCCGCTCCAAGTCTGGCCTGCAATGCCTCTTGGCTGGGGGTGTCTGCCTGCGCTGGGCCCTCTGCCCAGGGTCCCCCTCGCTCTCCCCAGCCGCTCACTGCACTTGGCTCTGGACTACTCCAGCTCCACCACTCTGCCTCAGCTCCAGCTCCACTCTGCCTCAGCACAGCAGCTGCTGCTGCTCTGCCTTCAGCTCCCTGGGCTGCTTCTCTGGCCACTCTGGCTCTGGTTGCTACAGCTCTGCCCCCAGGACAGGTCTGCTCTGTGGGCTGCTTCTGTGACACTGCTCCCAGCTCTGACCTACTTCCTGGGCTGCTTTTCTGGCCCCTCTGGATCTGGCACGGCTCTGCTCCCCAGCTCAGCTTGCACCTTAACATGGCTGTAGTAAATATCTGTAATGTAATTCATATCAGAACAATTGCACCAACCTTGCTCAGTCTTTCCTAAGCAGTTAGCATCAAGATAACTAATAATTATCTTGTACACGAAAGATGAAAAGCGCTATGAAAATTCTTATTTTACTAGTAGTATCACTTTTACCATATCATTAACAGAAATATGAACTTATAACTTCTGAATATATAGCAAAATAAATGGAAACCTAGCTCTTTATTTAAATGCTTGTTAAATATTTATTTCTGTTTTTATTTTCATTATTATTAAGCAGCAGATTCGATTTTACAAGGTTCCTGGGTCTGGCATTGTTTCTTTGTTATTACTGGGGGGGAGGGATAGCTCAGTGGTTTGAGCATTGGCCTGCTAAACCCAGGGTTGTGAGTTCAATCCTTGAGGGGGCCACTTAGGGATCTGGGGCAAAATCAGTACTTGGTCCTGCTAGTGAGTGCAGGGGGCTGGACTCAATGACCTTTTGAGGTCCCTTCCAGTTCTAGGAGATGGGATATCTCCATTTATTTATTTAAGAGGTTTATTTTCACATCTGGGGTTTCCTACCTTTCTGCATCTGATTGTCCCTCCAGCATCACACGTGGGTAACGTTTTCTGAGATTTAGTTTTAGTTTTGTTTCTCTTCTGTGGCCTATGGATTCTCTCCTGGCCATCCTTTGTGCTTACCTGGCTTCAGAATGAATTTTTGTGACTCAGTTCTCCTCCTCCTCCTATTTAAAATCAGCAAAGTTCCTAGGTCCCTGGTTAGCAAAGAAATTGTTAGACTTTACATTTAGTTCCCATTGCATCTTACAATATAAGTATAAAATATTTATCAAATTTCAAAATAGTATAAAGCACTCAAAAATAGGGGTACAACAAAAGTCTATCATTAGAGATCACGAACCAACAACAGTAGTGTTCACAGAAGAAATTTTTCTGATCACTCTTGGTAATGAAGTCCTCCAGGATGAAAAATAAAGAAGGAAAGACCAAAACCCCTAAAGCAATCAATAACCCCTAAATCTACTAAGCAATAAGCAAAGACTAATAGCTTGTTTTTCCTAAAAGCACATAAATTATTTATTACAGGGCTAGATACGTTGTCCATCATTGAAGTACCTAGGTGCATTTTCCATGGCTTAGACTGATACAAAAATGAATTTAATGCATAGAGAGCTAATCCTCCACGACTATGGACCAAAGAAAATTCTGAAATATATCTCTTAAACTAAATACAAATTAATATTGCAAGAGGGCATTTCAGTTTCCCTGCCAATCCTTGGTCTCTGTTAGGAGTTTCAAAAAGAGGGTGTTAATCTTGGGGAGTTTTAGTTTGGTGATATGGTCACCTATCCATTTGGAATACAGCTGAGATAGTCAACTCATTCTACAGCATGAACTAAACAACTATTGAATGCTAAGATAACTCAGGCTCTACCAACCTGGGCTATAATAGACCCACCCCCAATTAGGTAGTGCACTGAAGCATATGCTAGAATGCTTTGCTGAATAGATATGGAGTTAAGCACATGCTTAAAGTTAAGCACATACATCAGTGCTTTGTTGAATTGGTACCAAGGAGCCCTACTGGTGAAGGACTTTGTATCCAACTGTCAGAGCCTTCCAGTCCCATTTAAACCAGTGGCAACATTAAGTTCAAGTTTTAATTCTTATACTGTACATTCCTACAGAAGATTATATCAAATTAAAATAGATGAAATATGCATGGTGACCTCCCAGAAAACACCATCCTAGCCACCATGGATGTAGAGGCTCTCTACACAAACATCCCACACACAGATGGAATACAAGCTGTCAGGAACAATATCCCTGATGATGACACAGCACAACTTGTTGCTGAGCTCTGTGACTTTATCCTCACGCACAATTATTTCAAATTTGGTGACAATATATACCTCCAGACCAGTGGCACCACTATGGGCACCCGCATGGCCCCACAATATGCCAACATTTTTATGGCTGACCTGGAACAACGCTTCCTCAGCTCTTGTCCACTCATGCCCCTTCTTTACCTACGCTACATTGATGACATCTTCATCATCTGGACCCATGGGAAGGAGACCCTGGAAGAATTCCACCATGATTTCAACAGCTTCCACCCCACCATCAACCTCAGCCTGGACCAATCTACACGGGAGGTCCACTTCCTAGACACCACAGTACAAATAAGCGATGGCCACGTTAACACCACCCTATACCGAAAACCCACCGACCACTATGCCTACCTTCATGCCTCCAGCTTCCACCCTGGACACACCACACGATCCATCGTCTACAGCCAAGCGCTGAGGTACAACCGCATCTGCTCCAACCCCTCAGACAGAGACCAACACCTACAAGATCTTCACCAAGCATTCTCAAAAGTACGATACCCACACAAGGAAATAAAGAAACAAATCAACAGAGTCAGACGTGTACCCAGAAACCTCCTACTACAAGACAGGCCCAAAAAAGAAACCAACAGAACTCCACTGGCCATCACCTACAGTCCTCAGCTTAAACCTCTCCAACGCATCGTCAGTGATCTACAACCCATCCTGGACAATGATCCCTCACTTTCACAGACCTTGGGAGGCAGGCCAATCCTCGCCCACAGACATCCCGCCAACCTTAAGCATATTCTCACCAGCAACCACACACCGCACCATAACAACTCTAACTCAGGAACCAACCCATGCAACAAACATATCATGCATATCAATTCCAGCTCAGCAGTCTCTGGTTGGAGTCTGTTTTTGAAGTTTTTCTGTTGTAATATAGCCACCCGCAGGTCTGTCACTGAATGACCAGACAGAGACTGCTGAGCTGGAATTGATATGCAAACTAGACACAATCAACTCCGGTTTGAATAAGGACTGGGAATGGCTGAGCCATTACAAACATTGAATCTATCTCCCCTTTTAAGTATGCTCACACTTCTTATCAAACTGTCTGTACTGGGCTATCTTGATTATCACTTCAAAAGTTTTTTTTCTCTTAATTAATTGGCCTCTCAGAGTTGGTAAGACAACTCCCACCTGTTTATGCTCTCTGTATGTGTGTATATATATCTCCTCAATATATGTTCCATTTATATGCATCCGAAAAAGTGGGCTGTAGTCCACGAAAGCTTATGCTCTAATAAATTTGTTAGTCTCTAAGGTGCCACAAGTACTCCTGTTCTTCTTTTTGCGGATACAGACTAACACGGCTGCTACTCTGAAACTACACATTGAGCAGATGTTTTCAGAGAACTGTCCACTATGACTCCAAGAACTTTCTTGAGTGGTAACAGCTAATTTAGATCCCATCATTTTGTGTGTATAGTTGGGATTATGTTTTGCAATGTGCCGCACTTTGCATTTATCAACATTGAATTTCATGTTGCCGAGTTGTAAGATTCCATTGTAGCTCTTTGCAGTCAGCTTTGCATTTAATTATCTTGAGTAAGGTTGTATCATCTGCAAACTTTACCATCTCTCACTTCTTCAGATCATTTAGGATCATATTGAACAACACTGGTCCTAGAATAGATCCTTGGGAGACCCTGCTATTTACCTCTCTCAACTGTGAAAACTGACCATTTATTCCTATCATTGTATCTTATCTTTTAACCATGAGAAGATCTCTTCCATGACCAGATCTTCCCTCTTATCCCATGACTGCTTAAGAGCCTTGGATGAGGGACCTTGTCAAAGGCTTTCTGAAAGTCCAAATACACTGTACCCGCTGTATCACCCTTGTCCACATGTTTGTTGATGCCCTCAAATAATTCTAATGGATTGGTGAGGCAAGATTTCTCTTTACTAAAGTCATGTTGGCTCTTCCCCATATATCATGTTCATCATAATTCTGTTCTTTATTATAGTTTCAACCAATTTGCCTGGTACTGAAGTTAGGCTTACCAGCCTGTACTTGCCAGGATCACTTCTGGAGCCTTTTTAAAAAATTGGTGTTACATTAGCTATCCTCCAGTCATCTGGTTCAGAGGCTGGTTTAAGCGATAGGTTACATGCCAGAGTTAGTACTTCTGTTATTTCATATTTAAGTTTCTTCAGAACCCTTGGGTGAATACCATCTGGCCCTGGTGAGTTATTACTGTTTAATTTATCAATTTGTTCCAAAACCACCTCTGCTGACACCTCAGACTGGGACAATTACTCCAATTTGTCACCTAAAAAGAATGGCTCAGGAATGGGAATCTCCCTCTCATCCTCTGCAGTGAAGACCGATGCAAATAATTCATTTATCTTCTCTGCACCAGCCTTGTCTTCTGTGAGTGCTCCTTTAGCACCTCAATTGTCTAGTGGCCCCACTGATTTTTGCCAGGCTTCTTGCTTCTGATGTGTTTTGAAAAAACGCTGTTAGTTTTTGTCTTTTGCTAGATGCTCTTCTTTTTTGGCCTGCCTAATTATACTTTTACACTTGACTTCCTGGAGTGTATGCTCCTTTCAATTTTCCTCAATAGGATTTTACTTCCAATTTTTAAAGGATGTATTTTTGTCTCTAACAGCCTCTTTTACTTTGTGGATTAGCTATGGTGACTTTTTTTTTGTCCTTACTGTTTTTTTTATTAATTTGAGGTAAATATTTAGTTTAAGCCTCTATAGTGGTGTTTTTTAAAAAGTTTCCATGCAGCTTGCCAGCAATTCGCTTTTGTGACTGTTTCATAGAATCATAGAATATCAGGGTTGGAAAGGACTTCAGGCGGTCATCTAGTCCAACCCCCTGCTCAAAGCAGGACCAATTTGTTGGTTTGTTTGTTTAACTAGCTTCTTTATTTTTGAGTAGTTCCCCTTTTTGAAGTTAAATGCTACTGTGGTGGGTTTCTTTGGTATTTCCCCCCCTACAAGGATGTTAAATTTAATTACATTATGGTTGCTGTCACTGAGCGGTTCAGCTATATTCACTTCATGGACCCGTGCTCCACTTAGGACTAAATAAAGGATTTCCTTTCCCCTTATGGGTTCCGTGACTAGCTGCTCCAAGCAGTAGCCATTAGTGGTGTCTAGAAATTTTATTTCTGCATTCTATTCTGAGGTGACATGTACACAGTCAATATGGGGATAGTAGAAACCCCCATCACACAGGCATAGCACTTTACTCCAAGGCTTTCTGACTACTCCCTGGGGATGTATCTTGAAGGCATACTACCAATGTTCATTTAGGTTGAATCTGTTGGTCCCTAAGGGTTCCCCTTGCTTTTAAGTCCAAGACAAGTTAAGAAGTGTTGCTCTGTTGCAGTCTAACCTTACCATTCAGAACAGGTTTCAGATGAACTGCTAATGGAGACGGGATTTATATGTGTGGCACAGAGGTTTGTGCCAAGAACATTTTGATCAGGATCTTCTCTTTGAAGAAAAATAATAATAGTACTGGTCATCATACGAAGACTTAAACTACTTTAATATGGCCATCGAAATCATTAGAACAATTGATCTGGTAATAAGATTTCAGATTTAAAGTGTTGATTCTTGCCATCTTCAAAGAAAAGAAAAATAACTTCAGATTTTTTTTCACATCTACTTTTAATTCCATTGATTTGAGCTCACATATGTCAGCTACTCCTAACAGATCTCAACTTTACATCTTCAGAGTCCCTGAATGTGGATGAAGTTACAAGAAAACATTTTTCAATTATCCACTGCTTATAATTAATCAAAATCAAAATGTGTGCATTTTACACTCTTTAGCTCTTCATCAAAGATGCACTGTGCATTGTAGGCAAATATTATTCATTAATATTTTATAGCACTAATAGTGTGCTGGGATTTTTTAATATAAATATCACATATCCTTTTGATATATGTTGAGAAGCAGTTTACAAGACCAAATTACAAAGTGCACAGCTGCTGCTGCTAACTTTTGTAGCAGACAAAATAGGTATACATTAAAATAGAGTGGTGAACATAGAGAGCAAGTTCCTAATACCAGAATCACACATGATGTGGGGTTGGTTTTTAGTTTTGGTTTATTTGGTGTTTTTTTTAGCAAATTGACTGCCATCAGTAGAAGTCTAAGGAATGCCAACATTAATTAGAAACCTTATTTTCAAAGAAAATAGGTGATACGGAATACTAGCTCCCGGTTGAACTTTGTCTTGTGCACAGAGAAGATGAGTGCATTTAAAGAATTCTAATTGTCTACTCATGCTTTCCACAAACCCTGTGGCATAGTTTCTGACCATGTCATTTTCTTAGTATTGCACAGGATGACAATTTTATTACCTGATCTTATGCTGGTGATGATTTGTACTCGTCAAAAAAACAGAACGTGGTGCTTTTAGATTGACATTTCCCCTACATCCAAATAAAACCAAAACCTAGATATATCTATCCTCTGTTACAGTTAAATGGAGCTGAGTGCATTTCAACTTCATTTCAATGAAAAGCTTAAAACTACACTCCCTCCAAGCATAATTCCACTAAAAAAGTGCCCAGTTCGGTTCCCATTGTACCTTAACCACAATAAAAAAATGTACAGGCTCACGAATACTCCTAAGTGTCATCTCTGACAGGTAATAATTTAGGATTATCAGATGTGTGTAAGATGTGCTGTTCTTGCCATTTACCCACAGGGTAATTGGATGTGGTCCTTTGGACAGTGTTGAGATTGATTACTTTTTATATGATGCTGTCTCTTTATATGCCCATATTTTTCCAGAGTAGAGGATTTGTTTTATTTTGCAGTTGTGAGCTTCACACCACCCATTTTTAAGTTCTAAAGGCCCTAATTTCCTATGGGATCTTCTTATACAGCATTCCACCCTACTAACAAAGGTAGACACTGGGCATTAGAAGTGGTACAACACATTCTAAAACTGTTTTGCATTGTTTCTTTTTGGAAATACAAAAAAGTTTTAAGTCATCGGTCTGTTTCTTATACTTTGCAATCCAAATCTCCTTTGTTTTTCACATTTGCTTTTCCAGTATTTGCTACCGTCTGCTGCTAAAGGAAGTTAACTATCAGTGGTTTTTCCTGGTTGATCATCTTTACTAGTTTTGGAAGGTTAGACACCTTCATTAGTGTCTGTAGGAAAGAAGCACTTTTTAATGTATTTATTTTTAATAATTGCAACTACATTTTCCCTTATTTGTTCTCGATATATTTACTGGTGGCAGTATACCACTGTCAGAATATAGTCAATAATACAGTCAGTGCCTTGTTTTTGTGAGACCTCATTAACAAGAAAATGTGTTGATGAGTGACCCTGACCTTTAAACTGTGATTCACAGTTGGCCTTTCTGGGAAATGGCTTTTAAATTTTCATTTCCCGAAACTGAATATTAAATCCACTGGCCTTCTTTAGTTCTTAAAATAATACAAATGACATTTGATGGGAAGGAAAAAATATCTCTAATTTGTCCTGTGTTGAGAAAAAATTTTAGATTTCAAAGAGTTTGTGTTGAATTTTGTGTGATTTATATCCCAAGTCTAGGAAGATGAAGATGAAGCCAGTCAGAAGAACATTTTGCTGTATGTAACAATTATACTGTGACCTTTTCTACAGTGAAAATATTCTGACATAAATCTATTTATGTCTGAAGAGACAATTGAGAGCCCTGATCCTGCAATGAAGTCACAGCACACTGCAAGGTCTAGGTCCAGGTCCAAGTTTGTCACATCTCACAATGAGACAAGTCCCCAATTACTGAGATGTGAATGACTAACATTTCCTATAGAAAGACACTTAGAGTTGGATCCCAGAGATGAGAAACTTTCTGCTCTGAAGTGGTATGATCTTGCAAGGTGCTGAGTGCTCCCTAATCAAAGCTGAGGTCTCTGGGCTCCTCTAGCTCGTCACAGTTGGTGGTGTGCACCTCAGAAGATCAGGCAGCAAGCCAGCAAAATGTACTGGAGTTATTCACAACAGGAAAGGAATTCTCAAAATTAAATGGGCACCTACAGAGGAAAATTAGTATTTGGTAGAGGAACACTAGATCCCATGGGACTGAAAGACAAGAAGAGAACAAAGCACTAAGATTATTTTTCTCTAACAGTGACTGCATGTTTCTGTGATGGTCGTCACTCTTGAGGAGCATTGCCTAGTGGTCAGGGCGTAGGCCCTTTGGTGTGCAGAGTTGGGTTTTGGTATGGGATCCCGGGCCCTTCTTACCACCCTGCTATTGTCAAATGTTAGCAATCTATTGCAGGCGGCTTGGAAGGGGTCATTTCGCTGATTGGCACCTCTTTGTGGCCAGGCCTGGTGTGATAGTTGTCTCCCTCTTGGGGCGGCTGGTGGCTGCCTCCTCTCGTGCCTTGGCCCTCTGGCCAAGTCAGTTCCCAGTCTCTCCCCTTCAGGGGTAGCCCATAAACAAAACACAGGGATTCAGCACAAATAAACTGGATTAGGAGGTGAGGGGCAAAATGCCTCCCTCTCCAGATATAACAGAAGCAGGTCCTCTCTTCCCTCAGGGAGACCTGCAGGCAGTGGTTAAGGGAGAAATCCTGCTTCCCCTCAGCTCTTTCTCAGGACCTGCAAGGTGAAGGTCCTTTCTCTCCCCTGGTCTGCCCACAGGTGAGCTGTTCTGCTCCCTTTTTAACTCCTCCTCTTGTCTCTTGCAGGTGTGGTGGGGCTGTCTGAACCCGGAGTTGCTCCTTAACTCCGTGTTGCCCAGTGTAGGGTTTGTATAACCCGTCAGTTTCACATTAGATTTTTATCTTGGTGCCATGTTTGGATGCTTTTGCAACACTCTATACATTTTCTATAAAAAGCCACAAGAAATGCAGGTCCCTTAGGCCTTAACTGTTGAAACTTGAAACTGCAGGAGGCTTGAATGTTACTTTGGTTCATGCACATACAAGATGAAATTATCATTTGAGTGTAATTCCAAGGGTTTAAAAATTTGTGTCAACAACATTTCAGCAAGTAAAGGCGGAGTGGGGCACATGGAAAAGCAAGATCTATTCTTTCATCATATTGGTGTCTCTAAAAAATGGACATAGAGTTGAAAGTTTAATCTAATCTAATATTGTGTGATCCGCCTCATTCCCCACACATGGTATCATGATATGATAAACTGTTGGAATAGAATGATTTCTTTCTGTTCTACAGACTTTTCCAATCATTCCTGTAAATCAGCACACACTCAAATATGTAATAAGTGACATTTATTAAGGTAGTAATATACAGTAGCGTTCAGAGGTCCCAGACAGATTGGGGTCCTATTGTGATAAACACTGTACAAACATGCACTAAGAGACAGATCCTGTTTTAAAGAGCTTTACAACCTAACTTCAGACAAAGTACAGAAAATCTATAAAGATTACTTTATTTAGAAATTAGGCTTTTTTCCCCCCAAGGTGCTCAAAGCATATTAAAAGTAATGAAAATAAAGAGATGAAAAGAATTTATGCTCCATTAAAGTCCAGCATACAGTGGCCTTCATTGCAACTCAACACGTTACACCCTTAGTAGTTAAATTTACCACAATATTTTCCATTTAAAGTATAAGAAATAACCCAAATATAGTGCAAAATTAAAAACCACAGTATGACAACTGCCCATTTTCTTTAACTGCATCCAATAGATAAACATTTAGAAGCTGAACTATTTCATGCTTTTCCACTTGCATTTCTTACTGTCATTTGGCTCTTAATCACAATCTTGTAGTAGCTGCACATTTCTTATCAGTCTTCTACCCTAATTTTAAACTTCAAAATGAATGTAGTCTTTTTTAGTTACTCATCTCTTATATAAGATCCATCAGCTGCTGGGCTTGGTGGAACGAATTTTGAAAATAATGCTTTTGTCTCGGTCTAACTTCAGAAAGCAGAAGCCAGGGGTTGGAGGGAGGGATGTTAGGTAAGGAGAAAAATATTATTATATAATCTGTGCAATGGCAGGAACACACAACAGTGTTTCATATATATATAAAACCTTCTGCACAAAAGTGGGAAATCAGTAAGTAGCCTGCTGCATGGCACCAAGATTAAAAAATGACAATGTGGCTTTTTTTCTTAAAGCTTATCTTTGTCTTGAATGTGAGATGCACCATATGCCCCTGATCCAAATCACATTGAAATTAAGGGGAAAACTCCCATTGACTTCAAAAGGCTTTGGATCAGACAGTATGCAGTAAAGAGGTTACTCAGTATGCCTTTAGATGCATATTTCAGCCCTAATTTTACATGCTGGATGAGCCAAACTTTTTACAGGAAAGGGGGGCTCTAGTGGACAGAAGAAGTAAAAGATAGGTACAAATGTGACTTTCTGCCATCACTGCATCTCCTAGATTTTGGAGCCGACTGAGTGGACCATAGAGACTGCCCTAACTTAACTTCTGCTGCATTGAATGTGTACAGGTCTGTCTCATCTGACGCTGGGGTTACGTTCCGCAGTCAGCGCTTAAAGTGAAAATCGCGTATAGTCAAAATTACATTGAGTGTAATAGCGGGCGGAATCGCCCGCACTACAGAAACAGTATTTAAATTATTTTTCTCTTTTTTGTTTTGTTTTTGCCGACCGCGTAAAGCTGAAATCGCACATGTTAAATGCGCCTAAGATGTGACAGATCTGTATAAGCAACTGCAGTTGCCCAGAGTAGCTGCAGTGCAGTGCACGTGCCTCATCCCTGCTCCATGCACAGCCTTGTCATGACTCTGTGCTAGGGTGCAATGGAAGCAAGTGTAGAACCCTATTCCCCCTTAAGCTGAGGGGATTCCTAATGTTGTCTTCATCAGCTTTGCATCTGCTGTACACCAGCTAGGCTAGGTTACAGGGGCTGCTGCAGAGCCCAGATTTAGCATAAGAACAGTTTCAGAAATGTTAGTACGTAGCAAATGCATTAGTGATTAGGGACAATAAAGAAAACCTTTGCCGAGTTTGAAACCCACGTCCACATTCCTTATTAGGAAAAGAGAGGTTTCAGAGTAGCAGCCGTGTTAGTCTGTATCCGCAAAAAGAAGAACAGGAGTACTTGTGGCACCTTAGAGACTAACAAATTTATTAGAGCATAAGCTTTCGTGGACTACAGCCCACTTCTTCGGATGCATCCGAAGAAGTGGGCTGTAGTCCACGAAAGCTTATGCTCTAATAAATTTGTTAGTCTCTAAGGTGCTACAAGTACTCCTGTTCTTCTTTTTAGGAAAAGAGAGATGATCTTTAATTAACAAATAGCTGTGTTTTCCTTACAGGCAGGCTGCTGTAGTTTGTCACGTCCCTGGGGAAAACTCTATATCTGCTTTTTTAAAAGTAAATCAAAGATGTCAGTTCATTATTATTATTTTCTGCCCAAAGAAGATTTTCAGGATATATTATATTTATAAGCGTCAATTATTATTATGAAAAAATATCAAATTAATGAATGCGAGGTGCAGAACAATGGCAGTCAGAGCTGAGGGCTCTCAATACCTTGTGTGATTGAACCCTGGATAAAACTAAGCAAACAAATGAACCCCAAATCCTAACTTTTGCTGCAAGCCCAGTAAGAAATCAGCCAATTAATTATGGCTAGACTCAGGAGCTGATGAGTAGCTGGCATTTCTCTGTGACTTTTAAAAATGTTTTTAAAGAACCAAATGTATTATTAACAAGGTTCTGGTATTAGGTGAGGGACCCAATCAGAGACTGGTCCCCAGCGCACTAGGCATTATGAACACACACAACAAAAAGATGGGTCTGCTCTGAAGAACTTACAGTCTAAAGCTCCAAACATTGTAGACATAGGTCTGCTTTAAAGTGAGATTTAAAGGTGGTTAATGTAATTGTCTTGGAGATTTTTTATTCCTGAAGGAATTTTGCACCAAAAAAATAAAAATTCTGTGCACAATATTTTAAAATTCTGCAAAGTTCTGCATATTTTATTTGCAAAAATAATACAATATAATCACACTGTTTTCAATTGTTGACAAGTATTTTGAAAGAAATTACCAAAATAATTGAAAATGGTGTGATTATATTGTTGTGTTACTGTGCTATTTTGATAAATAAAATGTGCAGAACTTTGCAGAATTTTAATTTTTTTATTGTTTTGGTGCAGAATTTCCTCAAGGGTATCAGGGTTCTGTGTGATGTAATCTGGGTGTGGAAAGCTTGGTGGAGGATCTGGGTGCGTAAGGGAATCTGGATGCACAGGGGCTCGGTGGGGGGTTCTGCCTGCAGGATGAATGGCACTCTGCAGGGGAGTCCAGGCTAGGTCTCAGTGGGGGAGTCTGGGGGGAGTGGGGCTTGGTGGGGTGGGGGTCAGGGTGCAGCTGGTTGGGGCTCAGTGAGGTGGGTTTCCGGTGTGGGGGACCACTGTCTGTTTATTCATGAAAAGCTACTGCGTAGAGCTGATTCCATCACACATTCCACTGCCAAAGAGATTTTTTCCTCAAGCTTTTCCTAAGATGCTGTATTAACAGGCTGCTGTCATATGTTGGTATGTTTTCTGGTTTATTGGGCGTCTAGTATACTGTTTGGGAACTGATGGACAAGTCTTCAAAATGCACCCAAGAAAACTGGGCTTTACTACAGTAACTCAGCAATACAACACAATAGAGCATCTTCCTTTGGAAATAATACTAATTGTCATCCTTTCTTTCAACCAAGCCTTGTCCATGTTCTTATTTAAGAACTGTTCCCATTCTGATGCATTAATATAATGATCCCTTATTTTTGCACCAAAGTGAATGTCCATAAGATTTTGTCGTATAGAAAAGACATGTAGCTTGCATTGTAAAAACAATCTGGCGATCCCAGTATAACCCTCCCATTATCATAGGCAGAATTCATGCTTGTCCGTGTGATGTTTCTTTCCTTGCTAATTATGCTCTCTAAATAAATGATGTTGCACAATGTCACAGGAAACAACAAAGAATCACAAAACCTTTTATCAGTTCAGAACTTTTGCTAAAGTATTCGTAAAATAGCAATAGTACACTGGAGAGAGATAATCCGGCAGTATGAAATAGCAAACCTTCCTTCATCCATTGCAACATTTGTGCAAGGAGAAGTGGAAAGAGAAAAAAATGAATACAGAGTGATTAAATAAATAAAAGACAGAAATTGAGAGACGGAAAAAAGACAAAGATGATAAAGAGAGAGAGAGTGAAAGAAAGAAAGTGAATGAAAAATACTAAAAGAAAGAAGGAAGAAAGGAAGAGTTAAGGTGAATAGCAGAACATACAGAAAATATTTAATGGACATATTGTACCCTATCCCAGAGCCTGATTTTTATTAACATGTAAAGTTTACAAAACAGAAAGCAAACACCATTTCCCTCCATCAAGTTTTGTTTTTTTCTTTTTGCTGTACTGCCCTAGGGTGACCAGATGAGAGGAAGAAAATATCGGGGGGAGGGGTTTTCCGGCAGAGCAAAAAAAAAAAAAAGCAGAGTGCCGAAGAAAAAAAAAGAGGGGAGTGCAGCTGGCGGAGAAAAAAACCCCAAAAAACCGAATACTGCGAAATATCGGGATGGTCCCGATTTTATCGGGATGTCTGGTCACCCTATGCTGCCCACAGCAAAAGCACTTCTCCATTTGCTGGCAGGGCATTCTCCATAGGTAGGGCCCTACTAAATTCATAGCCATGAAAAACGCATCACGGACCGTGAAATATAGTCTCTCCCGTGAAATCTGATCTTTTATGTACTTTTACCCTATACTATACAGATTTCACAGAGGAGACTAGCGTTTCTCAAACTGGGGGTCCTGACCCAAAAGGGGCACATGGGGGAGTTGCAAGGTTATTGTAGCATTGCCACCCTTACTTCTGCACTGCCTTCAGAGCTGGGTGGCCAGAGAACAGCAGCTGCTGGCCAGGTGCCCAGCTCTGAAGGCAGTGCCTTGCCAGCAGCAGCGTAGAAGTAAGGGTGGCACTACCATACCATGTCATCCTTACGTCTGTGCTGCTGCCTTCAGAGATGGGTGGCCAGAGAATGGCAGTTGCTGGACGAGGGTCCAGTTCTGAAGGCAGCAGCGCAGAAGTAAGGGTAGCAATACCACACCATACCATGCCATTCTTACTTCTACGCTGCTGCTGGCAGCGGTGCTGTTTTCAGAGCTCCTGGTCAGCAGCCGCCATTCTGGCTACCCAGCTCTGAAGGCAGTGCGCTGTCAGCAGCAGCACAGAAGTAAAGGGGGCATTACTGCGATCGCCCTACAATAACCTTTTGGCCCCTTCAACTCCCCCTTTTAAGTTAGGACCCCTACAGTTACAACACTGTGAAATTTCAAATTTAAATATCTGAAATCATGAAATTTGTGATTTTTAAAATCCTGTGACCATTAAATTGACCAAAATGAACGGTGAATTTCATAGGGCCTTATCCATAGGGGCCACTCCACTTTGGAACGCCCTCCCCAACTTTGTTCATAGGAGCCTGACTTTGTTGTTTAGGACATACTCATCTCTTTAGAGAAGTTCTTGGAGAGGTGGGTGTTACTTAAAACTTCATTTTGAGGGTGCAGTCTATTGGTGGATGTTTTTTTCTTTCAATTTTAAGGCTGAACACTGACTATTGCTGTATAAATTCAAGACTTGTAACTTAGCTATGGTGATTTGTGATTTTTTTTTTCAATAAAGCTGAAAGCACCTATCATCTATAATGCTTTTGTTTTGTTTTGTAGTTTAAATAAATAAAACTAAATTGATATTTGCCTTCATAAATGAAACCAGAACGTCTGTCTCGTATTCCCCTTTTTGTTTGCATACCAGCATCTTAGATCTTGTAACAGGAATTAGTCACCATTTTCCTTGCCTCTCCTTTCTGAGTCTTCTTTTGCTCAATCTGTAGAGACTATATTGGACATGAAATTCCAGTAGGATGAGACAAAAAGGGTATATGGTATACAGTATTCTATGGAAAGGCAAGAGGACTTGAGCGTATCGATATGCCAGTCATCAAAGGGGGAAAGCTGTTTGGTTTTCAGCCTTGTGAAACTGTGGTCACTAAAGAACACCCCAAAGAATAATCGCACCTCTAATCACATGCTCTAGGACAAGTATGAGTGTGGGTTATTCAGGAATAGGCCTAGAGGATATGTTACAGTTTTAACAAATAGCAGCTATACATGGTTCTTAGAGGATTTTCAAATGTTTGTTGGTGGAGGCAACTCTTTCCTTACTAGTTCTCCAGACTAAATGCAATAGTAGAAGATACTGATGGTTTGACAACCAGAGGCTTGAATAAAAATGACTGAAGTCACTAAGGGTGAAAATATGATGCAGAGGAGAGAAAAGGCAGGCAAATAGGTAGAGTCCTGCAAATCTGCAGATATCCGCGGACTAGGTTTGCGGATTGTGAAACGGACATGGATACCAATTTTCTATCCACGCAGGGCTCTACAAATAGGGATAGAGAAGACCCTTTCTGAGTCTCAGCTGTGGCTGATGCCAGAATAAGTGATAGGCTGTCAGGAACTCAGCTGCCTGTGGGCGTGGTTGTCTAACAACCCAATGAGCTCAGATGGGCTCAATAAACCCTGTGACTGTGCTCCCAGATTGGTCAGAGGGGCCAATAGATTCCTTGGAGCCTGTCCAGCCATTGCTCCACTCCTTGCCTGATCCATTCCAGCCCTAGTCCCTGCCTATCTCTGAACCCCTGATTCATAACTCCTGGCTCTGGCTACTGGCTTGTCTCCTGACCACAACACCGGCTCTGCCCTTTGGTTCTGTTCTGACTCCTGGCTCCAACCATTGGCTTGCCTCCTGACCACGCCTCTGGTTCTGCTCCGACCAGTAGGTCACCACCTATACCTTGGTGTGTGACATAGGCTAATACACTGGGCTCCTTCCCAGATGTGTTAGGCCCTTGACTGAAGCATGGGAGGAAGGTTCCTTGAGCCTGTAGCCATCTCTTCAATGTTTGTGCAGGACTAGCCACAGTCTAAACCTTTGCCAGTCAAGTGAGTCTGAATCGGTAACTGCAGCTTAGATTATTACTTTGACCCTATGAAGATGTAAGATGAGAAATAGACCATTCCACTGCCCCAGGACCACATATACTTCATGGATATTGAATACACTGGTAGCAATAGCACAATAAGATGACCTCAGCCAGGTGGGCTGATCTCACTGGAAATCACTGTATAATGGTGAAATGAATTCACCAAAAACTTCTGTACCGTCCCCTTCCCCATTCCCTGTCACTTTGTCACCAACAAATATCTACGATAGAGAGATACTTTATGGAGAGTAGCATCAGAAATACAGTGTTGAGATCAGTACTCATAGTGGGATACCTGAGAGTTGAAAGAGGAGCAGGGAAGGGGAGGAAGGGAGAATCTTTGGAGATGTGAGCATGAGAAATGGGCCTGGCAGAATCAGAGGGTATTAAAAGGGGAAGAGTTAGAGGGGAATTTGACTGAGAGATTCATTTCTTATTTTTACTGAGAACTAGGGGATCCTTGATGAAACAATAGACCAGTGAACATAGAATGAATACAAGGAAACACTGGTTCACTTTAAGTCTGATCCTGAAGTCTAAAGTAATTTTTTACTCAGGCAAAACTTTCATTGATCTCAGTGACAGTTATGTAAGAAGTCAGTAAATACGTCAGGCCCTCTGTAAAATAGTTTTTTGGCCTTCTGTAAATAGTTAATCCATGGAATTCACTGCTGCAGGAAGCTATTTTGGCAAAGAGTTGGCTGTAATTATAAAAAGACAGGATAAACATATGCTGTTAAGAAAGAATATCATGAAAAGAAGTTACGACGTAGAGGAGCTCCTCAGTGAATCTTTGGAAGAAGAAAGAGAAAGATGAATAGGGCTCCAAATGGGTAGGAGGAAGAGGAGATGATCTGTGCATTTAAAGAAACATACAGGAAGACACTGAGAAGAGAGAGTGAGAGATTGCCTTAGAAGTAGAGAACTCCCAGAAAAGAGAATGCTGAGGCCACAGAGACTCCAACCCTGAGACGTGTATCTCCAGGAAGTAACCAGTCTGAGAGGATTGTTTGTAATTACTTTTTTAATTCCAAAATAGTATTGCCACTGTTTCTTTTGCAAAACAACATATTTTTGAGTTGTTAATAAACCCCAAACCCTTTTACAGTTCTTCCATCTCTGTGTAAGGCCTAGGAATTCAGTACTTAAAAGGAAAATACAAATAGATAATTGGTAAAATTGCTAATTATGGAGGCAGGCAGAAGCAAGCATAATGAAAAGTGCATTAACTGGTACGAGGGGTTAGTTTTTAGTGATGTAAATAATGTATGTTTTAAGCATTCTTTAAATCTCTTCTTTTTGAGAGCCTGCCTTTTTGGATGGTTCCTCAGACCTTCAACTGCAGCCTGGTTCAGAATGCTGCAATGCAAATACACCTACACCTGTCCACCTTTTCTTCATACTTCCACCTTCTGTCTCTTTCTTTGTCTTCTTTCCTACTCCTCCATTTTATTTTAAATGCTTCCCTAAGTGTTCTGTTTTGCCCACTACCCTGACGCAGCTGTCTTTCTATTACAGAACATTCCTTGAATGCCTCATTTCTTTACTGTTAAATGAAATGCCCCAGTCTATGGTTCTACCAGTCTGTAAACTGTTCTGCATTATAGGGTGAGCAGCACATTACATATCCAGTGCTCTACAGCCTTCTCTTGCGTAAAGATGCCTCTGAATGGTTTCTTGGCCTCTGGGAAGTTATGCAGTGCAGTCTGTGTAGTGTGAGTCAGATTCAAAGGCACACCCAGTGCAGCAGGGGGATGAAGCAGGTGGTAAATTAGAACTGCTGAAGTATCTCTCCAGTGCTTGATGCAGTACCAGAGCCCCATTCCAGATGACTCCAGTATAAATAAATGTGTATGAAAACATGCTATTTCCTGTCTTATTTACTTCTCTTTTTACAAAACCGTCTCCTGCCTGAACCATCTCTGGTCTGTCTTCTGCAAATTTTTCTTACTTTGCTGAGAGAGAAGAGAGACTCCATCTCTTATGATTTATGGTGACGTCTCATTCTGAGGAGCAGCTGTGATAATGGATTAGCCATGTTGCTCTGTGTCACCTGGGTTCTGTTTCTGCCTCTACTGCTGACTCATTGCATGACCTTGGAAAAGTTTTCAAAGGCCACCTTGAGTGCTCAGCACTTCTGAAAATCAGGCCATAAGTGATTTAGCTGATTTCACAGAGTGAGTCATTGGCAGAATTGGGAATAGGAACCATGAAACCCAATTGCCACTCACATGGACTCCTTTGGAGAGCTGGAGTAATAATGGAACTTAAATTCAACGTCTGCAATAGAGAAATCTACAACTTCTGATAGAAAAAAGGAAATAAATGTATAGTCAAATGACAGCCTGTATTACAACAGGAATTAGGCCCCAGCTCAGCAAAGCACTTAAGAATATGCTTAACGCTAAGCTCATGCTTAAGTCATTGGGGGTTAAGTGTGTGCTTAATGTTACACACACATTAAGAGTTTCACTGTATTGGAACCTTAATCTCTTTAAAGACATAATTTATAGTCTTAGTCCTATCATGATATGTTGTGGCATGTTGATTGTAAAAAGTGGTGATGTGTGTGTAGGGCATAGTGAGTAAACTGTAAGAGCTACAGCAGCTGCTAAGTGTGAAGCACGGCTCCTTTTTATTTTTAAACAAACAAGCAGCCAGGATTAGTTGGGTTTTTTATTTGTTTTTATTTGTTAAGTGCAGTGCTTTCCACTTACCTTGATCACATTTATTCCTAGCACTTTCATGACAGCTACTTCTCTTCCCAGAGAACTTTTGCCTGTGGAGTAGCACAGGATCCAGTCCTGACACCTGAAATGCTCCTGCCATATGGAATTGTAAAATGCAGTGCCATTAATATGTGAATAACGCTCATTTGTCTCTATAAGTCAGCATGAACTGTTCAGAGTCCTAGCTGTCCCAGTGTCTGAGGAAAATTGAAAAATGGGTGAAAAAATCTGGTTTATACCCAGTTTTGGTAAAACTGGTTGTAGAAAGAGGAAAGCATTCTGAGACTCTGCCAGGACTTGTAACCTTATCCTTTACTGCGAGTGTTATCCCCCCCTGTTTGTCAAAAGTACAAGTTTGACTGATGTGCAGTCTCATAGCTGATCCAGAACACCAGCATAGCAGTAGGTCCTAGAAGTGCATCTCTTGTATCTGGCTAATCAGCAGACTATGCCCTTTCTTCTTGGATACAGACCTAACCACAGTGGTCTACTACACTAGGTTTCGGTTTTTCATTCAGAATTTTCTGTGGCTGGTGGTTGAATTATTTAAACAGTCTCTACTGAAAGCAACTGGCAGTGATGGAAATAAAGGGTGGAAAGCTGTTAATTTCAAGACAAATGAGTTAGTTCCTCGGGTTGTTTTGGTTTTTTAAAATAACCAGAAGATCTTATGAGCAGTAAAAGCCTGATCTGCTTCACTGACATCAATGGGGAAATTCCCATTGACTGCAATTGAAGCAGAATTGATGACTGCATGTGGAAAACACCGGAGTAGTGGAAAAAGTGAAACAGGCCATTAGTGTAGCAGGAGATGTGTAGAAAGAGGTCTCATCCTACCTCCAGGCTTCCTGTCAAAATATTTGTCTCTGTGTGCCTCTGTTCCCTAAGGTTTATTAACTAATAAATACATACATAAATAAATAAAATTAAAAAGCCCTTTTAGCAACATGCTGGCTTAGACATATGTAATATACAGCGATTTACAATTGTGAATATCCCCATTTAAAAAAACCTATAAATAGCATCATCCTGTGACACAAATAAGCCTATTTTTGTTGTAGCCCCTTTGTAAATGCTCTTTATACTGTGTGTATATATAGAGAGAGAGAGAGAAAGAGAGAGAGAATCACATGAGAAATCTACAAACATTGATCTGATTGCAGATTATTCTCTCCTGTATAGGAGGGAAGACCATGCCCTACCAAGCATAGTGCAAAATGTACAAAATAAATATTATGCTATGATTGGTAATAAAGGGTCACAACCTGCAACTTGATCTGCCTGGGCCCACCTTTCTGCACCAGCACCCAGGCCCATTGAAGTCAGCGGGACCACTCCTGTAGAACAATTTGCAGAAGTGAGGCCATAGAATGAAAGAAAAGCAGGGGAGCTTTGGAGACATCTTACTGCCCAGCATGCCATATATTTCACAAGCCTTCACTAGGATGCTGATGCAGCAAAGCACAAAAAAGCAAACTTGATGCTAAGCATGTGCCTAAGTAACCCATGATTAGCAAAGCAAATGGGATTTAAACATGTGCTTAACATTAATGAGAATACGGGTGGGATTATTTAAACATGTATTTTAGTGCTTTGCTGAATCAGAGCCTCTATGAAATCTTCACACCCATGTTATAATTTTCCCTTTCCATAAGTTCTATAGGAATGTAAGTATTTTTAAAGGACTGTGCATTCTTGTTATGTGACTTTATGAATGTCATATTGGCTGTTGCCCTTTTTCTATTTTGATTTTTTTTTTCTGGAAGAAATGCTTATTGTCAAGTGCTTTGAAATGTTTTCAATTTGTGCTTTAAACGAGAAAGCACTTGTATTCCACCTGCTTCATGCAGTGCCCTAATTGGAAGTACTAAAGACTTAATGTTCTGGAAATATAAAGAAGTGTCTCAACCCGCCGTAGCCTGTTGCTGTGCTTATTATCTTCAATGTAAAAGGTGTTAATAATAATGTGAAATGTCCAGTATTTTCAAATAGCTCTGGGTTGTATTCACTCATTTATTTAATACTCTGGAGCTGAAATTCAGCCTTTTCCAGAGGGCCTATGGCTATTAAATCTCACTTAAACCTTAAAAATATGGAGACTGTAGAGCAGTGGTTCTCAAGCTATTTACCATTGTGAGTTGCTTATGCAGCTCTCTATGTGTTATGTGGGCCACATCCACACAATATAAATTCTACCTGTATTGCCCTGTATTACACATGGGCTGCAGCTGTGTGCTGATTGGGCCGCAAGTGGCCCACAGGCTGCGGGTTGAGAACCACTGCTCTAGAGAGTGATTTTAAAAGAAAGGAGAAAGTGGAACAGTTTGGAGGTGGGGAAACAGAACAGACTGGTCAGACTGGAGAGGAAGGAGAGAATTAAGGGAGAGGTAATCACATGAGGGAAGGGTTTGGTTGGAAAAGGAGTAGAAAATGTGAGATATTGGGACTAGCCTTGCACTTAACCTCACTTGCCATCACCTGTAGTTTCCACTTTTACTTGCTTTGGAGTAAAGCAGCCTTAAATATAAAATTAATGGAGATATCCCATCTCCTAGAACTGGAAGGGACCTTGAAAGGTCATCAAGTCCAGCCCCCTGCCTTCACTAGCAGGACCAAGTACTGATTTTACCCCAGATCCCTAAGTGGCCCCCTCAAGGATTAAGCTCACAACCCTGGGTTTAGCAGACCAATGCTCAAATCACTGAGCTATCCCTCTCCCCAAGGAGCCTTGTGCTCCCTACAACATGCTGTTCAAGAATTGGCAAGATCAAGACTTTAAAGAAGACTTTCAAGAAATAATTTTCTTGACCTATATATAATCAAGTAGTTTATTCAACTGACAGAGAGAGGTGGTGGGACTGGTTAGTCAAAAGGAAATCTCAAGCTTTACGTCTGCCCATTTTAGGTAGTTATGCCTCCACTATGCTATCTTCATGTTAAATTAGCATTTAGAGTGTTGTAGACCTTTTGCTGAGCTATCCAAAATAACAAGGCTAGATAGCAGGCATAGATTCTTTCTAGGGGTGCAGCAAAGTGGATATTACCATCTTCCTATCCATATCACAATGCTCCCCCACACCAAAAACAAAAAGCCTGAACAGCCCTGAGCTTTCATTACCTTATATTTGATTTCATCCCTCTGTTCACAAAGGCAAATTTTATTACTTGCATTACTTTACGTCGCTTCTGCAGAAGATTTAATAAGTCATGGATTTATGGAAATCCAGAATTGTTTGTATGCAGGATGCAAAGCGAGTCTGGCACAGTTGGGTGAAGTGGAGAAACAGAGCTGAAGTGGGCATTGCATTGTGCCTGAAGTGGACAGATTTGAGTAAAACAGTTCATGGGTGCTGGGGCACTTGGCTGGGGAAGCAGGAGCCCTTACTGCTCTCAGACTTTGAAAAGAGGCAGCTGCCCTGCTTTTAGCAACTGCTCCTAGATGCCAGCAGATGCGCAGGCCCTGCCTTGGCAACATCCCCCAGCCGGAATGTCTACACAGCATTGGCTTTTTGGAGTGCCAATAAGTACCAAGCCAGGATTCCATCCTAGTGGACAAGAGAGCATTCGATATGTATTGGGGCTAGTTCCTATGTGGCTGTATTCTGCAGCCAAGATAGCAGCCCTCTGTCTCCTCTTACACCAGTACAAGAATTTGACCCTAAGTATATTAGGTCAAAAGAGATGATCATTTATTAAACTTAATTAAATTAATCTCCATTTCCATTAAAAGGAATTGCATCAAAAGAGCCCATACAAAGTTCACAGGCACATTTCTGAATGATCCCTGCCTTTGGCTGCCTCAAGTTCTACAAATTTTTCTTAGTTTTCAGAGTAGTTTCAAGAACCTATTTCTGGCAATAGTGAATACACATTTAGCTTATTCAAGTTTGAAAGGGTCACTTTAACTCAGGTCCTTAAATCAGGGCTTTCATTTGTACTCTTTGGCCATCTTGTTTGAACAGAAACCGAAAGGTTGAGTATAAAGCAGGTATCCAACACCAGTGATTTATTGGGAGGTTTTTTTTGTCTCATTGCAAAAGGGGATTTAAAATCACATCAGTCTGATGTGTTGGCCTTTTTATATTCAGTCCTGCCAGTAAAGCGCTGCTAGACCAGGAAGAAGAGACAGGCTTAAGATCTGATATCTTGAAAAGCATGAGGGATGGAAGTGCATGGATGCTGGCCTAGGAGGGACACATATGTGTATATAATAAATGTGGGATGAGAGGGAAGGGATGGTTATAGGTAGGAGGGATTAAATTAAATTATGATTCCTGTTCTGCGGGGCCATTTCCCACCTAAAGGAGTAAAAGATCAGACTTACTGGCAGGAGTTGCTGGGGAGATCTGTACACCCTTTTCCGAAGGCCCCAATGATGGACATGTGGGGCCATGTGGAGTCCTTGCCAGGAGTTGGTGATAGGATATTTTTACTCCTTCCAGCTGCAGGAACTCCAGAGGTTCTCTTGGCCCTGTCCCCTTCTGAGCACAGCGGCTCCCTTTCTGGCTGCTTCTTACTGCATCCTTTTGAGTTGGTGCCACCACATGACTAGTTGTGTAGGACAGTGTACTACAACACATCTTGCACATGCCCAGGACCAGCTCTAGTTAACAATAAGAATGTTGGTTTGGGTGGAGCAGGGAGCACTCTGGGTATAAGGTGCTTTACAACAGGAAGGAGGGATCATCTTGTGTTGCCCCCTAGTGACTCCCCCAGTGGATCCACAAAGCAGAATTGATGGACTTGAGCATGGAGGAGTTAAATCAAGCCCTCCTCCACCAGTGAAAATGGAGGACAACATCATGATCTGTCTTGGGCTTGGGGGTGCCCTGGGCCAAACACTAAGATAATGGGAAAGACAAGAGGTGCTACAGAAGTTGACATGAGAGAAGATTAACATTGAGAAGGAATAAAAGGGAGCCAGAGCAGTTTTGTGAAGGTGGATTCTACAGAGAGAATCCTGCAGATCCAGAAGAGAAGCAGCTGCATAAGAATAAAGAGCATATTGCCTTCTCTCCCAGCAGTCCAGCTTTGCTACTTAACTAGTTTAAAAAATCTGCATTGGAAGGTTTCATTAGAAATCTCAGCAACTCATATGTCCCTTCCCTACATCACAAATCAATTTATGTGAAATCCCTTATGTGATCCAGGTCCTGGGATCACAAATCAATTTGTGTTAATTACATATCCTGTAAACTCTGTCTTGGGGTCCTTACTCAAATGTTCTGGTGTTATGGTGATGCAAATTAATTAATCATTTCAGCTGTTCAGTCTCAAGTCAAAGGCATGCAGAGTTTCCTATAATAGTTATAAATGCCTCTCTCCAAAATAATTCAATATTCTGATAGCTGACTCGATGTTCTGTAGACTTCATCCTTGTGTCCTCGAGGCTTCTTGTGTGACCTTGGGCAAGTCACTTAATCTCTCTTTGCCTCAGTTCCCCGTCTGTAAAATGGGGATAATAATGCTTCCCTACTTCAAAGGTGCCCCAGAAAGGAGACCGGCACAGTTGGGATGAAAGCAATCACCCATTGAAACACTGTGAAAATGACACCAGCATGAGTGAATTGATCACAGGATACCTACTACAACTTTCAAAAGTGCTGAGTTCTCAGAAGCTCCAGGTGACCTCAGTGAGAGTTCCTGGGTGTTCAAAACTCTTAGGCTTGTCTACATTACCGACTGGCTCGATGGGCAGTGATTGATCCAGCGGGGGTCGATGTATCATGTCTAGTCTAGACACGATAAATCGACTGCTGAGCACTCTCCCATCGACTTCGGTACTCCACCAGGGTGAGAGACACAGGCAGAGTCGACGGGAACATCAGCCATCGACTTACCACAGTGAAGACACCGCGGTAAGTATAGCTAAGTACGTCGACTTCAGCTACGTTATTCACGTAGCTGAAGTTGCGTAACTTAGATCAATCCTCCCCATCCCCCCAGTGTAGACCAGGCCTTACAGTCAGGCCACTTCCTCTGGAGCCTAAATAGGGACTTAAGCTTCTAACTTCAGGCTCCTGTTTTTGAAAATCGTGGCTTAAACCATGAATCCATCGTGCCATCCAGCCCTCTCTGCATACATTGCTTTCTGAGCCCAGGAGATTTGCTAAACTAAAACTTCTCTTCTGTACAATGCAAACAAGAAAAGCAGCTTGTTCTTTTCAGTGATCTGCTTCCAGCTATCTTTCCTGAACATACCAGCAGCATGTCAATGTAAATTTAAAAAAGAAGATTGTACTTTACTGCATAGCCATTTTTTTAACATCCAGTGAAGTTGTTGAAAATGGTTGTCTAGCTGGCATACTGACTAGGCTTTGCTTTTTAAAGTATTGCCGATACCGTATGTGCGCTCATTTTTATGACAGCTTGATGGGTAAAGCAGTGTTCTGACTGCTAAGGCAAAACTAATTGGAGCCACACATTCCTGGGTATCTCAAAGCATAACTTTTCTCCATTGCTCACTTGTGTGTGCTTCGTAACTCTTAAAAAGCTGTTTAGTTTCCCAAGGGATAACACCTGGAAAAAGAACCTCTTGAGGGATGAGTGGTGGGTCTGTTTGTGGGTTTGCTCTGGAGGAAGGGAAGGGAGAGTGGTTTGGGGGAGAGGGAGTAGGATGGGATGAAGCTGTGAGCATGATCAAGTCAGGACACCGGCTGGGAGGGTTCAACCACTAGGAGCAGGGCTGGGGGCGGCACGTCCGGGTCTTCGGCGGCAATTCGGTGGTGGGTCCCTCAGTCCCTCTCGGAGGGAAGGCCCGGCCGCTGAATTGCTGCCGAAGAATGAAGCAGCGCGGTAGAGCAGCTGCCGAAGTGCCGCCGATCGCGGATTTTTTGTTTTGTTTTGTTTTTTGTTTTTTTCCCTCTTCACTGCTTGGGGCATCAAACAAGCTGGAGCCAGCCCTGACTAGGAGAATGTGCCATATTGCTGGTCAGGAAAGTCCCGTACAGGGAGATGATGTAGGGACTGATTGGATTACTGGAAGGGTGTTAATTGCTGCATCGGTCTGCAGATGAGTCTGGAGTTGTCAGTATACTTTACGTAGGACAAGCATACTCATCCTCAGCATTCAGCAGTCTCTCCCTTACTGTGTTATTCTTTAAATGCCTGAATGCTTGATTGTAGGCACCGTGCAATGCCTTTGTACTAAGCATGATAGAGAATCCCAGAGGGTTCTGGCCCAGCTTGTGAATAGCCCTCCTATGGTTATGCAAGACAGGGAGCACACACCCATCCTCATCCTAAAGGTTGGTGCAGCCTTCCCTCTTTCCCAAGACTCAGAGGTGGGGGGGAAGCTTAAAGAGGAATTTTGTATTATTCACTATTACATCATTAATAGTAGTTGTCTTGAGAAATCCTCAGCAACAACACTGAGCACCAGCTTCCTTATGTTGGCTCTTGTCATTAAAGGACTAGAATTAGTAGGGGGGAAATACAGAAAACTGAAAATATGTAGTAGTCATATTCATTTACTGATCTAGTCAACTAAAATTATACCAGTAGCATGCATATGCTGCAGAACAATTCACTCCTTTTTATGAACAGTTATTTCTGCAGGGTTTTCATTATTTCCAATCTGCAGACTTTTTTTATCTTTTTGACTTTACTTCTTTGTATAACAGAGTGAAGGGTGCTAGCTGCATCATTGCTTCAGCACGCAAGAAAACAGAATTTAGTAAAGCACTGGCATTGGTTTCCCTGATTTGTGGTACAGAGGAATTTCACTTGGCAGGTGTTGGAGGTAGGAATGAAAGAAGCACTCTGGATAGAGCTTATTTGTAAAGGGATTTAGTAATGAAAAGTGCTGTTTAAATAAAGGGAAATTATGAAAGTAGACATCAGTGATATTGCTTTCTAAATTCATACTTCACTTTTTTAGAGTATTGAAAGACAAGATATTTCCCTATAGGCTATTCCCAGAAGCTGACAAATTATGCTAAAATAATGTAATCCTGACTCCCACTGCATCTTTTATTCTAAGATCTGGACAAGAGACAGAAATGATTAGAACCATTGTTAAATTTCACTGTTATTTCCTTTAGAACAGTCTTTTCTGTTACATAGACCTGTTGGTGTCACTAGGCATCACCCTAGGTAACTCGGGGAGTTGGAAGACCACGAGAGTCGATGAAGCCCCCCCGCACTAGGCCAAAGTGAACCAAAGCCCCTGCATGTTCAATTTTACTAACCTCACAGGCCAGCAGCTGTGAAGCGGTAGTGATAAGGGAAACCTACATGCTTCTAGCTGAAGGACAAGATTACTTGCAGAAGGGAACATAGCGAACAAGCTACGCAGCCAAGGTCGTTTAATGTAACTACTGCAGAGGGAGGAAGGGGGAAAAAGGGGGGAAGGTAGGGAAGGGGAAAAAAAAGAATAAAAAGGGAAAACTGCTTGTCTCAGTGCGCTTGATTTGAGACATGCTGGTCTCCTAGTGCCTATTCAGAGCTCTTGAATAAACTTTGTCTGCTTCTCCACCCTGGTGTGTTCATTGGCACGAAGCACACCGGGCAACGAACCCCGCTGTTGCCCCCTCAGGCCCTCTGTGCTGGCAACAGACCTGAAGCAAAAAATAAGACCATTCATTTTATGTTTCCAGGAAACTTTGTTATATTAATGATCCATCCCTGTGACAAGTAGTTTTCATTTGACGGTAAACAGAACAAGTTTAGGTGTTGTGGTTGAGCTATCATTTTACACAGTAAGTAAACAGATTAGCCTGACACTTTTGTATGCCTGTTTCCTGTAAATGACAGTTAAATGGGAATAAATTGCCCATCCATGTAGCCACCTGCTTGGTGAACTTCACAGAGCTGCTCACTAGCAGCACTCTGATTGCTTTGCTTCCCTGTGCCATTTTTAGCTAATGTCAATGCAAGTTGCTTTTCATCTTTCAAACTGGTTTTCCTCCTGGAAATTAAGGATATACGCATCCTTTCAGATTTGACCTTTAATGTTTCCACACCACCTATGAAAAAGGAAAAAAAAAAGAAAGAAAGAAAGTAAGATATACGTGCCCCAGGTTTTGGAGAGATCTGAAAAGCTGTTGTTCACTAGAACTGTAAAATGTGACAGAGTGGTTACAGAGAGCACTAAATGCAGAGGAAGCACTGATCACTTCTGAAAGTGTTTCTCCAAAGTGCAGTTTGCTTTCCCATTAACACGTGAAGTTCTGTGGCAGTCCATCGTGTCCCACCCGATATGTCATACTGGTGCGCACACGCTTACATGCTGAGCGCCCACTGGTAGGAAATGAAAGAGTGAGAAATAATGACTTGCTCACCAGCCAAAGAGTTGGTGCAGAAATAAGGTGGGTGGCAGGGGAACATGGCTCCATGGTACGCGTTCCCAATCCCCAGAGCCTATAGACCCTCAGCTATTCTGTGTACTCTGTATGTGTTGAGAGGGAGCTTGGGAGCAGGTGCTCTCTAGGTACGGTCCCTTCCTGGTTTTCGAGAGGAAATCCACAAAAGGATTTCATACTGCTAGAAGGAGCATCAGTTCGGCTACATGGCTTCTGTCTTTTGGAAACCGGAAATAATGTGCAGCAGAGCTCCTATGGGAGCCTGGGTGCCTTGGGCAGAGAAGGATCCTAGACAGCAGCACACTTTGGGAAACCATCCATTGTATAGTTTGTTTTAGGAGCTAAATTAAAACCCATTGCTAAAACTCCTAAAACATGTTTGCAACCAGACAGTGCTTGATATTTTGGATCGTAGCACTGATTAAGCAGACTCCCAGATCTGGCAATACATTTTACTGCACATTAAACCCTGAAGTTCAGGAAGGCTCCAATAATTCTTGAGTGACAAACATAAGCCTTGATTCTGAAGGGCAGGCACTGACCTGAGTAATGGCTGACGTCAGTGTCAAGGCAGTGGACTGTTGTGAGTCACTTACAAAATAGATTTCTCTTGTCCACGGTTGCCTGTTTTGCCAGATTAGAGTGACTTTTCTATTATTGCCATGGAGAGGAGATTTAGAAAAGATGCTGTAATTTCCTAATGCACGCCTGATTCAGCTGAGTATATGGATGATGAGAAAAAACAGGCTTGCCTTTTGGCATATGGTATCTGCACGTACATATTATTTCTGAATTGGCTGAGTTGTTTGCTTTAAAAATGATGGAGGTGTCATGGTTCATAGTGGTGTTCGTGTGTGTGTGTGTGTTTGCATGCTTTTAAGACCTGTAATATTTCATGCACACATTTAGGGATAGAAAATTCCACACATCTTACACACAAACTTTCACACTGTTATGAGAATATTGGAGAGAATTATGAAAAACCCTTTATGGCTTACTACCAAATTAGTCTGCAGTCCCTCAGGATAATCTATTCAGGTGGATCCCCTGCATTCAGGTTGAAATCAATTGACTTTATGGGGACTCTGAATGGGCACAGGGATCTGTCTGTGCTGAGCATTTTGCAGGAATGGTATCTTAAAAAGCAGCTCCACCTTGGTAGCAATGGTGGGAGTACTTGAGTAGGGTTACCATATTTTGAGTTCCCAAATAGAGGACTCTGCCGGAGGAGGGAGGTTACAGTTTCTACTGTACAGTTTTTTCTACTTTGAATATCTAATATTTATAAATGAAAAGTGTAATGGCCTCAAAAATAAATGTAAATCAGATTTAAATGTACCGTTTTACATGCAATCAGTCCTTTCCTACTGCGCTTCTTCCTGTTGTGCCCATGCATATTTCTCTGTGGAGCATATCTTTCTCAGCGGTGGTTGATTGCTCATCAAGTAGCCATGAAAGTCTTTGCACCACGTGTGCCTGAAGTTGTACTGTACAAGCAGGATCCCTTTCAGCAACTCAACAATCAATACCATGTTACCCCTACTTCTGCGCTGCTGGTGGTAGCAACACTGCCAGCAGCTGCTACTCTCTGGCTGCCGAGCTCTGAAGGCGGTGCCACCACCAGCAGCAGCGCAGAAGTAAGGGTGGCAAACTAGTAAACATGCATGCCGCTATTAAGGCACGCCGGGAATTGCAGTTCTACCAGTCTGATGTTGGAAAAAGGACAAGCAAGGAAAAATCATGGATATTTGTTCATATTTCAAAAATTCGCCTGGACGGAGATGGGAGGACCAAAAAAGAGGTCATGTCCGGGAGAACCCAGACGTATGACAACCCTATACTCGTGTTGGCTGACCACTGGGTTTTTTTGCAGCCAAAGTTCTTGGCTCATTGTGTGTGTCAGGTGCAGGATGCTGTGTTCTGCTGCTGCCCAGCAAATAGCTCCATATTATGGGGTTCTTTTGTGTCATTGCTGATCTCATACAAAAGCATTGGGAAACCCATACAAACAACATTTGGTTTGGTTTGTTTATTCAAATCCTACCAGCAATCAGAGTGAGTCAGAGATTCTGCAGAAATAAAAGCATATGATCCTATAATGTGTGTACACAAGGGGGCAAAGCTAAAATTGCCCATACAGTTTTAACACAGACATTTCCTGACTCGAATCCCTCATCTTACAACTTGAATGTTTCTTTTAGTGTAGTTTTTTTTTACTGTGGAATATATAACACGTACCTCCACCCAGCGTGCATGAGTTAGTGAAAGCTGCATCTTTACCCTCATTGCTGAGGGATGACAGGAATGACACGTCCTTACTTCAGTAGCTGCAGGGGAGATTTAGTCTGTCAGCAGGACTTCTCTGGGCCACTCACCCTGGAGTTTTGGCAAGGTAGATGGTCTTCTCTAAGCAGTGCTGCCATCCGAGGGACAGCCAGGACGATTACTTTAGGGAAAGAAGAGGGGCCCAAAACTCACCACGTCATTGAGTGGTATATTAAGCTGCCAGTTGCAATAGGTGCAGGCAGCAGCAGCAAGAGGCATCTGAGAGACCCTCAACCAGGAG
This sequence comes from Chrysemys picta bellii, assembly GCF_011386835.1. Lineage (NCBI taxonomy): Eukaryota > Metazoa > Chordata > Testudines > Emydidae > Chrysemys > Chrysemys picta. The sequence continues at coordinate 257,438,847 of NC_088792.1, forward strand.
CATAAGCAGATTGCTCTGTAGTTTCTCTCACCACATTCTACTTTTCCCTGAGCTTCCCAGTCTCCACAGACAGGACCCGAGACGCAGGGGGCCTAGTCTTCTAGCTTTGCTTCTAGCACTTTCTCTTCCACTAGAGGCAGTGATAAAGGGAGGAAGAGAGGAATTCAGTGTTTAAGCAGAGAGGTAAGGAAGGGATTGAATGTGAAAGGAGGAGGGGGAGACTGGGAACTGGCCTGTGGGGACAGATGATAAAGAGGAGATTGGCGTGAGAGGGAGAGTTTTTGAAAAACTGAAATGATTGTCTGAGTGATCCTGAATTTTACAGAGCACATCACTCCTGAGAGCAGCCTTGCTTCTCTCCGTGCACCACTTTATCAAAGGGAGCCTGTCGCCAGGTTGAATGTCTAAGCAACAGAGTAGGAGCTAAATCTCATTCGGAGTACTGCCTGCTATTAATGGAAATAGAGTTTGAATTGATTATTTATATTAGTGATGGGTAGTGCACACTTCACTGCATCAGCGTAGTTAAGATTCTTCAGACATTTCTACTTTCAGAAGTTTCCAAAATTCAATTATTATTTTTCTCTTTTTAACAATATACACAGAAATTCCAGTGTGTGTGTGTGGGGGGTGGGGTGGGCGAGGGGGGGACGGACACCTTGTGTTAATGTGGCTTAACTCTGTATTTCCTGGTAGATAGTTTCTCATCAACCACTTTAGCCCTGAACCACTTCAGGTGCCTCTGGGGAGGATGGAAGGAGGAATAGCAACTAGAGAAAGCCTGATAAGAAACGTTAGAAAAACACATGGGTAGAGGCAAGAGCTCAATTGCTCTGGGAGAGATGGTTGGGAGGAAGAAAGACTAGAAAATGCAGTGTGGGAAGGAGCCAAAGAAATGGGTCTGAAATGGGCATGGGTGGGAGCAGGACAGACAGGCAGCTGTGGATGGTAGGTGATTTCATCCAAGCACAGCAAAGTTTCAAGTGAAATGGCAAAATTTCACCCTCAGCCAGGCAGAAAAGGCAGCTTGCTTTTTCTGAGGCTTGATTATTGAGTCAAAAAGCTGCTGCATGTGAAGTTTTTTGTTTGTTTTTTTAATGAAACTTCTTACACATCTTTGCATGGCTTTCACTAGCAGTGGACAGTGTGTTGCTTCCCTCTCTTTCTGGATGCCCTGACTTTCCTGTGTCATTTGCAAGCTGAAGCTGTACAAGGCCTTTCACATTTTTAGCCTCTAGGCCTGATTATGAGTGGATTTGGCAGAGGAAGGGAATTGCTGAGCAGCAAGAGAGTAAGTTGATTGGAGCCATTGATATGCTTTTTTCTGGTGGGAAAGTACAGTGAACTAAAACATTTAACACTCTGGAAAATCAGTTATGAGAAAGGAGAAATATGGATAAATGTTACCTTTCAGCCTCTCGTAAGAAGACTCTAATCAGTGGCAGATACCAGATTTCCATCTCCAAGAGCTGTCAATCTGGCACTTCTTATGAGTAGCAACTAAAATGTGAAGAGAAAGAAAAAGCTGCAGAAATACAATATTCAGACTGGAATGGCCAATCACTGCATTATACCAACCCAACTTTAAATATTTACCAGCAATAGAAAAGTAAACATTTCGAACTTTGATTAATGATCCAATCTGCAATGCCACTCATAATTGCATCTTAAAGCTTTCAAATCTCTCCCTCTCAAAGCTTTGTAAGCTTTATTTGAGAGGGAAAAACTCTAGTTTTGCCCTAGGGCCACAGGATAGGTACATAAAATGTATGTGTGCAAAAGTGTGCCTTGGCAGGGAATTGATTTGTGTTATCTCATTCCCTGCAGCCAATTGAAAGAATATTGTATTTCTCTCTTTATGGCTTGATGGTCTCCATTGTACACTTAATTGCTGCCCCAAAGGCATCTTTGACAGCAAGACACAGGGAGAATGTGGCCATTTCAAAATGCAAAGTCATTTTGGAAAAAAAATACCTGTCATGTTGGTAGGGGGTCAGGGCTGTGGTCAGGGAATTTTGCTTTTGTTTAGAGCTTTTTCTCCCCAGGTGTTACAAATTTATACTTTTATTATGCAGGTTATTGAGAATGGTAATTCTGCTAAGAACTGTATTTCAAAGAACACCAATATTGCCGTGATAGAAGACTTAGTCACACTGCAAAGTAAACCCAAACTAAACTTTCCAGTGCACAAGTAGAAACTTGCTCTTTATGCCCCCTTCCACCACTACAGTGCCACGAGCCTCCAGTAGTTAATGGCTGTACTGCTAATGTGTGCGTGGCTGAAAAATGTTAAACAGGATAATGAAATGTAGTAAATGACAGGCGTGGTGCTTAAATTTCCTTTTTTTATACTTTAAAAATATATTGAGAATAATTATTAGTCTCCGAAAATACTCTCGGGACAGTAAGGAAATATCAGAGTTGTTTTATTTAAGTGGATTTAGTTCACTGCATGACAGGTGCTGGACTGAGGTAATATCTTTTGTTGGACCAACCTATGTTGCTGAGAGAGACACTTTTGAGCTTACACACAGAGTTCTTCTACAACAGTGGTTTCCAAACTTGTTCCGCCGCTTGTGCAGGGAAAACCCCTGGCGGGCCGGGCTGGTTTGTGTACCTGCCGCGTCTGCAGGTTCGGCCGATCGCGGCTCCCACTGGTCGCGGTTCGCTGCTCCAGGCCAAGGGGAGCTACTGGAAGCGGCGCGGGCCGAGGGACGTACAGGCCGCCGCTTCCAGCAGCTCCCATTGGCCTGGAGCAGCAAACCGCAGCCAGTGGGAGCCGCGATCGGCCAAACCTGCGGACGGGGCAGGTACACAAACCGGCCCGGCCCGCCAGGGGCTTTCCCTGCACAAGCGGCGGAACCACTGTTCTACAATAACACTGCATAGGTGCTGGACTGACACCTTGGCGAAAGTTTTTATCTTCAGAAGGAGCTGCAACAGAGCCAGTAGTAGTACAGGCTTCCTCCAGTGCTTTGCCAAAGTGCCTCAGTCCTGATCTTGGAGAGATGAAGGGTTAGAGGGTACTTTGGTCCCTTGATCCTTGGTTCCTTTAATGACAAAACAATTAGTTTGACTTTATCATTTTAATGATCTTGGTTTCAATTTTTAAACTAAAATATTATTTTTTGTATTATATGTAACATACATTTTACTATATTGTAAAAATCAAAATGAAATGAATCAAAATGATAGCCAAAATGGCAAGTTTTTATCTTATTGAAACAATTTGACATTTTGTTTTGATGGTCCCAAACAGAAAATGTTTGGATTTTTCATTTCATAGGTAATTTTGAAATTTTGGCTTGCCATTCCAATTTGGAACTGATATTTTCCCTCAAATGTTGAAATTTGCCCTGGAATGGAAATTCCAGTCACTGACCAGATCTACTATTAACTACTTTGGGACTGATTTTTTTCACCAGCATGATTTTAAATGTCATTGGTTTAAATAGCAGATGCTAAATGTTGTAATTTATTGTAGTCTTTGAGCTGCTGCAGCATGTACTCCTCAGTGGTCACTTCCAATCCATTGCATTTATTATCTGCCTGAATAACTGCAGCCATGGATGACCAGTGCTACTATATGAACAATACTAAAAGTTCTGAATTTTCAGATACAGTATAAACTGCCGACACTACACTATTGAATTCCAAACAGCAGTGGATACGGTATGCTAAATCAAATCTTAAATTAAAATAGAAATTAAAAAAATAAACAGAAAAATAACTCTGTATTTTGACCACACAATGTAGAAGTACAGGGAATAAAGTTTAGAATAAGAAAGAATTGAATGGATATTTATCTTGGGAGTTGTGTGGTTGAATATACTGGAACTTTCTGGAGCTAATAACATTGAGGGGGCATTCAGTAGATAATTTAATTCAGATCTGATTGTTTCAAAGCAAGGCTTTGGCTTATCTCAGAATATTTTGGATTTATCTGTCTCCAGTGGTATCTATTGTGTTGCTCTAAACTGTTTATATCAAAATATTCAATGTCACTCTTCCAGCCACATGGCAGGTTGTTTCAGTTTAGATCTCATTTACCCAAGGCCAAACACTTGTTCTGAGCCATGCTGAGAGAGGAGAACTTGACTGCAGGAGGGATTGTGGCTTAGAAGCATTATGATGCCAGGGATGGTGGGGAGAGTATACTCAGTAGAAGAAACTCTTCGGACAGACGGCTGCTTCATTCAATACTATCCTCCAGGTGCTGACCAGTGTGCAGGCCTGGATGGGAGCCATCCAGACAGTACCACATTGCTAGGACAGAGTCTGTGTTGCTGGCCCTTTCTCTTCTCAAGGAATGCAGACATCCAAATCATCCTGCATGGGTTCACTAGCAGAACAAGAGGCTGTAAAGGCCCATTCCCTCTTCTTCCCTTCCCAAAGTCCATTGAAGTGAATGAAAAGATTCCCACTGATTTTAGTGGGGGTTTTGATAAGGCTCCCAGTGCAAATATAATTTAGCCCCAAATTTACAACTGTATGTAAAGGTATATGGAACAAGTCTGGGTTTAATTTCAATATAGGATTGGTGACGATACATATAAATAGAAAGCACCACTTTTGTTTGTCTGTTGATTTCTGCACCCAACTCTGTGCTTCTAAGCATCCGAGTGAGATATTTCACATTTTTATTTACAGTAACAATTAGCAAGTCTTAATCACAATATTTTTATTTCTTAATAGTTATTTCTCATAGAAGACTTAACCAAGGAACAAAACACACATTGCAAGATTAGTAAATACATCTTGAAATCCTGCCAATATTTTCTAAATAGAAAATGTGGTTTACAAATCCTTACTTTGCATTTAAGAGACAAGCCACTGATTTAGAAGGTAATATCCTGAGAGTTTTATCTTGTGTGTAAATCCTCCTCCAACATTTTAAATCATCTTCCTGATTTTATAAATTCTGATTAGGGAAGAATTAGAAAACCTAAAGTTTAGCTCTAGTTAAGACACCAAAAGTTTAGATGCCTCCAACCTTCCTCCCAACCCATCATGTTAATTTTAAATGCTGCTGCTAGGCTTATCTTCCTGGCTTGTTCTGACACAAGCTTCTTCTCTTCATTTTTAAGCCCTTGTACCATTTAGCCCACCCTAACTGCAAATCTGATTTCTGATCATGAGGTCAGAATTCTTGTATTAACTCTGCCAGTGATACCAACCTCAATCTGCTTCTCTCACCAACATCTTTGTGCTTTCCACCATGCTGCCATATCAACACAGAGAAAAAAATTCCCCATACGAGGGAAGCATGCGGACAAAGGTTGAGATAGTGTTCTCGCCAAAGGCCCTTAATCAAAGTAAGCAGTCATGGGATAAGAGGGGAGGTTCTCTCATGGATCAGTAACTGGTTAAAAGGTAGGAAACAAGGGGTAGGAGTAAATGATCAGTTTTCACAATGGAAAGTAGCAAATAGCAGGGTCAACCAAGGATTTGTACTGGGACCAGTGCTCTTCAATATATTCAGAAGTGATCTGGAAAAGGGAGTAAACAGTGAGGTGGCAAAGTTTGCAGATGATACAGACTTACTCAAAATAATTAAATCTAAAGCTAACTGCAAAGAGTTACAAAGGGATCTCACATGACCGGACAACAAAATGGTAGATGAAATTCAGTGTTGATAAGAGGAAAGTATTAATAAAAAAAATTGAGGGAAAATAATCCCAGCTATACATAAAAAATGATGGGGTCTAAATTAGCCGTTACCACTCAAGGAAGAGAGCTTGGAGTCATTGTGAATAGTTCTCTGAAAACATCTGCTGCATGTGCAGCAGCAGTCAAAAAAGCTAACAGAATGTTAGGAACCATTAGGAAAGGGACAGATAAGATAGAAAATATCATAATGCCACAATGTAAATCCATTGTATGTCAACACCTTGAATACTGTGTACAGCTCTGGTTGTCCCATCTCAAAAAGATATATCAGAAGTGCAGCAAAAATGTTTAACAGTATGAAACACCTTCCATACAAGGAGAGATTAAAAAGACTGGGAGTGTTCAGCTTAGAAAAGAGACAAATAGGGGGAGATGTGCTGGTGGTCTATAAAATCATGAATGACATAGAGAAAGTGAATAGGGAAGTGTTATTTACTCATTCACACAACACAAGAACTAGTGGTCACCCAATGAAATTAATAGGCAGCAGGTTTAAAACAACCATCAGGAAGTACTTCACACAATGCACAGTCAACCTGTGGAACTCACTGCCCAGGGATGTTGTGATGGCCAAAAATATAACTGGATTCAAAAATAATTAGATAAGTTCATGGAGGATAGGTCAATGGTTATTAGCCAAGATGGCCAGGGACACAACCCTATTGTCCAGGTATCCCTAAACCTCTGACTGCCAGAAGCTGGGACTGGATGATAGGGGATGGCGCACTCGATAATTGTCCTGTTCTGTTCATTCCCTCTGAAGCATCTGGCATTGGTCACTGTCGGAAGACAGGATACTGAGCTGGATGGACGATTCGTCTGACCCAGTATGCCCATTCTCGTGTCAAACTTGGCAGCTCCCCCCCCTCCTCCACACATGCTTTTTTTCCTTTTTTGAATCCCTCCTTACAACTTATCTCTACTGTGATATCTAGAGATCACTGCTGTCTGGCCTTGGTTAGGCTAGTGGCAAGCTGTAACTGTTCCAGCTGCTCAGACTAATGATTTATGCAAATACCGCCATATTTACTGTTACTCTGTCCCTTGTTTGTCTGTTTATCCATGTCTTGCTTTTAGTCACTATCTTAGTGTGATAAGGTAAAACAGGCAGGAAGGAGATAAGGGCTGCCTTCCTGTCAGATGACCCAGCAGGCAATGTGAGGGAAGAGTGTGTCCTCCTTCCAGTGACTGAGAGTTTGTCTCCACTGCAAAGTTAACTCAAGTTATAACTTGAGTGCTGTCCCTACTCCAGTCCCGTCCACATGCACAGACCCTTAACAGGAGTGTGCTGGTGCTTTCAACTTGAGTTGGCTGGGCCATCAGGGGGTACAGGCTGGAGTCTGAATTAGCTCAACTCATCAGCTGCTAACACACTAACACAACCCTTCTGCAGTGTAGATGCAAAGTTAGCTCCATTCGAGTGACATTTGCCCGCCAGTGCCTTCCAACAATTGCCTCTGTGTGCTCAAAAAGGACAGACAAATTCTCCCACAATTCTCTGGGAAAGAATTCATAGAGTGGCTCAGCTTATTGCAGCACAAAGACCCATGTGATATGCCTACACAAGTCTTAGCACCACACATGAGTGAGTGCAGTGCCAGTGTAGACACAGCCACTCATGTGGAGCCAGGCTAACCTGAGAGGAGTAACTATCAGTCCCCCTTGCCCCCCCCTGCCCATCTTAAGTCAGTGCCAGTGACCAGATGTTCCGATTTTATAGGGACAGTCCCGATATTCGGGGCTTTTTCTTATATAGGTGCCTATTACCCCCACCCCTATCCTGATTTTACGTACTTGCTATCTGGTCACCCTAGGTAGTGTGGACATGAAAAACCACAGTAATTACTGCAGTTGCTGTAAGTCGACCTAACATAAGTCGACTTAATTGTGTAGTGCAGATATGGCCTCAGTCTGTCATTCTGGAACACCCTCACACGCTTCTGGCCTCATAGGCTGAAAAGAGCAGGGTTTTCGGGGTGAATGTTGACCTGAGTAGTAACTCACAAGAGCTCTGGGGCTTCCGATTTCTTTGGAGAGGTGGAGTTTTTGTTTTGTTTAACTCCAAACATTCCGGGGACCAATGCAGGCTTTGCCCTCCCCATCACTAGTACCACCTTGTGTAACCTGACACATGAATCAAGAATACAGAGAGAACAGAACCAGAAGAGTTTTTATTAAATTTGTAAGTGCAAGTGTCTGATATAACCTACCATTGCCTCAAGAACACAGCAATTTGGATATGGTAAGAAAATGAATACATGTTCAATATATATAAAGTATACCTGAGAATTCATGAGCTAATCTTGGGAATAGTTTCTGCTTCAGACATAGTTGCAGGTTATTCAGGTTATACTTGGATTCAGAGGCAAACACTAAACTCATTCCTCTTTAGCTATATCAATAAAAGATACTTTGCCCAATTTCTATTGTATCCTTAGGAAGCCAAAGATTCGTCTCTGAGGTAGGTTATACTTCTCCACAATGAGTCATCATGTGTCCCCTGAATTCTGCATAGAACTAGCAACTACTTTGTGATCTCAGCAAGGAGGAATGCTAAAAATAGTCCTTTCAAGGAACACTATCCTTCCTTCTCTTTGCTATGAGAAAAATCGAGGCTTCATGAATCAAAGCTAATTGCTCATTCTAGGGTTGTTGCTCATTGCACGATGTAGCACTTTGTGGAAGAATATACTATATGCAAATTGCAGTTACAACTAGCGCTATTTAATTGGATTTAAAAAACCAGAAGCAATCCACATTATGAATAAGGAGAAACTATTGAAGAGAGATATTGACAGTGTTAAACATAAGATGTCCTTCCCTTCATGGTGCTTTATTGAAATTCTCTCTGATAGGCTATCATTTATACTATGAAAAGGGTCTCCTTTATGGGCTGTAAGAACCATGTAGTGCATTGGTAGTTGTCCCTCCCCCTCCAGCTTGGAGGGAGGCCACTCCGCCTCACTGGGTCTCTGTAGGGTCAGTCCAGCCACAGGGAGGAGTTAGGGAATCGATGGCTTTAGGAGGCACTGGCCCCCAGGCAGGGCAGAGTAACAAACAGTCTAGGGATGTCAGACCCTCAGGCAGGGCCAAGCAACAAACAGTCAAGGGGGCTCAGGTCCTCAGGCAGGGCTAAGCAATAGGCAGTCTTTCGCCTGGCCTCCTGTCTCAGGGAGGAGGCAAACAAACACAGGCCTCTTGGCCTAAGGGGGCAGACGACCACCCCAGGGGTAAGGTGGGCACGGAAGGTAGGCAGACCTGGGCCCACCCTACTCCACTGGGTCCCAGCCCAGGGCCCTGACACTGGCGGAGGGCTCCACCCTGGGTCAGCGGGGATCCACTGAAACATGCTGACCTGAGCACCAACAGCAAAACCGGACTAAAGTCTGGTTTCCCTGGGCTTCTTCCTACCACAATCCAGATAGGGGGTCTGGCGTCCAGGGGTCTTCTGTCTCCTTGGATATTCAGCCACCGGCAAGCTTAGCAGCTTCTTTCCGGACTTGGTCTCCTCCGAGGGCAGGGTGCTACCCAGCCAGGTCCGAAGGGCTGCAGCAGGCAAAAAGCATCTGTCTCTTCCCCTGGCTTCCCCCGAACTGAGGTAGAGGCCCTGCCTCGTATACTTCCTGTCCCGCTTCTCAACTTCCAGCACGAGAGCCGGGCCCAGCCTGGCTCCACCCACCCAAGTGCAGAGAGTGGTCCCTCACCGTCCAGCTTGGAGGGAGGCCACTCCACCCCAACACAAACCAGAACACTGTTAAACTCCAAGAAATTGTTTTGCATTTTATATGATTAAAGCATTTAGTAGGACAGAAAACCCTTCCATTATACTCAGATGGACATAAGCTCTTCGTATACATTCTTTCATGCTTTGTTCTGGAGATCTTTCATTTTCATTGAAGTGGGGAAAAAACTTCCGCTGGTCTCCTGAATTTCAACAGTGGAGCTTAAAACATCATTGTTTCCTTTTCCACTTATTTATAAAATAGTAGAAATATACATGAATTCAATGCATGCAAGAGAAACCAAACTGGAACATAATTCTTCGAATACAATGGTGAACAAAATGAATAGAATAATGGATAGCCGATGAGTTAGTGCACATACTTCTATGAGTATTTTATTATAACAAACAAAAAATATTGTAAAAAAAATATGGTTGCTCTTATGGAGAGTATTTGGGGGAGGCAAATGCACAGTCTTACAAGTAATTAATTTTTATGTAGTGGGTAACCTACAATGAAAGTGTATTAAAAATTAATAGTTGTATACATTGTTTAACCCCTCGTCCTCTCCATATACTCAAACAAACTAGCTAATTTTTCATTCTTTCAGTATATTATTCTTAATGATCAGTAGATCAGGACATTTTAACATTTGCATTTCTTTTAGAGTGCAAATATTTAAGATATGTCACAGATGTAAAGGAAGCCCATGCATGAAACTCAAGATGTACAATCAAATTTATGAGTGAAACCCAGAGATGTGCTGATGTGAGCTTCTCTACAATACAGCTAAGCAGATACTAGGAGCATAACATAGTTTAATGAAAAATGTACCACAACCCTTGCTTGCTTCTAACTTTAAACTCCTTAGCAGTGGATGCCGCTGTCTGGTATATTGATGCATACTCCCCGAGGCGACAGAATTATAACACTAAGATTCTTGTTATTATAAAACCATTGTAATCCCCAGACTCCTTCACTGTCACTTTTTGATGAATGTAAAAGATGTTTCACATGAATCTTTACAGAATTGCCAGGTTGGCTACATAAATGCATGTACACAGTGTTTAGATATGTTGTAGTAGGCTCAAACTTTTTTGTATGTGTACATCCATACCATCACTGAGTAGTAAACAATTTGAAAAATCAGGCCCAGGGTCGGAATCAAAAAGATATGCATACACCCAAAATGAAATTGTCCTAAACAAAAGAATACAGATAAAAGATTTTCTTCTTGATGCACAGATCAGTACAGCACATTCCATTAGTACAGACAATAATCAGTACTCTGTTAAAACAATTACACAGAAAAATACTATATATCCCATGTAGCAACGTGCTTTGGTATAAGTGGAGCATACTGTGTCTCTCAGAACATGTCACTCAACTCTTATCATCAGACAACAGTGTAACCTGATTTTTGAAGCACCTGTCTGGCCGAAAGTAAGCTCTATGTTAAACAGAAGCAAAATGATGTTCTAGGGCCTGATCCTGCTCACATGCAAGTCAACAGCAAAACTCCTATTGACTTCAATGGGAGCAGGATTGGGCTCTTACCAAAGAGTCCACAATAAGGGTTACAAAAATAGGTCCTTCTAATCAGAGATGTAGTAAAGAAGCCTGGGTTTCCTTTATAATACAATCTTAAAATATTTCAGATTATTCTGATCCCCTCTTCATAAGGTTAATAAACAACTCAGCAAACACTAGGCTATTACCATTTATTTTAGAAAGAGAAGAAAGTGGAAACTCTGCTCTGTTTACAGATTTAAAGTGCGACAGTGATTAGCAAAATCTACAGCTGTTGGTCTTTTAAAATATCAGTATGGCTCCATCTTCACCAATTAGTCTACGGAGGGACTGATGACTGCAAACATGGTAGATACACTTCTACCAGCCATTGTAGACTTTTAATCTAGCCATCATTATACTATTTCATATATTAGGTTGTGTTAGAGATAATTCTACAGCATTAAATAAGTATATATGAATAAAATGGAAAATATAGTCACTCTAAGCCATTATGCAGAGTATCTCTATGTTGAATAAAGAGCTGGCAATTTCAACATTCATGCAAATTTCACTAAAAATATTTTGAATATAGCTCTGGAAAAGCTTTTGTGAGAATGAAGCTAATGGAAATTACTTAAATAGCAAGATCCAAAATAGTAATTCACATTAACACATCTTTATTAAAACCTTCTCCAAATGCAATGTAACTGTCAGCAAATAGTAAAGTAGGGCCAAACATAATAAAAATAATAATTCAGATTTGCTGCCAAGCTGGGTATTCTTCAAAAATTGATGTACTCTGAGAATCCAAAATGAGGTTCTGTGAATGGAAATAAGGTAACTACCAAATATGATGAAACTCTGGGCCTAGCTGCACCTTGTGACATCATTTACATCTGTGCAAAGTGGCTGTAAAATTCTACTATACTGATTTGATACCATTTTACACTTTGCACATCTGTGTATATATTGTATTCTGTTCAGCTTCTGCTGCCATCCCCATCCCTGTGCTACCTGAGCACCTCCCAAAGATTCATTAGACGGCATGACCAGCATCATAGAATTGTAAGACTGGAAGGGACCTCGAAAGGTCATCTAATCCAGTCCCCTGCACTCAGGGCAGGACTAAGTATTATGTAGACCAGGGTTCTCAAACTTCATTGCATCGCGACCCCATTCTGATAACAAAAATTACTACACGACCCCAGGAGGGGGGACCAAAGTTTGAGACTGTGCAAGCCCCACTGCCCCGGGTGGGGAGAGGGGCCAAAGCCGAAGCCCAGGGCTTCAGCCCCAGGTGGGAGGCCTGTAATCCAAGCCCTGCCACCCAGGGCTGAAGTTCTTGGGCTTCAGCTCTGGGTGGTGAGGCTCAGGCTTCTGCTTCGGCCCCGGGCCCCAGCAAGTCTAAGCCAGCCCCGAAGACCCCGTTTTGGGGTCCTGACCCACGGTTTGAAAACCACTGATGTAGACCATCCCTGACAGGTGTTTGTCTAACCTGCTCTTAAAAATCTCCGATGATGGAGATTCCACAACCTCCCTAGCCAATTTATTCCAGTGCTTAACCACCAAGATGACCAGACAGCAAGTGTGAAAAATCGGGATGAGGGTGGGGGGTAATAGGAGGCTATATAAGAAAGAGCCCCAAATATCGGGACTGTCCCTATAAAATCGGGACATCTGGTCACCCTGCCTCTCAGTCTTCTCTTCTCCAGACTTAACAAACCCAGTTTTTCAACCTTCCCTCCTAGGACATGTTTTCTTGACCTTTAATAATTTTTGTTGTTGTTGTTCTCTGGACTTTCTCCAATTTGTCCACATCTTTCCTGAAATGTGGTGCCCAGAACTGGACACAAAATACTCCAGTTGAGGCCTAATCAGCGTGGAGTAGAGCAGAAGAATTACTTAGTATGTCTTGCCTACAACACTCCTGCTAATACATCCCAGAATGTTTGCTTCTTTTTTGCAACAGTGTTACACTGTTGACTTATGATCCACTGTGACCTCTATATCCCTTTCCACAGTACTCCTTCCTATGCAGTCATTTCCCATTTTGTATGTGTGCAACTGATTGTTCCTTTCTAAATGGAGTATTTTGCATTTGTCCTTATTGAATTTCTTCCTATCTACTTCAGACCATTTGTCCAGTTTGTCCAGATCATTTTGAATTTTAGTCCTATCCTCCAAAGCACTTGCAACCCCCTCCCAGCTTGGTATCATCTACAAACTTTATAAGTGTACTCTCTATGCCATTATCTAAATCATTGGTGAATATATTGAACAGAACCAGAGCTGATCCCTGCAGAACCCCACTTGATGTGCCCTTCCAACTTGACTATGAACCACTGATAATTACTCTCTGGAATGGTTTACCAACCAGTTATGCACCCACCTTTTATTAGCTCGATCTATGGTTGTATTTCCCTAGTTTGTTTATGAGAAGGTAATGCAAGACGGTATCAGAAGCCCTACTAAAATCAAGATATACCAAATCTGCCATGTCCCCCCTATCCACAAGGCTTATTTCCCTGTAAAAGAAAGCTATTAGATTGGTTTGACATGTTTTGTTCTTGACAAATCCCTATTGAGTGTTTCTTATCACCTTATTATCTTCTAGGTGTTGCAAATTGATTGCTTAATTATTTGTTCCATTATCTTTCTGGGTACTGAAGTTAACCCCTGTGGTCTGTAATTCCTCGGGTTGTCCTTATTTCCCTTTTTATAGATTGGCACTGTATTTGCCCTTTTCCAGTCCTCTGGGATCTCTCCTGTCTTTCATGATTTTTCGAAGATAATCGCCAATGGCTCAGATATCTCCTCAGTCTGCTCCTTCAGTATTCTAGGATGTATTTCGTAAGGCCCTGATGACTTGAAGACATCTAGCTTATCTAAGTAACTTTTAACTTGTTCTTTCCCTATTTTAGCTTTTGATCCTACTCATTTTCATTGGCATTCACTATGTTAGAAGCCAATCGCTACTAATCTTTCTGGTGAAAATTGAAACATTTAGCACTTCTGCCATTTCTACACTTATTGTTTCTCCCCCTCCCAATCATTGAGTAACGGGCTGATCCTCTCTTTGGTCTTCCTCTTGCTTCTAATGTATTCATTAACTGTTTTCTTGTTGCCTGTATCTCTCTAGCTAGTTTAATCTTGTTTTGTGCCTTGGCTTTTCTAATTTTGTCCCTACATACTTGTGTGATTTGTTTATAATCATCCTTTGTAACTTGACCTAGTTTCTACTAGATGTGGTTCTTTTACCAGTCCTCTCCTCTGTGGGAGACTTGTATAGCATTTACTTATAGTCAGAATTGCCAGCCTTCCAGATTCAAAAATCTGAGTTGGGACCCAGAAAATCAGGAGATTTAAAAAAAAAATTATTTTTTTTTGCGGGAGGTGGGGGTAATTTGTGTTCTGGTTTTGGTTCCTTTAGGATAAACTTAGGTCACATTTTCAAAGTTATCATTGCATAGAAACCTTACTACTTTTTAAAATTAAAGCTGAGATTCTCATGTAATCCTGTGCTTCCAGGAGCTCATAGTTTAAGAAAATCACCAAATACCATGAGAAAGAATAAAATAACAAGAGTTGGAAACATCATGTATAGCACTCTTCATTTGAAGATCTCAAAGCACTGTTCAGACATAATGAAGTCTCACAACAATTCCGTGTGGTAGATATTATATGCATTTTGCCTTTGGTTAAACAGAGACACCAAGAATTTAAGTGATTTGCCTGAACTCAACAGCAATCTATGTATGCTTTTACACAATATTTATAACTCTGGCAACCGTCACTGGCAAAATGGAAAGAGAACGCAGAAGACACAAATCTTAATGTCTTAACTTAGCCAGAGGTACCACTTCTTCCTATCATATATCTCTAAATCGTGCAAGTAAGGGAAGTAAAGCTACAGGTGGAGACAGCTCAACAAGAACAGTCCTCAGGCATTGTACAGATGTCAGTGTAGCTAGGACCCAGTCCATTAGCTGATGCAATGTGGTGTGGTAGACTTAGGACTTCTGTTCTTAGATTGTTTTCCAGAACAGAAAAAAAGGAGACCATTCTAGGTGTGGATTGGAGGAACATTAGTTTCATATCCTAAATCACTGTTTTCATTACAAAGGAATTAAATTCTTAACCAAAACCTTTGGGCAGTCACAAATACCACAGGTACTGAACACATCACTGGAAAAGCAAGGACAGCTTTTCAAGAGACTTATTTTTGTTCTCATGCTGTGTGTGCAATAAAAATCTCTGGAATAATCACTTGGCACATAGAGAAACAGTATTATATATAGCAGATAATAGTGCATTAGGCTCTCTTTTATAATCTCTTATTTGCAGGAGGTGAAGGACATGCACTGGCAATTTCACAGAATGATCACACTGTAAAAGTTCCCATCCACTTGGGATTTTTTCTTTTTTACTGTGAATGGTTTAAATCTGTTGTTTTTTCACTGACTGAGCTGCCAGACGTTTGTTATAACTGCTCCCAGGATTTGTTTTGAGGGTGACATTAGTTTTCTTTTTCGTGATGTGTTTTATAGAAATATAACTTGCTATTACAAAATGAAATGTTGTGATTAATTGGTCCCTAAAGTCATATGCCTCTATTTATTTTGAGAAAAACAAATAGTTTGCAGAACAGCTGCTTCTAACTTTGAAAATTAGCCTGCTCAGTAACTGTACATCGTCTCATAACGGGTGAAATTCACTTCTGTGCAGAGGACTAGCAGAATACTTTTGCTAGGGGAGGAGGGATAGCTCAGTGGTTTGAGCATTGGCCTGCTAAACCCAGGGTTATGAGTTCAATCCTTGAGGGGGGCACTTAGGGATCTGGGGCAACATCAGTAGTTGGTTCTGCTAGTGAAAGCAGGGGGTGCTGGACTCAATGACCTTTCAGGGTCCCTTCCAGTTCTAGGAGATAGGATATCTCCATATATTATCTATTAGTATCACTACTTAAATCCTCTGTTTAGTTGGCTTATGGGTGCATATGCTTTCTGCTGTCCATCTCTACGGGCTGGATTTAATCCAGTGTTCTCACATAAATACATGTCTTTCTAAGGAATGAGACAGATTTTAGTTGCTACAGTGGAAGTTTGCGTAATCAGAAATACATGCAGACTTTCTGTAGGCTCCCATACAGGTAGCCTTTTTAAACCACTGGGACATCACAGCATACAGCGAGTGTGTCTCAGTCCAGCGTATTTAACACTGATCTTTCCAAAATGTCAATCCTCATTTATTTGGCCTTATGCTAATCTGCAATTTCTCACCTGTAAAGAGGGGTTAATACTGTTGGGGGCCTTACAATTCCTTTTTTAAAGTATGTATTAAAATTAGATCAAATAAACCAATACCTACAAAGAAACTCTACCAACCTCCTGAAAATAAAATCTTCCCTTCTGAACCCACTTCTTCCTGTTCCTACTACAGTCAACTCACTGGCATCACTGAAAGAACTGGAAAATGGCTACATTTTGTAGCACACCTAGAATGTTGTCACTTCTAATTTGCATCAGACTCAAGATGTGGAACAAATATAGAATCGTAGGACTGGAAGGGACCTCGAGAGCTCATCTAGTCCAGTCCCCTTCACCCCTGGCAAGATTAAATATTATCTAGACCATCCCTGACAGGTGTTTGTCTAACCTGCTCTTAAAAATCTCCAGTGATGGAGATTCCACAACCTTCCTAGGCAATTTATTCCAGTGCTTAACCACCCTGACAGTTAGAACATTTTTCCTCATGTCCAACTTAAACCGCCCTTACTGAAATTTAAGCCCATTGCTTCTTGTCCTATCTTCAGAGGTTAAAGAGAACATTTTTTTCTCCTTCCTCGTAACAGCCTTTTATATACTTGAAAACTGTTGTCATGTTCGCTCTCAGCCTTCTCGTCTCCAATTTTTTCAATCTTTCATCCTAGGTCATGTTTTCTAGACCTTTAATCATTTTTGTTGCTCTTCTCTGGACTTCTCCAATTTGTCAACATCTTTCGTGAAATGTGACACCCACAACTGGACACAAAATACTCCAATTGAGGCCTAATCAGTGTGGAATAGAGCAGAAGAATTTGTGTCTTGCTTACAACACTTCTGCTAATACATCCCAGACTGATCTTTGCTTCTTTTGCAAAAGGTTACACTGTTCACTAATGATCCATGATGACCTCTATATCCCTTTCCGCACTACTCCTTCCTAGGCAGTCATTTCCCATTTTGTATGTGTGCAACTGATTGCTCCTTCCTAAGTGGACTACTTTGCAATTGTCCTTATAGGATCACCAGTTATGGGCCTATTAAAGAATTGGGTGAAATCCTGTCCTCATTGAAGTCAATGGGAATTTTGGCAAGAGGCCAAGATTTCACCATTGGTTTTCCATTGTCTATTGCAGGGGTGGCCAACAAGAGCCTGAGAAGGAGCCAGAATTTACCAATGTACATTGCCAAAGAGCCACAGTAATACATCAGCAGTCCCCCATCAACTCCCCCACCCTGCTCCCAGCACCTCCCACCCACCGGCAGCCATGCCGATCAACGCCTCCCCCTCCCTCCCCACACCTCCCAATCAGCTGCTTTGTGGCATGCAGGAGCATCTGGGAGGGAGGGGGAGGAGTGGGACATGGCAGGCTCAGGGGAGAGGGTAGGAAGAGGTGGAGTGGAGGCAGGGCCTGTGGCAGAGCCAGGGGCTGAGCAGTGAGCACCTCCCGGCACATTGGATAATTGGCGCCTGTAGCTCCAGCCCTGGAGTCGGTGCCTATACAAGGAGCTGCATATTAACTTCTAAAGAGCCGCATGTGGCTCCGGAGCCACAGGTTAGCCACTCCGGTCTATTGCCTGCACAGTGCACTAGGTGCTTGTCTCAAACCTAGGAAACACCCAGAAGCAACAACAGGAAGTTGTCTTAGCAATGAGAGGAATCTCTGGCTGGTTGCTACTATGGACCTCTCCTGCTTAACTGACTCCTGAGCCCCGCATCCCTGCCTAATCCTAGTTCCTGTCTTCCC
The DNA here is from genome assembly GCF_011386835.1 of Chrysemys picta bellii. NCBI lineage: Eukaryota > Metazoa > Chordata > Testudines > Emydidae > Chrysemys > Chrysemys picta. The sequence goes on from NC_088792.1 coordinate 257,456,760, forward strand.
ATCTCAGACTCCCTCCTACTCCCAGTTCCTGCTGTCCTGCCCTAGTCCAGGTCCCTGCTCCTACGCCTTACCCCTGACGTTATTTCTGGCTCTGACCTTCAGCTTGGTATCTGACGTCTCCAGCTCTGACCCCTGGCATGACACCTGATGCAGACTTCAATTCTGACCCTTGGCACTGACCACTAACCTTGACTCCTGCCCTGACCTCTAGGCCTGGCTGCAGACACCCTGGTCATTACAGTGCTTCTTCATTTGCTATTATTAACATATTGCTCTATTTACTGACACTCCTCTGTCAGCTGTGATTCAGAAAAAAATAAGGCTTGGTCTACACTACCCCCCCTAATTCGAACTAAGGTACGCAACTTCAGCTACGTGAATAACGTAGCTGAAGTTCGAAGTACCTTATTTCGAATTAGTTCAAACTTACCTTGGTCCACACTCGGCAGGCAGGCTCCCCCGTCGACTCCGCGGTACTCCTCTCGGCGAGCTGGAGTACCGCAGTCGACGGCGAGCACTTCCGGGTTCGACTTATCGCGTCCAGACTAGACGCGATAAGTCGAACCCAGAAGTTCGATTTCCAGCCGTCGAACTTGCCGGTAAGTGTAGCCAAGGCCTTAGTCTTTTAGACAATGAGTTTTACCCACCAACCTTTGCTGTTGGGGTGTGCAGCTAATAACAAAAGAAGGAGAAAATTCAAGCTGACTTCTCTGTTTATGTATAATAACTTAGCACTCCGAATTTTAAAAAATGAGTCTGAAGCCATGTCTCCTTAGAGGCTTCTTCCTGTCTGATTAGCTGGGAGCTACTTAGATAGAATCCCTTGGCTTCTTTCTAAGCATCTGATTAAGACTTCAGCCTCTAGCACTGTTTTATTATTCCTTATATCCTATAAAATGTTGGAGATTGAAGTAAGCAGATGTTTCCCTGCTTGTTGTCAATGAGCTAGGGCCTCCATTTCCTTTCACCACCTACGCATTCTGTTCTGTTCCTTGTGTTTTTAAGTATAATTGCATAGCTAATTGGAACCATTGTTAAAGGTTAATAAGACTTCCTCTATTTTATGAAATTTTCATATGAATGATGGTATTTAGCATTCTCTCTTGCCTACAACAAATAAGTAATTTTCAAGAATCTAGGGAGCATAGGCAAGAAACATATCTAGCTGTCTTATTTCTAAGGTGCTCGTTGTAGCTCTGCCTTCTTGTAATTCTTAAATCGCTGTCCGGGAGGAATTTTTAAATTTTAAATTTAAAAATTCCTCCTGGGAAAATACGGACGTAGGGTAACCCTATTGGTACAAAAAATACATATTGTGGCACATCCCTTAAATCAGAACTTTTTATAGGGAACCGGTTGCTAAGAAATGAAAGACTTTTTTTTATATATATATTTTTTTTTTAGTCATCCCTGCCGGGGCCCCACCAGAAATGTTCAAATTGGGTCCCGCACTTCCTAAAGCTGGCCCTGACCCTGTTGACTACAAGAAAGCATAGTGAATGGAATTCCAGACAATAAATGCATTGGGAGTTAATGGAGAAAGGATTGAGGAAAACCTTCAAAGTGACCTATCACTCAAAGTTGCTGTTTTAGAACAAGTGGAGCCAGTTGGTCAAGCGGAGGTGATAACTGAAGCAATCCATGGAAGTGGTTGTTTTTAAAGTTAAAACACAAAAGTCTGTAGTTGCATGCTCAGAATAATGAGGGTGACCGGTTCCCTGCAGGGTGCCATCTGGAACTGGTCAAATCTGGCCAGTATATGGGTTTAAAGAGGGTCTGCCTCTCCCTCAATGTGAAGAGAACAATGCACAGTTGTGGTAGCCAAGCAGAGATTACAAAAGATAGATTTTAAGTGATTACAAGTGATAGCAAACAGATCAAAGCAGATTACGTAGCAAATAAACAAAAAATGCAAACTAAGCTTAATATACTAGATAGATTGGATATGAATTAGCAGGTTCTCACCCTGAGAAATGATACAAGCAGGCTGCAGATTCTTAAGAGGTAAGCTGCACTTGCTTTACAGCTTGGAATCCCCAGGTGTTTCATACACAGGGTAGAAATCCCTTTAGCCTGGGTCCAGCACTTCCCCCAGTTCAGTCTTTGTTCCTCAGGTGTTTCCAAGAGTCTTCTTGTGTGGGGAATGAAGAACCACAGATGATGTCACTTCCTGCATTATATAGCTTTTGCATATGGCGTGAACCCTTTGTTCCAAAGGCCAGTCTGTGGAGAACCACTGACATCCCACGATGGAGTCCAGAATCATATAGCCTGGTCACATGTCCTTGTAGAGTCATAGCAGCCATCACTCACAGGCTGCTTGTAGCATTCTCAGAAAGGCTCACGAAGTGGGAGATAATTGTGTCCTAAGGCCTATTGTTCTCCCTAATGGCTCATTGCCCTGAATAGGCCCTTCCCAACCAACTATCTAGACGAGAGGTGGGCAAACTATGGCCTACGGGACACATCCGGTCGGTCCTCTGCCCCGCAGCCACCCCACGCGGCTGCCAGACATGTTGCTCTGAGCGGCATGGTAAGGGGACTGGGGGCAAGGGGCGGTTGGATGGGGCAGAGGTTCTGCGGGGAGGGGGCAGTCAGAGGATGGGGAATGGCGGGGTTGGATAGGCGTGGGGTCCCGGGGGGCCTGTTGGGGGCAGGGGTGTGGATGGGGTCAGGGGATGGGGAACAGGGGGGGTTGGATAGATGTGGGAGTCCCAGGGGTCCTGTCAGGGGGCGGTGGTGTGGATAGGGGTCGGGGCAGTCTGGGGACAGGGAACAAGGGGTGGTGGTTGGATACAAGGTGGGGTCCTGAGAGGCTTGTCAGGAGGCGGTGGTGTGCATAGGGGTTGGGGGGGGCAGTCAGGGGACAGGGCGAAAGAGGTGGATGGGGGTGGGGTCCTGGGGGGGCGGCTAGGGGACAAGGAACCGGTGGGGTTGGCTGGGTCGGGGCTTCTGAGGGGGGCAGTCAGGGGATGGGAAGTGGGAGGAGGCGGTTAGGGGGTAGGGGCCAGGCTGTTTGGGGAGGCACAGCCTTCACTACCCGGCCCTCCATACAGTTTTGCAACCCCAATGTGGCCCTCGGGCCAAAAAGTTTGCCTACCCCAATCTAGACTGAAAGCATCTTGTCTGGTGGGCGTTACCCAGGTTAACTACATTTGAAATACAGATATATAGTCAATATTCATAACTTCAGATACAAAAATGATACATGCATATGTAACCCACACACTTCCTGGGTGGGGGGTTCTGTTCCATCTAGTGGCACCAAGACCACTTAGAGAGAGAGAGAGAGAAAATGAGTCTGCTCTACAGCCTTAGCTAACAGCTGGTTGGCTTTTAGCTCATGTGATAGAGGCATATGCATTAAGCTCTAGAGGTCCCCGGTTCGATCCCACCCACGGATGAACGGGGTCTGTCAGCGTTACACATACAAATAGGATAATCATATTCAGCAAATCATAACTTTTCCGATGACATCTCACATGATCCATCTTGCATAAAATGCATCATAGTTATGCTATAACCATATCATAATATCACTATGAAGAATATTGGCTGCAGTGTCACAACGAGCTATATATATGCAGGGATTCCCTCCGAGACCTTTTCCCCTTGGCTTATCCAGAGCATTTTATTGAGTTTTGGTAGAACGCTTTATATTGAGTTCTCTGGTATCCAAAGCCTGGTTTGAATCCGCACTTATCACTGAGGTTTCTTTATTGACATTTCATAAATCCGTACCTGAGGTGATCGGGCTCAGGTGTAGGGTGATGGGCTAGGGTGCACCACAACTACAAATTACATAATTATAAATCAGATTATCTACATATTCTAAAATAGACTAACACATTCACATTACATTGTACACAGTATCACACACTTTACAATTGACTTGTCAATTTTGTGAACCAATCCCTGTCAATATCATGAACTACCAAAGTATTAAAGTGTGCTAGTAAGCAAAGCTGCAACTGTAAGCGTATCAAACATTTCTCTTCTTAATATTTCTTTATCTACTAGCTACATATTATTTGCAAGGCCATTTGTGAATTAATGCTGTGTCCATTGTTAACTTTTGTTTCCTGACTTCTGTTTTCTTTCATTCTACATGCAAGGCCTACAATACAAAATGCAAGTGGTTCATTGAAAACAGTCTGTATCCTGAGTGGTGTTTTTTCCTACAAAATCGTGCTATGCACAAGTATATATCACCATACAACTCAGGAACCACACATCCCTCCCTGTTTAGCTAAATGAGCAAAACCTAGGAAATCTGTATTCTGGCAGGATACTATGGGACAGACTTGGTATAACTGCCCCTATACCAGTAAGTTAGTACAACAGAGGATTTACTGCATAGACAGTCTCTGATGGCTGGAATTAATGAAGCATGTGACATCCGCTCTAAATAAAATACCGTGTGGTATAAACAGAAACAAATGGCTTGCTTTAATGAGACATTAGCAGTGACACAACTGAATTACACAAGCAGATGTGTGAAATGTATCTTTGTTTAATGCCTGTGCACCACATCAAACAGTGTTTCTGAAAGATGTACCTCCTTTCTGGAACTGGGGCTTCAGCCTTCCTTGTACATCTAGAGTGAGTGCCAGTGCAGTATCCCCTCTCATGCACCCCACTAATGCGCTGCAACCCTTGAGGGACCACATCAGTCAACAGGGCGGTAATTCAGTCTTCATTCTCATTCAGTTCTGGGCCTGTTGGATGAGCTGGTCAGCTACTGCCAAATTGTGGTTTTGTTGTCTGATGCGTGTCCACCGGGCAATGGACTGAGCACCAACTCCTTTTACATAGGCCACCAAACAGCCTTCCGCAAGCAATGATCTTTGGCCATCTTGGGATTTCATGCCTGCTTTGGTACTCAAGGAAGTACAAGCTTTTTATTTTATATTACCCTGTTTTTTTCTCCTCTTGAACTTCTGTGATAAAATAGGCAGGGGCTTAGCCTTGATTTAATCCTCTAATCATTAACAATCACAGTGCTCTCTATTTAGGGTAGTTATACCGAAGGACAACTTATAGACCATCATAATGTCTATGCAATTTTTAATTCAAGTATTGCTCCTTGTATTCAGTACAACACACGAAATACACAAGTTAGTTCTTGTTAGCTCTTGTATATTGATAAGATGCTTTTCCAAGTCATACGAGTCGCACTGATGCCATTGAAATGCTTGCTTGCCATTCTGTCCAGGCGTGGACTGCAGCAGGGCCATACATGTCAAATGGAACAATATTGAAAAAGGCTTTTGCTCAGTTGTGTCAAATGTTGCTGAAAAGTTAGTTACAGGCTCCTGTGGAATGGATAGAGTAACAGCTGTACAACTCCCTTGGTCACTCATTTTCTAGTTTTCCCATTATTTTTAAAAACAGAAAACTCTGAAATAACACAGAAGCTGACAGCTGTAGTCACCTCTAGCTAGAGCCACAAAGGAACTCAGGCTTTGCAATGCCTAACCCTCAGGTACCCTGCCCTTATTGGAATCCTCATCCCGGTAGTCAAGATAAGTGGGGAATGCCTCGTTTGAGAATCCTGCTTTGTGGTGATCAGGGCTTTGGCTTCAGTGAGAGCGCCAGGTAGCTCAGCAGTTCACAAACAATGAGTTGTGACCCAAGTGGGGCTGCACCATCAATAGATCGTGATCTCCAGTATGTGGAGGATGCCATTTTGGTGTCCATGCAGCATGATCTTGCATGTATGGTGCATGCGGGGTTGTGCTGTGTGGAGAAAACCATTTTGCTTTGCTCTGCAAAATGGCATCCCCCATGCTGTCTGGGGACATGGGAATTAACAAAGTGTCAAAATGGGCTCATGTGACCAAAAAGTTTGGGAATCACTGGAGTAGCTTGTTATCTGTGGGGCAGCATTACCACTTGGAGCTTAAAGCATGAGCTTCTACCGCATGAGCTAAAAGCCAACATTGTAGAGCAGACTCATTAATTGCTCTCGGTGCCACTAGATGGGACAGAACACCACACCCAGAAGATGTGAGGGTTACACAGGGTTTCTCAACCCGTGAGTCACAACTCAAAATTGGGTGGCCAGAACGTGTCAAAGGTAGGGTTACCATATTTCCACAAACAAAAAAGAGGACACTGGGGGGGGGGGGGGGGAAAGCCCCGCCCTAGCCCCGCCCCATCCACTCCCTCCCACTTCCCACCCCCTGACTGCTCCCCTCAGAACCCCAACCCCCCCTGCTTCTTGTCCCCTGCTGAGAACCCCCTACCCTAACTGCCCCCCCCAGGACCCTACCTGTCCCCTGACTGCCCTGACCCTTATCCACTCGCATGGGTGGCAGGGTTGTAGAAATTTTGGTGGTGCCCAGAACCCCCCACCCCACCTGCCTAAGGCTCTGGGAGGGGGGTTGGGTGGGGGGAGGAGGTCTGGGGTGCAGGTCCTGGGCTGGGGATTAGGGTGCAGGAGGGGTGCAGGTTCTGGGATAGAGTTTGGGTGCTGGGTGCAGGCTCTGGGCTGGGGCAGGGGGTGGGTGTGCAGGAGGGGGTGAGGGGTGCAGGCTCTGGGATGGAGTTTGGGGGTGAGAGGCGGTGCAAAGGGAGGGGGTGCAGGCTTTAGGAGGAAGTTTGAGGGCAGGAGGGGGTGTGTGGGAAGAGGGAGGGGGATTGGGAGGGAGTTTGGGGATAGGAGGGGATGCAGGGGTGAGGGCTGTGGGTCTGGGGATGAGGGGTTCATGATGCAGGAGGGGGCTCAGGGATGGAGCAGAGGATTAGGGTGTGTGGGGATGAAGGCTGGGGCTGGGGGGTTTGGGGTGTTGGAGAGGCTCAGGGCTAGGGTGGAAGGGCAGGGTAAGGGCAGCCTGTCTTCCCATTAGTGGATGGGGGCACTAGGACCCGGGGGCAGCAGACAGCAGTTGTCTGCGTGTACTGCCAGAGCCAGCACAGCAGACAAGGGAGAGACAGACAGGGAGGGGGGGGACCCACTGAGGGGGGGATGCACGGAGGGGGGGTGGCAGGTGGAGGCTGGGGACCCATCCAACACTCCCCCACTCCCTGACTGCCCCCCCCCCCACTCCTCTTACCATTCTGGCTCCACGTGGGTCGGTTTGTGTGTTACAGAGGACTACAGAGAGAGGGAGGGGGGAGCAGGGGAGGGCTCTGGATGCTGGAGGCCAGTGGGAATGGGTCAATCGGCCTAGCCGCCCAATCAGCAGCCACACTCTGCATGGAAGGGAGGGAGGGAGGCGAGGGAGAAAAAAACCCCGGACATTTTAACCTTGTTACCAATTCCTCCCGGACGGCTATTTAGAGACGCAAAAGCCGGACATGTCCGGGGAAATACGGACAGATGGTAACCCTAGTCAAAGGGTCCTGTGGGAGGCCCAGTGTGGTGGGGAGAAATGAGGTCAGGTCCTGCCCTTGGGTGGTGAGAGGCCTGGGGGGAAGCACTGTAGAGAAAGGGTTGCAGATCGTGCCCTGCACTGGACTTGCAGCTGTGGCTTTGGTCCCATGTGGTTGGGCTGGGCTGGGCTCCCTTCAGGTATTGGGACCCAGTGCATAGGGTCGTAGTACCACTCAGATTTGGCCCAGCCACCGCTCAGTCATGGTGATGGAGGGTAAGCTGGGCCAAATTTGAGTGGCGTTGTGAACCCATACACCAGGTCATAATGCTATTCATACAAATTTGGCCTGGTCAGCCCAGCCATGCCAAACCTGAGTGGGGCTGCGACCTCAGAAGTTGCAATGCACAGAGCAGGGAGCGAAGCCCGGGGACAGGAACTGCAGGAGCTATGGTACACACAATGTACTTATTTAGTGTTTATTATGTTAATGTATATTATATTTTGTGGGCAAGAAATATTTAGTAGCCAGAAGTAAATAAATGCACTAAACCTATTCATTGGGTCATGAAAACCCATCAAGATTTACAAATGAGTCCTGAGCCTAAAAATGTTGAGAACCACATGGAGCTAGATGCCAGCTGAGCACTGGTTTTGAGAATGTCAATGGTGCCTAAATGGCGGACTTTGGCACTTAAAGAGGCAGGTGCCTAATTACATTTATGGATCTAGCCCCTCATCCCTAGCCTATTGTCAAGCACAGGGTTTTTCATGTTGTTTCTGCTGATTTGACTGTTTTGAATAATGAGCATTTAACTTTGCAAGAGCTGCCTATGTTGCAAATCCCAAATTGGACTTTTATGCTCTCCTGAAATGGTACTCATTCTGGTCTCATGCCTGCAAGAAGTGGTGAAGAGTGAATGTGCTATTATGCAGTATTGTCAGTCAATAGGGCAAATTTCTTAGAACGAGGCTTGATTATAAAATGCTTGTTTCTTGCTATAGAATTGAAAATGAAGTCCTGTGTCAATAGGGTCAAAGCAAGTATTTGTTTTTGTACAGTCAAAGGGTTGTTTGACAGGCCCCTGATTGGATTCTGAGCGTGGGAATGAATAAAGTGGTATTTTAACAGACTTAGTGCCCATTTGGGGGCTTGTCTACACTTCGGAGGCTGCAGTGGCATAGCTATGTCTCCTTAGCTAAGCCACTGTAACCCCATGGTATAAGCAGCAAGAAACTGGGGGTTTCCATTGCTATCAAATGCCTTGAGCAGTGGTAGGTAGGTAGGATGTTTATCTTCAAGGTTATTTGCCTGAGGTGATAGAATTCAAATGTAATCAAAAGTGTTTTATTTTAATTAAAATTAAATACTGCGTTCAAAACAGCCTTATCTGTGCAGTTGACTCTGGAGCCCACCCTATGATTAAGTCTGTATGTTTATCATGGTCATGGCTTTTCTGACATAGATAGGGAGGTGCTTAGAACCTTGCAGGATTAAACTCTAATACTTATTGGTCAGCTTTGGGGATGCTTTTGGTGGAAACGTATTTTTTTGGCTGCAATGACAGAACGGTATTGTGAAGAAGTCACCTGGCATTTTTCCTTCTCAAAAGGGACGGCAAATGTCATCGTATCACTATAAAATATAGGCAAGCAAAGCTGTGCTAGTAATTTACTTCTAAGCATATCACATTCATAACAACGATCAACATGTGCTGCACTGTGCAGCAAGCCAGTCCATTAACTAGTTTTACATTGCAAATTACAGCTCTCTTAATTGAACTGTCTCACAGATAGGTTTGTAGCCTGTTGAAACCACAGTGGGAGTATGATTCAAACTGGCAGAACATAATTGCTCAAAATTGGAATGTGGCAACGTCACAAATTCCTGATATAAGTTTTCTTCCAAAAACATGCCATAGACCCTTTAAACATTAATGGTGGAAAAGATATTGGGACATTTCTTTAGTCTCTTCTGAAATATGGCATGTCCAGTAGCATAGCAGCACCTAAAACTATTCTGGGGCATTGGTTCAGTACTGACTGAGTCCTGGTTCAGCAAGGTACTGAATTCTGTGCTTAACTTTAAGCATGTGATTAGTCTCATTAACCCATTAAAGTTAGGCAGGTGGTTAAGTACCTTGCTGTATCAGGGCTGCCATCAGCAGAGTGCTGCCTATTCAATTGCCACCAGTTTCCATCAGCACTCTGGGTTTTCCTTGGTGGCCTCTCATCCTCTGATCACAGTACATGTCCCTGCCAGGTTGATTTGGGTTTGTGTGTGTGTGGCGGGGGGGAGCACATAGTGTTTTTCATGGATATGTCTCACAAGCATTGGATTAGTCAGGATCAAGTTGTTCTGGAGGTTTTCTTCATGCTTTGCATACTGCCATCAGAGGAGTAAATGTCCCCGCTAACGGGGGATGGACAAAGACCCTCCTAGCAGCACTACCTGACCACAGCAATACCCATGAATTGCTCTCCGCATCTCCACAGGGCTTCCTGAACAACAGCATGCAGGGAGTGAGCAGAGGAGAGGCAAGGTTGGCATCAGTCTTCCTGTCCTGTCCCAGTGAGGTGGCACTCGGGTTGAAGAAGCCCATTTTAACAATTGGAGCAGCCGGGTCAGGACAGGAAGTGGAGGGCAGTCAGTCATGCTTCCTGGCCCTGTGGAGAAACTCACACCCAGCTACTCATCTGGGCCATTTGTCCTTGGATTAGACCCCCTCATTCATTATTAAGGCCCTATTTGAATCACAGGATGATCTTCCAGTAATTGTGGCTGAGTTGCAGACAATACATGGAAAATTACAGAAAAGTAATAATGGACCTTTATGAATAACAGTAATTTGGAAAAACCAGAGTAGACCTATTTGTTTAAGAAAAGTTTTTGTTGAAACGATATAAACCCTCAAGTATTATCATCTGCCTGCTAATATTTTTGATAACCAGACATTTTGCTGCAACTATATTACATTCATTTTTTTAAAAAAAGTGCCTGGTACAATATAAAATTCAGAAGACTAGAAGTCATAACACATCTGCTGAAGAAATCAAGTGCAGTCACTTTAGCCTTTTACATTTTACAGGCATTGAATGTTAGTGCAGTGTACCCTGCTACAGTGGTCTCCTTCGTGCCCTGTCTTTGCTTTGTGAAGACTTGTCCATACTGAGATACTGCATACTCAGCATGCACAGAATTAGGCAAGATTGATAGTGATTGCTTTGCTGTATCTGCTAACTCTGGAAATTGCTGTAGAACTGCAGGTGAATCCCCAAACTCTCCAAGATTATTTAATAGCCATTCATTTGCAAAAAAATGTGTATGGGGCACGCTATGTGTGCATGTTGTGAATGAAGTAGGGCCTTATTATATATTTATTAGGGTTACACTACCAAAATGAGTGTGATGTGCATTACAGATGGTCCTGTCCTGTAGAACTTACTGACAATTAATAACAATCATGATTATTATTATAATAATTACTAAACCCATCTCCCTGCTTAAACCATATCCTTGCATTGACATTAGGAGCACCTTCATCCATTGCAACCAGTGAATAGAGTAAACATTCCTGGAAGTAGATACTATCGAGTTAAGAGGAATGCTGCTAAGCATCACATCACAGGGCACTGACACTTTTAATTGGCAAAACAAAACTTCCTTGGGTTCAGCATTGTTAACATCTGTGACTGGGGTCCCAGTGGGGCCAGCTAAAGTAATTCAATTAGGGTGAACTTCAAAGAATGGTGCAGACAAACCCCAAAGCTGGTGGATAATTCAATACTTAAATTTACCAAGCCAGCATAAAACAGCTTCTTTATTACCTCACTGGTTGCCCAAAAACCAATAACACCGTTCCCTTAAAGACCCAGCCTCAGGCTTCCATCCAGGTACCCAAGTAATATATGATGAAGATTTCTGAAAATCTTATTTCATCATATAAAAGAAAAGGTGTCCGATCCTTTGGGATTGGTAGAACATTACCTCCCAGGTTAATTAATATTCCAGAATCTTACCCAAATACACGCATATAGCCAATTCTTATTAACCACACTGAAATTTATTAAAAAGAAAATAGAGAGAGTATGAGTTAAAAGATCAATATACATACAGACATGAGTTTAATTCTTGAGGTTCAGATACATAGCTTTGTAGTTGCAAAGAGTTCTTTCAGAAGTAGTTCATAGGCTATAGTCCAATGTCCAGTATCATATCAGGGAAGACCAGTCAGCACTGGGATCCCAATCTGGTGGCTTAAGCTTCCCCGATGAAGCATTAAGCAGATCTGAGATGAACAGGATCAGGACCCAAGGATCTTTTATACAATTTCATGTCCTCTTTGACAACTTGGAGTCCCTCGGGGAATAAAAGATAATTTGGATGATAAGGCAATTTGCTTGTTCGTTCACCATTTACAAATTATTTTCTATACATTTCAATGAGAGATGAATACAGAGATATCCCATGTTTACAATTCATTTAAATTCTAGAATGTTCTTTTGATCTCTGAATTAGCAGAATACAGCATGGACAGGGACCGTTGATTACATTGTCCACTACTACCCATATATATGTAAATACACAAAAACAAACATTATCTCCCCACATGTCTTTAAGAGTTGAATGTGAGTCATTTATTTTGCAGGATGTTTAACCCTTTCTGCCCAGGGGTCACAACATCCTTCTGTCTCAAAGTAATTTTATAATGCAGTATCACAAATCCCTTTTATTTCTAGAATAAAATCAGGTATATATATTTTACAAACATTTCATTCAACATTTGACTTTTGAAAAATTTCTTTCACTCCTGACAATTCCAGTGCAGTGCACTTCATTAAAACATGAACATTTCTCAGCCAGCAGTGACTACGGTATCATAGCAGCTCCTATTTTAAGTTTATAGGTATATGGTGGGTTCCTGAAATGTTGGATGCTGACTGTATAATACCATCTTCAATATGATTCTGTTTTTTGTAAATTTCTCTCCTGCACAATTGGGTGGGCTGGATTACTTTTTTACATTGCTGTTGTAACAATCTGTAGAGCATCTGAATGCAGCAGCTGAAATTTTCAAAGCCATCTGAGTGATGTACACTCAACTCCTACTGAAAATTAATAGGAATCAGTTGTTGTAATCCCCTACGTGGCTTTTGACGATCGGGATTGTCTACGTAGGAAAGTTTTACCCATTGTATTGTAGGGCAAAAGCTTAATGGGAAGAAATTGTCTCAAGTAAATTGTACTCCATTTTGCTTATATTGCTTTATACTCCATTTTGCTAGCTTTGAATTAGTAAGAAGAAATTGTTCTGAGTTTATTCTTTGCTGATTGTGTTAGTGATTGTTCTTAGACGGATAGAAGTTTTATGGCTTTAATTATTGCCTTATTTACTGTTTGATATGTGAATGAAGAATGTATGATAATTAACTGAGAAAAGGCAGCTGGGCCGGATGGTTAAGAAGGGAGTGAAGGAGTTGAGAGGCACCAACTTTATTATCAGAATCACCCGGATGGCAGATTGACGACCTTAAAGCAAAGGCATACACCCCAAGGACAAGATAAAGAGTGGAACTAGAGGGATGAGACAAGAAACAGCTGCGGATACTCTCAGTAACAACCCAAATAATGCTGATTGGGAGCAACCTTGACTACCTCGTGATTAACAGCTCCAGTGTGACACAACAAGGTCCAGAGACTTGTATGGGAACGTATTATTATAAAAGAAGGGTGTATTTCCATGGGACTTTGGGTTCGTTCTGCATCTGTGGCGCTTCGAACGCATTCGACAGAGGCCCAGCTCCGCTCTCTCATGTGCAGTTTCAGCTGGCCACTGGAACGGACTGAGCAACACTAAGGACTGGTGACTATAAGATCCGGCTGCAGAACCTTTTGGTGTGCATGTATGTGTATGAATGGAAGCATATGCTGATTTTAATGCTTAAATTGTACTCTCAATAAACATGGCATATTGCCTTATCCCCTTTAAAAAGAGTCTGTGTGCTTTTTATAAGCATAACAATATCAGTATAGTTATACTGGTATAAATTCCTGTGTGGACACTCTTAGCCATGTATAAGAATGGCTTTTTTAGATTTAGCTTAAACCCCTTCCCAAGTGGCATAGCTAAAACTGAACAAAGGTACTTTTATATATAAGAGTGTACACATGCTGACTTATACTAGTATAACTATTTCTATTAAATTCACACCTTGGCTTGTACCAATATAACTTTCCTGGTAGTCAAGCCCCCAGCCAGTGTGTTTATATTCCGCACTGTGTGCTCTAATGGCTGAATAATTTTATTGCAACTCGTGTTTAGATAATGTAATCACAGAAGGGCATGCTGAGGGTGGCAGCCATATCACGAAGCTCAATGTGTACATGAGACACTGGAAAGACAACATTTGTAAATGCATTTTCTCTCTGTCTGTTTCTGTTCATGGTTCACTAGTCAGTACACTATTGTATCCTAATAAAAGTTTTTAGTTAATTTAATGTATTAGGGGAAGAAATCGCTACTCGTTTTGTCTGGGACCTGAAACTACTATAAACAAAATAATAATTGTGATGTAATACCTGTATGTAAAGTAGGAAAAATATGAAACTACAGTCACTATGGACTGATGGTCTGTGACTAAGGCATTTGATTGGGACGATCTGGAGTCAATTTATGGCTCTGCCATACATTAGAAGAAAGAGGATGACCAAGGAAAGGGTAGGCTCATTACTCAATGAGGAGGGAAAGACAATGACAAAAAATGCAGCTAGGCCAAAATTTTAAATGTTTCAGTTTTTACCAAAAAAGTAGCAGTAATTGCACAGCTACCATAGTGGACATTGGTGTAAATGGGGTAGGATCTGAGGCAAAAATAGAAAAGTTGGCAGGGCCTGATGGAATACATCCTAGAGTACTTAAGGAGTTTGCTGAAGAGATCTCTGAGTCATTAGCAATTTCTCTCTGAGAGCTCCTGATGGACAGGAGAGATCCCTGAGAACTGAAAAAGGGCAAATATAGTGCCTTACAATAAAAAGGGGAATAAAGACAACCCAGGGAATTATAAACCAGTCAGATTAACTTTGGTACCCAGAAAGATGATGGAGCAAATAATCAAAAATCAATTTGTATGCACTGAGAAGAAAATAAGGTGATAAGTAACAGTCAGTGTGGATTTGTCAAGACAAAATCATATCAAACCAACACAATATCCTTCTTTGACAGGGTAACAAGCCTTGTGGATGAGGGTTAGTAGTAGATGTGATATATCTTGACGTTTGTAAGGCTTTTAATATTGTCTCACATGACCTACTCATAAATTAGAGAAATATAGCATAGACAAACTTACTATCTGGTGTATGCACAACTGGTTGGAAAAATGTACTCAGAGAGTAGTTATTAGTGGTTCACAATCAAGCTGGAGGGGCATATTGAGTGCAGTCCTGCAGAGATCTGTCTGAGTTATTTTCTTAAATGATTTGGATAATGGCATAGAGAGTACACTTATAAAGTTTGCAGACGATCGAAAGCTGGGAGGAGTTGCAAGCGTTCTGGAGGACATGACTAGAATTCAAAATTAACTTTACATGGAGAAATGGTTTGAAATATATAGGATGAAATTCAATAAGAACAAATGTAAAGTACTACATTCAGGAAGGAATAATCAGTTGCACAAATTCAGTATGGGAAATGACTGCTTAGGAAGGAGTACTTCAGAAAAGGATCTGGGGTTATTGTGGATCACAAACTAAATAAGAGTCAACAATGTAATACTGTTGTGAAAAAAGCTAAGGTAATTCTGGGATACATTAGCAGGAGTGTTGTACGCAAGACACAAGAAGAATTCTTCCACTGTACTCAGCATTGATAAGGCGTCTTCTTAGTATTGTGTCCAGGTCTGGGCACCACACTTCGAGAAAGATGTGCACAAATTGGAGAAAGTCCAGAGGAGAGCAACAAAAGTTATAAAAGATCTAGAAAACATGAGCTACAAGGAAAGATTGAAAAAACTAGATTTGTTTAGTCTAGAGAAGAGAAGACTGAGGGAGGACATGATAACAGTCTTCAAGTATGTAAAAGGTTGTTATAAAGAGGAAGGTGATAAAATGTTCTCCTTAACCACTGAGAACAGGACAAGAAGTAAAGGGTTTAAACTGCAGCAAGGGAGATTTAGGTTAGAGATTAGTAGGGATCCTAGTTTTCTGTGATAGAAAAACCAAAATTCTCTAATAAAAAAAACAACAACATAAAAATCTGTGTTTTTCTGGGATTAAAATGGAACGCTGAACTTTAGTTTACCAAGCCACAATACACAATGGAACCTCATTTATCCAGTCTAATTGGGACCGGGCCAGATTGCATAATCTAAAATTTGAATAATCCAGAGAATGGGCAAATAGCTTCAGCCCCGGGCGGTGGGGCTCATGCTGTGATCCCTAGATGGTGGGGCTCAGGCTTCCGTTGAAGCTGGAGCAGTGCCGCTCTGGACTGACAGCCTGAGCCCCGCTGCCCGGAGCTCGGGTATCAGCCCCAGTTCGGTTAATACGGAGAGCCAGATAATGGGGGCTTGGATAAACAGGGTTCTAGTGTATACGTTTTTATTTTTTCACAAAATGTAAAAACTAAAGATATTCTCTAAAGATGCAAATTCTGTGCTTTTCTGCGTTTTTCTGTGGGAAATGGATTTCTAGGATCCCCGGAGATTAGGAAAAACTTCCTAACTGTTAGGGTAGTTAAGCACTGGAACAAATTACCTAGGAAGGTTGTGGAAACTGTCATTGGAAGTTTTTAAGAACAGGTTAGACAAACACCTGTTGGGGTGATCTAGATAAACACTTAATTCTGCCTCAGTGCAGGGAACTGGACTAGATGACCTATTGAGATCCTCTCAGTCCTACATTTCTGAGATTTCCTGTGCCACCGTGGGCAAATTACTTAATTTCTCTGTGCCTCAGTTCCCCCAGTTCTGACAATAATACTTCCTTCCTCCCATCTCTTATCTGACTGGTGTGTTTAGATCATTCTTGCCCCAATGGGTTTACAATCTCACTACTTATTTACCACAAAGACAGTCTGATCACAGTTGGGGTTGCTCGGCACTACTGTAATATAAATATGTTGTTGATTTATTGCATCACTTTTCTTTGTAAAGTAAAAGCAGTTCAATATTGTAGCTATAAAACAAGGATTAATAGCACATGTTTTCTTTTGCCTCTAGGTTAAAGAAAAAGTCCCAGTCTGTAGATGTTACTGCACAAGGATACAACCCTCTGGCAGCAGAAGCACAAGAGGCCCCACAAGCCAGTAAATTGATACCTGTCACTAACACAGCTGCTTCTGAAGAGGAGCAGAACAACACCACAAATACACAAAGGCACAATCCACGGAGGAGTGAGCTGAAGAGATACTACACCATTGGTGAGCTTAAAGCCATCATTCAGTTCAAATGTTTTAACTAGTATGTGGAAGGCATCCCCACATTGGTGGCCAGTCAATCAGGTGTTCTTTAGCTGGATGGAACAGAGTTTCTGACTTCCTTATTGCTCACTGGGGGGCTATAGTCTTATCTGTTGCTAACATTAAAGAGTGTTCTTTTGCAGAGAAATTCAGTGTTGTTAATGTGACTTTTCAAGTGACAGAAGCATTCCACTTGCTTTTATTATTATTATTTTTTTTTTTTTGTGAGTGTGCAATGTAATGAGTTCTGCAGAGAAAACAGGAGATGTACTGCTCCCAGCTTGCACACGGAGGCAGGGAGTCAGAATTTTGTTTATAAATGGAGTGATTAGTAGGTGATTAAGATAAGAAAGGACAGTCAGGATGTTTACTAAAGTTAAATAATCTGTTCCAAGTTTGGTGAACTGCAAAAAGTAAGTACAAGTCTGTCTCATCTTACGCGGGGGTTCCGTTCCGCGGTTAGCGCGTAAAGCGAAAACTGCGTATAGCCAAAACCCCATTGAGTTCAATGGCGGGCGAAATCGCCCACACTACAGATATAGTATTAAAACTGTTGTTTTTCTCTTTTTTTTGTTTTTTGTTTTTTTTTTGTTTTTGCCGACCGCGTAAACTTGAAATCGTGCATGTTAAATGCGCATAAGATGCGACAGACCTGTAGACTAAATGATGGAAAGTAATTGTAGATTTTTCCACAATTGTTTCAATTGTTGTATTCAAGAGGTACTAACAAAGTTACTAATATCTTTCTTTGAGAATAACTGATTTTTTAGATAAAAGAAATGCAGTAGATCTAATCTACCTGGATGTCAGTAAGGCATTTGATAGTTTCACTTGAGAAATTATTAGTTAAATTGGAGAAGGTGGGGATTAATAAGAGAACTGAAAGATGGATAAGGAATTGATTAAAGGGGAGACTATAACAGGTCATACTGAAAGGTGAACTGTCAGGTTAGAGGGAGGTTACTAGTGGAGTTCCTTAGGGATCTGCCTTGGGACCAGTCTTATTTAACATTTTTATTACTGACCGTGGCAAAAAGTGGGAGTGTGGTAATAAAATTTGCAAATGACACAAAGTTGGGAGCTATTGCCTATATGGAGGAGGACTGGAATACCATACAAGAAGATCTGGATGACCTTGAAAACTGGAGTAATAGAAATGGGATGATATTTAATAGTGCAAGGTGCAAGGTCATGAATTTAGGAACTAACAACAAGAATTTTTTCTATAAGCTGAGGACTTATCAGTTGGGAGTGGCAGAAGAGGAGAAAGACTTGGGTGTATTGGTTGATCACAGGATGACTATGAACTATCAATGAGATGCGGCAGTGTGGCTAATGCAGTACTGGGGTGCATCAGGCAAGGTATTTCCAGTAGAGAGAGGGAAGTGTTAGTACCATTATACAGGGCACTGTTGAGACCTCATCTGGAATACTGTGTGCAATTCTGGTCTCCCATGTTTAAAAAAGAGTCATTCGAACTGGAACAGGTGCAGTGAAGGGCTACTAGGATGATCTGAGGAATAGAAAACCTACCTTATGAAAGGAGACTCAGAGAGCTTGGGGAGATATGATATGATTGTTCCCTATAAATATATCAGAAGGATAAATACCAGGGAAGGAGAGGAGTTATTTAAGTTAAGGACCAATATGGACCCCAGAACAAATGGATATAAACTGGCATCAACAAGTTTAGGCTTGAAATTAGGTGAAGATTTCTAACCATCAGAGGAGTGAAGTTCTGGAGCAGCCTCCCAAGGGGTGCAGTGAGGGCAAAAAATCTAACTGGCTTCAAAACTGAGCTTGATAAGTTTATGGAGGGGATGGTATGACAGGACTGCCTACACTGGTGTGTGGCCCATCGGCAACTGCCTGTAGCAAAAGTCCCCAGCGGCTGGAGATGGGATACTAGATGGGGAGGGCTCTGAGTTACTACAGAGAATTCTTTCCCAGGTGTCTGGCTGGTGGGTTTTTCCCACATGCTCAGGGTCTAAATTACCGTATTTGTGGTCAGGAAGGAATTTCCCCCGGGGTCAGATTGGCAGAGATCTTGGGCTGGGGGTTCACCTTCCCCTGCAGCATGGGGCACAGGTCATTTGCATGTTTAAAGTAGTGTAAATGGTGAATTCTCTCTAACTTGAAGTCTTTAAATTATGATTTGAAGACTTCGGTAACTCAGCCAGAGGTTAAGAGTCTATTACAGGAGTGGGTGGGTGAGGTTCTGTGGTCTGCAATGTGTAGGCTGACCAGATAGCCAGTGTAAAAAATCGGGACAGGGGGTGGGAGGTAATAGGTGCCTATATAAGAAAAAGCCCCCAAGATCGGGACTGTCCCAATAAAATTGGGACATCTGGTCACCCTAGCAATGCGTGGGAGATCAGACTAGATGATCACGGTGGTCCCTTCTGACTTTAGTAAGAGTATCTGAGTAAGAATATACATTACAGTTTTAAACCTAACCACAGAGACTTGCCGCAAGATGTCAGAACATGTTAGTGTTAGAGCTGAGTGGGTCTAATATTTATTTAATTTTCTTTCTTGATATCGGAATCAGATACAGTGTTCCTGTCAGATAATTTCTAAGTTACTCTCTGCAAAAATACCCTAGAGTTTTCAGTTGCCCTAAGTAGCCCCTGGAGTCAAGATTAAAGTCAGACCCCCAACCCCCAACAAAAATCTGAAATGGCACCCCTGTCAGGGTAGGAACGGAATTTGCCTCCCACCACACATGGCTCTTTTGACCTGACTGGAGTCCTCCCCCCAGATATAGAAGTCAAACTACGCCTATGAAATTAGGCCCCTGTGATACAAAGACTTATGCATGTGCTTAACTTTATTCACTATGAGTAGTGCTGTTAAAGTCAGTGGTCATGATGTATAAAGCTCAGCATGTGCATAAATCTTTACAGGATTGGCACTTTACTGATTCCTTGGTTTATAATCTAGTTACACTTGATTAAAATGGATGGATCTTTCTCACCCTGTAATGTGCATGTTATATTGATTAACGTTCGTGGGAATTACTTGTTCATTCAGAGAAGAAGAACTAACATAGAAGGGAGGTTATGGACTCTCTGCTAGACACTTCTGAAAAGAGCAGGTATATTTAAAACAAAAAACAAGGTCTGTAGTTTAATTTGGAACATGCTTCTTGTGCAATAATTATAAATTAAACTTTGTTATATTTTTTTAAAAAAAGAAACAGCAACGGCAGTTATCTATATATTTTAGAAAATAAAATGTAGCATTTTATGGACTAAATTTACAAAAGTGATTAGTGATTTTTGGATGTCTTCATTTTTATTTGCCCAATTTATGGATAACTTAAAGGGGCCTTTCAGAAAGTGCTGAGCACCCGCCACCTGAAAATCAGACCCCTTTTTAAAGTGTTTCAAGTTACCTCCCCCTCCACCAAAAATGAAACAGAGTCATTTGTCACTTTTGAAAATATAGGCCAGTTCAGTATTGTTTTGGTCAGTATTTCCAAATCTTGGATCAAGTACTGCTTCAATCCCCTGAAGATAAATGAAATGTGCAATTTGAACACCAGCTGAGAATCCTCGATTAACCTCCGTATGGTAGGGTTACCATACGTCCGGATTTCCCCGGACATGTCCTCCTTTTGTGTGCTAAAAATAGCGTCCGGGGGGAATTTGTAAAGCACTCACAATGTCCGGGATTAGCAGAGCGAGTGCCTGGGAGGGCTGCAGGGAAGTCCCGGGCTGGACTCAGGAGCAGCTGTAGAGGAGCCGGATCCGCCCTGCATTCTGAGCCAGCAGCTCCCTTGCAGCCCAGTCCGGCAGCACTGTGCAGGGCCAGACCGGGTTTTGTTGTGCAGGGCCAGGGACCAAGTTTTGTTGTGCTGGAGAGCTCAGCCACGTGTCCGGCTCGGCTGCACAGAGCCCAACACTCTGTTCTGAGCAGCAGGGTAAGGAGGTCAGGGGGCAGGAAGGTTCTGGAGGTGGAGGTCAAGAAACGGGGGGGGCTTTTTGGGGGGAGTGGAGAAAGTTTTGGGCAGTCAGGGTACAGGTAGGGGGTAGGGTCCTGGGGGGCAGTTGGGGGGGGTCTTAGGAGGGGGCAGTTAGGGGACAAGGAACAGGGAGTCTTAGGTAGGGGGTGGGGTTCTGGAGGGCAGTTAGGAGCAGGGGTCCCAGGAGGGGGCAGTCAGGGGACAAGGAGCAGGGGGGGAGTGTTTGGGAGTTCTGGGGGGGGCTGTCAGGTGGCAGGGGTGGGGAGATGGATCGGAGCAGTCAGGGGACAGGGAGCAGAGGGGTTTAGATGGGTTGGGAGTTCTGGGGGGGGCTGTCAGGGGGTGGGGAGTGGTTGGATGGGGCGTGGGAGTCCCAGGGGTCTGTCTGGGGGTGGGGGTGTGGATAAGGGTTGGGGCAGTCAGGGGACAAGAGGCAGGGAGGCTTAGATAGGGAGTGGAGTCCTGGGGGGCAGTTAGGGGCAGGGGTCCCAGGAGGGGGCAGTCAGGGGACAAGGAACGGGGGGAGGGTTGGGGGTTCTGGGGGGGCGGGAAGTGGGAGGGGCTAGGGCGGGGCTCCTCCTGTCCTCTTTTTTTCTTGCTGAAATATGGTAACCCTACCGTATGGAGGAATATGCCTCAGGGACTCGGCACTGAAAAAGAAACTTCCTGAGGTGTGCACAGTAGCAGAAATTAGGTTCCAGGTTCTGGACAGAGTAATCAAAAGAAGCAAAGATAATTTAGTTTTCAGGGCTGGAAGTCTGTTTGGCATTTCGGGGCTCAATTGTTAATCAAACAAAGTTATATTTTAAAATGACAAGGTGATAATCATATAGCAGTGTTTTGTAATATAGTCATCCATATTTTTCAGAAATACAGCAGTACAGACAGAGGCTTACATAGATAAAATCAAGAAAAACATTGAATCCATATCTTTGTTTCAGAGTTCTACTGTAGATTGATACATTTGAGAGAGAAGCATGGTCTTGGGCTTCTATTCAACTAGCTGTTCCATGAGGGTGGATTTCTGTGTCACACACAGCTAACCCATGTGAAGTAGGTTGCAAAGTCAGGGCCTAAAATTGTAAGGCCAGACTCTCAGTTGGTGTGAATCAGTGTAGGTCCACTGAAGTCTAAACAGTTAAGACAGTTTACATAAGCTGAGGATATTTCTCAACAGCCCTTTTGGGAAGGGACTGTCTGCCTGTGTTTGGAGACAGCTACTGGCACACTGTGGGTACTATGAGAAACCAAATTATGGTAATCATGGTATAGCCTGTTACATTTATAGTTAAAGTAGAACTGAGTTTTGTACCTTTTGTACTTATTTATGGCTCATTACCTCAATCAATAAGCCACTAACCTTCCTTTGTCCTAGTACTGAGGTGGTGTTAACTGCCCATTTTACCTTCTATGGTCTCTTGCAACACGTTAACACCTTATATTAAACAATCTCTTCTGCCTTGTGTTTAGCTGTGACACTCAGAGTATCTTTCCCAAACCTGAATAAGAGTTCTGCATAAGTTCGAAAGCTTGTCTCTTTCACGAACAGAAGTTGGTCCAATGAAAGACCTTGCCTCACCCACCTTGTCTCTCTTTTGCTCTTGAAGCAATCACTTTGTTATGTATGAAGAATACAATATATCCCCCAACCTCTAAAATTACAGTATTTACTTGTTGAATACAGAATTAATTTTCTGAGAATTCACAAGTAAATCAGTTCATTTCGAGTTAAAAGTAACTTTAAAATGTGTCCTTTAAGAAATTTAGCACAGTGTATCAGATCATATTTTTGTTCCAAATGATCTTTATAGTGGATGAACGCAGACTCTTCAAACTTCCCATACAGTAAAACTTACCATGAGGGAGAAAATGAAAAATCAGATATGTCTTTAAAAATCCGTTTAATTTGGGACTAAAAACACTATTCTGTACTAATCATAATTTATGGTTATTTCATAGAATCACTACAGGGCGAAGTTAAGATAGTTTGGGTATCTTATTTGCATATTTCCGATACATAAGTTTGTTTGGATTTCTTTTAATCTTAACTCTGCTTTTATGATGTTTCTTTTAGGGTTCCTTACAACATATGGGGGGGAGGGATAGCTCAGTGGTTTGAGCATTGGCCTGCTAAACCCAGGGTTGTGAGTTCAATCCTTGAGGGGGCCACTTAGGGATCTGGGGCAAAATCAGTACTTGGTCCTGCTAGTGAAGGCAGGGGGCTGGACTTGATGATCTTTCAAGGTCCCTTCCAGTTCTAGGAGATAGGATAGGATATCTCCATTAATCCCTGCAATGTAGTTTACCCTAAATTACTGTTATGTATTCTTAACCTTAGCTGCATCTTAATGTAGACTTTTTTGGGTGGGGAGGGGAATTATTAGTAATGATCAAGTGGTCTGAGCACAGGACTGTGTGAGGATCTAATCCCAGTGCCATAATCCTAAATGTCATGCATATGTATGGTGTTATATAAATCATAATCCTGACTCTGGCACACCTTCTGAACTCTTGGGCAAGGCACTGAACCTCTCTTTTTCAGTCCGAAGAATGTAATTTTGTGAGAATTAATGTTTGTAAAGTGCTAGGAACAAAAAATGTTCTACAGGGCTGCATCTTGGGACCTCTAATCCACCTGCCCATGACATGTTGGATAAAACCTGTCTGCACTTAGCTATTGTTGGTGGAGTTGCACTGGTGTTGAATTACAGGACCTAATTTTCCTAGTGTCGACAAGGACTGCAAGAGTTAAGTAGTAGTATCTTTCGGTCTATATTTCATTTGGTTGGTCAATGATATTTATCTTTTAA
The DNA here is from genome assembly GCF_011386835.1 of Chrysemys picta bellii. Taxonomy (NCBI): domain Eukaryota; kingdom Metazoa; phylum Chordata; order Testudines; family Emydidae; genus Chrysemys; species Chrysemys picta. The sequence continues at coordinate 257,480,308 of NC_088792.1, forward strand.
AAAGTACATCAGTGCTTTGCAGTTCTACCGGTTTCCTAGAGAATTTTAAGCTTTCCTTGTCCTCTGTATGTGAAGTTTCTGTTGTTGGATAAAGTCAATTACAGCACAGTGCATTCTTGTCATCTATCAATACATTTTTCTTTCTAACATGAAGATATTGATTGTCGTTTACACCTACAGTCATCAATGGATTTGTTTAACCAAACTCATGAGACGTATTTTAAAGTTAACTATTTGAAATTTGGTGCTGAGGAATAAAGACCTAAGAGTATTTTTGCAAGTTCTGTGGTCATGATATTGCTGCAATGGGAATAATTTCTGAGAGTCAGTGACTTTTCTTTAGCATTTAAAAGAAAAAGAAAATTAACAATAAGGGAGCTGTAGCTTATAAAAATCATGTTTCAAAAAGAGGGAGGCATAAAGAAGACAGTATAAACAATTTGGTTTACTTAAAACTGGGAAACGCATAACTGCATGATCATTTACACTTATTAAGCCTGTAGGCAGCGTCATGCAGCTGCATCATAGCTCTTTCTACCTAGTAAGCTAGTAGGTCCCAGGAGAATATATCACTTATAATGTGACATTCTGCCATAAATCTGTACAGATATTCTAGAAAATAGAGAATTAAGTGATAACCATAAGTTTCCTTCAGAACATCTAAACGCTTAACAGTCCGTAATGTAAAATAAAACATACGCAGGCCTAGTTTTTGTAGCCCGTTTCGTGTATTTTAGTGCTTGCTTTGATGTTTTTGCAAGCTGTGTTTGAGAGCTGTTGAAAGGAGGAGGGAAGAGTAACTAATTCTCATGGTGATCTGAAAGAAAAACGTAACAGTCTGGAAACCAGAGAAAGTAGGGAGAAATAACATCCTATGCTCTGCTGGTGACCACAAAGTTATGCAAACAAAAGCCTCTAATGTGTGCAAAGACAACAGCTTCGTAAGTGTTAAACTTCCCATAGATGAAATGATCTTCTGAATCTCTGAAATATTCTACAAGTATTACTTTTTTCAACTCACCAGGGATATCTAATGTAGGCAAAAATAGAAAGACTTCGCCGTACGCCAGCAGAAATATGTAGAAGGTAAAGCTTTAAAAATTACTGCCCTTTGCCCTTATGTACTTTGTGTCTCTCTCTGTGTGTGAGAGAGATACATTACATACTCAATTTGGGAAGGAACAATCAGTTGCACACATACAAAATGGAAAATGACTGCATATGAAGGAGTACTGCAAAAAGGGATCTGGGGATCATAGCTAAATATGAGTCAACAGTGTAACACTTTTGCAAAAAAAAGACAGAGTACTACTGTCTGGCAGAGCTTCCTCTCAGTAGTAATAACAGAAATGTAAGTAGTTCTTTGCCAACGCTGGAGTGAGTGAGTGACATGGTACTGCCTGACTGGCCAGCAGGGAATGAGATGTCAACACTTGTTATGGCAAAAAATGTCACTAATTTGCAGTAGGTCTCCCATCCATTAGTGAAGTTCTACTGGGTGGGAGTGAATGAGGTTCTCTTATACTTTAACAATTCTCTTCGGAATTGGGGTAAATGTATTATTTCATCCAGGCAGACACACAGCCATGGAAATCTGAAAGAACATCCTACTGAATTTGTAGTACATATGGAGGTACTGAATAATGTATTGAAACAAGGTTACATGATGACACTACAGGTAATCTGCACAGTGCATTTGGAGCACAGTGCATTTGGAGCAGCTTAAAGGGCAACTTTTATTATGGAGAAGCTACCACCTCTCCATAGTTAAGGTCAGGGCCGGCTCCAGGGACCAGCCCACTAAGCATGTGCTTGGGGCGGCACCTGGAGGGGGGCGGCACGGCGCGGCGTTCCGGCCCGAGAGCGGGGCCGCGACTGGGCTCGCTGCCCTCCCCGCGGCGCTCCAGCCGCCAGGGAGAGCGGAGCCGCAGTGGGCTCGCCGCCCTCCCCCGGCGCTCTGGCCGCCAGGGAGAGCGGAGCCCCGGCCGGGCTCTCTGCCCTCCTCCCGGCACTCCGGCTGGTCGGGGAAAGCGGGGCCCTGGCCGAGCTAAAAATAACCATGGAAAAATCTTAGCCTTAGTTATAGGTCATCACAAACAATTACCCTAATTTGAATTTTTTACTTTTGTCTAACCTTCCTTGGTTTCCTCCTAGCTCAAAAATTGCATGATAATACCATTCCAAACTTTCCATATAGTTAATTCTCTCTAAAAACGTACATGCTATCCATATTTGAAGAAACTAGGCAGTAACTAAGAAAAGTCAGAAGGTATATGGCCTCCAGGCTTGAAGAATTATTGAGGGAAATATAAGAGCCTGCGTTTCACAGACTTGGATCTACTTATAAAAATAGAGAAGAGAAGGCTTTCCAAAGCAGGGAAGTCCAAGAAAGGATTTCTTCACTGGCTAGTGGATTCAGGGACTGGTGCAAATCTGAAAGAAGAAAAGAGAGCTATAAATCATATATATTTTTATTGTAACTTGTTGATCATTTTAAACAAAATCTTAAGTAATCCTAAACACTTTCTTCCATCTCAAATACATGCCCATTACTGTAGCTTTCTGTAACTCTGCAAGAGCTAACTAAAATTACTTTATAAGAAATGAAAAAGAAGCAAGGTAAATCCACCTACAGCCAAGGTACTCCATTTCAGCAGGGCTGGCTCCAGCTTTTCTGCAGCCCCAAGCGGCAAAAAAAAAAAAAAAATCGGCGGCAATTCGGTGGTGGGTCCTTCACTCCCTCTCCTCCTGTTTGGTGGCAGCTCAAAGAGGAAGAGAGGGAATGAGGGACCCGCCGCCGAATTCCCACCAAAGACCTGGACATGCCGCCCTGATACCGGACGAATTGCTGCCCCTTTGAATTGGCTTCCTTGGCTGGTGCCTGGAGCCGGCCCTGCATTTCAGAAAAAAAGAGTTAAAGGTGTTTTACCAGATAATCACTCTGTTCTGGAAAACCCTTCATATAAATCAGCGAAGGATTAGAACAGGGGTCGGCAACCTGTGGCATGCGTGCCAAAGGTGGCATGCGAGCCGATTTTTACTGGCACATTGCTGCCAGCTGGGGTCCTGGCCACTGGCCCCACTCAGCCCACTGCCAGCCTGGGTGAACGGAACCCCCAGCCGGCAGCAGGCTGAGCGGGGCCGGCAGCCAGGACCCTGGCTGGCAGGAGCCGGCAGATGGAACCCCAGACCGGCGGCGGGCTGAGCCACTCAGCCGCCACTGGTCTGGGGTTCTGTCTGCCGGCCCTGCTCAGCCCACGGATGGTCTGGAGTTCTGGCCGCTGGCTCCTTGCCAGCCGGGGTCTTGGCCGCCGGCCCCGCTCAGCCTGCTGCTGGCCTGAGTGAACGGAACCCCTGGCTTGGACTAAGGGGCAATTTAATTGTGGTGAAGATGTTCTAGCTTGGCCTACAGCCAGAGCTCTGGGACCCTCCCAACTCACAGGGTCCAAGAGCTCAGGCTCCAGCCTGAGCCCAAATGTGTACACTGCAATTAAACAGCCTTTTAGCCAGAGCCCGAGACAGCTGGAACGGGCCAGCCATGGGTGTCTAATTGCAGTATAGACACTCTCAAATTCCAGTGTTGTGTTGTTTTTACAGGTGGCTATAAAGTAACTAAAAACTAGCATGTTTAATTTAATTAGGTCAGCAACAGACTCACACAGAAATTTTACCTTGTTTTGACCTTGTTTGCACAGTGTTCTCTGCCAGAAGCAATCAGTGCCTGAGATGGAGCAACACGGGCTAATTATTACCATGATAAATGGATTAAGAAATTGCATTAAAACAGTGTCTGAATGTTCTCTGATTCTCTCAGCCAGATTTACTTCTTTCTGGGGTTTTTTTTAATTGCAGTATGTTAATCTTAAACCAATGGTTAAATGTCAATATTTTTTTGATGATTAACAGTTTACTCAAACAAGTTCATGCTGGATGAATCAGAGTAAGAATTAAAGTGGACTTTGTTGTATATTTTAGGTCCCAAATTTAAAGTGATTGCTCTGGGAGTTGTTCTGTATTCTAACTAAAAAGATCACTTTGATGCTAACTTTTTTTAAAAAGGGAAACAAAGTGATCACTGCTTATATAGAACATAGGGCCAAATCCTTCAGTTTTCTAATGCAGGCCAAACTCCTGAAAGCCACTGCATAAGGATGACTACAGGACTGCAGACATGTTTAGGTTGTGTTCTGCAGCCACAAAGCCAACAGAGGGAGCACAGTTAACTTACTGTTATGAAACACCATCCAGTTCTGTAGGCAATGTACAGCGAAAACATAATTGTTTGCCAAAGGAGGTACAAAAATGTTAGATTTTAATTCTCAGGTGGGATTTTCAGAAGTGTTCAAGCACTTGTCTAACTCTGCCCCGGTTCAATAATGTTCAGCATTGGCCTGACTCTGACCCTTCCATTCCTTAAGGGAGTGTGACAGACGACAGAAAGTAACACTAACAGTACCATCAAAATGCAAAGTATTTGGTAACATCTCTTGTTAGTATTATTTTAATAAAAAAACACTTATGTAAAGAGACACTAACATCTTGTGATACATACATTTTAAAAGTTTCTCGGTGTCTCATGTAACCATTTGGTTTGTGTTATTCTTGGCTCATTTTTTTTATTAACAAACACAGAATCTATGTCATAGTACAATATCAATTATTAACTGGTTACTTCAGCTGTCACATTACAATGCTTCCCAAGGTAATTAATTGTGATATGGGCTCATGACTACAAGTGAGGAATAAGCAGTAGGAATACATGAATACCTAAGGATCAAAGAACCTTTTTTAAAATAAGTACAATAATCATGTATATAGAATTGTTCCTCCTTGTAGAGTTTTATCAATATCAGAGCTAACATTTTCAAACCTGGGTGCCTAAATATAGGTACTGAAATCCATATTTAGACACATACAGAACTTTTATGTTTGTACATAAATTTGAATCATCTTCAATAATCATCTTGCCTATTAAAAATATCAACAGCCTGTTTTATGAATTGCAACGTACAATGCCTACCACTTATATTGGGACTTTTCATCTGCAGATCTCAATGTGCAAAAGAGGGGATCACAAGTCCCATTTTAAAAATGGCGAAACTGAGGCATAGGGAGATCAAGGTACAATTGTTAAAAATGGGTGCCTAAGATTAGGCACTTATATCCATAAGTAGGCATCTACATCAAAGTAGCCTAATTTTAAGAGCTACCAAGGATACAAGGTTACCAGTGAATTCTGTCTGAGTTGTGGGTACTCAGCACCTCTGAAAATCAGACCTCTTTTACATAGGTATTGAAACTTTCATAAAAGTAGCTTGATTTTCAGAGTCCCTGCAGTGCCCATTGACTTCATAGCTACCTGCAGTACTACATTTACTGAGGTATTTTCAGAATTTCCCATTATAACTGTAGGATTAGAAATGGTAACGGTAAATGCAGCAGTGCAGTAAATATTAATGTATTTCTAATGAGACTAACTGTTCCTGTTTCCCTGTTCAAGTTACAATGTCTCAATAAGGTGAAATGTAGAAAACATTAAGTTCTGCATTCGACAGACATATCTAAGACACATGGAACTCAAAAAGCCTCTCAGATTTTGCTGACAGAGGGGATGACAGTGGGGCGATGTAGGGGGAGAGGAATAGGTTCTGGGGTAAGATTGAGTACACTACAAATTACTTCAGTATAATTTACATCACATAGGGGTGTGAATAATCCACACCCTTGCACAACGTAAATTATACCGCCTAAGCACTGGTGTGGACAGTGCTATGTCAGCAGGAGAGCTTCTCAACATAGCTGCCACCTCTCATGGAGGCAGGAGCTATTAAGCTGATGAGAGAGCTCTCTCCTGTTGGATTAGAGTATCTTCACCAGAAGTGAATTGTAGTGTAGACATAGGCTGAATCTTGGCGGGAAGAAACAACTGTCTCATTAAGGGCCCGTGGTCAGGAGCCTTGTAGTGAAGGGTGGGCGAGGCTACCCTCTCTCCCAATCAGCTAATCAGCCCTTTCCCCAGTCAAAACAAAACCTCAGGGGAAGAGCAGCACATAAGGCTCCTTGTACTCTCTCATGCCTTGTCTACACTTGCAGCTGTACAGCGCTGTGAGGTAAACCTGTCTTTGTACAGCTGAGTAGGGAAAAGCGCTGCAATCTGTCCACACTGACAGCTGACGGTGCAGTGACATGGCCACGCTTGCAACATTTGCAGCTGTGTTGGGAGCGGTGCATTATGGGCAGCTGTCCCAGCATTCGTTTGGCTGCAACGTGTTTTTCAAAACAGGGGTGGGGGTGGAGAGAGTGCTTTTTGGAGCGTGCCAGCACTCTCTTTTGCAAGTTCCGAACTCCCGGCCCCCTGCTCATTCATTCACTCACTCAAAGCAAACAGCAAACTGTTTGCTTTTTCTCTGTGGTACGAGCTTTGAAACCGGCACTTCTGCATTCTTGCAGCCGGTCACAACAATGGAGAGGATTGGCCATTTGACAAGGTGATCAGTATAGCGCTGCAGGTTGATTCCTGGTACACTCTCACAGGGGAGAGTCGTAGCCACTCCACTGTATCTCTTATGCTTCTCAGGGAGGTGGAGTACCTGCAGCGGTGTACCCAGGGAGATACAGCGCTGTAAGTGCCCTGCCAGTATGGACAGGGAGTGAGTTACAGTGCTGGGGGAGGCTTTACAGCGCTGTAACTCGCAAGTGTAGCCAAGGCCTCAGTCTAAGATTGACTACTCTGCCAGTAAACCTTCAACCCCCTGGAAGGGAAAGGGGTGACCTGGATTCTCTTCCCCTGGCTGTGGGAGAGAAGTAAGAAATCACCCCATCCAGCAGGAGCACTGGGAGGACGGACTTTTGTTATCAAAGTCTAAAGTAATTTTTGGTTTGGAAAGACCTTGACAGTCAGGCCAGGTGGAGCTTGCGTCAGGGAATGCAAAGAACCTACCCACCTCCAGTCACCGTGTCAGGACAAGACATTGGCGAAATAAAAACCACAGACCATATATTTTGAGATACAGAGCATATTTGCTCTTTTTGCTTCCAATTTTTATAAACTAACCCCAGTAAAGTAAAATTAGGATTAACAAACCCTTTCACACAGCGTCTGTTTCCTTAGATCTACATTTTAAGCAGCTCACCTTTTCCACCTGAGATGGGATGTGATGGAATAGAAAGACTACTGTGGTTCTCTCTTTAGAATTCATCATTATCTATGGGAGATTTATTACAAGCTTCAACTTTTACTTTCCAAAAGGCCAAATCCACCTTCCAGTAGCCATGCAGTTCCCATTGAAGACAGTGGTATTTGCACATGCTTAGCTGAGAGCAGAATTTGAAAATATTAAAGCCCTTTTGGTTATTTGATACTGTGGAAGAGAAGAAAGGCGGGAGGTACTGGCTCTTCTCTTCAGGAAATAGCCACTGGAATCTCTTTGATTCATGCTCTGTGCTGGCACCTTTCAAAAGAGGAGGCAATGCCATCATTCCTGTCTACGTTTGGGGGACAAAAATCCATTTAAAATGATGGTTTTATTTATTGACAAAAATCCAGCAGCTAGGCAACTTGTTCTATAAGTATTGAAGGAAAAGTTATTTAAGATTTTTGATTGGCTTATTTTTCTTGTTATAATCAGAGCAAGATTATAGTGATAAATGTCTCGATGTCTAATTGGCAGCCGGTATCAAGCGGAGTGCCCTAGGGGTTGGTCCTGGGGATGGTTTTGTTCAACATAGAATCATAGAAGATTAGGGTTGGAAGAGACCTCAGGAGGTCATCTAGTCCAACTCCCTGCTCAAAGCAGGACCAACATCTACTAAATCATCCCAGCCAGGGCTTTGTCAAGCCAAGCTTTAAAAACCTCTAAGGATGGAGATTCCACCACTTCCCTAGGTAACCATCTTCATTAATGATCTGGATGATGGGATGGATTGCACCCTCAGCAAGTTTGCGGATGACACTAAGCTGGGGGGAGAGGTAGATACACTGGAGGGTAGAAATAGGATCCAGAGTGACCTAAACAAATTGGAGGATTGGGCTAAAAGAAATCTGATGAGGTTCAACAAGGACAAGTGCGGAGTCCTGCACTTAGAATGGAAGAATCCCATGCACTGCTTCAGCCTGGAGACTGATTGGCTAAGCAGCAGTTCTGCAGAAAAGGACCTGGGGATTACAGTGGACGAAAAGCAGGATATGAGTCAGCAGTGTGCCCTTGTTGTCAAGAAGGCAAACAGCATATTGGGCTGCATTAGTAGGAACATTGCCAGCAGATTGAGAGAAGTGATTATTCCCCTCTATTCAGGACTGGTGAGGCCACATCTGGAGTATTGTGTCCAGTTTTCGGCCCCCCACTACAGAAAGGATGTGGATAAATTGGAGAGAGTCCAGCAGAGAGCAACGAAAATTATTAGGGGGCTGGGGCACATGTCTTAAGAGGAGAAGCTGAGGGAACTGGGCTTATTTAGTCTGCAGAAGAGAAGAGTGAGGGGGGATTTGATAGCAGCCTTCAACTATCTGAAGGGAGGTTCCAAAGAGGATGGAACTAGGCTGTTCTCAGTGGTGGCAGATGACTGAACAAGGAGCAATGGTCTCAAGTTGCAGTGGGGGAGGTCTAGGTTGGATATTAGGAAAAACTATTTTACTAGGAGGATGGTGAAGCACTGGAATGGGTTACCTAGAGAGGTGGTGGAATCTCCATCCTTAGAGGTTTTTAAGGCCCGGCTTGACAAAGCCCTGGCAGGGATGATTTATTTGGGGATTGGTCCTGCTTTGAGCAGGGGGTTGGACTAGATGACCTCCTGAGGTCCCTTCCAACCCTGATATTCTATGATTCTAAGAATAAGCCAGAGGATTGCACAAACTGGTTAATGTTATAAGCAAGAAATAAGTTTATTAACTACAAAAGACAGATTTTAAGTGATTATATGCGATGGCAAACAGAAAAATGCAGATTACTAAGCAAATAAAACAAAATGCGCAAACTAAGCTTGATTCACTAAAGAAACAGGTTACAAAATGTAATTTCTTACTCTAAATGTTGACTTTAAGCAGGATCCAGTTTCTGTAGCGTAGATTTCCAGTTATTTCTCTCTACAGACTAGACTCCTCTGTCTCAGTCTGGACTCAGCCCTTACCTTTCCCTCAGCTTAATTTCTTTGTCTCTTCAGGTACTTTCAGCAGTCTTTCTTCTTGGGCAGGAAGGCAGTGGAGAAAAGTGTTATTTGCCTTACTCCCCAGCCTTAAATAAGATTTACATAAGGAGGAAATCTTTTGTTTCCAGTCTTGACCTCCCCCTTCTTTTAGTGGAAAATTACTAGAAGTCCAAGATAGTGTTTAGTATCAGGTGGCCGGACCATCTCACCTAGTAGTGTCACAGCTATGTCCCAAGACGTCTCTCAGGAAGAAGAGAGATTGGTATCTTTAAAGTCTTATTGTTTCTTCCTAATGGCCCATCAAAGCTGATGGCCTGTTGTCTGGTGGGTGTCTCCCAAATACACACACAGTTGTAATTGTTACATAGTCAATATTGCTAACTTTAGATGCAGAAATTATGCATGCACATTTAGTAAATCATAACCTTTCCAATGATACCTTACAAGACCCATCTTGCATAAAATATATCTTAGGCCATATTCATATTATAATCATATTTCTATGAAGAATATGGAAAGTAATGTCACAGTTGTGAAGGCCAAAAATATAACTGGATTAAAAAAAGAATGAGATAAGTTCATACGGGATAGGTCCATGGCTATTAGTCAAGATAGTCAGGAATGCAATCCCATGTCCCTAAACTTCTGACTGCCAGAAACTGGGACTTGATTATGGGATGGATCACTCGATAATTGCTCTCTTCTGTTAGTTCCCTCCTAAGCATTTGGCACTGGCCACTGTCAGAAGACAGGATACTGGGCTAGACTGACCATTGGTCTGACCCAGTATGAACATTCTTATGTTCTTGTTCAGATGTGGCACTGATGACAAGAAATTCAAGGCTTTAAATCCACATTGAAGTAAATAGCTTGAAAATAACTACGTTGACAAAACCAAATGACAACTTCTCTTGAAGTTGCTTCCATAGCAAACAAAAAGTTCTGCCACTGATGTTGCCTTATAATTTAACGTTGTCAAAATAATAACTCAAGAAAAATACAAGGAAGTAGGATTGCTGTCTAGAAGACCAGGTTTTAAAGTCAAATAGCTACACTATCTGTCTTAGGAAGAAGTTAATATGTGTGGAAAGGCATCCATTTAATATTGAGTCAATGTTCATCAGGAGTAATTGTGCTTCCCATTCAGTCTATTAAAATGCCCATACTACTGCACAGTCATATAATATCAGATTCTGGGCTAGCTGCTGCCTGGATTACCAAGCTGCAATGAAGCCTCCAATTGTGTCTTCTTCAGGGACTGAAGGTGGGATTTCTGGATATAAAATCATAAACCTCTACTGCTTGAGCTAAAGCAACAAGTCCATTAGATCGAAGGCAGTAGTAGATTCATAAACCACTGTACAAGAGTCATCTCCTACAAAGGAGCCACACTGTGTTATGTCCGGGTTACACAATGGCTGTTCTGAACATTCCACATAATCTAAATTTAAGTAACATCACCCTCAATATTCAGATAAAGCACAAATCTTACTAATTTAAAATGGGCCTCCCAGTCATCAGTAATGGATCTCTATCTAATCACTTCACATTTTACTAGAGTGCAAAAGGAAAACTGACAGATTTGCCTGAGTTTGGGATGAAGCATGACAGCTATAATATCTGAACAGGGTCCGAAGACTCTCAGCACATCTTGACAACTCTTTACTAACCAAAACAAAAGACAAGAAGAGTGAGAGAAACGGGGCAGTTGAGGAAAAAGAGCTGTCATATAATGCTAAAACAGTGCTCACAAACATTTGCCCGTGCTTGTGGGCTTTTTCTATTTGTGCCATTTGTTCAATCAGATTTGCATGAATGTTTGAGAAATAGTGTTCTTTTCTGCTGGTAGGGCAGTTTCTTCCTCCCATATCTAGGAACATTTTCCATGGATGTTTTAACTTTCATTTCTTCCATCATGAATGTCAAGTTTTTATTTCCTGCCGATGTTAACTTCTCAGCTGTTGATAACTTGTTTTATTTCCCTGTCCTCTTTGGTACAGTAACTCCTCACTTAACGTTGTCGCGGTTAATGTTGTTTCGTTGTTACCTTGCTGATCAATTAGGGAACATGCTCGTTTAAAGTTGTGTAATGCTCCCTTCTAACGTCGTTTCACATCCGCCTGCTTTGTCTACTGCTTGCAGGAAGAGTAGCCTGTTGCAGCTAGCTGGTGGAGGCTTGGAACCAGGGTGGACCGGCAGCCCCCCTATCAGCTCCCCCTGTCAGCTCTCCGCTCCCCTAAGTTCCCTGTGCAGCAGCTGCCCAGCAGGCTAGCAATTGCAGCTGTCCCTCCCCCACTGCCATGTGCTGCTCCTGCCCTCTGCCTTGGAGCTGCTCCCCGAGACTCCTGGTTGCTGTGCGGGGGAGAGGGAAGGAAGAGGGGGGTTAATGTCAGGGTGTCCCCCTCCCCCCTGCTCCTGCTCCCCGCTTACCCTATCTTCCATAGAGCTGGGGGGGACACCAGGGCTCAGGACGGAGGGAGCTTGCAGCAGCTGCAGTCTCCGCAAGCTGATCTAATTAACAAGGCAGTGTACTTAAAGGGGAAATGCACATATCTCCCTCCATTCCTGCTGCCTTGTAGAGTGAGAGAGTTAACCCTGGAGGGCTCAGCCAATTGCTAGTTCATCATTTAGCAGTAAGGGAAATATCCCACCCTCTGACTCCTCCACCTCAACCAAACTTCACAATCATCATCGCTGTGTACCAGTATTAAATTGTTTGTTTAAAACTTATACTGTGTGTGTGTGTATATATATATATATAATATAGTCTTTTGTCTGGTGAAAAAAAATTCCCTGTAACCTAACCCCCTCGTTTACATTAATTCTTATCAGGAAATTGGATTCACTTAACATCGTTTCGCTTAAAGTCGCATTTTTCAGGAACATAACTACAACGTTAAGTGAGGAGTTACTGTATTGACAATATCTTACTAATTTAATGTCACTATAAAGCTAATGCTACTTCACATACACAACTGCTTATATGTGTATACTTTTGCACAGACCTGCTTTGCATGGGAAGTCACTGCAACTGTGCATGTTGTGCTCCCAGATACTGTGCACAAACATGAGTTGTCTAACCGGTTGGGTTTCTAAATCTTCACTTTAAAAAATCTTGATAATAAAGGGTATATAGTCTCTCCCCTGATGTGTGCCCAGTAGAACTGAAAAAGTTAAGCATATGAGTTGTGGAGAACATATCCCTTTAATTTGAAGAATTTTTAGAATTCAGTATTTCATCAGCACTGATGCCACTTCAGAGGCTTCATCACTTTCAGTACAACACAAGACAGATTTATTTTGTATTTCATCTTTCCTACAATCTGTATTTCATAATGCTTTCCAGTCTGAATGAATACACAGTCTAGAGGAAAAATAGCAGAGAGAGAGAGAGAGAGAAAAGAAGAGCAAGGGAGAAAAGCAATGTTTTCAGATGAGATGACAAACAAGATGAGGCTTCAGTAAGGTGGGGTGAGCTGTTCTGTGTGGCAGACTCTGTAGACAAAAAAGGCTCTTGCACCTTCAGTGGTGAGATTGTGTGAAGAAGCTGTGTGGGAACTGCACAAAGAAATAAAGCTGTGTCAGGTCTTTGGAAAGTTCTAGAAACATCAGCCAAGGTTCTCAAAAAGTAGGAACTTCACATTAGGCTTCTAATTCCATATTTAGACACCAATCTAAAGGCCCTGACTTTCAAAAGTGCTTAGCAGTGAACAGCTCTACTTGAGGTCAAAGGCAGGAGCTGGGGGCTCATCATTTTTGAAAAACATTGCCTACGTTTAGGTTCCTCATCTAGGCCATGGAGAGTAGCGTGACACGTACAGTGGTGCTGTATGTTAGAGTTGTGTAACAGCATGTTTGCTGCATTTGTTAGATTTTTTTTATGGTGTAAAAGGCTTTGTTTTCTGTTATAGTGATGGCTGTTGCTACCTGTTATTAACATAAAAAGAGGGCAGCATTGACACTGATGAAATAGATATTACAGAATAAAATGATTTTATTGCATTTTTACACTGGCAAAAGGCATAGTACGGATGCAGTTAAACTGGCAAAAAAGTGTTTTGCCAATATAGCTTATTTTGATCAGAGAACTAATGTAAAGCCCTGTTTTGCCAATATAACTGCATCTCCACTAGGAGGGTTTGCCAGTACAGGGGGTTTGCCAGTACACCTTTTACACACACACACACACACACACACACACACACACACACACACACACTCTCTCTCTCTCTCTCTCTCTCTCTCTCTCTCTCTCTCTCACACGTACTTACTTTATTTCCAATGCTCTGTCCTTTCTTTTCTTAATCTTCTCCAAAAAGCAATTTCAGAAAACGTAGGAGGCTAAGCTCCCATAATCATAAAGCTCTAATGGCTCATTTTTCAAATTTACTTCATATCCCATTTGCCAAAAACGGAAAGAAAAACAGGTTTATTTTACAACCCCTGTTCCTCTTAGGTAAATGGGAAAAATTGTTGTTGTTGTTGTTGTTATATTAAAATAAATATTTTGAACTAATTTCCTTTAAGATGAGCCTAATCACTCTCACTATTTACATTGGTGCAAATCCAGAATATAAATTTACTTTTCATTGAAAACAATAGTGTTGCACGAGTGTAAAAGCAATATAGGAGAGTAATGGAGTAATTGGACCAAACAGCTATAAATAAACACAGATTAAATTAATTATGCTGCAAAACGTAGCACACAATTAGCCGCCACAGCAGAACTACATAACTGCAAGAGACTATTTCCTGTAGCCTGCCCAAAGGAAATTTCATATGGTAAATACAAATTATGACAAAAATAACATTTCACTAGGCAGTCATTTCAATTTTAGCAGGTTAATTCAGAACATCTGTGTTGGGATAATGAAATACATCTTTCAGAGAATCTAATGGAACCATAAATGTAAGTAACATCTTGATTTATTATCACCATTATCATTAATAATGAAGAAAACACTTTAACAGAAAAGATCTTGTGGCCCGCACTGAGATAACATTTTATTAAAAGTGGGTAATTTGTAAGGGCCAGCTCATGTCCTTATTAAGCAAGGGCGAGCTAAATATAATTGGGAGCATGCTGAGCATCCACTCACAGATCTGATCTGTTTTTACCTGTAGTGGAACTAATTTTGATTACACTTATACTATTGTAAATCTGGAATAACTCCACTGAAATAGGGGGAGTTATACTGATATAAAAGTATCTAAAACAGACGATGAAATCCATGTCAGTTATAGCTGAATCAGTCCAAGTATTGCTTCTGTTTACTTTCCTATAGGATTGTCTCCTTTGAAATTATTTTTGATTTTTAAACAGAGCAGATAAGTTAAATTTGTCATTTCCTTATTGTAAGGAAATCAATACATGTTGTAATCCTATGCCTGCAGGTACAGGAATGCTATCAAAACTAAAGTTAGGGCAATCACATTAAGATATAGCATATTAGTCTTGTGTGCTTTTTATACTTGCATGTTATTCAGAATTCTAATGCTGACTTTTGTCATCCATGAACAAGTTCAGCAATATCTAAGTGCAGCTGTGTGAGATCCTTAGATTATAAGTGAGGGAGCTTTTACTATTCCCCAGTCAAACTTTAAAATGGGACCACCACAGGAACCAACACATCAGTGTTTCAATACTGAAAAACATTCCTCTTGCTGCAAGTCTAGTGGCATAGGAAATCAAATTCAGAATCTAAGTCCCCTGGTTGCTATCAACCACTAATGAATCATAGAATATCAGGGTTGGAAGGGACCTCAGGAGGCAATCTAGTCCAACCCTTTGCTCAAAGCAGGACTAATCTCCAACTAAATCCCCAAATGGCCCCCTCAAGGATTGAGCTCACAAGGCTGGGTTTAGTAGGCCAATGCTCAAACCACTGAGCTATCCCTTCCCAAGGTATCTTGGGTGCTTTCTGGAAAATATGTAAATTTCAGATGTTAACAAGCACTTCATGAAGTTCTCCCTGTTGCAGGTTCTTTGCTGGCACCCCAGTAAGTTCTCCCTATTGTAGATTCTTTATTTCTGGATATTCTTAAAGGGATTTGGATGGAGAGATAAAATAAAAATAAGTTGCTATGTTTATTGCTGAGGATTTGTGTGGCAAAAGTATTCTCTTCTCTCCAAGGGTCTCCTAATCGTTTTGAGGTTGAAGATATGTGCTATTCCACTTTTGGAAGATTGACTAAAGTCTTTTGTTCTTTAAGTTTTCATAGATTTTGTTTGTGAACTAACTTATCTAACATGCACACTAATAGTTTATTATTCTCATTTATTACTAGATCTGTTGTACGGTGCTGTAAGTGGGTCATCGGTGGAAATGGGCACAGCAACACTACAGTTCAGAGTTAGATTTTCTCCCTTCCCTAAAGTTCACACAAACCCATGGTTCCTGACTCACCTTCTATTTAATGTACTTAAACTTTCCCCACAAAGACACACACTGCTTTGCTAGATATGTCATTCAAACTGTTTTCTTTTGAGTGCAGTTTCAGAGGAATTTGGGGGTGGGGGGAGGACACTCTGTTTTCCAGGTACTTCATTACCTATGAGAGTGATAAGTAAAGTGAAGCAGATTTGTGCAACACATGGGTAATAAGGAAAGTGGTTTCCATAGCAACAGTTGCTGTGGAAAATTCTCGGTACTGCTTCACCTTTCATGGGGATTTTTATTAGCGATTCAGATCACAGAGTTAGTTAAGGTGAGCCCACCTCCATTCACATAGCTTTGTTTTTCTCCATTTGTTTTAGAATGTAAAAGTTAGAACCGTTCACAGGAGAAGACACTTTCCTTCTTTTGTCCCCGATTGCTGAAATCCATTAGAGATATGGTTTGTATTAGATGTATGTAGAAATCAGCTGGGAATTGAGATGTTTTGTATCAGATGGGGGAATGGCATTCATTCATATACTTTCATCTGAACACGTCCTTTTTCAGAACATCCTCGTTTGGGTTTTGGTTGGTATTTTTTAACTGTATGGATTGCTGACCTGGCTCATGGGATCCTTCTCCCAGTTCCAGGCTCTCCCCCACATGGGAGCAGTGTGCCAGGTCACAATGGCTTTCAAATTTGGCCTGGAGTGGACGTCATGCCAGCAAGGAAGGGGCTCCACCATTATGCCACCCACACCCAGTTCTGGTTACTGCCTCCCCATGGGCAGAGGTGCACCCCAGACTGCCCATGGCAGGGGGGTCAGAGGGTGCTTGGCACAATCCAGATTGGCTGGGAGAGTTGGGAGCCAATGGGAAGGCAGTAACCAGAATCAGGTCATGTGTGTGAAGAAGAGGTGGTTGGGGCAATGAGTGGTATTGCTAGCCAGTTGTGTTCCCAGTCCTGGGCTCCTCTCTGTTCCTCATCAAGACAGGCTCCGAATCCACCTACCCTCACACCCAGCTCCAGTTACTGCCTTTCCATTGGATGTTTGGTTCTCAGCTTCTAAACAAACAGCCAGTGGGGAGGCAGTAACTGGAGCTGCGTGTGACATGGGGTGGAGTTGCTGCCCTATGTTGATTTGGAGGCAGAGCTGAGTGGAGTAGCATGAGGCAGCAGCAGCTTTATTAAAAGACTGCACCTCTCAGTGACCCAGCTCAATCTTTTAAAAAAAAAATAAATCTGGGGCTGCAACCTCCCTCACTTTAAGTACTGGGCCTGGTGCTCAGATTTGGGTGGGCCAGGATGTAAACTGGGTGGGCCATAGCCCACCCTTGGCTGTGCCCTTGCTCAAGCTCCCTTTCACTCCCAAGAATATTTTCACCAACCATTTATGGTTGTTGTTGCTAATACATGCACACAGTGATTTCTTGCCTCCTATAGAAAATGAGGGGACTCTTTTCCAAGGAAATAAGTGATATTGGTTTTTATTTATTTATTTTATTTTCCTTGAAATGTTAACATAATGCTGCCTGCAGTGACTCAAGCGCATGAGTACCAACCTCAGGTCACCCTGTTAAGAGCCAGGGCACAAATCCCAGATTGGTTGTGAATCCTATACTTACATTTCACCAATTATCAAGTGTAAACTCCTCAGGCACTATAATAGCCTTAACATGGAGTCACAGACAGTCCCTTTGGGTATGTCGATCTAATTTGCCACCCAGAGTGAGCATACCTTTGTGATAGATGGTCCCTTACACCAAGAATCACAGGCATATTCAGGTTACCACCAGTCCAAAAAGACCGATTACTTATCCCAGGTAAATTGCACCTTAGATCTCTCACCAAACACAATGCTTGTGGCCAATTTTATAATAAACTATGTAAAGATTCATCATATAGAAGAGAAACAAGATAATTATTTACACGGTTAAATCAGGTAAACGTATACACACAAATGAGTTACAATCTTATGTTTCAAAAGGTCATAGAAGCTTCTATAATAAGCAATCTCTATATGTCCTTTGGGGCTAACCCAGGCTAAGCAGCTGGGGTCTCTATCTTATGCCTAGCAAACCTTGCTCCCGGAGTTCAAGCACCACAGAGATCCAGTTCCTTCTTGTTAGGGGTTTCATCCCCTTCCTCTGAGCTGAGATGCAAACTCAGCTGACAGGAGGAATCCACTTGCATGATGCATCTTCATAGAGGAGTGGGCAGAACACCTGCCTTTTGTTCTCATTAACATCCCACAATAGTTCCTCTGGTGTCAATGGACCTTTCCTGTTGCTTTGGACATAACGGCTTATGTTGGAGATTATCATTTCACACCAGTTAATGTCATTCTCCTGTCTGGTGATTTACACAATCACAGAGGCTGACCAGACTCTGATGGCCATGTACTCAGGGTGGCTAGCCTGTCCCACAGCTAGCACTTCTGTGGCTACGTTCTATTTTTCGAGCACTAGCTCAGTGAGACCTAGCGTGAGAATGTCTCCTTGAACTGGGAATCACACACTCAGCTTCCACTATAGACATGTCTCTAATCTATAAAATAAAGATAGGCCAAGCCAATGGCGCACTGGTGTGTCAGCTCCTGGAAGTGAATTGTCCAGGACTGGCAGAGGGCTGTTCTCATCCAAGGGCTCTCATTAATGGAAATTGCTTTCCCTGACATGTCATAAGAGCCTAAATTTTGCAATCTTCCAGATATGATGTAAGGCTCTGCTAAATATAAAAACAGTTAATTTATTAACCACCCAAAGGAAAATATGATCATACAGGAGCACCCATTTTGGTAACTCATATTTGATTTATTTTGGAACACACCCAGATGCCTTGATAACTGGTACAGTTAGAGAACGTAAATAAACTGATGTGAAAAATTGGTGGTATCTTTAAACATAGGATATTTGGAGGCTTTTTTACTTGTTCATTATATGTCCTATTTTAACGGATTGATTATTTCAAAAATCTTGTCTACACTGTTCATAAAAGCCTTATTAGGAGCACAAGAGAAAGCTATTTCTTCGATCTGGGTAATCATTTCTGTTTTTGAAATGGGAGTTGTGGTGGCTGTGCTATCAGATTACAATAACATATGCACAATTAGCAAAATGTCTCTAGTCTGTTTGCCTAGTTTAAAACAAAAGTGGTGTATAATCCACACAGAAATGTACAAGGGTAAAAATACAGGTTTTGAAAAGGATTTTACCTCAAACAGCTGCAGGAAGTGGGAGTTAATGCAGCAGCTTGGAGTGTGGCTTACGCTGTCTCTCTGAAGCTGACGTATTCATTCAGATAATGCCAACATGTCTCATTCCTGACAATATAGAATTTGTGAACACATACAGCCCCAGTGTTGTGGGACGTGGCAAAAGAAAGGGATGACTGGCCAAATGTCATTGCACTCTGGCCTTCCTCCAGCTACCAGAATGACCACTTGTGGGCTGTTGCATGCAGCTCAGCATAGCCTGTGGATGCATTATGCTGCTCCTCAACACTGAACCAGAATTAAGAGCACAAAGATAGCTTACAACCATCTTCATTCACCCCAAGCTGCAAAACAACCTGCCCTGAGAAGCTGGATCTTTGTTTCTTGCTTTGTCATGCTTCATGGTTTCCCATCTGTGATGGGATGTGCATATCCCGCACAGGACAAGAGGGGGTTAACCCCACACTATGGGCGGCGGAAGTCCCACCCCTCACACCGTGCTGGGCATGCTCCAACTACTGCCTCTGTATAAAAGGGAGCAGCTGGCTCATTCTAGGCTGACCGCCAGAGGGGAAGGACCTGGGTAGAGGCTCTAGGTGAAGAGCCATCACAGCCTTTGCCTGCGGGAACTGGAGACCCTGACTACCAGACTGCAGGGCTGCAGCCGATGGAGCCCAGGAACACTGATGCTCAATGGACTACAACACCTGGAAACGCGGTAGGAAATGACCCAGGGAGGGTGTGCGAGTGGTAGCTCCCTCCCGAGAGAGTTCAGTGTGTTTCAGTGAGAGTCCCTGCTGACCCAGTGGTGGACAATTCCACCGCTGTCAAGGCCCTAGGTCAAGGCCCAATGGAGTCGGGGATACCTCCTCCCCGGATATTGGCGGTCCCTCCCTACTCCCCGGATACTGGCCATTGGGCCTAACTGCCCCGCATCGGGGGGCTGCAATATTGACTCTGGCTATTGGGTCCCACTGCCCTGCACCCAAAGGCTGTTGTATTGACACTGGCCATTAGGCCTCAGAGCCCCACGCCTAGGGGCTGTGACATTGCTGCCGGCATTAACTCTGGCCGCTAGGCCACACTGCCCTGAACGTAAGGGCCGCTGTAACTGACTCTGGCCACTAGGCCTCACTGCCCAAACGCAAGGCCTGCTGGAAGTCACTCTGGCCACTTTCAGCCTAATGGCGGTCAGAGAGGCTGTAACGGCGGTGGTATCACAGTTCCGCCCCGAAAGCGGGACAGGGTGTGCATTCCCCACAATACCATCATATTGTCGAGATCCATAAGGAACTGCTTTGATGAGCTGACCTGGCAATTAAACAAAAACCTGATGGCACTTTGGGATGAAACCATTTTATTTATCAGACATTTAGCTTGTCTTTCTATCTCCCCTCCCAGGATCCTGTGGGAATGCAGAGGATTGTTGCAGAGCCTTGTTTTTTATCCTGGGGCATGAGAAAGTTGGATTTCAGCATAGAATTATTGTAACATTTCTCAGTCATTGTTGATTTTGGTGCGTTACTATGCACATCAGCGTATATAAAGACTTTACAGACATAAAATATTCAGCATTTCTGAACGATGCCGTTTTGTAAATTTAGATACTAATTGGCCAAATGACAAACTATCTAGCAACAGCAGCACACCATGAGTCCAGTTAATCTAGTTGGTATGCCTGATAGATTGTCTCTTATCATTTTTAATTTGCATAAGATAAAATGCACATCTTTTCCCGATGCCAAGAAAAATGTGAGCAAGAATGATTTGCTATGTGAGTTGTTATAAGGTGTCAAAGCTGCATTAGCAATGTGTTTTCTTATAGAATATGAACATATGTGACTGCTTGGGTATGTAATTAAAAGCTTTTGTGATCTACCAACATCTTAAATAATATTTTTCCCTTTTCATTTAAACAATACTGAGATTGATGGTTCATTTGTTTGTTTATATTATTGCAAGCTCCTGATTGGCATGGATTTTCTGAAACCTAGTCACGGAGAATCCTGCTCCAGACAAAGAAAGCCTGAGGTAGAAAATGGGTCCTGTATGCAGTAATTTTGAAATACACACTTCTGAAAGCCTAATAAATAATGTCTGAGGAATCTGCCTATCCTTTTCTAAAGAGTACACTATATATGTTGTCTATGAGAACAAGTTATTTCTAACTGCATGAAACATATGAGATTAATTATACACTGGCCAAGACATTCAAAAATGAGCATTAAAATATTGTCTCTTCATGCACCAGAAGCCACCAGGACATCACATAGGAACTAGCAGCTCACATCAGAGTTGCTGATGAAAAAGTTACACGTCGTCCCAGTAGCTTTGAAGCTAGTAAGATGCGATGAAATAAAATAGGCCAAATTCAGCTTTGGTGTAAGCAGGAACAGCTCTTGATGATCTCAGTGATGGTGTGCCTGCTTCCTCAAGGACTGCATTTGGTCCTGTGATGATCAGTGTGATGTAATAGCCTCTACAGTTTGATACTGTACTGCACCAAAACCATTACAGAATGTACTTACCTTATGGCTGGCATGTGTAAAACCATTTTGATTAGTCTTTTAAATAGAAAATACACAGATTTCTAAGCCTATCAAACAGAAGAGAAAAATTTAACCAATTCAAAAAATTAACCTAACGTCTTGTTTACAAGGGTTTTGCTGAGTACAGAAAACATAACAATATACTGGTAACCAAACCAAGCCAGGGTTAAAAACAATTTGCCTTTTTTTTTGTACATGTGGCCTTTTTGTTTAAGGGTTGTGAATGATAGTAGCCTCCCTCCAGAAGGAATAAGTGCAAAGATTAAGGTAGATATTGTGAGGAGGAAAGAAGAGGAAGAGTTTGCAATGGGATATAGGGAGAGGAGTAGAACAGGAGGGCTGGTGTCGCAGAGAGTTTCCCCCTAGCATGTATGCTTTGAAGAGTCATCTTTCATGACAGGAATAAGTCCTGCGCTGGCTCCCAAGTGTGGCGTAGGGAGTATGTGTTATTACACACGGAGATGGTAGATGTCCTCTCCAGCACGAGTTGAAGAAGGCTTTTTCTCATTCCTTTTACAAAGGCACATTTGGTTTCTTTCAGTGCCACAGAGCAAAAAACTGCTATCTCTATAACAGCAAGATAGAAGCAGCAGAGAAATATATTATTGCAAAGGGTTCTTTTTGCTGTGATTTCATGTAAGTTTAATTTTTCATTTTTTTCCTATGGGAGTCTGCTGAATTAGGCTATAAGTACCTACATAGGGAGAAGGTTTCTGTTAGAAGAGGTCTCTTTAATATAGTAGACAAAGGCCTAACAGGTTTCAATGGATGTAAACTAAAGCTAGATAAATTCAGATGAGAAATAAGGTGCAAATTTTCAACAATCAGGGTAATTAACCTTTGGAACAACTAGGGTTGCAGTGGATTCTCCATCACTTGAAGTCTTTAAATCATGATTAATTGGATGCCTTTCTAAAAGATAGGCTCTAGTTCATCCAGACTTCATGGGCATTATTCAGGAACCACTTGGTGAAATTGCATGGCCTGTGTTATGCAGGAGATCAAATTATATGATCATAATGGTCCCTTCTGACCTTATAAATCTATGAATAAAAGCATTTTGTTGCAGCCAGTCTACTTCTAGTTCTTGCTTCTATTCCATGTTCCTATAAAAATTTGTCACCAACTGCGTCATTTTGTCAAAGAACATTTCTGTAATTAAAGAACAATTACAGAATTTCAGGGGAGTTGTTGACTAGTTATTTGTTACTATATAGACAGAAATCATTTCAAATATTGTATATATAAACATAATTATTCCTTTTGTCCCCCTGTTCTGGACTGGGACTCATAAGACCTGTGTTCTGGTTCTGCCTCAGGCTCGCTGGGTAGTCAGAGACAAATCACTTCACATCTCAGTTTCACCAGCAGTAATACAGGGAATATGAAACTGATCTACTTCATAAAGTGCTTTGAGGTCTCCTGATGAAAAGTGCCATATAAGAGAGAGATATTATTATTAATATTCTATATAGGCCTGATGCACAGTTATGTTAATTACCCTTTATACTATCAGTATGGTGTGTGTATATAATATACAGTACTCAGATAGTGTTGCTCATGCCATGGCTTTACTGGAAATATTAAGCCAACAATACAGAGCCCGACACTAGATTGTGTTGGAGATGTTAAGCATGAATTAAAGTTAGACAATTAGATAGGCCAAAACAGACATTGGAGACATCTAATCTGACACCTTCCCTCACTCCTTTGTCATGTGTGATTTATTCTTTCGCATTGTATGTGTAGTGTAGTGTTGCGTTTTATTTAAATGTGCATGCTACTGTGTGTTAATGTTGTAAAAAAGTGTGCCTGGCGTTTGGAATGGAAAGTGGGAAGGTTTGTAATGATGCATAGTTTCTGTGGGAGTTCATTCCACAGTCTCTTGAGAGAACTTTGCCCTTATGGTAGGAAATTCCATATGAAGAGCGGAATTGTCAGCCAGTCTTCATCCCCAACCTTTATATCTTCTTCCTGGGTAAGTTCCCTTACTTCATTTACATTGTTACCTTAAGGAAGGCATTTAAACCCTGTGATCATGTTTCCTCTGAATTCTTCTGCTTCTATGTTATCTAAATATAGATCCCTTATTATCTCTCATTCTGTTGTCTTGCCTTATCTTCTGCAGAGTATTGCGGCTTATCTTATAGCACCCTCCTCCTACTGGATCAGATTTTGCTCATGTTGAGTCAGCTTACTACCAGGGTAATTCTGTCTGAGCTCTCTCACAGAATCCAGGGAAGCAGTTTTCTGCAGGGTTCCTTGTTTTATTTTAAGGCTTCTTAACAAACAAATCTGAGCCTCAAGGTCTCTTCCCTCAAAAGTCTGTGCAGGTCAAGTAGTCCCTTCCCCAAGTCTGTCCCTGACCCCACAAGTTCAGCATCCAAAATTTCCTGGCTCTTTCCTCAGAGTCTCAGTAATAAAGGACTTCCTACAGTCTCCCTTCTGTTCATTTGGTTCTGGAGCAATTCCTCCCTGCAGTAGCTCTAGTTGCAGTCCATTAGGAGCACCAACCCATCCCCTCAGCTTACGGGAGAGTGTTTCAGGATCCCCCTTCCGTTTCCTGCTGCCCTCTTCTATAAGGATCAGCTAATTAAGTTCCAGCTCTTTTCTCAGGTGCAGCAGGTGGCGTTTATAAACTATCCACCAGCTGCAGGCCTCTGACTCCAGAGGAATTATACTCTTTATACCTTCACACCCTCCAATCCCGAATCTGTGTGTGCATGTGTGATTGCTCCTTTTTATATTGTTTAGGAGCCAGAGATGCGCACAGTGTTCCAGGGTAAAATGTGATCTTACATGGTCAGATGCCTATATGGAAAGATGGTGTGGAGTAGACAGACTTCCTCTTCCCTGCCTAGTCAGGCAATAAATAATCATAATTATTAACTAAAGTCTGTTTATCGCTGTAAAAGGTGATGAGTAGTCTATTTTCAGTAAAAGAAAGGTAAGATATTGAATAAGGCAAGGATCGGCAACCTTTGACCCGCGGCCCGCCAGGGTAAGCACCCTGGTGGGCCGGGCCGGTTTGTTTACCTGCCGCATCCGCAGGTTCGGCCGATCGCGGCTCCCACTGGCCGCGGTTTGCCGTCCCAGGCCAATGGGGGCTGCGGGAAGCGGCGCAGGCCGAGGGATGTGCTGACCACCGCTTCCTGCAGCCCCCATTGGCCTGGAGTGGTGAACTGTGGTTGGTGGGAGCTGCGATCAGCCGAACCTGTGGACGCGACAGGTAAACAAACCGGCCCAGCCGGCCAGGGTGCTTACCCTGGAGGGCTGCATGCCAAAGGTTGCCGATCCGTGGATTAAGGGTTCTTTTATTAAAGGAAAAGCAGAAGTTTTAAAAGATAATAGAATTTAAGTACCCTCATTTACTGTATTAACTAATATCTCTTACTACCTTAAATACGTTACATTATTTAAGACCTGTACATTATACAATAGTAACTGCCTCACCCTTAGGGGAAATCTCTTAACTAAAGCTAGTGCCAGAGCAGTTTTTACATGGACCTGTTTCTGTTACTTCTCTTTCTTCTCAAGTTCTTAGCCAGATTAAGCTCTGTCAGCAGGAATCACTTCATTGCAATACTTCTTAGAAAGAAATTTGGTTTTACTTGATGCCTTGGAATATCCATTTCATTACTACAGTATTACAACAAGTTGCTACGTCTGACACCAGTGTCCCATTCTGAAATCAGGGTTACCCCTCTGCTGAGCAGTAGAAGATGTCTGAGGCCTTACAGTCACCTTTCTGAATGAGGAGAAATCAGTGCTGCTTATTGTGATTAATTGTAATTTGCTTTATTTATACACTGCAGTCCTGAAATGAGATGGTCAGATAGCATACCGGTCATCCATTCTTCCACCAATCTCAGCCAAATAACAATCCCCAGGGAAGCTGTTCTACTTCAAGAATTGACTCTGATCAGAGACCAAGGCAGAAAACAAACACACAGCTCCCTCTATCCCAAAGCTGCCTTTATACAAAAACCTTGCATAATCTAAACTAACAACACAGCACGTCTTCTCAAAATTCAAAACTTGCTCACGCACTAAGAAAGATAACTTGTCAGACTGTGGGCTTGTCTGCAAAACATTTAGTTTATGACAAGCTGGGGTATGAATCTGTCCAGCCCTGAACTAGGGGACTAACAGTCCATTACTCCTGAGGGCATTCTGCACCAAAAAATTAAAAATTCCGCTCACAGTATTTTAAAATTCTGCAAAATTCTGCAAATTTTATTTGTCAAATAAATGTGAAGGCTCCAGCACGGCATTGGGGAGCACAGGCCACTGGCTGCACAGAGGTGGGAGATCACTGTGCAGCTCCCCCCTGGGTCATGGACTCAGCGGTGAGGCTGCACCCAACTGTGACACAGCGAAAGGACCAGGCCTGCCCCAGAAACACCCTACGGCCCTGCCCCTCCTTGCCAGGTGCACCAGGTGTGGGCAGGCAGACTCAACAAGGCAGGATCCAAGTGTGGAGGGGCTTAATGTGGGGTGATCCAGGTGTGGGTTGAGAGGGTTCTGAGTGGGGCAATCTGGGTGTGGAGGGGATCTGGATTCATAGATTCTAGGACTGGAAGGTCATCGAGAGGTCATCGAGTCCAGTCACCTGCCCTCACGGCAGGACCAAATACTGTCTAGACCATCCCTAGACACACAGGGGGTTCTGGGTGTAATGGTAATGGGACTCTGCAGGGGGGCCAGGTGAAGGTGGTTGGGGCTCAGCAGGGAGGGGGTTTGGGTGTGAGGGGAATAGAGTTCCGCAGGGGGGTCTGGGTGTGGGGGGTTCAGTGGGGGGTCCAGATGCTCAATGGGGTGGGGTGAGGATCCGGGTGCGGGTGGCTCGTCAGGGTGGTCCAAGAGTAGGGGGAGTGGGGCTCATCGGGGGGGTTCTGAGTGTAAGGGGTGAGGCTCGGTGGGAGGGTCTGGGTATGAGGGGGGTCTGGGTGCATGGGGGTTGGGGAGATGGCGGAGCAGCTCCCTGCACAGCGATCCCTCCCCCTGCAGCTGGGGAATGATGGGTGCAGGAAGCGGAGCGGGGCGGGGGAGTTTGCAGAGCTTCCTGCAGCTGGGGGAGAAATCTGGGGGTGGGTCTGACCCAGCCCCAGATGCCGTGCAAGGGAAGAGGAAGTCCCATCGTCCCCAACCCATCCGGGACTAGCAGCTGAGCCTGATGCAGGGTAGGAGCCACTAGCCGGGTCTTCTCCAGTCCTGCCCCACAGTGATTTACCTCTCTGCCTGCTCCCCTGGGCACCCGAAACATACTGCTGGGGAGGATCACATGACTCAGAGTGAACTACAAAGAATGGGGCAGACAATCCCCAAAGCTGGTGGATATTCCAATACTTAGATTTACCAAGTCAGCACAAAACAGCTTCTATTATACCTCACTGGTTACTCAGGAGTCAACAACACAGTTCCCTTAAATTAACCCAGCCTCAGGCCTCCACCTAGACACCCAAGCCAATTATGATGAGGATTAATGAATCTTAGTCATCATATAAAAAAGTTCTACCAGTCCCGAAGGATCAGACACATTACCTCCCAGGTTAATGACTTTTCCAGATCTTACCCAAATACACGCTTACAGCCAATTCTTATTAACTAAACTAAAATTTATTTAAAAAGAAAAGAGAGAGAGAATTGGTTAAAAGATCAGTATACATACAGACATGAGTTCAGTTCTTGAGGTACAGATACATAGCGGAGATGGTGAGCTTTGTAGTTGCAAAGAGTTCTTTCTGTAATAGTTCATAGGTTATAGTCCAATGTTTATCTTCAGGGTGGTCCAGTCAGAACTGGGATCTCAGTGCTTAGGCTTCCCCTGCATGAAACCTCAAGCAGATCTGAGATGACAGGATCAGGACCCAATTTTTTATGCAGTTTCAGGCCTTCTTTGACTGCTTGGAGTCCCTTGGCAAACAATAGACACTCATTTCCTAAGCATCCTTGGTAATTATTCACACAGATCAACATAAGGCAATTGCCTGTTTTTCCATCATTCGCAGATGATTTGCTATACATTTCAAAGAGAGATGAATACAGTGACATCCTATGTTTACAGTTCATTTAAATGTTAAGATGATCTGATCTCTGAATTAACAGAATACAGCATAGACAGGGACTGTTTGATTACATTGGTGATCTCTATCAATATATATGTAAATATACAAAAACACAAACATTATCTACCCATATGTTTTTAAGGGTTGAATTTGAGTCATTAATACTACAGGATGCTTAACCCTTTCTGGTCATGCGTCACTGCCATACAATGCCATCCTATCATAATATTCCCAAATGTAGTACCTACTACCATGAGTAACCTCATTGACGTCAATGAACAGTTGATTGTAGGATTGATCGCCTTTCGTTGTAAACATAGGGTCTAATTCTCCTCTCAGTTACACTAGTATAAAATGGTGCAACTTCATTGTCCTCAATCCTCAGGTATAGTGAATCTGTGCTTGGTAGACAACCAAGCCTGATGGTGGAGGGAGGAAATGTGTATGCGTTGTTTCTTGGGGTCCTCTAATCCCTGGAGCTGCTGGAGTCATGTTTGGGCTATGACAGCACAAAGGGACAGTGGCTTTGTCCCATTGAGGTCACTAGAATTACTACTGATTTTAGTGTGGACGAGAAGGTAAATCAGTTGTATTTTATTTACAGGATTCCCAGAGGCATACAGATTCATGTGTTAGTTATTAATTATGATGACTCAATTTAAGATTTTTAGATATTTAGAGTGCAAAATAATCTGCAATTATCGTTTTAAAATGATGGTGACTTGTGACATCAATAATGATCCAGCTGAAATGACTTATGTAAAGAGATTCTAGGAATACGATCAAATTCATGGAAAAAGTAATAATATTAATAAAAGAAGACATATGTAACTCTAAACAATTCTGCTAATAGTGGAGACATATTTGCATAATTGGAAAGTAACTTCTTTATGCATTTTTCCAGTACATCAAGAGAAAATTAAATAAACAGGAGCCCATCACAACACAAGGTATTCAGGAAGAACTGATAAAGGTAATTCAAAATGAATAAGGTTTTTAGATAACTTCCCTTTTCACTGCATTCTTGTTTGTTAATAAATATTGAGTCTTAATTAAAATGTAAATGGAATTCATTGCTTGAAGCAATCTGCCACAAATGCACGTCATACTTGAATAGATGCTACAAGTCACTGAATAATGGAGGCAGGGAGGAATTATTGGCTCCTTGTTAATATTTTGATTACTGTGTCATAAGCTCATATTTCCATGGGAAGTAACATAAAGTTTCAGAGCATACTTGCCTTACCCAAGGGAAAATATAGATTCAGCTTCCTTTAAAGCTGATTGAATAATTAACAGCAAATAACTGACTCAAAGGACTCAGCCTCATTGTTATTCTGATTGAGAGTTCAGTGACCAGATGACAATTTCCACAAATTCAGCTTTACCGGAAACCTGATATTTTTCCCTATTTAAAAAAATTATGGACATTTAGCTGTATTAGGTAGTTGATACTCAGAATTCGAGCAGTCTTGCATAGTTGTGATTGGTCACATAAGTCGTATAATTTCTGCTCCATGATTTGATGAGTTTATCTTTTATATGGCCTGATCCAAAGCTAATGGAAGTTGATGGGCATCTTTCCATTAACTTCAATAGCTTTTTGGATTAGGCACATAATTATTAGTCTTGAAGAATGATGGTATACTAGCTAGTATGCAAGATTAGGGTATTGTAGAAGATGTCAAATCTTTCTTTTCTTAGCAAACAGGACTAGCCTGAAGCATCATTTCTATAAATATTAGGTTACTTTAAGAGTTACTGGTTGGATGCAAAATTTAATTTTTTTTCTTCACATTCAAACAAAATAATTGCATGTATGATTCAAGTTGCAAGGTGTGGTCAGATCCCTCATTGTCAGAGGGATCATTTGTGGATCATTTAGACCCCTGATCCCATAACCATTTATGCACATGACACTTATATCCATACTGATACCATCTGAGCATATTTTAATAATTGTTAGTACAATAAATACTAGCAGAGATTTTTTAAAAATTCAGGCTGTTGTTTTAAAAGGTTTACAAATGACAGATCAGACACTTTGGTAGCGTCTCTTTTACAGCTTGATACAACGCCCTTTGAAGTTAATGGGATTCTGCATTGACTTCAGTGGGCTTCAATCAGGCACCTAAACTCCTATCCAGCAAAGCACTGAAGCATGTGCTTAACTTTAAGCACATCATTAGTCCTGGTAAAGTCTTTGTGACTACTGACATGCTTAAAATTAAGGACATGTGTCAGTGATCTGCTAGGTTAAGGGCTTCAAATGAGAAATTGGAGCAATTATAAAGGAAGAAAGGTGGAGAGTTACTGTAGGTTAGTAACAAGTGGATTTATGCTGCAGTTTCCTCATACCAATCAATGAGGTATGGTGAAGATTCTCTTTTGACTTTCTAAGTTGTAATATAAGCTGTTTGCTCCTTACAGCTCCCAAAGACTCATGTGAGTGGAAGAGCACTGGAATTTCCAAAACAGATAGAAAAACTCCTTTAGTTAGTTCTTGTTAAGACTGTTTGATCATAAAAAAAAAATATTCAAAGGAAGTGTGTATTTTTTAAAAACAAAAAAGAATTAATATGATTGCTTTTAAAACAGGGAAGAGTGAGTAGGTCAGTATGGAAGAATTGAAATTCTGTCACTGCCCATGGGTTAAAGGGAATAGTTAACATTTTGCCATTATTTTATCTCAAATAATCCTCTTTGCTGTCATGTCAACTGTACCATCAGATAAATTTGTTGTATTACAAAGCAATGCTTAGCAGCTTATCCACGACAGTGTATTACAACATTTCCCTGCTTCCAGTTCATGCTTCAGTTTTACAACGATGTGCAGTACTATAGATAAATATGTCAGTGTCAGATTCTCCTAATGACAGAAACAAAATGTCTTGGTAAATGGCAATACAAATACCTCACTAATTTACATTAATAACTAGAAACCCTGTAACAAATTATTGACATTTGTGAGAAATTCCACCCAGTGCAGAAGGCCCAAATATTCTCTTATATGACACTTAAGACCCACTTATGCAGTACATTGAGGGCTTATCATTGGTCTTTCAGATTAAAAATGTTTGCAGTGCCAGTGAGGAAGGGAGTGACTGGTGCAGTTCTACATCCCACAAACAAATTCTCTGCTACCAAATTCTCCACCTCAAAATGTCAGTGCTTAGAAATGCCATTTCTAACTAAAAGCTTGTCTACACTACGGAGCCTTTAGCTAAAAGTCAGCGAGTGTGAACACTCTTTTGCAGTAGTTTGTCGGCACTTTTGCAGACAAAATACTTCCAGCCCCGCGAGCGGCGTAAGCTTTGTCAGCAGGAGAGTGCTCCTGCTGACAAAGCTGTGTTCACACTGCCGCTTGCGGGGGGCTTTTTTAAATACCCGAGAAAGATAAAAGTTTTGGTGACAACTGCGCAGTGTAGACAAGCCCTTAGACTAACACTCCTCTATGTCTCTTCCCCTCCTTCTTGGCTTAGTTTTAGGGAAGCCAGCTCGCTTCTGTACTGCATTCAGAAGAACATGGACCTTCATAAATTTGGGGTGCCATTGCAAATAGAAACATATATTTGGGTTGTGTGAATAACAACAATTTGTACAATCTACAAAATATGGCCAGTTCTGAGCTAACAGGTGTAAATCCAGAGAAACTTCAGGGACATCAATTAATTTTCTCTGAAATTACATCAATTTAACAGAGATTAAAGTCTAATCCATAATTGCTATTCTGCATGGTGCCACTTGTACAGAGCACTAAGATCACTGAATCCATGGGGTCCCATGGCCATACCTGGCTGACCATCCACATTGCCATTTACCAGCTACGAGACCAGTGTGGAAACCACAGCAGAACAAGTTTTAAGCATGCAAGGAGGGCCTTGCTTGGGCCCTCCACATTGGGTTGTATTTTACAGTAATAGAGTAATGATAAATGTATTTCCTTTCAGTACCACAGTGCACAGTTCTTGTTAAAAACCTAAACTGCAGTCTTCAGGAAACAATCCAGCTGAAATAATTTTGCAATATTGGAACTAACTCCTCACAGAAGTAATTTGTACTCTTTACAAGACTAAAATTGGTCCTCTGTGAAGCCCAGTGACTTCTTTCCAAATAAATATGATGTGCTGCTGGCAGATCACTTGAGAATTTCTAACTTTGTGAAACAGGATCTGATCACTGAAGTAAAGCTTGAGTCATATACTGTAGTGGAAATTAGGTTCTGGCTACTGCACAAAATAATCAGCAGCAAAGGTAATAAGCCTCTCAGCTTCTGGTCATCCTTGCAGCACATGGTGTAACATCCTATAGTTGTTATAGTTACTCAATAAGTGACCCAAAGCCATCTAAAGACCACTGTCTTTATGGTGTTTCTATGTGTAATCAAATCAATGGGAGATTCTTGGCTTTTGCATAATGTTTAATCTCTGACCGAGATAATATTAGCATTATAACAGAAATAAGTTTTCTACATTTGTGGTGTGTCTCTTGCTATAGAATTAATGTCCATGTGAGAGCATAACCTATGACCCAGTAGTTGACTGCATAGTTTAACACTGCTTCTGCAGCATTACAGAGTATGAGCATAATATTATATTTGTATCTAGAAAATTAATATGGATGTGGAAAAACAGGTTCCTTTAAAAGTAAAGCTCTCATTCCCAGACTTACAAATATTATTTTATGCTCTCAAGCTTATTTAATAAGGCTTCATGTTCCCCTTCTGTGTAACAATATGCACAACAGGAGTAATGATGTAAAGAAGTGTTATATCACCTATCTGCTTGTTTGGGATAAGTAGCAGAAAAGAAAGCAGGGAGTGGTGGCAGGTATCAGCTTCCCAAACCCTATGGATTTTGGCCTGGGGTGAGTAGTGCCTTTGTTTCTGCCCTATAATGCTCTCCCCCGCAGCCCAGGCAACATAATTGGTTAGACTGGAGGAGGGGTGCTCAAGTGACTCTCTGAAGAAGCACATTTGGAAAAGTAATAGTAATGGAATGTGATTGTGTGTAAGATACCTTACTTGAGCTGAGAACAGCCATAACTGGCATTGCATTAAAGAGTCTTAAAGGTACACATGTATCTTTCTGGGTTGGAAGCTATGTAACCAGGCCGTATCTGGTTTATGACAGTAATTGCCTCTATGTTAAGATTTAGAAAAATGTCCAAGTTGTTAACACCTAGAAAACGGTTGCTGTAATGCAGTTGGGGTGGCTGGAGGTCAGTGCTGGATAGGAGCCAGCTGCCAGTAGTTCAACACATGTTGGAGATTTTTCCACACCAGGGGACTCCATATTCTTTATCTCAAATAGTGGAAGCCTGGGGGGATGGGAGGTTGTGTTTTTTGTGGTTTTTGCTTTGTTTTTATTTATTTATTTATTGGGGGGATGGGGGGGGGAAGTTGCAGCTGAAGTACAAGTGTACTACTCCTGCTTGCCAGTGTGTACGAGTTTACCTAGAAATTGTCTGTTATTGGCACCACATAGATTTGTTACAGAACTTCTGAAGCGTCCTCATATATTTAGGAAAGCCAGGCATATTATACCTAAGAATGGCCATACTGGGTCAGACCAAAAATCCATCTAGCCCAGTATCCTGTCTTCCAACAGTAGCCAGTGCCAGGTGCCTCAGAGGAAATGAACAGAATAGGTAATCATCAAGTGATCCATTCCCTGTCGCTCATTCCCAGCTTCTGGCAAACAGAGGTTGGGGACACCATCCTTGCTCATCCTGGCTGATAGCCATTGATGGACCTATCCTCCATGAATTTATCTAGTTCTTTTTTGAACCCTGTTATAGTCTTCCTCTGGCATCCTCTGGCAGAGAGTTCCATAGGTTGGCTGTGCATTGTGTGAAGAAATACTTCCGTTGTTTGTTTTAAACCTGCTGCCTATTCATTTCAGTTGGTGACCCCTAGTTGGTGACCCCTAGAATTGCTCACTTCTCATACTATAAAGAGTTTCTTTGATTGAAAGCATTTTCCTGACTAAGAATTTCACTAGATGGCGAGCAAGTAATGCATTTACTACTTTCCTGTGTGTGAAATGTGTTTTTAAATATTAACTTGGACACTAATTTAGTTAAATTTGATAGTGAGGACAAGTTGACATTGTTAAAGTTAATGTTCTACTTCTTTCTGAGACCAAACACATGGAGAGTCAAATTGATTTTATGAATTGCTTTATTGAACTTTGTGAACTACATTGAAAGCATTTTCTGACAGTGTCTTATGGAGGCTTCCAAGCAATTAGTTTAATAATGGACTAATCTTTTTTTCATTTAGCACTTTGTAATTTCTTTTAGGATTTGACTTTTTAATATCTTATTGAATTACATTTGTTTGTTTTAAAGGTGAATAACGTAAAAACAAAAATAGAGTTTTCCAGTTACTGCCCCCCCTTAAACTGTTTTGCTACTTGTCTTTCTGACCTGGGATATATCTGGAATAACTGGTCCTCACTTTCTTCTTTGATAGAGGACCTTAGTGAGATCTTTGGAGGACCTAAATAGTGCTGTCAGAAGACTATAACCTATGCTGCAGCTTTCCTTCCTTCCTGGGAATTCCTAAGGCCTGATTCTTCACTGCCTTTCATCTTATACGGTCATATGTATCTGTGAAAAGTGGATATAAAATTCTGATTAGGCAGGGTTTTATGTCCACTTTGCACTGATGTTGCACACAAGGTGCAAAGCAGTGGAGAATTGGGTTGTTAGGCCCTTCAATTCAGCATCTCGCCCTCTACCTTGAGAAGACAAGCAGCAGTTCATCTTACAGCCTTGTATGGTAACACTGTAAAGTTCCTCTAGCAAAAGTGATAATCAAAGTCCTGAAGTTTCAATTTTTCTTCGAGTAGTGTCTATGTGGGTGCTCCACTGTAGGGTGGTAGCATGCCTGCGCCTGGGATTGGAGATCTTCAGTAGCAGTGCCCTTTGGGTCACATATGCACTCCTCCCCGTGTCATGCCATGAGCGGTGTCTAGTTATGCGATCCAACCACCCTCAGTTTCTTCTCAGTTGCCCATGGTCTGGGATGGAATCCTTAGCAGAGTCCTGCATACGTCTTTAGTGCCCTTCATAGTATTAGTGCTTTCGTTGCTAGTTCTTAGTTAGTAGTTGTTTCCTTTACAATTTTCTTCCTTTTACCACTTAATTATTTTTTTTCCTTTGGCTCTTTCCTCCCTGTTATTCTTAGATTAGCGTAGGTTTCCTTTTCTATGCCCTTTCCTGCCGGGAAGCTCTCCCTACTCGGGTTTATGCCCAAATCCACTGGGTTTAAGAGGTACCTCTCCTGTCATGAGGTTATCCCAGCGAGCAACGGCCACTCATGGTGCATCAGCTGCCTGGGTGAAGGGCACATATCTCAGAAGTGCACCAACTGCCTCAAATTAAAGGCATGGTCTCAGAAAGACGGGAACTGAGACTAAAACTTTTAATGATGGAGAGCTCCTTGTGGCAAGCCTCTGATCCTGGCCCCGATACTGCTCACCATCGGCACAGTCATCTGCCAACCCCCATTCACCGAACACCACAAAAAGAAAATCTGCTGTCTCCCTCCAAGACGAGAGGAAACAAGCTAACCCACCAAGGAACCGCCTCAGAAAAGGGCATCCCCCATGAAGTCAGTAGCCTTGACATCTTCCGGGGTGAGACCTGAATCCTGTGACCATCTGGATACGTCCAGTACTGGCACTGGTCAGAGGTCCGAGGACCCTAAGCTGCATAGGTGCTGACTTTTATTTTTCCCTGGAGATGTTCCACCCCTGAGGCCCCACCCCCACTCTGCTCCTTCCCCTGAGGCCCTGCCCTCGCTCTGCCTCTTCCCACCCCCATTCCAGTCCCCTTCCCTGAGGCCCCCACCTGCCCACCAGTCACTGCTCTCCATCCTCCCCCAAGCACTTCCTGCAGCTGCTAAAGAGCTGATGGGGGCACCTCTCCAAACAGCTGGTTGGCAGCGCTGCCCAACAGCTGATTGGGGGCACTGCTGAACAGCTGTGGCTGGTGGGTGCTGAGCACCCACTATTTTTTTTCTGTTGGTGCTTGAGCACCCGAGCAACCACGGTCGGTGCCTATGCTAAGCCATCACTCAGGACTGAGATGGGCAGATCAAAAATATCAAAATCAACACCAATCCCCTCAACAACTTTGAGTGCCATCCACCAATCACCCTGAACTTGACCCCACACCTCCTCTCCCATGGGGGAAGACTAGATTCTCCATCTGAATCTGTAACTTCTCCATCTGAAGGCTTGGCTCCTTCGTGGTTCCAGGACCCGAAGACGACCTGTTCAGAGGAGTAAAGGAGATTCTCTTAAATAGCAGACGTTCGACAATGTGTTATACTTACCTCCAAAAATGAAAGATATTCCAGACTTGGTGCAACACCAAACATATCTCATCAACTGTGATGATGCATCACCAAACATATCTCATCAGATTTTCAGGTGAAGATCAGGCCCTGTATGTTTTCTTTGCCAAGGCAACATAATATGATGACGATATTTTAAATGTGCATAATTGAGTATTATTCTCATGGACGCATCAAATACTTGTATTGTGCAAAAACAACAAGGAGTCTGGTGACACCTTAAAGACTAACAGATTTATTTGGGCATAAGCTTTCGTGGGGAGGTTTTTACCCACGAAAGCTTATGCCCAAATAAATCTGTTAGTCTTTAAGGTGCCACCAGACTCCTTGTTGTTTTTGTAGATACAGACTAACACGGCTACCCCCTGATACTTGTATTGTGCAGTTACATAGGGAGTGTAGTTTGTGTTGTGCTTGGCAGGGTGTCTTTATTCTTCTATCAGACATTTTCACCAGGGAACATTATAGGTTACTTGTAAATGGAAACAAAAATATGAAAGAGATTAACTGAAACTGCTGGAGAAAGTGACATCATTATTACTCGTGGTAATATGCAGAAAGGGCACTGCATAGCTCATTAGACTAGTAATGGGATATAGACCTCTTTCGCCTCTAGGTCAACAGCCTGGAACTAATTCAGATTGGTGGCACTGGATAGTGGTCAGCATCTGAGAAAGTTGCTAAGTTGATGGGCGAGTCAATTTTCTAGTGGAGTAGTGTCTATCATAAAAAAACTATCACAGTGAGCACTAATTAGCTCTTTTTACAGCAGTCTTTGTAGAGAGGCCATGGGGTGAATAGCCCTGGATCAAGCATCAACCTCTCACCCATGAAGTGGTCCCTCCAGATCAGGGTTTAGACACATTGGCAAGTTATTGCAGAGATGCTGCCAATATGACAGGTGGTATCTGTGGTACTAATGTGGTATCTGTTGTACTAATAAACGG
The DNA here is from genome assembly GCF_011386835.1 of Chrysemys picta bellii. Classification (NCBI taxonomy): domain Eukaryota; kingdom Metazoa; phylum Chordata; order Testudines; family Emydidae; genus Chrysemys; species Chrysemys picta. Next base: position 257,516,973 of record NC_088792.1, read on the forward strand.
AGGCCTCCAGTCTTCAGGGCAATAGTCTAACACACCTTTCACTAGCAATACATTCAGTTGCAAGTTATGGAAAACCAACAACAAAAACAGTTCTAGTGAGGCACCGGAAAGCTGAAGAAAACAACATTTGATTACCAAAGAAAAGAAAAGAGTTCAGGACGACTGGATCTGAAGAGAATGACCTATGCCATGCAGTCACAAATCCTGGTGTCGTAAAGATTTGTATAGAGGCTGATCATTTGCAATGTCCTCAACTTTGAATGTAGAAAAGGCTTGAAAATCAGGCAAAAAATTAATGCATCATTCCCCTTTGTATGTTTTTTCAAGGTTTTTTTCATCTAACATATTTTCTGTTGTAAAGTATGTTATATCTGTATGGGCATGCAGTACACGAATGCAAAACTGATACATTATTTGAAAGCTTATGTAAAGATTTAGGAAAAGATTGTATCCAGCTCCCAGAAACAATGGTTGCATGAGGGAAAAGATTGTTAGGAGCCTCTTACCTCCACTTAGGAACAGCTTGGAAGGAGCGAGAACAAGTTTTGCTCCAGTCTAGGCACCCCAGAGGAATCAGGAGGAAGCAAGGACAAACTCTGCCATACCAATCTGCAGAGTGGCTACTCCCAAAGGGAGCACCCGTGCACTCTGGGAAGCTGCTAGAGCATGTTTCCTAGATCTTTTGTTAGGTTGATGCACCTTCACTCTGCCCCAACACACAGCTGAGCCTACAGGGTTCAATTGTATCTTTAAACAGTAGTGTGCTCTGTATGAACAATTGATAGCAAGTTGTGTTAGTATTAGAGAGAAAGAAGCAGTGAAAAATAACAGAGTGCTTCTCTTCTTAAAATATTGTTGAGAAGACGTTAGTACTTCTATTTAAGCATATGTAAAAAGAGCTGCATAATGAAAAGATGATCCGAGAGTCACCTGGCTATCATGTTTATTCATTGGATGTCCCATTGTTGCAGACAACTGCCATATATTTTAAACTGTAACAAGCATGAAATGGGTGAAAATCTAGCTGTCTGCATAGACATCTTAGTAGAACCATCCCAGACATTCCTTGCTCACACAGTTTTTGTGTCACTCAAAGACTTCTTGGTAGAAGTTTTAGTTTGCTTCCACTCATTGCTAAGGTACGTGCCTTTTGTGCTGAGGTCATTATCATTAGCATAAGGAATTCATGCAGAGCTTGCAATTGCAGCTATAAATCAAGAGGACAACTCAGATGGTAACATTCCTCTTGGAATAGCATTTCAGAGTGCTTCTTGTGTTCAGCAAGGGCATGTTGCTTGCGAGGTTGTGTGGTATGTGATGTTTTTCTCAGAAACAGGTCAGATATAGATCATGAGTTTTTGATATTACTGAGCCCCTAACTCGCATTTGTGCCATATGTGCATATACAGTTGTGCCAATTGTGCTAACAGAAACTGCTAATAAAGGCACCTATGAACTATTCTAAATTAATCAAATTATTCCTACTGTATTAGAGAATGTAGTCATACTCTGTCATGATTTTGTTTGTCTACAGTTTCACAACAAGAGTAGCACTTGCCCACATAGATTTTTCTACATCTGCATGTCTAGACTCATACTCTGCCACACTTCACTCATTTATGAATAGTGCTGAATTACTTGTGCAATATTTCAGGCATGGATTTGGCACTCTCACTATGACGTGTGCAGCTACATCATTCCATGGGAGCTTGAGAACATAATGTTGTGCCTAAATGCAGGGGTATGAGAGGTGTGCAGGGCTTTTCAATATTTAGCTCTGTTTTGCTATATCAATTGTATAATATGGTATAATGTTAACTGTATAATATTTTTCATATAAAATAGTCATGAGTTACTGTATCAAACTATACCAGTGTTTTATACTTCTGTAACTACAATCTGCCATTGAAGAACTGTCTTCTTACTTTAAAGTTCATTACCGATGGAGGCAAAGGTAATATTTGACTGCATTGACTAATAAATAATATTATTTACATGTTTGTGAATCTTATAATATCACTAGGTAGAAATCCCCTCTTTAGGGATAGAAAAGCATTAGTGAAAAGAAACGTGGGCTCATCTGCAATGGCCCAATAATTTGTATTCTTATATCCCCTCTCCCAGTTTTTAACTAATGATTGAAATGTAGAGCAGAGGCACACAGCAGCTTGCTGCGCCACCCTGTAGTAATTCAAAAATTGTCTCTGAAATAATAGTAGAAAAAAATGCCAGGTTGTAACAGAGCCATGTTATGAGCAGTGGGGAGAGGGGGCAATGGGTCATTGGTGGTGCCACCTTCAATTATACCTATTGGCTTGAAAAGGTGCCACACATACATTAAGGGTGCCGGGGGCGCTGGTTCCCCCTCACCGCCTACCCTCCTATTAGTTCTACCACTGATGCCAGGGGCTTTAGCTTTCCATGATCCATGGAAGGATCTTCCACAGACTACAGAACAAGGTGAAAGAGTCAATTCTTTTTCCAGAAAATTGGTAGGTTCAGACCTGACATCATCTTTTCATGTGACATCACACACCATCATTTAAGATTTTTATGGTGCCATTTTATTAACTTTATGCAGGTGACACAAAATAAATAGCCAGGACAATGCCAGTAAAATGCCCAGCGGGGCATGTAACAGTGTGGCAGACTCTAAGATGCTGTTATAGGCATTCAGGGCTCTTGTGTGGAAATCCCTAGACTCAGGAGCTAACCGCTACATCATAATTCAGGAAAGCCAGGTAGGTATATTTTGGACCAAAGAGGATATAAAGAGGATGGGAATGTCTCTCTTTGGGTTAGAAAGAACTCAGACAAAGGAGGCCCTGGAGAGAAACCATTTTCTTTGTCCAAAATGAGAGAAATAGAAGTTATGCAGCAATAATCATGAAAGTAAATTCAGTTTTTAAAAGTATGTCAGGTTTGGCTCTATTAGTAACTCTAGCATAACATAAGCCTAAGGTGTTACTAACAATATAGAGATAGAAATGTGTTTGATTACAATTTCTGTCTATGGTGAATATTGTTGCCTCTTTAGCCCAAGCAGATGGCCAATATTTGGGGGGTTCACATGGTTGATTCTGTTAAGAGGAGAAACTGACGACATAATCAGGTATGTCTTTGGTTCAATCCTGTGTACTTACAAAGAATGAACACAAAGTCTATTTTCCCTGAAAACAGTAGAAACAAACAAGAGCAGGCAGTTTCCTTGCTCACAATTTCCAAGTCTTCGTTTCCAGTGAGTCCTGGGCCCCAAAACGTTCTGTCTCTCTCAGAGCCACCCTCACAACTGTTTATCTTGCCTTTTTCCTCATACATACACACACACTGTTTGCCAAGCAGTCAGCTAGCCCTTGCATTTCCAATCAGTCCCAGGGAAACACCTCAGACCATCTGCGTGGATTAGGAAGGGATTCCCCACCCCACGTACTCTTGGGGGATATTTTTGTTTGGTTTCTTCTGACACATCAGAAATGGCCATGGCTAAAGATGGGACACTGGACAAAGAGGACCAGCACTCTGCATTGAGCATTTTCTCTCCCAAGATTATCTAGCTGGTTCTTGTTCACATGTTCAGGGTCTAACAGATCGCCCTGTTTGGTGTTGGGAAGGAATTTTCCCCCAAGTCAAATTGGCGGTGATCTTGGATTTTTTTGGATTTTTTTTGCTCTCCTCTGCAGCATAGGGTGTGGGTCACTTGCTCGGGTTATCTGCAGAGGTGCAGTCATAAAGTGAGAAGGTACCAGAATGCCAGAGATCTCCACCAGCCCGGTTCACTGACCCTGCCCTCCCCTGCCATTCGTTAATCCTGCCCCACATGCATGCGGCTGGATGCGGCCCTACCCCAAGTTCTATGGAGTGAGGAGGGTCAGGTCGGGGATGGGGCATGCTGTGGAGGGTGGAGCAAGGGTTGAGGGGCAGGGTGCTTGGTGCGTAGTCAGGGCCGGCTCCAGGCACCAGCTTACCAAGCAGGTGCTTGGGGCGGCCACTTTGGAGAGGGGCGGCACATCCAGCTGTTTGGCGGCAATTCGGCGGACGGTCCCTCACTCCTGCTCGGAGCCAAGGACCTCCCGTCGAATTGCTGCCGCAGATCGCGATCGTGATCGCGGCTTTTTTTTGTTTGTTTGTTTGTTTGGCTGCTTGGGGCGGCCAAAACCCTGGAGCCAGCCCTGTGCGTAGTTGATAGTATCAGAACAGCATTCCAGCTCCACTACACCACTGATTATCATGTAATCATTTCCCTGCCATTGAGATCTTAGGCACTGTTGCACCACATTCCCTCCTGTGCTCTGCCTGTGGGACCTCATAGTCTCTTGTGGGCTGTAATACTTTGGTCTAATTTCGGTTGTTGGGTGTAGCAGGTGGGTGGTGTTGGTGGACTGCGATATACAAGAAGTCAGACTATATGATCTGGTGGTCCCTTCTGGCCTTAAATTCTATGTTCATATGGCTTAGCCCTACTTGGGCATTTCCATGTGGCCGATTGCCTTGGCTTCTATTGTCTCCAGCTATTTTACTCCGTAAAAGGGGTTTAATTGCTCCTTCCATTTAGCCTAAAAGAAGGTGGCTAGCACCTCCATCAGTTTTAACAAGGTGTGTGATTGCCTACCCTATAGATTAGAGACCTGTTTGGTGGCAGCCATTAACACCTTCCAGCACAACACTATCTTCACGTCCCTGTGTTTTTGTTGGTCCTACTGCTGTGGACAGTTAACCTCTATGGTCCTGATCTTGCAATGAACCCTCTATGGGTAGATCCCTGAACTATTTTGGTGACCTCAGTGAGGCTTCGTTTGGGTGCAGCCCATGCAGAGTTCATTGAAAGAGTTGGGCATGTGTCTGTGCAACGTTTTCAGAAATAAATGTCGCGGATCTCAGGGAGGCCTATTCATAGTGTACATGTATTGGCCGAACTGTCAGCCTGAAGTGACTTCGTATTTGTGGCTACATTTAAGGCATGAGTTCATGCACAAATGTTAAGACGTGGGACTTACCCTTAATTCAGCTTCCTAGAGTTCAGAAATGCTGTATAAATCAGATGATCCAAACCCCAAGACTGTGCACACTCACCATTTTAATGTGACATACCAAACAATATTTTTATAGCAAATGTGATGGTTTTGTATTTTAATACTATTTGTAAAAGAAAGTGTTCATTCCACATGTAAAGGATGTGAGAGCTGCCTGTAATATTTTATGAATATTATATGTTCCATTTGCATGTCTGATTACTTTGTGCTGTTTGCTGTATGATTACACAGGATTCATTCCAACAGGAGTTAATGGCAATTGTGCAGGAAGGTGCACAGTTACTTCAGATAGTCCTGTTTACTGGTACATACAGGGACAATGTAGGTGTCATTCACTGAGAAGTTCACCTTGGTCTAGTTTAATCAGCTGGCTTGTAACCTCCTTGGGGAAGGGGGAAGAATAAGATCCAGGTGGGAAACTGGAACTAAGAACTTTTGGAGTGTGTAACAACACAGCCCCTAAAGCATGGGTGAGAGAGAGGCAGAGAGAGTGCTGGGAAGCAGGCTGACCCCCATTCCCCAGAGGCTGGGACATCTAGAATAAGTTAGGTCTATCTAAACTGTAGGTAAAACAGATATACGTGTTAACCTCTTATTGTGTTGAAAACCGTGCTTTCTTGTTATGCTGAGTTCCCACTATTGTGACTAAATAAAATACACCTCTACCTCGATATAACGCTGTCCTCGGGAGCCAAAAAATCTTACTGCGTTATAGATGAAACGGTGTTATATCAAACTTGCTTTGATCCACCGGAGCGCGCAGCCCCGCCCCCCCGGAGCACTGCTTTACCACGTTATATCAGAATTCGTGTTATATCGGGTCGCGTTATATCGGGGTAGAGGTGTACTTTGTTTTGAAAAAAGGGTCACTGTATTCTCTGCTGGTCACAACTCCTGAAGGGCAGTCTTGCAGGGCATGAACCTAGTCAGGACTACTGAGTAATCACAGCTGGTGCCCCGGGATGAAGTCTGAGGGCGGGAGAATCCTAGGATTCCACCCAGAGATAGTCAGGAATTGTTTGGTTTTTTTCAGTGAAGAATGCCATTTTTGTAAAAATTGAAATGCTTAGGGGAAAGTTTTGAAGAACATTTCCACAGGGAAGAAAATACTTTGAAATTATTTTATTTTTAAAACTAGTAACAGAAGCTCCTGCTTAGCACTGATTGAAACAATTTATCTTCTTGTCTCCTGTTTGTGTCTGATTCTAATTTGCAGGAAATTTCAAAAATATTTGTTTTGGGTCTAATTCAGACTGAAAACAAATTTTGAAATGTTGAAAATTTCCTGCAAACTGATTCTAATTCTGCCCCTGGACAGATGAAGGCAACAGCCCTAACACCCGAGGAAGGGGGAAAAGGGTGCACCCTGAGGGATCAGGGAGAGGTGAAAGTTACAGCTAACCCTGATCATGACACCATGTTTTCAGTATCTTTTCCATCTCTAACTTCGGTCATTCACATATATCTTGGTGCTTATGTAATAATTGCTTCTGGATATTGATAGTATGCAAAGAAAAGTTCAAATTGCAAACATTGAAAAATGCTGGATTCATAAAAAGAAAGAGAATAGTACAAATTCACTACACAAGCTTGCTGCATGTGTACATTTCCTACAGCTAAAAAGGTTTCTGACCCTTCCTATGTAAATGAATAACTTCCTCTTTGAACTTTAATTCCCATCCTGCTACCCTATTTTCTCTCTTTTGGCTATCACTGCCTTTCTCACATCTGAAGTCTGATTGAAACTTGTTAGGAAACAGAACAAATGGGAAGGTGTAATTTCTAACATCACAATCTACAGAAAAGGAAATACTCTGCTTTTTATGTTCCTAAGAAGAATCTCGCTAGGGCCATTTGCTGCTTAAATAGTTTTTGTTCAAGAGGAAACAACTAATTCACCAAGAAGCACAAATTTCTGAGAGGCTGGAAGTCAGCAAACAGGAACACACGTGCAGAATTTAGATGTTGGCAAGTAAGTTCTTTGGTGTATGGCAGATTGCCACTTATGCACTCCATATTTGTGTTACTGGACTACTTCTGAAATAGAAGAGATGTAGCTTTAATATATAAATATAAAAATACTAAGCATCTAGGGTTCTCATTTCTGGTTAATACTTGCTCAGTCTAATGAGAGTCATAAAAATCCAAAAATGTTGAAACATTTTGTTTTGATATTTTCTATATAAAACATTTCAAAATTTTGATTCAAAATTACTTTTCATTTTGAAATTTACATGATTTTATTTTAAAAAATATGTAAAAAAGCTCAAATAAAACAAAACATTTTGTTTTGGATTGAATTAAATCTTTCAATTGACCCAAAAAAAGTTTTTCCAGCTTTTGGATTCACTGAAAAATTTGAAAAAAAATTCATTTTGGGTTGACCTGAAACATTTTTTTTATTTTCAGAAAGGCCAGTGAACTGAAAAATCAGTCATTCACCCAGCTTAAATCTATTTAGAGAAGAAAATATATTGGATAATAGTCTTAAAAACCTGCTGATCCTTTTGAAAAACGTGTAATTTAGACTATTCTACATATAAAAAGGACATCTTCTGTATTTCATTAATTGAAAGCAGATGTTTTGCTGTAAACTGACTAATTTTTAAACATGGGAACAAAGGGAATACCCCAAAAATGTCAGTTAATGCCACAGGTCCTGCAAAAACTTCAAGTGCCCGAAGAAGGAGGCTTTTGGGCAGGCAGATGGGCTAAATGTGAGCACAGCTGGTTGCACAGTTAGGTGCACAGTTACCCAGTTTGGATACTGTGATGTTCTGGGGATCACCCAGACCAGTAAGTTCTGTCACTGCCTGCCTTGTAACCTTGGGGTGCCTTACTGCTGTGCTGCTATGGGTCAGAGCCCCAACACCAGTAGCCTGCCCACAAGCACAAGGTCTCACCCGGGCCTCTACCAGCATAATTACTCATTGCCTGGTGATGCCAACAGCCCTTCCAGTCCTGATAAAAATGAAATCAGGTCTGGGGTGCTAATCCTCCATAGTCACTGTAAAGATAATGACTGTCATGTGCAAGGATTATGACTTCAGGTGGAGACTGTACAAGGTCAGACATATTTTAAAGTAATAATGAGATATGCCTATATAAATAAACTTGGTAACAAAGAAGAACAACAATCCGTCTACCCCCAGAAAAATCTGCTACATACAGACAGATTTATTTCTATGCAGAATGTTTTTATGAGGCATCTGCTGTTTATTAAAGACTAATTAGAAGAATTTTGGCTTTTATGGAAATATGATTTGTTCCTTTATTCATGTGGCATCCATGCTTTGGCCTCATTTTATAATTGTTTTTTCATAAGCCACTAATTAAAAATTTCTGCAGTCAGTAGTTGTTTACACTTTAACTTTAGGAATGGAGAGCCTTCTTTCCATCAAGGCCTGACTAATGCACACACTTAAGCACAAGTAAGTTTACACATGTGACAGTCTCACTGAAATCAATCATCGCACATGATTTATGAGGAGAGGCTGAGGGACAGTTACTGTGTTGTCATGTTGTGGAGCAATGCTTACAAAATTCCCTGAGTCAGATCCTTAGCTGGTGTAAATCAGTGTAGCTCTGTTGACTTCTTTGGAGCTACACAGATTTAAGCTTGTGAAAATCTGGCCCGAAGAGACTACTAATTAGAGTAAGTATTCTGCAGGATTGAAGCCTTAGTCATTAAATTTCCACTGAATACTTGTTTACCTACAAGTACAACTTAACTACAACTTAGCTCCAATGTGTAAGTGAATCATGAGTTTTACTCTGTTCCATTGTTTGCAAATTAGGTGACCCAAATTATGTTTAAATTCACTATGAAATCTTGAGATATATTGCATATGGTAACACTGTTTTATTCAGCAGCATTACTATGTTACAGCTCACAAATTATTTTGCTAAAGTTCAGAAACTAACTTGCATCATTATTAGAGCACTGGCCATATATTGTGTGCAGTTTTTCCATTTCAATTGCAATACACAACATGTGTTCCTACCATGGGAAATTAATGATCTATCCTTTCCAAAAGGTCGGGAATGAATGCAACTCTGATGAAGTCAATGTAGGTGCATTTGCTTACAACATGTCTGAATTTCGCATGGGTAGTGGTTAGGAATGGGTAAACCAATTTATATAAAAGAAATTCCTGGCCCCATTACTCAAACGTTTACTCAGAACCTTGTTAACGTTCTGAAATGTTTAGTTGTGGGAGGTTTTGTTCCCCCTTCTCCTTATCTCCCACAATTATTTCTGGTTTCTCTTCAGAACTGGTAGGCTTGTGTTTTTGACATTTCTAGCCCAATTTAACAAACTCTAAAGAGGTTCAATTAAGCATCCAAACTGTTTTTATGTGTGTATTTATTTGCACTCCAACTGTGAACCTCTTGACATTTCACCATAGCTGGCAGTGAGTCTGTACCCTGGACAACCCAGATCTTACCTAGAGCATCAGGTCTCCAGTTTTGTGTATTTGTTATTTGTTAAAATGTATTTTTCAACTGGGAGAGGATGTTTGTTATCAGAATGCAGAGATTTTCTCACTGCATTCATTACTTTAAAGACTCCTTTTTTAATAGCCTGTCTTTCACTTTTTACTTTGAAAAGATTAAAACTGTTTTGCCAGAACAAGTAAATATTTGGTATGAGATTGAAATACACGTAGTTCAATGATAAGATACAGTAAACAAGAATGTCTAATACTGATCTCTGTCCCATACCTAGCATACTGCTGCCCCCTGCTGCCTTCTAGTAGACTGAACCTCTTACTTTATGTTGTCAGTTTACATGACATTCCACACTAATTGTCTCCTTGTAGATGTATGTTCATTTTAAAACTATTATGCTTGGTTATTTTCAATCTCTTCTTCCAAAGAAAAACATGGAAGCCACGTTTGAATTATTTCCTAGGAATGATGAAGGTATGTTTTTCTATTTGCTTTTCTACTACAAGAACAATGTTGCTGTTTAATACATTTTTTTTAAAAAAATCATTGTTTGTAACAAAAATAACCCCCTTTTTTTTCTAACTAGACTTTTTTTCCATTTAACACACATTGATTTTTGTTACTGGTTTAGAATGGAATTGAAATTATTATGGGCCAGGCTGTGATAATCTTACTAATAGTGAGTAGTACCTTAATCCACAAGTGACCCCATTGTTATCCTGGTGCATGGTGTTATTTCAGTCGTTCTCAACCAGGGGTACTCATACCCCTGGGGGTACGCAGAGGTCTTCCAGGGTGTACATCAATTCATCTAGATATTTGCCTGCTTTTACAATAGGCTACATAAAAAGCACTAGCAAAGTCAGTACAAACTAAAATTTCATACAGACGACTTGTTTATACTGCTCTATACACTATACACTGAAATGTAAGTACAATATTTATATTCCAGTTGATTTATTTTATAATTATACAGTAAAAACAAGAAAGTAAGCATTTTTTCAGTAAGCGTGTGCTGTGATACTTTGTATTTTTATGTCTCACTTTTGTAATCAAGTAGTTATTCAGTGAGGTGAAACTTGGGGTACGCAAGACAAATCAGACTCCTGAAAGGGGTACAGTAGTCTGGAAAGGTTGAGAGCTACTGGACTATTTGATATGAGTAAAAGTGTCATGATCTGACTGAGTGATTCCTTTTGTGTTACAGGTGTAACTTCTATAGAGCCTTAGCATGCCAAAGCATTTCTGATTGTGTTCTTTAGCTTCAGGAGTGTATTCAGTGAACAACTGCAGCTGTAGACCCAACTTACAGAGAGAACAAAAACATTGTGGTTTTCTAGGTTCTACAAAGATACTTCCTGTTTCTGCAAATACTTGTGGGTACAGTCATGCTTAGTCCCATTGGCTTCAGTGGGAATGCTTGTAGTAGTGTATGCTACAAACAGCAGGAAATGTTTGCAGGATCAGGCCCATAGTGGCTAATTTTGGGGCTGGGAGGGGATAGAAGGGGTAGCAATTGAGTGGTAGATTTTACAGAAAATCTAGACAACTTGAATGCAGAGTATTTTCAACATCGGATTATAAGAATGTTAAAATAAATCAAATGATTGTATCTAACCTTGAAGTGCCCAACTAGATTAAACTTCACATTCTGTGTCCTGTCGTCAGGGGAAACAAGATTATTGATGTGCAAACTTCTAAATGGATTCAACTGGAGATGCCTGAAATGATATCTAAAGCTTATCCAATTTTTAATTTTTCAGATCATGAGGGTGGCATAGAGTCAAAAGTGGGCAGGCCTGTGGGAGAGGATGTTGTTCTTCCCCTGGGAAAAGGTTGGGGAAATTAGTATTTTGGGTTGGGTTTGGTTTGGTTTTTTACAGTAAACCACATGATGACTATCAAATCTCACATCAAAAAACAGAATGGAGAAACCCTTCTATAAAATATAGGGAGAACTACTATATCCCTGATTTTATTCTTTCCTCCTTTCCCTGTTTACTTTCTGTGCTCCACTCTTATCTGGATTTTGATATATACCTCAATATAACGCTGTCCTCAGGAGCCAAAAAATCTTAACGCGTTATAGGTGAAACCGCGTTATATCGAACTTGCTTTAATCCACCGGAGTGTGCAGCCCCGCCCCCCGAAGCACTGCTTTACCACGTTATATCCAAATTCGAGTTATATCGGGTTGCATTATATCAGGGTAGAGGTGTACCTTTTCCTGTCTTTCTCTGCTGCCCCTGTTTCCCGCACACTAATTATTTATTCATTTCCCCTTTACAAACTCACACATATTAAAGATCCTCTCGTAAAATTCTAGTGGCAACAAGGCTCTGTAGTTTTACTGTAGGCAAACTTGGAGAGGTCAGCCACAGGCAGGAAGCGTAGTACTGGGCTCATCAAGCTACTTCCCAGTAAACATGGCAGGTGCCTTGTATCCACTAGGATTTTACAGTAGATAACTATCAGACTATCATGCATTGGTTATCTTGCTGGATAAAAACCCACCTTTTTGGCAGAGAAGAGAAAATCATAGTAGCTAATATATTTGGTTTTTTAGTCCCTCAGATATTCCAGGTACACTGCCACCTTCCACTCTCTTTCCCTCACTCCTCTTCAGAACTTCTGTTTCACGGTTTGCTGCAAACTGCTGCTTCAGATTCGTAGGTAATGCCCAGGGCCAGTTCTAGGGGTGGATAATCTGGGAAGTTGCCCTGGGTGTTAATGTCCAGGGAGCACTGTGCCACTTAGTTGTTTTTGTATGTTTGTTTGGGTGGCATTATTTGCTCCTGCTTCTTTATTTTATATTTATTCATTTATTTATTTGCTCAGCTGTCCCAAAGGGGTGAGGGAGGCCCTTCCTGGTAAATGCCTATGGTCATTTCTTGTAGTTCCCAATCTTACTGCAGATGCAGCCATGTTACTGGTGACACCTCTCCCTCTCTCCTTGATGCTTATGATGCTTTGATAATTTCTTTCTCTCCCCCCCACTTCCTTTTCTTCCAGTTCCTGTTCTAGCTGCATCTCCCCTGTCTTGCACAGTAGATCTCTGTAGCATTTGCATTTAGCTCTGATTACTGCCTCTCAGAGTTCCCTGCTGCTTTCACTTTCACTGGGCATTTTTCTACATGAGAAACTAAAACAGTACTAGTGTCTTTTATTCTCATCCAGGCTGTTACAAAACTGTGAGTTAAAGTGTAGCAGCTTTCCCACAGCATAAAGCAGGTATAGAAAGCAGGGTGACCCAGTCACAGTTTTTGCACATGTAGCTTACAGAATCTTGTTAACATTCTTCCCACTGGAAACAGATGTAAAATGGGCTTAGATTTCTGCCTGCATCTTTCTGACTTTGACAGGCAAGTTTGAAATCTTTTTGTTTGTTTGTTTGTCTGTTTGTTACCCATTTGAATTTTGTAAAGTGTTGAAGTTGTATTATGTTTTAGTTTGCCGCTCTCACCTTGGATTGTTAGCTATATGGTTCAAAATGTAAAACTATGTTAGAGGCCACAATTGAGTTAGAAACGTCAATAATGACTGTATTTACATTCTGAAGCATTTTGAATATCATCCTTTCCCCTTGTCATGTCAACTATTTAGATTACTTGTCCCTCCACACTCAGTGGTTGTTCCTTTGCTTATGTCCTATGAATGCTTTGACTGCTGATCCCTGATCTCTGACACTGCCTTCTGGTTTGTATGATAATTCCTAGCTTGCAGCTCTGGTGAATTTTCATGGAAATTTCATGGTTTTGCTATTGGTTTCTGTTGCTTAAAAATAAAAACTTTACTAATTTTCTTTTACTACCATAAAGAGTACAAATAGAGGAACAAATGAGAAATTCCCTCTTAATTAGGGTTACCATACGTCCGGTTTTTCCCGGACATGTCCAGCTTTTCGTCAATCAAACCCCCGTCCGGGGGGAATTGCCAAAATGCCGAACATGTCCGGGAAAAATACCAGCCAGGCACTTCCTCTCCCGTGGCTGCTCTGCTCCTCCCCTGACTCAGACTTTGGCTCTGTTTAAGAGCCAAGCTGCCCGAGCCAGCGCTACTGGCTTTGGGCAGCCCCCGTGCCTCCGGACCCCAGCCGCCGGCCGGGCACTTCCCCTCCCAGGCTCCAGCTGCTCTGCTCCTCCCCTGACTCTTCGGCTCTGTTTAAGAGCCAAGCTGCCCGAGCCAGCGCTACCGGCTTCAGGCAGCCCCCGTGCCTCCGGACCCTACGCCCCCGGCTGGGCGCTTCCCCTCCCGGGCTCCAGCTGCGCTGCGGAAGCGCCGGCCGGGGGCACAGGGTTTGGAGGCTGCCCGGCAAACCGTGAAGCCGGTAGCGCTCGGGCAGCCCTTTTCGTGTGGCTGGAAGGGAGGAGGGGGAGTTAGGGCGGGGACTTTGGGGAAGGGGCGGAGTTGGGGCGGGGCCGGGGTGGGAAAGGGGCGGAGCCAGGGCCCGTGGAGTGTCCTCTTTTTTTATTTTTTAAATATGGTAACCCTACTCTTAATATTTGGGAGAATGAGAAATGTCATACACATTAACCAGGAAAATAAGTAAAGGTCCTTAATAAAATGAACAAGTTGTTGTGTTACAACACATGGTTGTTGTACAAATTTTATTGCCCTTTAGTGGGTTACGGAAGTGACTACCTAAGTAGTGACTGAAAGAATAACAGACAAGAGGAGGAAAAGAGAGAATGGAGGTGTGGTGTTTAGATGCTGCATGTGATTATTAGAACTGGGAGCACTGGCTGTTGGGAGTCTGAAAGGACAGGAAACAGGAAGGAGGGGGGAGGAGTTGAGGAGGCTGAGTGAGAGTTACAGAGGGTGCACTTACAGCTTGGTAAAGAGATTTCCACTGTAAATAAAGTTCTGTTCAAGTTTATTAATACCTTGCCTGGGTGATACAACAGGAGGTAAAGGACACCCCCTGCCATTTGTTTCTTCTGGTAGATTTTCTCGCTTGTAGATTTCGCAGTCTCTTAATTTTCATCTGGCTCAGTATGCAGATAGCCATACATTGTGAGACATACAATACACAATCAGTAATGGCCAGACAGGGAGATTGGTATCAGTAACCTCCTGGTGACCTGCATTAGTTCCAAGACCTTACGAATATAATTTTCAGCGTAGGTACACAACTCCTTAAATGGTTCCAGAGGGCAGCCATGTTAGTCTGTATCAGCAAAAACAACGAGGAGTCCTTGTGGCACCTTAGAGAATAACAAATTTATTTGGGCATAAGCTTTCGTGGGCTAATGAAGGAGGTTTTAGCCCACGAAAGCTTATGTTCAAATAAATGTGTTAGTCTCTAAGGTGCCACAAGAACTCCTCGTTGTTTTAACTCCTTAAATGTGATCCATGCATACATTTTGTAATTATGATGATGATTTGTGGGTTAATGGCTTGCAGTAGAGATGAACTATTATGCATATATCATACCCAGGGGATCCCTAAACAGCCCTATGCACCCCCGGTGCCTTCTGCCAGTTGGCATCATAGGGTCCCTGGGTCACGGAAGTTTATTCCAGTGCTCAAATATCCTTTAATTAGAAAGTTTTTCCTAATATCTAACCTAAATCTCCCATGCTGCACATTTAGCCCATTACTTCTTGTCCTATCTTCAGTGGACATGGTGAACAACTGATCACAGTCCTTTTTATAACAGCCCTTAGCATGTTAGAAGACTGTTATCAGCCCCCCGTCTCCTCATGTCTTCTTTTCTCAAGACTAAACATGCCCAGTTTTTTTAATCTTTCCTCACAAGTCAAGTTTTCTGAACCTTTTGTTGTGTTTGTTGCTCTCCTCTGGACTCTCTCCAGTTTGTCTATATCTTTCCTAAAGTGTGGCATCCAAAACGGGACACACTACTCCAGATGAGGCCTCACCCATGCTGTGTAGAGAAGGACAGTTGCCTCCCGTGTCTTATATATGACACTCCTATTAATGTACCCCAGAATGGTATCTTTTTTCACAACTGCATCACATTGAGTCATATTCAATTTGTGATCCACTATAACCTCCAAATCCTTTTCAGCAGTACACATAACAAAATTCATGTGGTGGGGGGTAGGGCTAAGGGGTTCGGAGTGTGGGAGAGGGCTCAGGGCTGGGGCAGAGGGTTGAGGTGCAGGGGTGTGAGGGCTCTGGCTGGGGGTATGGGCTCTGGGGTGGGGCCAGAGATGAGGGGCTCAGGGCTGGGGCAGAGGATTGGGGTGCAGGGGTGTGAAGGCTCCGACTGGGGGTGTGGGCTCTGGAGTGGGGCCAGGGATGAGGAGTTTGGGGTGCAGGAGGATGCTCAGGGGTTAGAGCAGGGAGAGAGGACTCCCCCCAGCTCTCTCTCCCCACAGCAGCAGCACCTGGGCTGTGGGGGAGAGGTGCCTCTCTCCACCGCAGCAGCTCTGGGGCTGGGGCTACAGGATAGGTGCCCCTCCCCCAGCTGCAGCAGGTCCGGCCCGGGGGAGGGCTGCCCCGGTCACAGCTGGGTCCGGGCCTGTCAGGGTTCCCCCCACTCTGAACTTTGGGGTACAGATGTGGGGACCCGCATGAAAGACCCCCTAAGTTTATATTTTACCAGCTTAGGTTAAAATTTTTCCAAGGCACAAATCACTGTCCTTGTCCTTGTACTAGTATTGCTGCTACTACCAAATGATTTACACAAAATATTCAGGGAAGGGTCACTTGGAATCCTTATCCCCCCAAAATATCCCCCCAAGCCCCTTCACCCCTTTCCTGGGAGGCTTAAGAATAATATACCAACCAATTGCCTTAGCAATGTGAGCACAGACCAGACCCTTTGTCTTCAGAACACTGAAATCAATCAGGTTCTTAAAAAAAGAACTTTATTATAAAGAAAAAAGTAAAAGCATCACACCTGCAAAATCAGGATGGAAGGTAACTTTACGGGATAATAAAAAGATTTAAAACACAGAGGATTTCCCTCTGGGCTCAGCTTCACAGTTACAAAAACAGGAATAAAACTACCTCTGTAGCATGGGAAAATTCACACAAGCCAAAGCAAAAGATAACCTAATGCATTCCTTGCCCTACTCAGTTTCTGTGGTTTTAGATGGATTATTCCAGGTATATTTTTAGGAGATGTTGTACCTGCTTGGCTTCTCCCTCCATCCGGAGAGGAACAACAAAAGAGAACAACAAACAAATCCTTCCCCCCCCCCCAGATTTGAAAGTATCTTCTTTCCTCATTGATCCTTCTGGTCAGGTGCCAACTAGGTTATTTGAACTGCTTAACCCCTTACAGGTAAGGCAATCCAGTACAGCTGCCAAGGAGGGATTTTATGCTACTGCATAGATAAAGATTGGCCCGGACGTGCCACTCTGGCCGGCCCAGGCCGCCCCACCCCAACTGCGGCTGGGCCCAATCCTGCCGCGGCTGGGCCCGATCTGGCTGCAGGTGGGCCTGGGCTGCTTGGGGCCGGCCCGGGCCATGTCCCAGTAGAGTTGGGACTGGGCGAGGGGCGCCCCATGCCGCAGCAGGTTGGGGGCCAGGCTAGGTGCGGATCAGGGGAGGGGCTCCCTTCCCCTGGCCGCAGCAGGTCGCCAGGAGGGTTCCTTGAGCGCCTGCTTGGTGGCAAATAGGCTGCCGCATGGCCGTGCAGCTTACAGGGAACTTGGATTTTGATACCATGCATCTACTAAAACTTCACATATGCAGATAAGATCAGTTAGACTATAGCTATATAGAGTTCATGAGGTGAGTTAATCTAGTGTATTTCTACACACCTTACAAAAAATGTTACCACCCACCCCTGATATTGAGCAAAACCCTTCCGTCTTTACTTATTCCTTAGTGAAGTAACCCTCCCTATTAAGAACTCTCCCTGCCCCAGGATCACAGGGGTTAGAAGCCACAGCTGCACTGCTGGTGAGTTGAGAGCTATAATGTCCAATCCGCTCCACAGAAGGAAGAACTGCAGCCATTGTAATCAGCCAATGGGAATTTTAATTGAGTCAGGATTGAGTAAAAACTGAGTGAAGGCCCGACGATTTGGCTAATTATTATTATACTTTATGCAATTTACATGGAAGAGAAACTAAACTGCCAGATGACTTTCAGGTTTGACACTGCTTACTTGATGCTGTCCTTAGCACTGCCTTCCTGGGCAGCACTAACATTCAGGTATTTCTTAACGTGTTGTGCCATTACTGTCACCCTGACTGACATCAGTTCCTCACCATCAGCACAGCTGTACTGCTCTCAGTCTCTGCCTTTCCTTGCAAGGCACAGTAAGGCTATCAAAATGAAGGAAATTAAAAGGAATCGCTGCACATAAAGAAAGCATCAGAAACCATTCCTGCTGGTTTTAAAACCTAAACCACCCCCATAAAACTTTAGAACCTATAATCTCCTCTATGAATTAGCCTTTCTTCGAGATACTGTGAAATTGCACACTTATTACCATGCTCCATCATGCTGAGATTTTCTTTTGTAAATTCTCTTCTCTGCATCATTTGCTTTTGTCTCTTTATCCTTATTTTTGTACCCTTCTTTCTCTTCTCTCATTCTCTCTGTCCAACACTCTTTCTCCATAAGATTTTATCCTCCTCACTCCCTCTGTTCCTTTCCTCTTTGTGTCTGTTTCCTTCTCCTCCTATTCAATAAGTCAAAAACTTTGATGCAAAAGCTAAAGATTGGATTTTGTGCCTGCTATGCTCCATCTGCCTGGTTTGTGACACAGCCATAATAGTATAGCTTTCAGCAAAAAGACATGGGGATCTCTGTGAAAAACCCGTGTGCAGGGGACAAGAAACTGCTAGTTGTGACTCACAGAGTAGGGAAAAGGGGGTTAGCACTCAGACACCACAACAATAGGCGTGGAATAAGCACCATAGCTAGACAGGAGGCAAGACACATCAAACAGGCAGATGTCCCAATCTCTGCAAGGAAATCCCACATTATTAATTACTTGTATTACATTAGATCTGACAGACTCCAAATGAGATCAGGGTCCCATTATGTTAGGTGCTGTCCGTACTCATTGTAAAGAACTTACCACCTCAAAAAATAAATCAGACAAAAGATGAGACAAATTTTTATCCCCATTTAAACAGATGGGCAACTGAGGCACAGAGAAATTAAATTATTTGCCCAAGGTCAAACAGGAAGTTTATAGTAGTATCAGGAATTGAATGTAGATAACATAAGAATGGCCATACTGGGTCAGACCAGTGGTCCATCTACCTCAGTATCCCATCTTCCAACAGTGATTGGTGCCAGATGGTTCAGAGGGAATGAACAGAACAAGGCATTTATCAACTGTTCCATTATGCCTTGTCATCCAGTCCCAGCTTCTAGCACTCAGAAGTTTAGGGACACCCAGAGCATAGACTTGTTTCTCTGACCATCTTGGCTAATAGCCATTGATGGACGTATCTTCCATGCACTTCTCTTATTCTTTTTTGAGCTCAGTGATACTTTTGACTTTCACAACATCCCCTGGCCATGAGTTCCACAGGTTGATTGTGCATTGTATGAAGAAGTACTTCCTTATGTTTGTTTTACACCTGTTGCCTATTAATTTCATTGGGTGACCCCTGATTCTTGTGTTATGTTTAGGAATAAATCACACTTCTTTCTTCACTTTCTCCACATCATTAATCATTGTATAGACCTCTAGCATCCCCCTCCTCAGTTGTCTCTTTTCCAAGCTGAACAGTTCCAGACATTTTAATCTCTCCTCATATGGAAGCTGTTCCATACGCCTAATAACTTTTGTTGCCATTTTGTTGTTCCCTGTACTTTTTCCAATTCTAATATCTTTTATTTGAGATGGGGTGACCAGAACTGCACGCAATATTCAGGGTGTGGGCGTATCATGGATTCATATAGCAGCATTATGATATTTACAGTCTTATTATCTATCCCTTTCCTAATGGTTCCTAATATTCTATTAGCTTTTCTGACTGCTGCTGCATATTGAGTGGATGTTTTCAGAGAACTATCCACGATGACTCCAAGATCTCTTTCTTGAGTGGTAACAGCTAATTTAGACCCCATCATTTTGTATATATAGTTGGGATTATGCTTTCCAATATGCATTACTTTGCATTTAGCAACATTGAATTTCATCTGCCATTTTCTTGCCCAGTCACCCAGTTTTGTGAGCTCCCTTTGTAATTCTTTGGACTTAACTATCTTGAATAATTTTGTGTGATCGGCAAACTTTGCCACCTCACTGTTTACCCCTTTTTCCAAATCATTTATGAATACGTTGAACAGCACTGGCCCCATTACAGATACCTGGGTGATGCTACTTTACCTCTCTCTACTGCGAAAACTGACTATTTATTCCTACCCTTTGTTTCCAGTATATATATGGAGATATATCTATCTCATAGACCTGGAAGGGACCTTGAAAGGTCATCGAGTCCACCCCCCCCCCCTGCCTTCACTAGCAGGACCAAGTACTGATTTTGCCCCAGATCCCTAAGTGGCCCCCTCAAGGACTGAACTCACAACCCTGGGTTTAGTAGGCCAATGCTCAAACCACTGAGCTATCCCTCCCCCCTATCTTTTAACTAGTTACCGATCCATGAGGGTCTTCCCTCTTATGCCATGACTGTTTAATTTGCTTAAGACCCTTTGGTGAGGGTTCTTATCAAAGGCTTTTTGAAAGTCCAAGTATGCTATATCCACTGGATCACCCTTGTCTACATGTTTGTTGACACCCTCCAAGAATTCTAATTGATTGGCAAGGCATGGTTTCCCTTTACAAAAGCTTTGCTGACTCTTCTCCAACATATTGTGTTCATCTCTGATTTCCTGTGTCCCGGTCTAAAGCATCAACCACAAGACTAATCTTTTTCTTATACATCTTGGGCTTTCCACAGTGGACAACACCATTTGTGGGACAGCCAAGTCCTACCTACTTCTCTCCAGGCCTCTCCAATATGGCAGTCATGGAAGCCATGCTCAAAGAGACTATTCAAAAATAGTGAGTCAGGTTAAGAAGCTTGATGTCACTCTTGACCATGCCTTGGAATGGAAAACCCTGTCAGAAATGCTTCATTCAACTGTGTAGTTTGTCTAAAGGAGCTTTGCCAATTTACACCACCTAAGGATCTGGCTGTGAATTTGCAAGGCATCTGAGATAAGAGATCCTACTATGTGGATCCTCCTTAAAAGAGAGCACAATAGGGCTATGGATTTCATTGAGCTCCAGAGGTGCTTCATGGCCTGGTAGACTGGAGGACTAACGGGCTTCTATATCCCCTGCCTGTAGCTATCCATCAAACTGCCCAAATACTGGGCTGTGTGCGAAGGTAGGATTTAGGACTGTGAGCATGTGTAATCCCATCAATTTTAATGGCTATTCACATCAGAGTGAAGACTGTACCTTACTGTTACATGATCAATTCAAGGTACAGAATGTTAAAATAGGGTGATGAATTATGGTATAGAGGAAGCTTAGTTACAAAGCGTAGTTTATATATGATAATAGAGCAGTTTCTCATACAGGTGACTGCTCTTGACATGATAGTGTCAAAAAACAAACTTATCATCTGGGAACTGTGTCATAAACTGTTCTCTTGCCCTATGGTGAGTTGCCAAAGTCTATGTAATGAACCAGCAGAATCTAGCATAAATTAAGTAATCTTTCAATAATTATTTTTTTGATACCAAAGTTAACATGCATTTTTAAAAAGAACAGGAGTACTTGTGGCACCTTAGAGACTAACAAATTTATTAGAGCATAAGCTTTCGTGGGCTACTGCCCACTTCTTCGGATGCATATAGAATGGAACATATATTGAGGAGATATATATACACACATACAGAGAGCATGAACAGGTGGAAGTTGTCTTACCAACTCTGAGAGGCCAATTAAGTAAGAGAAAAAATTTTTTTTGAAGTGATAATCAAGCTAGCCCAGTACAGACAGTTTGATAAGAAGTGTGAGAATACTTACAAGGGGAGATAGATTCAATGTTTGTAATGGCTCAGCCATTCCCAGTCCTTATTCAATCCTGAGTTGATTGTATCTAGTTTGCATATCAATTCCAGCTCAGCAGTCTCTCGTTGGAGTCTGTTTTTGAAGTTTTTCTGTTGTAAGATAGCCACCCGCAGGTCTGTCATTGAATGGCCAGACATGTTAAAGTGTTTTCCCACTGGTTTTTGAGTATTATGATTCCTGATGTCTGACTTAGAACAACTGATGGCTGACTTAGAACAACTCTTCCTTAGCTCTCGTCCCCTAACGCCCCTACTCTACTTGCGCTACATTGATGACATCTTCATCATCTGGACCCATGGAAAAGAAGCCCTTGAGGAATTCCACCATGATTTCAGTAATTTCCATCCCACCATCAACCTCAGCCTAGATCAATCCACACAAGCGGTCCATTTCCTGGACACTACTGTGCTAATAAGCGATGGTCACACAAATACCACCCTATACCGGAAACCTACTGACCGCTACACTTACCTACATGCCTCCAGCTTCCATCCAGGACACACCACACGATCCATTGTCTACAGCCAAGCTCTAAGATATAACCGCATTTGCTCCAATCCCTCAGATAGAGACAAGCACCTACAAGATCTCTATCAAGCATTCTTAAAACTACAATACCCACCTGCTGAAGTGAAAAAACAGATTGACAGAGCCAGACGAGTACCCAGAAGTCACCTCCTACAAGACAGGCCCAACAAAGAAAATAACAGAACACTACAAGCTGTCACCTTCAGCCCCCAACTAAAACCTCTCCAGCGCATCATCAGAGATCTACAACCTATCCTGAAAGATGATCCTTTACTCTCACAGATCTTGGGAGACAGACCTGTCCTCGCTTACAGACATCCCCCCAACCTAAAGCAAATACTCACCAGCAACCACACATCACTGAACAAAAACACTGACCCAGGAACCTATCCTTGTAACAAAGCCCGATGCCAACTCTGTCCACATATCTATTCAAGTGACATCATCATAAGACCTAATCACATCAGCCATACCATCAGGGGCTCGTTCACCTGCACATCTACCAATGTGATATATGCCATCATGTGCCAGCAATGCCCCTCTGCCATGTACATTGGCCAAACCGGACAGTCTCTACGCAAAAGAATTAATGGACACAAATCTGACATCAGGAATCATAATACTCAAAAACCAGTGGGAGAACACTTTAACCTGTCTGGCCATTCAATGACAGACCTGCGGGTAGCTATCTTACAACAGAAAAACTTCAAAAACAGACTCCAACGAGAGACTGCTGAGCTGGAATTGATATGCAAACTAGATACAATCAACTCAGGATTGAATAAGGACTGGGAATGGCTGAGACATTACAAACATTGAATCTATCTCCCCTTGTAAGTATTCTCACACTTCTTATCAAACTGTCTGTACTGGGCTAGCTTGATTATCACTTCAAAAAAAATTTTTTCTCTTACTTAATTGGCCTCTCAGAGTTGGTAAGACAACTCCCACCTGTTCAGGCTCTCTGTATGTGTGTATATATATCTCCTCAATATATGTTCCACTCTATATGCATCCGAAGAAGTGGGCAGTAGCCCATGAAAGCTTATGCTCTAATAAATTTGTTAGTCTCTAAGGTGCCACAAGTACTCCTGTTCTTTTTGTGGATACAGACTAACACGGCTGCTACTCTGAAACATGCATTTTTAAAAATGTCTTGAAGATATATTTCCAGGCACCCCATGCATATCCACAATATCAACTGTATAAAATGAACCATTATCTTTATTATGATAAGCAGTGGTTGTTTGATGAAGGAGACTGTTCTCTTCAGAAAAAGTTATGTTCTTAGCAATGCAGATTTGAAAAATATCTATGCTTTGCACATGCTAACTAGGTAATGTAGCATATTCTTGGGAAGTATCGGCAGAGCAGGCTGTTTAGGAGAGCAGATTATAATTCATGTTTTCAGAGTACATCTGTTTTAATTGCACTTGCAGATTCTGAAAGGATAATTTGTTCTTTTGGATTGTTTGTACACTTTCTTTTCAATATTTTGTTCATCACTTATGTAGAGAATAGCAAAAAACAACAACAACAACAACAACCAGACAGGTGAGTCCATGGTTGGTTTATTGCCATATGTGAGAACACTTCTATTTCCACTTACATTTCTTGCTGTGATAGTGTTTGATCAGTTATTGTAGAAATCAAGTGTTCTTTCTATGGTACTGCAAGAGCCTAGTCTCAGCTTGCCTAATGCCTGATTTGAGTGAGCAAACCACATTCTTTATTAGAGAAAGCAAAACAGAACATTTAGGGATTTCATTTAGAGAAGTCCAGTGGTATTAGCTAAAACCTCTCATATATGTATTATGTATTCAGAAATAATGCAAGAAAAAAGAGTAGACGTCTGAGAAATAACAGTTACTTAGTCAAGTGCAACCAAATGAGTTGTGTTATTCTTTTGTAGAAGCAATCAAATGCCTCACATGGCTAGTCAGCTACAGAACTTCCTAATTAATGTAGAAAGGAGAATTACTGTACTTACTAGCAATTTTGTTTGCTGAAGCTAGGATTTGCAGGATTGTTTGCAGGATTGTCCTGGAGTCTCCAGGAATTAAAGATTAATCTTTTATTAAAGATTATGTCTTGTGATGAAACCTCCAGGAATATGTCCAACCAAAATGGCAACCCTACCTGAAGCCCCCTTTTTTCCCCATCCTACCACCTGCAACAGCAAGCAGAGGTAGACAGCAATATCCCAAGAAAGTGTGCGTGTCTTGTGGGGAGGGGGAAACTACCTGAGAATGCTTCATTGGGTGATGAAGATAATGGAGCTGCCCTGTAAACATACACTCATGTAGCCTTAACATTTCACCTGTGCTGTAATAGATTTCCTTTCCTCAGACTGAGTCCCACTCACTAATACAAAGTCCCTGTTAGTAAACAGAAACACTTTCAAAATATTGGAGGTCAGGCAGATTTGCAAGATTCCAGTACCGTAACAACTCAATGCCTCAGCTCTCCCTGCACATGTGGTAGACAAACACCTCTTATGCAATGACATTGACTAACAGTGGAGGTGGCTGGCCAGCATGATTATTACAGTTACTGTGCCAGAACTTCTGCTAGATTTTTTATGTCAATAAGTTGTACAGAACAGTGTGCTACATGGGTAGCTTTACCTGCAGTGGAGTATCTGAGACAAAGGGGAAATGTAGTCAGAGCTACTAACTGGTTTATGTGGATCTCTCAATTTTAAGAAAGAGAAAAGGGTTGTGCGGAGGAAGAGGCCTGCTTTGGGTAAAATGAGGCTCTGTAATGACTATCCTATATCTCTCCCCCTTACAAGACTTTCATCCTCAAAATG